>NW_027671792.1:0-600000 GCF_964165515.1 Mesoplodon bidens | reverse complement strand
AGTCAGGGTTCATGGAGATGGCTGCACACAAAACCTCGCTCATAGGAAACACTCGTGCTTACCTTGAGGCTAGGGCTCACGTTTACTTCGCACTTTAGCTGGGGCAAGCGAGGGATGAGCTCCCAGCAAGGCACTGGAGAGCACCTGGTTTCATAGGAGAAACTCTCTTTCTTCACTGAGGCATTCCTAGAGGTGACTAGAAGACGGGTAGCAGCAATGTCTTTCAGTCAGCCTGGAGGCCGCCACTATCTACTTTTCAAATGGGGAAAATCCTGCCTCTTTCCAGGCTTCTCAATTACAAAGTGGATCACCCAGCACATACACCTATCTTCTCTGACAACCCAAGGGAGACCCTAGGAACACACTTCGGCCTTCTGCGATGAAACTTTTGCATGCAGGGTGTGCTGCATGTGGTGAACGGCATAATCCTCTAAATGCCCTCAGTAGGCCTAGGTGACTTTGGATGTTCCAAATGCCTAGCAATGCTCAGAGTAAATCTCTACTTTACTTCGGGCTGGGCCTAAAGTCCAGTTTCCGCGTCACTTAGAGAGACGTCGAGCTGGAGTCCCCCAACTGATTTGGAGCCCCGAGGGTTTCTTTCAGGGCAGCGTAGCTTTCCATAACGTGGCAGACGCACATGGAACGAAAGCCTGCCAAGAACCGCGGTCCTGAGGCTGCTTCAAACCTGTGGAATGCTAGCCCTAGAGAACACCTTAGTTCCCCGCCCTTTCAACTGCATAGTGAGGGATGTTCCCAGAGCTGTGTATCCCATGATTGTGCTCAGAAGGCTTTGGGTACACAGCGCACTTCCTTGGAAAGAAGTGCCCACGTGAGAGTCTTGAGCGCTGTGAGGCCTACTAAGGCTAAAGCCGTCCTATCTCTGGTAATGGGAAAATGTGCACCTTACCTCGAGACTAGAGGTCGCATTTAGTTGGCACTTGAGCGACAGTATGCTCCTGGGGTGAGCTCCCAGGAAGGAATCGCAAGCACCTGGTTTCTTTTGGGAAAACTCACTGCTCCTCAGAGGCATCTGTGGAGTGAATAGTACCCTGGTGGTGGGGTTGTCAGGCGGCTTGGAAGCTGCAAAGAAGTTGCTTTGCAAAGGGGGAAAGTCGGGCTTCTCCCACATTCTCCAGTTGCCAACTTGACCCCACAGCGCAATGACCAGCACTCTCTGACTGACTACTGGAGACTTTCAGCCACACTGGGCCTTTCTAGGATCACACTTCGTTGGACGCGGGGGGTTTGGCATGCCATGAATAGCATTACCCGCTTAATGACTGAGTCAGGCCTAGGTGACTTTGGATCGTCCAAATGCCTCACAATTGTACCGGGTTTTCTGTACTTTCTGTCAGGCTGGACCTACAGTGTACCTGGCGTCACAATAGAGAGATGACAGGTAAGAGTTGCCAGGATGCACTTAAGGCTCAAGGATTCTTTCACTGCCGTTCAGAGGGCCTCCACAGAGGGAGAGCCACGTTGACTGTAATACTGCCAAAAACGTTGTCCTGGAGCTGCTTTACAGCTGTAGAAATCAAGCTCTGCAAACGAGAAGCAGTTCATTGCCCTCCCCTTTGCAGAGAAAGAGTTGACCCCAACAGTTTGTTCTGTGTTGTGTGGCTCGGAAAACAAACAGGGGACTCACAGCGCACACGCTCTCCCACAGAAGGGAATTCATACGCGACTCTCTGAGGCCTACGGAAAGCCGTTAGAGGAGTTAAAGCACTCTATCGAGTCAGGGTTCATGGAGATGGCTGCACACAAAGCCTCGCTCATAGGAAACACTCGTGCTTACCTTGAGGCTAGGGCTCACGTTTACTTCGCACTTTAGCTGGGGCAAGCGTGGGATGAGCTCCCAGCAAGGCACTGGAGAGCACCTGGTTTCATAGGAGAAACTCTCTTTCTTCACTGAGGCATTCCTAGAGGTGACTAGAAGACGGGTAACAGCAATGTCTTTCAGTCAGCCTGGAGGCCGCCACTATCTACTTTTCAAATGGGGAAAATCCTGCCTCTTTCCACGCTTCTCAATTACAAAGTGGATCACCCAGCGCATACACCTATCTTCTCTGACAACCCAAGGGAGACCCTAGGAAAACACTTCGGCCTTCTGCGATGAAACTTTTGCATGCAGGGTGTGCTGCATGTGGTGAACGGCATAATCCTCTAAATGCCCTCAGTAGGCCTAGGTGACTTTGGATGTTCCAAATGCCTAGCAATGCTCAGAGTAAATCTCTACTTTACTTCGGGCTGGGCCTAAAGTCCAGTTTCCGCGTCACTTAGTGAGACGTCGAGCTGGAGTCCCCCAACTGATTTGGAGCCCCGGGGGTTTCTTTCAGGGCAGCGTAGCTTTCCATAACGTGGCAGACGCACATGGAACGAAAGCCTGCCCAGAACCGCGGTCCTGAGGCTGCTTCAAACCTGTGGAATGCTAGCCCTAGAGAACACCTTAGTTCCCGGCCCTTTCAACTGCATAGTGAGGGATGATCACAGAGCTGTTTATCCCTTGATTGTGCTCAGAGGGCTTTGGGTACACAGCACAATTCCTTGGAAAGAAGTGCCCACGTGAGAGTCTTGAGCGCTGTGAGGCCTACTAAGGCTAAAGCCGTCCATTGACTAAGACTTCCTGGAAACTGGTGCACACCTATCTCTGGTAATGGGAAAATGTGCACCTTACCTCGAGACTAGCGGTCCCATGTAGTTGGCAATTGAGCGACAGTATGCTCCTGGGGTGAGCTCCCAGGAAGGAATCGCAAGCACCTGGTTTCTTTTGGAAAAACTCACTGCTCCTCAGAGGCATCTGTGGAGTGAATAGTACCCTGGTGGTGGGGTTGTCAGGCGGCTTGGAAGCTGCCACGAAGTTGCTTTGCAAAGGGGGAAAGTCGGGCTTCTCCCACATTCTCCATTTGCCAACTTGACCCACAGCGCATTGAACAGCACTCTCTGACTGACTACTGGAGACTTTCAGCCACACTGGGCCTTTCTTGGATCACACTTCGTTGGACGCGGGGGGTTTGGCATGCCATGAATAGCATTACCCGCTTAATGACTGAGTCAGGCCTAGGTGACTTTGGATCGTCCAAATGCCTCACAATTGTACCGGGTTTTCTGTACTTTCTGTCAGGCTGGACCTACAGTGTACCTGGCGTCACAATAGAGAGATGACAGGTAAGAGTTGCCAGGATGCACTTAAGGCTCAAGGATTCTTTCACTGCCATTCAGAGGGCCTCCACAGAGGGAGAGCCACGTTGACTGTAATACTGGCAAAAACGTTGTCCTGGAGCTGCCTTACAGCTGTAGAAATCAAGCTCTGCAAACGAGAAGCAGTTCATTGCCCTCCCCTCTGCAGAGAAAGAGTTGACCCCAACAGTTTGTTCTGTGTTGTGTGGCTCGGAAAACAAACAGGGGACTCACAGCGCACACGCTCTCCCACAGAAGGGAATTCATACGCGACTCTCTGAGGCCTACGGAAAGCCGTTAGAGGAGATAAAGCACTCTATCGAGTCAGGGTTCATGGAGATGGCTGCACACAAAACCTCGCTCATAGGAAACACTCGTGCTTACCTTGAGGCTAGGGCTCACGTTTACTTCGCACTTTAGCTGGGGCAAGCGTGGGATGAGCTCCCAGAAAGGCACTCGAGACCACCTGGTTTCATAGGAGAAACTCTCTTTCTTCACTGAGGCATTCCTAGAGGTGACTAGAAGACGGGTAGCAGCAATGTCTTTCAGTCAGCCTGGAGGCCGCCACTATCTACCTTTGAAATGGGGAAAATCCTGCCTCTTTCCAGGCTTCTCAATTACAAAGTGGATCACCCAGCACATACACCTATCTTCTCTGACAACCCAAGGGAGACCCTTGGAACACACTTCGGCCTTCTGCGATGAAACTTTTGCATGCAGGCTGTGCTGCATGTGGTGAACGGCATAATCCTCTAAATGCCCTCAGTAGGCCTAGGTGACTTTGGATGTTCCAAATGCCTAGCAATGCTCAGAGTAAATCTCTACTTTACTTCGGGCTGGGCCTAAAGTCCAGTTTCCGCGTCACTTAGAGAGACGTCAAGCTGGAGTCCCCCAACTGATTTGGAGCCCCGGGGGTTTCATTCAGGGCAGCGTAGCTTTCCATAACGTGGCAGACGCACATGGAACGAAAGCCTGCCAAGAACCGCGGTCCTGAGGCTGCTTCAAACCTGTGGAATGCTAGCCCTAGAGAACACCTTAGTTCCCGGCCCTTTCAACTGCATAGTGAGGGATGATCCCAGAGCTGTTTATCCCTTGATTGTGCTCAGAGGGCTTTGGGTACACAGCGCAATTCCTTGGAAAGAAGTGCCCACGTGAGAGTCTTGAGCGCTGTGAGGCCTACTAAGGCTAAAGCCGTCCTATCTCTGGTAATGGGAAAATGTGCACCTTACCTCGAGACTAGAGGTCCCATTTAGTTGGCACTTGAGCGACAGTATGCTCCTGGGGTGAGCTCCCTGGAAGGAATCGCAAGCACCTGGTTTCTTTTGGAAAAACTCACTGCTCCTCAGAGGCATCTGTGGAGTGAATAGTACCCTGGTGGTGGGGTTGTCAGGCGGCTTGGAAGCTGCCACGAAGTTGCTTTGCAAAGGGGGAAAGTCGGGCTTCTCCCACATTCTCCAGGTGCCAACTTGACCCCACAGCGCATTGACCAGCACTCTCTGACTGACTACTGGAGACTTTCAGCCACACTGGGCCTTTCTAGGATCACACTTCGTTGGACGCGGGGGGTTTGGCATGCCATGAATAGCATTACCCGCTTAATGACTGAGTCAGGCCTAGGTGACTTTGGACCGTCCAAATGCCTCACAATTGTACCGGGTTTTCTGTACTTTCTGTCAGGCTGGACCTACAGTGTACCTGGCGTCACAATAGAGAGATGACAGGTAAGAGTTGCCAGGATGCACTTAAGGCTCAAGGATTCTTTCACTGCCATTCAGAGGGCCTCCACAGAGGGAGAGCCACGTTGACTGTAATACTGGCAAAAACGTTGTCCTGGAGCTGCCTTACAGCTGTAGAAATCAAGCTCTGCAAACGAGAAGCAGTTCATTGCCCTCCCCTCTGCAGAGAAAGAGTTGACCCCAACAGTTTGTTCTGTGTTGTGTGGCTCGGAAAACAAACAGGGGACTCACAGCGCACACGCTCTCCCACAGAAGGGAATTCATACGCGACTCTCTGAGGCCTACGGAAAGCCGTTAGAGGAGATAAAGCACTCTATCGAGTCAGGGTTCATGGAGATGGCTGCACACAAAACCTCGCTCATAGGAAACACTCGTGCTTACCTTGAGGCTAGGGCTCACGTTTACTTCGCACTTTAGCTGGGGCAAGCGTGGGATGAGCTCCCAGCAAGGCACTGGAGAGCACCTGGTTTCATAGGAGAAACTCTCTTTCTTCACTGAGGCATTCCTAGAGGTGACTAGAAGACGGGTAGCAGCAATGTCTTTCAGTCAGCCTGGAGGCCGCCACTATCTACCTTTGAAATGGGGAAAATCCTGCCTCTTTCCAGGCTTCTCAATTACAAAGTGGATCACCCAGCACATACACCTATCTTCTCTGACAACCCAAGGGAGACCCTTGGAACACACTTCGGCCTTCTGCGATGAAACTTTTGCATGCAGGGTGTGCTGCATGTGGTGAACGGCATAATCCTCTAAATGCCCTCAGTAGGCCTAGGTGACTTTGGATGTTCCAAATGCCTAGCAATGCTCAGAGTAAATCTCTACTTTACTTCGGGCTGGGCCTAAAGTCCAGTTTCCGCGTCACTTAGAGAGACGTCAAGCTGGAGTCCCCCAACTGATTTGGAGCCCCGGGGGTTTCATTCAGGGCAGCGTAGCTTTCCATAACGTGGCAGACGCACATGGAACGAAAGCCTGCCAAGAACCGCGGTCCTGAGGCTGCTTCAAACCTGTGGAATGCTAGCCCTAGAGAACACCTTAGTTCCCGGCCCTTTCAACTGCATAGTGAGGGATGATCCCAGAGCTGTGTATCCCTTGATTGTGCTCAGAGGGCTTTGGGTACACAGCGCTATTCCTTGGAAAGAAGTGCCCACGTGAGAGTCTTGAGCGCTGTGAGGCCTACTAAGGCTAAAGCCGTCCTATCTCTGGTAATGGGAAAATGTGCACCTTACCTCGAGACTAGAGGTCCCATTTAGTTGGCACTTGAGCGACAGTATGCTCCTGGGGTGAGCTACCAGGAAGGAATCGCAAGCACCTGGTTTCTTTTGGAAAAACTCACTGCTCCTCAGAGGCATCTGTGGAGTGAATAGTACCCTGGTGGTGGGGTTGTCAGGCGGCTTGGAAGCTGCCACGAAGTTGCTTTGCAAAGGGGGAAAGTCGGGCTTCTCCAGGTGCCAACTTGACCCCACAGCGCATTGACCAGCACTCTCTGTCTGACTACTGGAGACTTTCAGCCACACTGGGCCTTTCTAGGATCACACTTCGTTGGACGCGGGGGGTTTGGCATGCCATGAATAGCATTACCCGCTTAATGACTGAGTCAGGCCTAGGTGACTTTGGATCGTCCAAATGCCTCACAATTTTACCGGGTTTTCTGTACTTTCTGTCAGGCTGGACCTACAGTGTACCTGGCGTCACAATAGAGAGATGACAGGTAAGAGTTGCCAGGATGCACTTAAGGCTCAAGGATTCTTTCACTGCCGTTCATAGGGCCTCCACAGAGAGAGAGCCACGTTGACTGTAATACTGGCAAAAACGTTGTCCTGAAGCTGCCTTACAGCTGTAGAAATCAAGCTCTGCAAACGAGAAGCAGTTCATTGCCCTCCCCTCTGCAGAGAAAGAGTTGACCGCAACAGTTTGTTCTGTGTTGTGTGGCTCGGAAAACAAACAGGGGACTCACAGCGCACACGCTCTCCCACAGAAGGGAATTCATACGCGACTCTCTGAGGCCTACGGAACGCCGTTAGAGGAGTTAAAGCACTCTATCGAGTCAGGGTTCATGGAGATGGCTGCACACAAAACCTCGCTCATAGGAAACACTCGTGCTTACCTTGAGGCTAGGGCTCACGTTTACTTCGCACTTTAGCTGGGGCAAGCGAGGGATGAGCTCCCAGCAAGGCACTGGAGAGCACCTGGTTTCATAGGAGAAACTCTCTTTCTTCACTGAGGCATTCCTAGAGGTGACTAGAAGACGGGTAGCAGCAATGTCTTTCAGTCAGCCTGGAGGCCGCCACTATCTACTTTTCAAATGGGGAAAATCCTGCCTCTTTCCAGGCTTCTCAATTACAAAGTGGATCACCCAGCACATACACCTATCTTCTCTGACAACCCAAGGGAGACCCTAGGAACACACTTCGGCCTTCTGCGATGAAACTTTTGCATGCAGGGTGTGCTGCATGTGGTGAACGGCATAATCCTCTAAATGCCCTCAGTAGGCCTAGGTGACTTTGGATGTTCCAAATGCCTAGCAATGCTCAGAGTAAATCTCTACTTTACTTCGGGCTGGGCCTAAAGTCCAGTTTCCGCGTCACTTAGAGAGACGTCGAGCTGGAGTCCCCCAACTGATTTGGAGCCCCGAGGGTTTCTTTCAGGGCAGCGTAGCTTTCCATAACGTGGCAGACGCACATGGAATGAAAGCCTGCCAAGAACCGCGGTCCTGAGGCTGCTTCAAACCTGTGGAATGCTAGCCCTAGAGAACACCTTAGTTCCCGGCCCTTTCAACTGCATAGTGAGGGATGTTCCCAGAGCTGTGTATCCCATGATTGTGCTCAGAAGGCTTTGGGTACACAGCGCACTTCCTTGGAAAGAAGTGCCCACGTGAGAGTCTTGAGCGCTGTGAGGCCTACTAAGGCTAAAGCCGTCCTATCTCTGGTAACGGGAAAATGTGCACCTTACCTCGAGACTAGAGGTCGCATTTAGTTGGCACTTGAGCGACAGTATGCTCCTGGGGTGAGCTCCCAGGAAAGAATCGCAAGCACCTGGTTTCTTTTGGGAAAACTCACTGCTCCTCAGAGGCATCTGTGGAGTGAATAGTACCCTGGTGGTGGGGTTGTCAGGCGGCTTGGAAGCTGCAACGAAGTTGCTTTGCAAAGGGGGAAAGTCGGGCTTCTCCCACATTCTCCAGTTGCCAACTTGACCCCACAGCGCATTGACCAGCACTCTCTGACTGACTACTGGAGACTTTCAGCCACACTGGGCCTTTCTAGGATCACACTTCGTTGGACGCGGGGGGTTTGGCATGCCATGAATAGCATTACCCGCTTAATGACTGAGTCAGGCCTAGGTGACTTTGGATCATCCAAATGCCTCACAATTGTACCGGGTTTTCTGTACTTTCTGTCAGGCTGGACCTACAGTGTACCTGGCGTCACAATAGAGAGATGACAGGTAAGAGTTGCCAGGATGCACTTAAGGCTCAAGGATTCTTTCACTGCCGTTCAGAGGGCCTCCACAGAGGGAGAGCCACGTTGACTGTAATACTGCCAAAAACGTTTTCCTGGAGCTGCTTTACAGCTGTAGAAATCAAGCTCTGCAAACGAGAAGCAGTTCATTGCCCTCCCCTTTGCAGAGAAAGAGTTGACCCCAACAGTTTGTTCTGTGTTGTGTGGCTCGGAAAACAAACAGGGGACTCACAGCGCACACGCTCTCCCACAGAAGGGAATTCATACGCGACTCTCTGAGGCCTACGGAAAGCCGTTAGAGGAGTTAAAGCACTCTATCGAGTCAGGGTTCATGGAGATGGCTGCACACAAAACCTCGCTCATAGGAAACACTCGTGCTTACCTTGAGGCTAGGGCTCACGTTTACTTCGCACTTTAGCTAGGGAAAGCGTGGGATGAGCTCCCAGCAAGGCACTGGAGAGCACCTGGTTTCATAGGAGAAACTCTCTTTCTTCACTGAGGCATTCCTAGAGGTGACTAGAAGACGGGTAGCAGCAATGTCTTTCAGTCAGCCTGGAGGCCGCCACTATCTACTTTTCAAATGGGGAAAATCCTGCCTCTATCCAGGCTTCTCAATTACAAAGTGGATCACCCAGCACATACACCTATCTTCTCTGACAACCCAAGGGAGACCCTAGGAACACACTTCGGCCTTCTGCGATGAAACTTTTGCATGCAGGGTGTGCTGCATGTGGTGAACGGCATAATCCTCTAAATGCCCTCAGTAGGCCTAGGTGACTTTGGATGTTCCAAATGCCTAGCAATGCTCAGAGTAAATCTCTACTTTACTTCGGGCTGGGCCTAAAGTCCAGTTTCCGCGTCACTTAGTGAGACGTCGAGCTGGAGTCCCCCAACTGATTTGGAGCCCCGGGGGTTTCTTTCAGGGCAGCGTAGCTTTCCATAACGTGGCAGACGCACATGGAACGAAAGCCTGCCCAGAACCGCGGTCCTGAGGCTGCTTCAAACCTGTGGAATGCTAGCCCTAGAGAACACCTTAGTTCCCGGCCCTTTCAACTGCATAGTGAGGGATGATCACAGAGCTGTTTATCCCTTGATTGTGCTCAGAGGGCTTTGGGTACACAGCACAATTCCTTGGAAAGAAGTGCCCACGTGAGAGTCTTGAGCGCTGTGAGGCCTACTAAGGCTAAAGCCGTCCTATCTCTGGTAATGGGAAAATGTGCACCTTACCTCGAGACTAGAGGTCCCATTTAGTTGGCACTTGAGCGACAGTATGCTCCTGGGGTGAGCTCCCAGGAAGGAATCGCAAGCACCTGGTTTCTTTTGGAAAAACTCACTGCTCCTCAGAGGCATCTGTGGAGTGAATAGTACCCTGGTGGTGGGGTTGTCAGGCGGCTTGGAAGCTGCCACGAAGTTGCTTTGCAAAGGGGGAAAGTCGGGCTTCTCCAGGTGCCAACTTGACCCCACAGCGCATTGACCAGCACTCTCTGACTGACTACTGGAGACTTTCAGCCACACTGGGCCTTTCTAGGATCACACTTCGTTGGACGCGGGGGGTTTGGCATGCCATGAATAGCATTACCCGCTTAATGACTGAGTCAGGCCTAGGTGACTTTGGATCGTCCAAATGCCTCACAATTGTACCGGGTTTTCTGTACTTTCTGTCAGGCTGGACCTACAGTGTACCTGGCGTCACAATAGAGAGATGACAGGTAAGAGTTGCCAGGATGCACTTAAGGCTCAAGGATTCTTTCACTGCCGTTCAGAGGGCCTCCACAGAGGGAGAGCCACGTTGACTGTAATACTGGCAAAAACGTTGTCCTGGAGCTGCCTTACAGCTGTAGAAATCAAGCTCTGCAAACGAGAAGCAGTTCATTGCCCTCCCCTCTGCAGAGAAAGAGTTGACCGCAACAGTTTGTTCTGTGTTGTGTGGCTCGGAAAACAAACAGGGGACTCACAGCGCACACGCTCTCCCACAGAAGGGAATTCATACGCGACTCTCTGAGGCCTACGGAACGCCGTTAGAGGAGTTAAAGCACTCTATCGAGTCAGGGTTCATGGAGATGGCTGCACACAAAACCTCGCTCATAGGAAACACTCGTGCTTACCTTGAGGCTAGGGCTCACGTTTACTTCGCACTTTAGCTGGGGCAAGCGAGGGATGAGCTCCCAGCAAGGCACTGGAGAGCACCTGGTTTCATAGGAGAAACTCTCTTTCTTCACTGAGGCATTCCTAGAGGTGACTAGAAGACGGGTAGCAGCAATGTCTTTCAGTCAGCCTGGAGGCCGCCACTATCTACTTTTCAAATGGGGAAAATCCTGCCTCTTTCCAGGCTTCTCAATTACAAAGTGGATCACCCAGCACATACACCTATCTTCTCTGACAACCCAAGGGAGACCCTAGGAACACACTTCGGCCTTCTGCGATGAAACTTTTGCATGCAGGGTGTGCTGCATGTGGTGAACGGCATAATCCTCTAAATGCCCTCAGTAGGCCTAGGTGACTTTGGATGTTCCAAATGCCTAGCAATGCTCAGAGTAAATCTCTACTTTACTTCGGGCTGGGCCTAAAGTCCAGTTTCCGCGTCACTTAGAGAGACGTCGAGCTGGAGTCCCCCAACTGATTTGGAGCCCCGAGGGTTTCTTTCAGGGCAGCGTAGCTTTCCATAACGTGGCAGACGCACATGGAATGAAAGCCTGCCAAGAACCGCGGTCCTGAGGCTGCTTCAAACCTGTGGAATGCTAGCCCTAGAGAACACCTTAGTTCCCGGCCCTTTCAACTGCATAGTGAGGGATGTTCCCAGAGCTGTGTATCCCATGATTGTGCTCAGAAGGCTTTGGGTACACAGCGCACTTCCTTGGAAAGAAGTGCCCACGTGAGAGTCTTGAGCGCTGTGAGGCCTACTAAGGCTAAAGCCGTCCTATCTCTGGTAACGGGAAAATGTGCACCTTACCTCGAGACTAGAGGTCGCATTTAGTTGGCACTTGAGCGACAGTATGCTCCTGGGGTGAGCTCCCAGGAAAGAATCGCAAGCACCTGGTTTCTTTTGGGAAAACTCACTGCTCCTCAGAGGCATCTGTGGAGTGAATAGTACCCTGGTGGTGGGGTTGTCAGGCGGCTTGGAAGCTGCAACGAAGTTGCTTTGCAAAGGGGGAAAGTCGGGCTTCTCCCACATTCTCCAGTTGCCAACTTGACCCCACAGCGCATTGACCAGCACTCTCTGACTGACTACTGGAGACTTTCAGCCACACTGGGCCTTTCTAGGATCACACTTCGTTGGACGCGGGGGGTTTGGCATGCCATGAATAGCATTACCCGCTTAATGACTGAGTCAGGCCTAGGTGACTTTGGATCATCCAAATGCCTCACAATTGTACCGGGTTTTCTGTACTTTCTGTCAGGCTGGACCTACAGTGTACCTGGCGTCACAATAGAGAGATGACAGGTAAGAGTTGCCAGGATGCACTTAAGGCTCAAGGATTCTTTCACTGCCATTCAGAGGGCCTCCACAGAGGGAGAGCCACGTTGACTGTAATACTGCCAAAAACGTTTTCCTGGAGCTGCTTTACAGCTGTAGAAATCAAGCTCTGCAAACGAGAAGCAGTTCATTGCCCTCCCCTTTGCAGAGAAAGAGTTGACCGCAACAGTTTGTTCTGTGTTGTGTGGCTCGGAAAACAAACAGGGGACTCACAGCGCACACGCTCTCCCACAGAAGGGAATTCATACGCGACTCTCTGAGGCCTACGGAAAGCCGTTAGAGGAGTTAAAGCACTCTATCGAGTCAGGGTTCATGGAGATGGCTGCACACAAAACCTCGCTCATAGGAAACACTCGTGCTTACCTTGAGGCTAGGGCTCACGTTTACTTCGCACTTTAGCTAGGGAAAGCGTGGGATGAGCTCCCAGCAAGGCACTGGAGAGCACCTGGTTTCATAGGAGAAACTCTCTTTCTTCACTGAGGCATTCCTAGAGGTGACTAGAAGACGGGTAGCAGCAATGTCTTTCAGTCAGCCTGGAGGCCGCCACTATCTACTTTTCAAATGGGGAAAATCCTGCCTCTATCCAGGCTTCTCAATTACAAAGTGGATCACCCAGCACATACACCTATCTTCTCTGACAACCCAAGGGAGACCCTAGGAACACACTTCGGCCTTCTGCGATGAAACTTTTGCATGCAGGGTGTGCTGCATGTGGTGAACGGCATAATCCTCTAAATGCCCTCAGTAGGCCTAGGTGACTTTGGATGTTCCAAATGCCTAGCAATGCTCAGAGTAAATCTCTACTTTACTTCGGGCTGGGCCTAAAGTCCAGTTTCCGCGTCACTTAGTGAGACGTCGAGCTGGAGTCCCCCAACTGATTTGGAGCCCCGGGGGTTTCTTTCAGGGCAGCGTAGCTTTCCATAACGTGGCAGACGCACATGGAACGAAAGCCTGCCCAGAACCGCGGTCCTGAGGCTGCTTCAAACCTGTGGAATGCTAGCCCTAGAGAACACCTTAGTTCCCGGCCCTTTCAACTGCATAGTGAGGGATGATCACAGAGCTGTTTATCCCTTGATTGTGCTCAGAGGGCTTTGGGTACACAGCACAATTCCTTGGAAAGAAGTGCCCACGTGAGAGTCTTGAGCGCTGTGAGGCCTACTAAGGCTAAAGCCGTCCTATCTCTGGTAATGGGAAAATGTGCACCTTACCTCGAGACTAGAGGTCCCATTTAGTTGGCACTTGAGCGACAGTATGCTCCTGGGGTGAGCTCCCAGGAAGGAATCGCAAGCACCTGGTTTCTTTTGGAAAAACTCACTGCTCCTCAGAGGCATCTGTGGAGTGAATAGTACCCTGGTGGTGGGGTTGTCAGGCGGCTTGGAAGCTGCCACGAAGTTGCTTTGCAAAGGGGGAAAGTCGGGCTTCTCCAGGTGCCAACTTGACCCCACAGCGCATTGACCAGCACTCTCTGACTGACTACTGGAGACTTTCAGCCACACTGGGCCTTTCTAGGATCACACTTCGTTGGACGCGGGGGGTTTGGCATGCCATGAATAGCATTACCCGCTTAATGACTGAGTCAGGCCTAGGTGACTTTGGATCGTCCAAATGCCTCACAATTGTACCGGGTTTTCTGTACTTTCTGTCAGGCTGGACCTACAGTGTACCTGGCGTCACAATAGAGAGATGACAGGTAAGAGTTGCCAGGATGCACTTAAGGCTCAAGGATTCTTTCACTGCCGTTCAGAGGGCCTCCACAGAGGGAGAGCCACGTTGACTGTAATACTGGCAAAAACGTTGTCCTGGAGCTGCCTTACAGCTGTAGAAATCAAGCTCTGCAAACGAGAAGCAGTTCATTGCCCTCCCCTCTGCAGAGAAAGAGTTGACCGCAACAGTTTGTTCTGTGTTGTGTGGCTCGGAATACAAACAGGGGACTCACAGCGCACACGCTCTCCCACAGAAGGGAATTCATACGCGACTCTCTGAGGCCTACGGAACGCCGTTAGAGGAGTTAAAGCACTCTATCGAGTCAGGGTTCATGGAGATGGCTGCACACAAAACCTCGCTCATAGGAAACACTCGTGCTTACCTTGAGGCTAGGGCTCACGTTTACTTCGCACTTTAGCTGGGGCAAGCGAGGGATGAGCTCCCAGCAAGGCACTGGAGAGCACCTGGTTTCATAGGAGAAACTCTCTTTCTTCACTGAGCTATTCCTAGAGGTGACTAGAAGACGGGTAGCAGCAATGTCTTTCAGTCAGCCTGGAGGCCGCCACTATCTACTTTTCAAATGGGGAAAATCCTGCCTCTTTCCAGGCTTCTCAATTACAAAGTGGATCACCCAGCACATACACCTATCTTCTCTGACAACCCAAGGGAGACCCTAGGAACACACTTCGGCCTTCTGCGATGAAACTTTTGCATGCAGGGTGTGCTGCATGTGGTGAACGGCATAATCCTCTAAATGCCCTCAGTAGGCCTAGGTGACTTTGGATGTTCCAAATGCCTAGCAATGCTCAGAGTAAATCTCTACTTTACTTCGGGCTGGGCCTAAAGTCCAGTTTCCGCGTCACTTAGAGAGACGTCGAGCTGGAGTCCCCCAACTGATTTGGAGCCCCGAGGGTTTCTTTCAGGGCAGCGTAGCTTTCCATAACGTGGCAGACGCACATGGAACGAAAGCCTGCCAAGAACCGCGGTCCTGAGGCTGCTTCAAACCTGTGGAATGCTAGCCCTAGAGAACACCTTAGTTCCCGGCCCTTTCAACTGCATAGTGAGGGATGTTCCCAGAGCTGTGTATCCCATGATTGTGCTCAGAAGGCTTTGGGTACACAGCGCACTAACTTGGAAAGAAGTGCCCACGTGAGAGTCTTGAGCGCTGTGAGGCCTACTGAGGCTAAAGCCGTCCTATCTCTGGTAATGGGAAAATGTGCACCTTACCTCGAGACTAGAGGTCGCATTTAGTTGGCACTTGAGCGACAGTATGCTCCTGGGGTGAGCTCCCAGGAAAGAATCGCAAGCACCTGGTTTCTTTTGGGAAAACTCACTGCTCCTCAGAGGCATCTGTGGAGTGAATAGTACCCTGGTGGTGGGGTTGTCAGGCGGCTTGGAAGCTGCAACGAAGTTGCTTTGCAAAGGGGGAAAGTCGGGCTTCTCCCACATTCTCCAGTTGCCAACTTGACCCCACAGCGCATTGACCAGCACTCTCTGACTGACTACTGGAGACTTTCAGCCACACTGGGCCTTTCTAGGATCACACTTCGTTGGACGCGGGGGGTTTGGCATGCCATGAATAGCATTACCCGCTTAATGACTGAGTCAGGCCTAGGTGACTTTGGATCGTCCAAATGCCTCACAATTGTACCGGGTTTTCTGTACTTTCTGTCAGGCTGGACCTACAGTGTACCTGGCGTCACAATAGAGAGATGACAGGTAAGAGTTGCCAGGATGCACTTAAGGCTCAAGGATTCTTTCACTGCCGTTCAGAGGGCCTCCACAGAGGGAGAGCCACGTTGACTGTAATACTGCCAAAAACGTTTTCCTGGAGCTGCTTTACAGCTGTAGAAATCAAGCTCTGCAAACGAGAAGCAGTTCATTGCCCTCCCCTTTGCAGAGAAAGAGTTGACCCCAACAGTTTGTTCTGTGTTGTGTGGCTCGGAAAACAAACAGGGGACTCACAGCGCACACGCTCTCCCACAGAAGGGAATTCATACGCGACTCTCTGAGGCCTACGGAAAGCCGTTAGAGGAGTTAAAGCACTCTATCGAGTCAGGGTTCATGGAGATGGCTGCACACAAAACCTCGCTCATAGGAAACACTCGTGCTTACCTTGAGGCTAGGGCTCACGTTTACTTCGCACTTTAGCTAGGGCAAGCGTGTGATGAGCTCCCAGCAAGGCACTGGAGAGCACCTGGTTTCATAGGAGAAACTCTCTTTCTTCACTGAGGCATTCCTAGAGGTGACTAGAAGACGGGTAGCAGCAATGTCTTTCAGTCAGCCTGGAGGCCGCCACTATCTACTTTTCAAATGGGGAAAATCCTGCCTCTATCCAGGCTTCTCAATTACAAAGTGGATCACCCAGCACATACACCTATCTTCTCTGACAACCCAAGGGAGACCCTAGGAACACACTTCGGCCTTCTGCGATGAAACTTTTGCATGCAGGGTGTGCTGCATGTGGTGAACGGCATAATCCTCTAAATGCCCTCAGTAGGCCTAGGTGACTTTGGATGTTCCAAATGCCTAGCAATGCTCAGAGTAAATCTCTACTTTACTTCGGGCTGGGCCTAAAGTCCAGTTTCCGCGTCACTTAGTGAGACGTCGAGCTGGAGTCCCCCAACTGATTTGGAGCCCCGGGGGTTTCTTTCACGGCAGCGTAGCTTTCCATAACGTGGCAGACACACATGGAACGAAAGCCTGCCCAGAACCGCGGTCCTGAGGCTGCTTCCAACCTGTGGAATGCTAGCCCTAGAGAACTCCTTAGTTCCCGGCCCTTTCAACTGCATAGTGAGGGATGATCACAGAGCTGTTTATCCCTTGATTGTGCTCAGAGGGCTTTGGGTACACAGCACAATTCCTTGGAAAGAAGTGCCCACGTGAGAGTCTTGAGCGCTGTGAGGCCTACTAAGGCTAAAGCCGTCCTATCTCTGGTAATGGGAAAATGTGCACCTTACCTCGAGACTAGAGGTCCCATTTAGTTGGCACTTGAGCGACAGTATGCTCCTGGGGTGAGCTCCCAGGAAGGAATCGCAAGCACCTGGTTTCTTTTGGGAAAACTCACTGCTCCTCAGAGGCATCTGTGGAGTGAATAATACCCTGGAGGTGGGGTTGTCAGGCGGCTTGGAAGCTGCCACGAAGTTGCTTTGCAAAGGGGGAAAGTCGGGCTTCTCCAGGTGCCAACTTGACCCCACAGCGCATTGACCAGCACTCTCTGACTGACTACTGGAGACTTTCAGCCACACTGGGCCTTTCTAGGATCACACTTCGTTGGACGCGGGGGGTTTGGCATGCCATGAATAGCATTACCCGCTTAATGACTGAGTCAGGCCTAGGTGACTTTGGATCGTCCAAATGCCTCACAATTGTACCGGGTTTTCTGTACTTTCTGTCAGGCTGGACCTACAGTGTACCTGGCGTCACAATAGAGAGATGACAGGTAAGAGTTGCCAGGATGCACTTAAGGCTCAAGGATTCTTTCACTGCCGTTCATAGGGCCTCCACAGAGGGAGAGCCACGTTGACTGTAATACTGGCAAAAACGTTGTCCTGGAGCTGCCTTACAGCTGTAGAAATCAAGCTCTGCAAACGAGAAGCAGTTCATTGCCCTCCCCTCTGCAGAGAAAGAGTTGACCGCAACAGTTTGTTCTGTGTTGTGTGGCTCGGAAAACAAACAGGGGACTCACAGCGCACACGCTCTCCCACAGAAGGGAATTCATACGCGACTCTCTGAGGCCTACGGAACGCCGTTAGAGGAGTTAAAGCACTCTATCGAGTCAGGGTTCATGGAGATGGCTGCACACAAAACCTCGCTCATAGGAAACACTCGTGCTTACCTTGAGGCTAGGGCTCACGTTTACTTCGCACTTTAGCTGGGGCAAGCGAGGGATGAGCTCCCAGCAAGGCACTGGAGAGCACCTGGTTTCATAGGAGAAACTCTCTTTCTTCACTGAGCTATTCCTAGAGGTGACTAGAAGACGGGTAGCAGCAATGTCTTTCAGTCAGCCTGGAGGCCGCCACTATCTACTTTTCAAATGGGGAAAATCCTGCCTCTTTCCAGGCTTCTCAATTACAAAGTGGATCACCCAGCACATACACCTATCTTCTCTGACAACCCAAGGGAGACCCTAGGAACACACTTCGGCCTTCTGCGATGAAACTTTTGCATGCAGGGTGTGCTGCATGTGGTGAACGGCATAATCCTCTAAATGCCCTCAGTAGGCCTAGGTGACTTTGGATGTTCCAAATGCCTAGCAATGCTCAGAGTAAATCTCTACTTTACTTCGGGCTGGGCCTAAAGTCCAGTTTCCGCGTCACTTAGAGAGACGTCGAGCTGGAGTCCCCCAACTGATTTGGAGCCCCGAGGGTTTCTTTCAGGGCAGCGTAGCTTTCCATAACGTGGCAGACGCACATGGAACGAAAGCCTGCCAAGAACCGCGGTCCTGAGGCTGCTTCAAACCTGTGGAATGCTAGCCCTAGAGAACACCTTAGTTCCCGGCCCTTTCAACTGCATAGTGAGGGATGTTCCCAGAGCTGTGTATCCCATGATTGTGCTCAGAAGGCTTTGGGTACACAGCGCACTTCCTTGGAAAGAAGTGCCCACGTGAGAGTCTTGAGCGCTGTGAGGCCTACTAAGGCTAAAGCCGTCCTATCTCTGGTAATGGGAAAATGTGCACCTTACCTCGAGACTAGAGGTCGCATTTAGTTGGCACTTGAGCGACAGTATGCTCCTGGGGTGAGCTCCCAGGAAAGAATCGCAAGCACCTGGTTTCTTTTGGGAAAACTCACTGCTCCTCAGAGGCATCTGTGGAGTGAATAGTACCCTGGTGGTGGGGTTGTCAGGCGGCTTGGAAGCTGCAACGAAGTTGCTTTGCAAAGGGGGAAAGTCGGGCTTCTCCCACATTCTCCAGTTGCCAACTTGACCCCACAGCCCATTGACCAGCACTCTCTGACTGACTACTGGAGACTTTCAGCCACACTGGGCCTTTCTAGGATCACACTTCGTTGGACGCGGGGGGTTTGGCATGCCATGAATAGCATTACCCGCTTAATGACTGAGTCAGGCCTAGGTGACTTTGGATCGTCCAAATGCCTCACAATTGTACCGGGTTTTCTGTACTTTCTGTCAGGCTGGACCTACAGTGTACCTGGCGTCACAATAGAGAGATGACAGGTAAGAGTTGCCAGGATGCACTTAAGGCTCAAGGATTCTTTCACTGCCGTTCAGAGGGCCTCCACAGAGGGAGAGCCACGTTGACTGTAATACTGCCAAAAACGTTTTCCTGGAGCTGCTTTACAGCTGTAGAAATCAAGCTCTGCAAACGAGAAGCAGTTCATTGCCCTCCCCTTTGCAGAGAAAGAGTTGACCCCAACAGTTTGTTCTGTGTTGTGTGGCTCGGAAAACAAACAGGGGACTCACAGCGCACACGCTCTCCCACAGAAGGGAATTCATAAGCGACTCTCTGAGGCCTACGGAAAGCCGTTAGAGGAGTTAAAGCACTCTATCGAGTCAGGGTTCATGGAGATGGCTGCACACAAAACCTCGCTCATAGGAAACACTCGTGCTTACCTTGAGGCTAGGGCTCACGTTTACTTCGCACTTTAGCTAAGGCAAGCGTGGGATGAGCTCCCAGCAAGGCACTGGAGAGCACCTGGCTCCATAGGAGAAACTCTCTTTCTTCACTGAGGCATTCCTAGAGGTGACTAGAAGACGGGTAGCAGCAATGTCTTTCAGTCAGCCTGGAGGCCGCCACTATCTACTTTTCAAATGGGGAAAATCCTGCCTCTTTCCAGGCTTCTCAATTACAAAGTGGATCACCCAGCACATACACCTATCTTCTCTGACAACCCAAGGGAGACCCTAGGAACACACTTCGGCCTTCTGCGATGAAACTTTTGCATGCAGGGTGTGCTGCATGTGGTGAACGGCATAATCCTCTAAATGCCCTCAGTAGGCCTAGGTGACTTTGGATGTTCCAAATGCCTAGCAATGCTCAGAGTAAATCTCTACTTTACTTCGGGCTGGGCCTAAAGTCCAGTTTCCGCGTCACTTAGTGAGACGTCGAGCTGGAGTCCCCCAACTGATTTGGAGCCCCGGGGGTTTCTTTCAGGGCAGCGTAGCTTTCCATAACGTGGCAGACGCACATGGAACGAAAGCCTGCCCAGAACCGCGGTCCTGAGGCTGCTTCAAACCTGTGGAATGCTAGCCCTAGAGAACACCTTAGTTCCCGGCCCTTTCAACTGCATAGTGAGGGATGATCACAGAGCTGTTTATCCCTTGATTGTGCTCAGAGGGCTTCGGGTACACAGCACAATTCCTTGGAAAGAAGTGCCCACGTGAGAGTCTTGAGCGCTGTGAGGCCTACTAAGGCTAAAGCCGTCCTATCTCTGGTAATGGGAAAATGTGCACCTTACCTCGAGACTAGAGGTCCCATTTAGTTGGCACTTGAGCGACAGTATGCTCCTGGGGTGAGCTCCCAGGAAGGAATCGCAAGCACCTGGTTTCTTTTGGGAAAACTCACTGCTCCTCAGAGGCATCTGTGGAGTGAATAATACCCTGGAGGTGGGGTTGTCAGGCGGCTTGGAAGCTGCCACGAAGTTGCTTTGCAAAGGGGGAAAGTCGGGCTTCTCCAGGTGCCAACTTGACCCCACAGCGCATTGACCAGCACTCTCTGACTGACTACTGGAGACTTTCAGCCACACTGGGCCTTTCTAGGATCACACTTCGTTGGACGCGGGGGGTTTGGCATGCCATGAATAGCATTACCCGCTTAATGACTGAGTCAGGCCTAGGTGACTTTGGATCGTCCAAATGCCTCACAATTGTACCGGGTTTTCTGTACTTTCTGTCAGGCTGGACCTACAGTGTACCTGGCGTCACAATAGAGAGATGACAGGTAAGAGTTGCCAGGATGCACTTAAGGCTCAAGGATTCTTTCACTGCCGTTCATAGGGCCTCCACAGAGGGAGAGCCACGTTGACTGTAATACTGGCAAAAACGTTGTCCTGGAGCTGCCTTACAGCTGTAGAAATCAAGCTCTGCAAACGAGAAGCAGTTCATTGCCCTCCCCTCTGCAGAGAAAGAGTTGACCGCAACAGTTTGTTCTGTGTTGTGTGGCTCGGAAAACAAACAGGGGACTCACAGCGCACACGCTCTCCCACAGAAGGGAATTCATACGCGACTCTCTGAGGCCTACGGAACGCCGTTAGAGGAGTTAAAGCACTCTATCGAGTCAGGGTTCATGGAGATGGCTGCACACAAAACCTCGCTCATAGGAAACACTCGTGCTTACCTTGAGGCTAGGGCTCACGTTTACTTCGCACTTTAGCTGGGGCAAGCGAGGGATGAGCTCCCAGCAAGGCACTGGAGAGCACCTGGTTTCATAGGAGAAACTCTCTTTCTTCACTGAGCTATTCCTAGAGGTGACTAGAAGACGGGTAGCAGCAATGTCTTTCAGTCAGCCTGGAGGCCGCCACTATCTACTTTTCAAATGGGGAAAATCCTGCCTCTTTCCAGGCTTCTCAATTACAAAGTGGATCACCCAGCACATACACCTATCTTCTCTGACAACCCAAGGGAGACCCTAGGAACACACTTCGGCCTTCTGCGATGAAACTTTTGCATGCAGGGTGTGCTGCATGTGGTGAACGGCATAATCCTCTAAATGCCCTCAGTAGGCCTAGGTGACTTTGGATGTTCCAAATGCCTAGCAATGCTCAGAGTAAATCTCTACTTTACTTCGGGCTGGGCCTAAAGTCCAGTTTCCGCGTCACTTAGAGAGACGTCGAGCTGGAGTCCCCCAACTGATTTGGAGCCCCGAGGGTTTCTTTCAGGGCAGCGTAGCTTTCCATAACGTGGCAGACGCACATGGAACGAAAGCCTGCCAAGAACCGCGGTCCTGAGGCTGCTTCAAACCTGTGGAATGCTAGCCCTAGAGAACACCTTAGTTCCCGGCCCTTTCAACTGCATAGTGAGGGATGTTCCCAGAGCTGTGTATCCCATGATTGTGCTCAGAAGGCTTTGGGTACACAGCGCACTTCCTTGGAAAGAAGTGCCCACGTGAGAGTCTTGAGCGCTGTGAGGCCTACTGAGGCTAAAGCCGTCCTATCTCTGGTAATGGGAAAATGTGCACCTTACCTCGAGACTAGAGGTCGCATTTAGTTGGCACTTGAGCGACAGTATGCTCCTGGGGTGAGCTCCCAGGAAAGAATCGCAAGCACCTGGTTTCTTTTGGGAAAACTCACTGCTCCTCAGAGGCATCTGTGGAGTGAATAGTACCCTGGTGGTGGGGTTGTCAGGCGGCTTGGAAGCTGCAACGAAGTTGCTTTGCAAAGGGGGAAAGTCGGGCTTCTCCCACATTCTCCAGTTGCCAACTTGACCCCACAGCGCATTGACCAGCACTCTCTGACTGACTACTGGAGACTTTCAGCCACACTGGGCCTTTCTAGGATCACACTTCGTTGGACGCGGGGGGTTTGGCATGCCATGAATAGCATTACCCGCTTAATGACTGAGTCAGGCCTAGGTGACTTTGGATCGTCCAAATGCCTCACAATTGTACCGGGTTTTCTGTACTTTCTGTCAGGCTGGACCTACAGTGTACCTGGCGTCACAATAGAGAGATGACAGGTAAGAGTTGCCAGGATGCACTTAAGGCTCAAGGATTCTTTCACTGCCGTTCAGAGGGCCTCCACAGAGGGAGAGCCACGTTGACTGTAATACTGCCAAAAACGTTTTCCTGGAGCTGCTTTACAGCTGTAGAAATCAAGCTCTGCAAACGAGAAGCAGTTCATTGCCCTCCCCTTTGCAGAGAAAGAGTTGACCCCAACAGTTTGTTCTGTGTTGTGTGGCTCGGAAAACAAACAGGGGACTCACAGCGCACACGCTCTCCCACAGAAGGGAATTCATACGCGACTCTCTGAGGCCTACGGAAAGCCGTTAGAGGAGTTAAAGCACTCTATCGAGTCAGGGTTCATGGAGATGGCTGCACACAAAACCTCGCTCATAGGAAACACTCGTGCTTACCTTGAGGCTAGGGCTCACGTTTACTTCGCACTTTAGCTAGGGCAAGCGTGTGATGAGCTCCCAGCAAGGCACTGGAGAGCACCTGGTTTCATAGGAGAAACTCTCTTTCTTCACTGAGGCATTCCTAGAGGTGACTAGAAGACGGGTAGCAGCAATGTCTTTCAGTCAGCCTGGAGGCCGCCACTATCTACTTTTCAAATGGGGAAAATCCTGCCTCTATCCAGGCTTCTCAATTACAAAGTGGATCACCCAGCACATACACCTATCTTCTCTGACAACCCAAGGGAGACCCTAGGAACACACTTCGGCCTTCTGCGATGAAACTTTTGCATGCAGGGTGTGCTGCATGTGGTGAACGGCATAATCCTCTAAATGCCCTCAGTAGGCCTAGGTGACTTTGGATGTTCCAAATGCCTAGCAATGCTCAGAGTAAATCTCTACTTTACTTCGGGCTGGGCCTAAAGTCCAGTTTCCGCGTCACTTAGTGAGACGTCGAGCTGGAGTCCCCCAACTGATTTGGAGCCCCGGGGGTTTCTTTCACGGCAGCGTAGCTTTCCATAACGTGGCAGACACACATGGAACGAAAGCCTGCCCAGAACCGCGGTCCTGAGGCTGCTTCCAACCTGTGGAATGCTAGCCCTAGAGAACTCCTTAGTTCCCGGCCCTTTCAACTGCATAGTGAGGGATGATCACAGAGCTGTTTATCCCTTGATTGTGCTCAGAGGGCTTTGGGTACACAGCACAATTCCTTGGAAAGAAGTGCCCACGTGAGAGTCTTGAGCGCTGTGAGGCCTACTAAGGCTAAAGCCGTCCTATCTCTGGTAATGGGAAAATGTGCACCTTACCTCGAGACTAGAGGTCCCATTTAGTTGGCACTTGAGCGACAGTATGCTCCTGGGGTGAGCTCCCAGGAAGGAATCGCAAGCACCTGGTTTCTTTTGGGAAAACTCACTGCTCCTCAGAGGCATCTGTGGAGTGAATAATACCCTGGAGGTGGGGTTGTCAGGCGGCTTGGAAGCTGCCACGAAGTTGCTTTGCAAAGGGGGAAAGTCGGGCTTCTCCAGGTGCCAACTTGACCCCACAGCGCATTGACCAGCACTCTCTGACTGACTACTGGAGACTTTCAGCCACACTGGGCCTTTCTAGGATCACACTTCGTTGGACGCGGGGGGTTTGGCATGCCATGAATAGCATTACCCGCTTAATGACTGAGTCAGGCCTAGGTGACTTTGGATCGTCCAAATGCCTCACAATTGTACCGGGTTTTCTGTACTTTCTGTCAGGCTGGACCTACAGTGTACCTGGCGTCACAATAGAGAGATGACAGGTAAGAGTTGCCAGGATGCACTTAAGGCTCAAGGATTCTTTCACTGCCGTTCATAGGGCCTCCACAGAGGGAGAGCCACGTTGACTGTAATACTGGCAAAAACGTTGTCCTGGAGCTGCCTTACAGCTGTAGAAATCAAGCTCTGCAAACGAGAAGCAGTTCATTGCCCTCCCCTCTGCAGAGAAAGAGTTGACCGCAACAGTTTGTTCTGTGTTGTGTGGCTCGGAAAACAAACAGGGGACTCACAGCGCACACGCTCTCCCACAGAAGGGAATTCATACGCGACTCTCTGAGGCCTACGGAACGCCGTTAGAGGAGTTAAAGCACTCTATCGAGTCAGGGTTCATGGAGATGGCTGCACACAAAACCTCGCTCATAGGAAACACTCGTGCTTACCTTGAGGCTAGGGCTCACGTTTACTTCGCACTTTAGCTGGGGCAAGCGAGGGATGAGCTCCCAGCAAGGCACTGGAGAGCACCTGGTTTCATAGGAGAAACTCTCTTTCTTCACTGAGCTATTCCTAGAGGTGACTAGAAGACGGGTAGCAGCAATGTCTTTCAGTCAGCCTGGAGGCCGCCACTATCTACTTTTCAAATGGGGAAAATCCTGCCTCTTTCCAGGCTTCTCAATTACAAAGTGGATCACCCAGCACATACACCTATCTTCTCTGACAACCCAAGGGAGACCCTAGGAACACACTTCGGCCTTCTGCGATGAAACTTTTGCATGCAGGGTGTGCTGCATGTGGTGAACGGCATAATCCTCTAAATGCCCTCAGTAGGCCTAGGTGACTTTGGATGTTCCAAATGCCTAGCAATGCTCAGAGTAAATCTCTACTTTACTTCGGGCTGGGCCTAAAGTCCAGTTTCCGCGTCACTTAGAGAGACGTCGAGCTGGAGTCCCCCAACTGATTTGGAGCCCCGAGGGTTTCTTTCAGGGCAGCGTAGCTTTCCATAACGTGGCAGACGCACATGGAACGAAAGCCTGCCAAGAACCGCGGTCCTGAGGCTGCTTCAAACCTGTGGAATGCTAGCCCTAGAGAACACCTTAGTTCCCGGCCCTTTCAACTGCATAGTGAGGGATGTTCCCAGAGCTGTGTATCCCATGATTG
The DNA here is from genome assembly GCF_964165515.1 of Mesoplodon bidens. Taxonomy (NCBI): domain Eukaryota; kingdom Metazoa; phylum Chordata; class Mammalia; order Artiodactyla; family Ziphiidae; genus Mesoplodon; species Mesoplodon bidens. The sequence continues at coordinate 574,988 of NW_027671792.1, read as the reverse complement.
TGCTCAGAAGGCTTTGGGTACACAGCGCACTTCCTTGGAAAGAAGTGCCCACGTGAGAGTCTTGAGCGCTGTGAGGCCTACTAAGGCTAAAGCCGTCCTATCTCTGGTAATGGGAAAATGTGCACCTTACCTCGAGACTAGAGGTCGCATTTAGTTGGCACTTGAGCGACAGTATGCTCCTGGGGTGAGCTCCCAGGAAAGAATCGCAAGCACCTGGTTTCTTTTGGGAAAACTCACTGCTCCTCAGAGGCATCTGTGGAGTGAATAGTACCCTGGTGGTGGGGTTGTCAGGCGGCTTGGAAGCTGCAACGAAGTTGCTTTGCAAAGGGGGAAAGTCGGGCTTCTCCCACATTCTCCAGTTGCCAACTTGACCCCACAGCCCATTGACCAGCACTCTCTGACTGACTACTGGAGACTTTCAGCCACACTGGGCCTTTCTAGGATCACACTTCGTTGGACGCGGGGGGTTTGGCATGCCATGAATAGCATTACCCGCTTAATGACTGAGTCAGGCCTAGGTGACTTTGGATCGTCCAAATGCCTCACAATTGTACCGGGTTTTCTGTACTTTCTGTCAGGCTGGACCTACAGTGTACCTGGCGTCACAATAGAGAGATGACAGGTAAGAGTTGCCAGGATGCACTTAAGGCTCAAGGATTCTTTCACTGCCGTTCAGAGGGCCTCCACAGAGGGAGAGCCACGTTGACTGTAATACTGCCAAAAACGTTTTCCTGGAGCTGCTTTACAGCTGTAGAAATCAAGCTCTGCAAACGAGAAGCAGTTCATTGCCCTCCCCTTTGCAGAGAAAGAGTTGACCCCAACAGTTTGTTCTGTGTTGTGTGGCTCGGAAAACAAACAGGGGACTCACAGCGCACACGCTCTCCCACAGAAGGGAATTCATAAGCGACTCTCTGAGGCCTACGGAAAGCCGTTAGAGGAGTTAAAGCACTCTATCGAGTCAGGGTTCATGGAGATGGCTGCACACAAAACCTCGCTCATAGGAAACACTCGTGCTTACCTTGAGGCTAGGGCTCACGTTTACTTCGCACTTTAGCTAGGGCAAGCGTGGGATGAGCTCCCAGCAAGGCACTGGAGAGCACCTGGCTCCATAGGAGAAACTCTCTTTCTTCACTGAGGCATTCCTAGAGGTGACTAGAAGACGGGTAGCAGCAATGTCTTTCAGTCAGCCTGGAGGCCGCCACTATCTACTTTTCAAATGGGGAAAATCCTGCCTCTTTCCAGGCTTCTCAATTACAAAGTGGATCACCCAGCACATACACCTATCTTCTCTGACAACCCAAGGGAGACCCTAGGAACACACTTCGGCCTTCTGCGATGAAACTTTTGCATGCAGGGTGTGCTGCATGTGGTGAACGGCATAATCCTCTAAATGCCCTCAGTAGGCCTAGGTGACTTTGGATGTTCCAAATGCCTAGCAATGCTCAGAGTAAATCTCTACTTTACTTCGGGCTGGGCCTAAAGTCCAGTTTCCGCGTCACTTAGTGAGACGTCGAGCTGGAGTCCCCCAACTGATTTGGAGCCCCGGGGGTTTCTTTCAGGGCAGCGTAGCTTTCCATAACGTGGCAGACGCACATGGAACGAAAGCCTGCCCAGAACCGCGGTCCTGAGGCTGCTTCAAACCTGTGGAATGCTAGCCCTAGAGAACACCTTAGTTCCCGGCCCTTTCAACTGCATAGTGAGGGATGATCACAGAGCTGTTTATCCCTTGATTGTGCTCAGAGGGCTTCGGGTACACAGCACAATTCCTTGGAAAGAAGTGCCCACGTGAGAGTCTTGAGCGCTGTGAGGCCTACTAAGGCTAAACCCGTCCTATCTCTGGTAATGGGAAAATGTGCACCTTACCTCGAGACTAGAGGTCCCATTTAGTTGGCACTTGAGCGACAGTATGCTCCTGGGGTGAGCTCCCAGGAAGGAATCGCAAGCACCTGGTTTCTTTTGGGAAAACTCACTGCTCCTCAGAGGCATCTGTGGAGTGAATAATACCCTGGAGGTGGGGTTGTCAGGCGGCTTGGAAGCTGCCACGAAGTTGCTTTGCAAAGGGGGAAAGTCGGGCTTCTCCAGGTGCCAACTTGACCCCACAGCGCATTGACCAGCACTCTCTGACTGACTACTGGAGACTTTCAGCCACACTGGGCCTTTCTAGGATCACACTTCGTTGGACGCGGGGGGTTTGGCATGCCATGAATAGCATTACCCGCTTAATGACTGAGTCAGGCCTAGGTGACTTTGGATCGTCCAAATGCCTCACAATTGTACCGGGTTTTCTGTACTTTCTGTCAGGCTGGACCTACAGTGTACCTGGCGTCACAATAGAGAGATGACAGGTAAGAGTTGCCAGGATGCACTTAAGGCTCAAGGATTCTTTCACTGCCGTTCATAGGGCCTCCACAGAGGGAGAGCCGCGTTGACTGTAATACTGGCAAAAACGTTGTCCTGGAGCTGCCTTACAGCTGTAGAAATCAAGCTCTGCAAACGAGAAGCAGTTCATTGCCCTCCCCTCTGCAGAGAAAGAGTTGACCGCAACAGTTTGTTCTGTGTTGTGTGGCTCGGAAAACAAACAGGGGACTCACAGCGCACACGCTCTCCCACAGAAGGGAATTCATACGCGACTCTCTGAGGCCTACGGAACGCCGTTAGAGGAGTTAAAGCACTCTATCGAGTCAGGGTTCATGGAGATGGCTGCACACAAAACCTCGCTCATAGGAAACACTCGTGCTTACCTTGAGGCTAGGGCTCACGTTTACTTCGCACTTTAGCTGGGGCAAGCGAGGGATGAGCTCCCAGCAAGGCACTGGAGAGCACCTGGTTTCATAGGAGAAACTCTCTTTCTTCACTGAGCTATTCCTAGAGGTGACTAGAAGACGGGTAGCAGCAATGTCTTTCAGTCAGCCTGGAGGCCGCCACTATCTACTTTTCAAATGGGGAAAATCCTGCCTCTTTCCAGGCTTCTCAATTACAAAGTGGATCACCCAGCACATACACCTATCTTCTCTGACAACCCAAGGGAGACCCTAGGAACACACTTCGGCCTTCTGCGATGAAACTTTTGCATGCAGGGTGTGCTGCATGTGGTGAACGGCATAATCCTCTAAATGCCCTCAGTAGGCCTAGGTGACTTTGGATGTTCCAAATGCCTAGCAATGCTCAGAGTAAATCTCTACTTTACTTCGGGCTGGGCCTAAAGTCCAGTTTCCGCGTCACTTAGAGAGACGTCGAGCTGGAGTCCCCCAACTGATTTGGAGCCCCGAGGGTTTCTTTCAGGGCAGCGTAGCTTTCCATAACGTGGCAGACGCACATGGAACGAAAGCCTGCCAAGAACCGCGGTCCTGAGGCTGCTTCAAACCTGTGGAATGCTAGCCCTAGAGAACACCTTAGTTCCCGGCCCTTTCAACTGCATAGTGAGGGATGTTCCCAGAGCTGTGTATCCCATGATTGTGCTCAGAAGGCTTTGGGTACACAGCGCACTTCCTTGGAAAGAAGTGCCCACGTGAGAGTCTTGAGCGCTGTGAGGCCTACTAAGGCTAAAGCCGTCCTATCTCTGGTAATGGGAAAATGTGCACCTTACCTGGAGACTAGAGGTCGCATTTAGTTGGCACTTGAGCGACAGTATGCTCCTGGGGTGAGCTCCCAGGAAAGAATCGCAAGCACCTGGTTTCTTTTGGGAAAACTCACTGCTCCTCAGAGGCATCTGTGGAGTGAATAGTACCCTGGTGGTGGGGTTGTCAGGCGGCTTGGAAGCTGCAACGAAGTTGCTTTGCAAAGGGGGAAAGTCGGGCTTCTCCCACATTCTCCAGTTGCCAACTTGACCCCACAGCGCATTGACCAGCACTCTCTGACTGACTACTGGAGACTTTCAGCCACACTGGGCCTTTCTAGGATCACACTTCGTTGGACGCGGGGGGTTTGGCATGCCATGAATAGCATTACCCGCTTAATGACTGAGTCAGGCCTAGGTGACTTTGGATCGTCCAAATGCCTCACAATTGTACCGGGTTTTCTGTACTTTCTGTCAGGCTGGACCTACAGTGTACCTGGCGTCACAATAGAGAGATGACAGGTAAGAGTTGCCAGGATGCACTTAAGGCTCAAGGATTCTTTCACTGCCGTTCAGAGGGCCTCCACAGAGGGAGAGCCACGTTGACTGTAATACTGCCAAAAACGTTTTCCTGGAGCTGCTTTACAGCTGTAGAAATCAAGCTCTGCAAACGAGAAGCAGTTCATTGCCCTCCCCTTTGCAGAGAAAGAGTTGACCCCAACAGTTTGTTCTGTGTTGTGTGGCTCGGAAAACAAACAGGGGACTCACAGCGCACACGCTCTCCCACAGAAGGGAATTCATAAGCGACTCTCTGAGGCCTACGGAAAGCCGTTAGAGGAGTTAAAGCACTCTATCGAGTCAGGGTTCATGGAGATGGCTGCACACAAAACCTCGCTCATAGGAAACACTCGTGCTTACCTTGAGGCTAGGGCTCACGTTTACTTCGCACTTTAGCTAGGGCAAGCGTGGGATGAGCTCCCAGCAAGGCACTGGAGAGCACCTGGCTTCATAGGAGAAACTCTCTTTCTTCACTGAGGCATTCCTAGAGGTGACTAGAAGACGGGTAGCAGCAATGTCTTTCAGTCAGCCTGGAGGCCGCCACTATCTACTTTTCAAATGGGGAAAATCCTGCCTCTTTCCAGGCTTCTCAATTACAAAGTGGATCACCCAGCACATACACCTATCTTCTCTGACAACCCAAGGGAGACCCTAGGAACACACTTCGGCCTTCTGCGATGAAACTTTTGCATGCAGGGTGTGCTGCATGTGGTGAACGGCATAATCCTCTAAATGCCCTCAGTAGGCCTAGGTGACTTTGGATGTTCCAAATGCCTAGCAATGCTCAGAGTAAATCTCTACTTTACTTCGGGCTGGGCCTAAAGTCCAGTTTCCGCGTCACTTAGAGAGACGTCAAGCTGGAGTCCCCCAACTGATTTGGAGCCCCGGGGGTTTCATTCAGGGCAGCGTAGCTTTCCATAACGTGGCAGACGCACATGGAACGAAAGCCTGCCAAGAACCGCGGTCCTGAGGCTGCTTCAAACCTGTGGAATGCTAGCCCTAGAGAACACCTTAGTTCCCGGCCCTTTCAACTGCATAGTGAGGGATGATCACAGAGCTGTTTATCCCTTGATTGTGCTCAGAGGGCTTCGGGTACACAGCACAATTCCTTGGAAAGAAGTGCCCACGTGAGAGTCTTGAGCGCTGTGAGGCCTACTAAGGCTAAAGCCGTCCTATCTCTGGTAATGGGAAAATGTGCACCTTACCTCGAGACTAGAGGTCCCATTTAGTTGGCACTTGAGCGACAGTATGCTCCTGGGGTGAGCTCCCAGGAAGGAATCGCAAGCACCTGGTTTCTTTTGGAAAAACTCACTGCTCCTCAGAGGCATCTGTGGAGTGAATAGTACCCTGGTGGTGGGGTTGTCAGGCGGCTTGGAAGCTGCCACGAAGTTGCTTTGCAAAGGGGGAAAGTCGGGCTTCTCCCACATTCTCCAGGTGCCAACTTGACCCCACAGCGCATTGACCAGCACTCTCTGACTGACTACTGGAGACTTTCAGCCACACTGGGCCTTTCTAGGATCACACTTCGTTGGACGCGGGGGGTTTGGCATGCCATGAATAGCATTACCCGCTTAATGACTGAGTCAGGCCTAGGTGACTTTGGATCGTCCAAATGCCTCACAATTGTACCGGGTTTTCTGTACTTTCTGTCAGGCTGGACCTACAGTGTACCTGGCGTCACAATAGAGAGATGACAGGTAAGAGTTGCCAGGATGCACTTAAGGCTCAAGGATTCTTTCACTGCCGTTCAGAGGGCCTCCACAGAGGGAGAGCCGCGTTGACTGTAATACTGGCAAAAACGTTGTCCTGGAGCTGCCTTACAGCTGTAGAAATCAAGCTCTGCAAACGAGAAGCAGTTCATTGCCCTCCCCCTCTGCAGAGAAAGAGTTGACCCCAACAGTTTGTTCTGTGTTGTGTGGCTCGGAAAACAAACAGGGGACTCACAGCGCACACGCTCTCCCACAGAAGGGAATTCATACGCGACTCTCTGAGGCCTACGGAAAGCCGTTAGAGGAGTTAAAGCACTCTATCGAGTCAGGGTTCATGGAGATGGCTGCACACAAAACCTCGCTCATAGGAAACACTCGTGCTTACCTTGAGGCTAGGGCTCACGTTTACTTCGCACTTTAGCTAGGGCAAGCGAGGGATGAGCTCCCAGCAAGGCACTGGAGAGCACCTGGTTTCATAGGAGAAACTCTCTTTCTTCACTGAGGCATTCCTAGAGGTGACTAGAAGACGGGTAGCAGCAATGTCTTTCAGTCAGCCTGGAGGCCGCCACTATCTACCTTTGAAATGGGGAAAATCCTGCCTCTTTCCAGGCTTCTCAATTACAAAGTGGATCACCCAGCACATACACCTATCTTCTCTGACAACCCAAGGGAGACCCTTGGAACACACTTCGGCCTTCTGCGATGAAACTTTTGCATGCAGGGTGTGCTGCATGTGGTGAACGGCATAATCCTCTAAATGCCCTCAGTAGGCCTAGGTGACTTTGGATGTTCCAAATGCCTAGCAATGCTCAGAGTAAATCTCTACTTTACTTCGGGCTGGGCCTAAAGTCCAGTTTCCGCGTCACTTAGAGAGACGTCGAGCTGGAGTCCCCCAACTGATTTGGAGCCCCGGGGGTTTCTTTCATGGCAGCGTAGCTTTCCATAACGTGGCAGACGCACATGGAACGAAAGCCTGCCAAGAACCGCGGTCCTGAGGCTGCTTCAAACCTGTGGAATGCTAGCCCTAGAGAACACCTTAGTTCCCGGCCCTTTCAACTGCATAGTGAGGGATGATCCCAGAGATGTTTATCCCTTGATTGTGCTCAGAGGGCTTTGGGTACACAGCACAATTCCTTGGAAAGAAGTGCCCACGTGAGAGTCTTGAGCGCTGTGAGGCCTACTAAGGCTAAAGCCGTCCATTGACTAAGACTTCCTGGAAACTGGTGCACACCTATCTCTGGTAATGGGAAAATGTGCACCTTACCTCGAGACTAGCGGTCCCATTTAGTTGGCACTTGAGCGACAGTATGCTCCTGGGGTGAGCTCCCAGGAAGGAATCGCAAGCACCTGGTTTCTTTTGGAAAAACTCACTGCTCCTCAGAGGCATCTGTGGAGTGAATAGTACCCTGGTGGTGGGGTTGTCAGGCGGCTTGGAAGCTGCAACGGAGTTGCTTTGCAAAGGGGGAAAGTCGGGCTTCTCCCACATTCTCCAGGTGCCAACTTGACCCCACAGCGCATTGACCAGCACTCTCTGACTGACTACTGGAGACTTTCAGCCACACTGGGCCTTTCTAGGATCACACTTCGTTGGACGCGGGGTGTTAGGCATGCCATGAATAGCATTACCCGCTTAATGACTGAGTCAGGCCTAGGTGACTTTGGATCGTCCAAATGCCTCACAATTGTACCGGGTTTTCTGTACTTTCTGTCAGGCTGGACCTACAGTGTACCTGGCGTCACAATAGAGAGATGACAGGTAAGAGTTGCCAGGATGCACTTAAGGCTCAAGGATTCTTTCACTGCCGTTCAGAGGGCCTCCACAGAGGGAGAGCCACGTTGACTGTAATACTGGCAAAAACGTTGTCCTGGAGCTGCCTTACAGCTGTAGAAATCAAGCTCTGCAAACGAGAAGCAGTTCATTGCCCTCCCCTCTGCAGAGAAAGAGTTGACCGCAACAGTTTGTTCTGTGTTGTGTGGCTCGGAAAACAAACAGGGGACTCACAGCGCACACGCTCTCCCACAGAAGGGAATTCATACGCGACTCTCTGAGGCCTACGGAAAGCCGTTAGAGGAGATAAAGCACTCTATCGAGTCAGGGTTCATGGAGATGGCTGCACACAAAACCTCGCTCATAGGAAACACTCGTGCTTACCTTGAGGCTAGGGCTCACGTTTACTTCGCACTTTAGCTGGGGCAAGCGTGGGATGAGCTCCCAGAAAGGCACTCGAGACCACCTGGTTTCATACGAGAAACTCTCTTTCTTCACTGAGGCATTCCTAGAGGTGACTAGAAGACGGGTAGCAGCAATGTCTTTCAGTCAGCCTGGAGGCCGCCACTATCTACTTTTCAAATGGGGAAAATCCTGCCTCTTTCCAGGCTTCTCAATTACAAAGTGGATCACCCAGCACATACACCTATCTTCTCTGACAACCCAAGGGAGACTCTAGGAACACACTTCGGCCTTCTGCGATGAAACTTTTGCATGCAGGGTGTGCTGCATGTGGTGAACGGCATAATCCTCTAAATGCCCTCAGTAGGCCTAGGTGACTTTGGATGTTCCAAATGCCTAGCAATGCTCAGAGTAAATCTCTACTTTACTTCGGGCTGGGCCTAAAGTCCAGTTTCCGCGTCACTTAGAGAGACGTCAAGCTGGAGTCCCCCAACTGATTTGGAGCCCCGGGGGTTTCTTTCAGGGCAGCGTAGCTTTCCATAACGTGGCAGACGCACATGGAACGAAAGCCTGCCAAGAACCGCGGTCCTGAGGCTGCTTCAAACCTGTGGAATGCTAGCCCTAGAGAACACCTTAGTTCCCGGCCCTTTCAACTGCCTAGTGAGGGATGATCCCAGAGCTGTGTATCCCTTGATTGTGCTCAGAGGGCTTTGGGTACACAGCACAATTCCTTGGAAAGAAGTGCCCACGTGAGAGTCTTGAGCGCTGTGAGGCCTACTAAGGCTAAAGCCGTCCTATCTCTGGTAATGGGAAAATGTGCACCTTACCTCGAGACTAGAGGTCCCATTTAGTTGGCACTTGAGCGACAGTATGCTCCTGGGGTGAGCTCCAGGAAGGAATCGCAAGCACCTGGTTTCTTTTGGAAAAACTCACTGCTCCTCAGAGGCATCTGTGGAGTGAATAGTACCCTGGTGGTGGGGTTGTCAGGCGCCTTGGAAGCTGCAACGAAGTTGCTTTGCAAAGGGGGAAAGTCGGGCTTCTCCCACTATCTCCAGGTGCCAACTTGACCCCACAGCGCATTGACCAGCACTCTCTGACTGACTACTGGAGACTTTCAGCCACACTGGGCCTTTCTAGGATCACACTTCGTTGGACGCGGGGGGTTTGGCATGCCATGAATAGCATTACCCGCTTAATGACTGAGTCAGGCCTAGGTGACTTTGGATCGTCCAAATGCCTCACAATTGTACCGGGTTTTCTGTACTTTCTGTCAGGCTGGACCTACAGTGTACCTGGCGTCACAATAGAGAGATGACAGGTAAGAGTTGCCAGGATGCACTTAAGGCTCAAGGATTCTTTCACTGCCGTTCAGAGGGCCTCCACAGAAGGAGAGCCACGTTGACTGTAATACTGGCAAAAACGTTGTCCTGGAGCTGCCTAACAGCTGTAGAAATCAAGCTCTGCAAACGAGAAGCAGTTCATTGCCCTCCCCTCTGCAGAGAAAGAGTTGACCCCAACAGTTTGTTCTGTGTTGTGTGGCTCGGAAAACAAACAGGGGACTCACAGCGCACACGCTCTCCCACAGAAGGGAATTCATACGCGACTCTCTGAGGCCTACGGAAAGCCGTTAGAGGAGTTAAAGCACTCTATCGAGTCAGGGTTCATGGAGATGGCTGCACACAAAACCTCGCTCATAGGAAACACTCGTGCTTACCTTGAGGCTAGGGCTCACGTTTACTTCGCACTTTAGCTAGGGCAAGCGAGGGATGAGCTCCCAGCAAGGCACTGGAGACCACCTGCTTTCATAGGAGAAACTCTCTTTCTTCACTGAGGCATTCCTAGAGGTGACTAGAAGACGGGTAGCAGCAATGTCTTTCAGTCAGCCTGGAGGCCGCCATTATCTACCTTTGAAATGGGGAAAATCCTGCCTCTTTCCAGGCTTCTCAATTACAAAGTGGATCACCCAGCACATACACCTATCTTCTCTGACAACCCAAGGGAGACCCTTGGAACACACTTCGGCCTTCTACGATGAAACTTTTGCATGCAGGGTGTGCTGCATGTGGTGAACGGCATAATCCTCTAAATGCCCTCAGTAGGCCTAGGTGACTTTGGATGTTCCAAATGCCTAGCAATGCTCAGAGTAAATCTCTACTTTACTTCGGGCTGGGCCTAAAGTCCAGTTTCCGCGTCACTTAGAGAGACGTCGAGCTGGAGTCCCCCAACTGATTTGGAGCCCCGGGGGTTTCTTTCATGGCAGCGTAGCTTTCCATAACGTGGCAGACGCACATGGAACGAAAGCCTGCCAAGAACCGCGGTCCTGAGGCGGCTTCAAACCTGTGGAATGCTAGCCCTAGAGAACACCTTAGTTCCCGGCCCTTTCAACTGCATAGTGAGGGATGATCCCAGAGATGTTTATCCCTTGATTGTGCTCAGAGGGCTTAGGGTACACAGCACAATTCCTTGGAAAGAAGTGCCCACGTGAGAGTCTTGAGCGCTGTGAGGCCTACTAAGGCTAAAGCCGTCCATTGACTAAGACTTCCTGGAAACTGGTGCACACCTATCTCTGGTAATGGGAAAATGTGCACCTTACCTCGAGACTAGCGGTCCCATTTAGTTGGCACTTGAGCGACAGTATGCTCCTGGGGTGAGCTCCCAGGAAGGAATCGCAAGCACCTGGTTTCTTTTGGAAAAACTCACTGCTCCTCAGAGGCATCTGTGGAGTGAATAGTACCCTGGTGGTGGGGTTGTCAGGCGGCTTGGAAGCTGCAACGGAGTTGCTTTGCAAAGGGGGAAAGTCGGGCTTCTCCCACATTCTCCAGGTGCCAACTTGACCCCACAGCGCATTGACCAGCACTCTCTGACTGACTACTGGAGACTTTCAGCCACACTGGGCCTTTCTAGGATCACACTTCGTTGGACGCGGGGTGTTAGGCATGCCATGAATAGCATTACCCGCTTAATGACTGAGTCAGGCCTAGGTGACTTTGGATCGTCCAAATGCCTCACAATTGTACCGGGTTTTCTGTACTTTCTGTCAGGCTGGACCTACAGTGTACCTGGCGTCACAATAGAGAGATGACAGGTAAGAGTTGCCAGGATGCACTTAAGGCTCAAGGATTCTTTCACTGCCGTTCAGAGGGCCTCCACAGAGGGAGAGCCACGTTGACTGTAATACTGGCAAAAACGTTGTCCTGGAGCTGCCTTACAGCTGTAGAAATCAAGCTCTGCAAACGAGAAGCAGTTCATTGCCCTCCCCTCTGCAGAGAAAGAGTTGACCGCAACAGTTTGTTCTGTGTTGTGTGGCTCGGAAAACAAACAGGGGACTCACAGCGCACACGCTCTCCCACAGAAGGGAATTCATACGCGACTCTCTGAGGCCTACGGAAAGCCGTTAGAGGAGATAAAGCACTCTATCGAGTCAGGGTTCATGGAGATGGCTGCACACAAAACCTCGCTCATAGGAAACACTCGTGCTTACCTTGAGGCTAGGGCTCACGTTTACTTCGCACTTTAGCTGGGGCAAGCGTGGGATGAGCTCCCAGAAAGGCATTCGAGACCACCTGGTTTCATAGGAGAAACTCTCTTTCTTCACTGAGGCATTCCTAGAGGTGACTAGAAGACGGGTAGCAGCAATGTCTTTCAGTCAGCCTGGAGGCCGCCACTATCTACCTTTGAAATGGGGAAAATCCTGCCTCTTTCCAGGCTTCTCAATTACAAAGTGGATCACCCAGCACATACACCTATCTTCTCTGACAACCCAAGGGAGACCCTTGGAACACACTTCGGCCTTCTGCGATGAAACTTTTGCATGCAGGGTGTGCTGCATGTGGTGAACGGCATAATCCTCTAAATGCCCTCAGTAGGCCTAGGTGACTTTGGATGTTCCAAATGCCTAGCAATGCTCAGAGTAAATCTCTACTTTACTTCGGACTGGGCCTAAAGTCCAGTTTCCGCGTCACTTAGAGAGACGTCAAGCTGGAGTCCCCCAACTGATTTGGAGCCCCGGGGGTTTCATTCAGGGCAGCGTAGCTTTCCATAACGTGGCAGACGCACATGGAACGAAAGCCTGCCAAGAACCGCGGTCCTGAGGCTGCTTCAAACCTGTGGAATGCTAGCCCTAGAGAACACCTTAGTTCCCGGCCCTTTCAACTGCCTAGTGAGGGATGATCCCAGAGCTGTGTATCCCTTGATTGTGCTCAGAGGGCTTTGGGTACACAGCACAATTCCTTGGAAAGAAGTGCCCACGTGAGAGTCTTGAGCGCTGTGAGGCCTACTAAGGCTAAAGCCGTCCTATCTCTGGTAATGGGAAAATGTGCACCTTACCTCGAGACTAGAGGTCCCATTTAGTTGGCACTTGAGCGACAGTATGCTCCTGGGGTGAGCTCCCAGGAAGGAATCGCAAGCACCTGGTTTCTTTTGGAAAAACTCACTGCTCCTCAGAGGCATCTGTGGAGTGAATAGTACCCTGGTGGTGGGGTTGTCAGGCGGCTTGGAAGCTGCCACGAAGTTGCTTTGCAAAGGGGGAAAGTCGGGCTTCTCCCACATTCTCCAGGTGCCAACTTGACCCCACAGCGCATTGAACAGCACTCTCTGACTGACTACTGGAGACTTTCAGCCACACTGGGCCTTTCTAGGATCACACTTCGTTGGACGCGGGGTATTAGGCATGACATGAATAGCATTACCCGCTTAATGACTGAGTCAGGCCTAGGTGACTTTGGATCGTCCAAATGCCTCACAATTGTACCGGGTTTTCTGTACTTTCTGTCAGGCTGGACCTACAGTGTACCTGGCGTCACAATAGAGAGATGACAGGTAAGAGTTGCCAGGATGCACTTAAGGCTCAAGGATTCTTTCACTGCCGTTCAGAGGGCCTCCACAGAGGGAGAGCCACGTTGACTGTAATACTGGCAAAAACGTTGTCCTGGAGCTGCTTTACAGCTGTAGAAATCAAGCTCTGCAAACGAGAAGCAGTTCATTGCCCTCCCCTTTGCAGAGAAAGAGTTGACCGCAACAGTTTGTTCTGTGTTGTGTGGCTCGGAAAACAAACAGGGGACTCACAGCGCACACGCTCTCCCACAGAAGGGAATTCATACGCGACTCTCTGAGGCCTAAGGAAAGCCGTTAGAGGAGATAAAGCACTCTATCGAGTCAGGGTTCATGGAGATGGCTGCACACAAAACCTCGCTCATAGGAAACACTCGTGCTTACCTTGAGGCTAGGGCTCACGTTTACTTCGCACTTTAGCTGGTGCAAGCGTGGGATGAGCTCCCAGAAAGGCACTCGAGACCACCTGGTTTCATAGGAGAAACTCTCTTTCTTCACTGAGGCATTCCTAGAGGTGACTAGAAGACGGGTAGCAGCAATGTCTTTCAGTCAGCCTGGAGGCCGCCACTATCTACCTTTGAAATGGGGAAAATCCTGCCTCTTTCCAGGCTTCTCAATTACAAAGTGGATCACCCAGCACATACACCTATCTTCTCTGACAACCCAAGGGAGACCCTTGGAACACACTTCGGCCTTCTGCGATGAAACTTTTGCATGCAGGGTGTGCTGCATGTGGTGAACGGCATAATCCTCTAAATGCCCTCAGTAGGCCTAGGTGACTTTGGATGTTCCAAATGCCTAGCAAAGCTCAGAGTAAATCTCTACTTTACTTCGGGCTGGGCCTAAAGTCCAGTTTCCGCGTCACTTAGAGAGACGTCAAGCTGGAGTCCCCCAACTGATTTGGAGCCCCGGGGGTTTCTTTCATGGCAGCGTAGCTTTCCATAACGTGGCAGACGCACATGGAACGAAAGCCTGCCCAGAACCGCGGTCCTGAGGCTGCTTCAAACCTGTGGAATGCTAGCCCTAGAGAACACCTTAGTTCCCGGCCCTTTCAACTGCATAGTGAGGGATGTTCCCAGAGCTGTGTATCCCTTGATTGTGCTCAGAAGGCTTTGGGTACACAGCGCACTTCCTTGGAAAGAAGTGCCCACGTGAGAGTCTTGAGCGCTGTGAGGCCTACTAAGGCTAAAGCCGTCCTATCTCTGGTAATGGGAAAATGTGCACCTTACCTCGAGACTAGCGGTCCCATTTAGTTGGCACTTGAGCGACAGTATGCTCCTGGGGTGAGCTCCCAGGAAGGAATCGCAAGCACCTGGTTTCTTTTGGAAAAACTCACTGCTCCTCAGAGGCATCTGTGGAGTGAATAGTACCCTGGTGGTGGGGTTGTCAGGCGGCTTGGAAGCTGCCACGAAGTTGCTTTGCAAAGGGGGAATGTCGGGCTTCTCCCACATTCTCCATTTGCCAACTTGACCCCACAGCGCATTGAACAGCACTCTCTGACTGACTACTGGAGACTTTCAGCCACACTGGGCCTTTCTTGGATCACACTTCGTTGGACGCGGGGGGTTTGGCATGCCATGAATAGCATTACCCGCTTAATGACTGAGTCAGGCCTAGGTGACTTTGGATCGTCCAAATGCCTCACAATTGTACCGGGTTTTCTGTACTTTCTGTCAGGCTGGACCTACAGTGTACCTGGCGTCACAATAGAGAGATGACAGGTAAGAGTTGCCAGGATGCACTTAAGGCTCAAGGATTCTTTCACTGCCGTTCAGAGGGCCTCCACAGAGGGAGAGCCACGTTGACTGTAATACTGGCAAAAACGTTGTCCTGGAGCTGCCTTACAGCTGTAGAAATCAAGCTCTGCAAACGAGAAGCAGTTCATTGCCCTCCCCTCTGCAGAGAAAGAGTTGACCCCAACAGTTTGTTCAGTGTTGTGTGGCTCGGAAAACAAACAGGGGACTCACAGTGCACACGCTCTCCCACAGAAGGGAATTCATACGCGACTCTCTGAGGCCTACGGAAAGCCGTTAGAGGAGCTAAAGCACTCTATCGAGTCAGGGTTCATGGAGATGGCTGCACACAAAACCTCGCTCATAGGAAACACTCGTGCTTACCTTGAGGCTAGGGCTCACGTTTACTTCGCACTATAGCTGGGGCAAGCGTGGGATGAGCTCCCAGCAAGGCACTGGAGAGCACCTGATTTCATAGGAGAAACTCTCTTTCTTCACTGAGGCATTCCTAGAGGTGACTAGAAGACGGGTAGCAGCAATGTCTTTCAGTCAGCCTGGAGGCCGCCACTATCTACTTTTCAAATGGGGAAAATCCTGCCTCTTTCCAGGCTTCTCAATTACAAAGTGGATCACCCAGCACATACACCTATCTTCTCTGACAACCCAAGGGAGACCCTAGGAACACACTTCGGCCTTCTGCGATGAAACTTTTGCATGCAGGGTGTGCTGCATGTGGTGAACGGCATAATCCTCTAAATGCCCTCAGTAGGCCTAGGTGACTTTGGAGGTTCCAAATGCCTAGCAATGCTCAGAGTAAATCTCTACTTTACTTCGGGCTGGGCCTAAAGTCCAGTTTCCGCGTCACTTAGAGAGACGTCGAGCTGGAGTCCCCCAACTGATTTGGAGCCCCGAGGGTTTCTTTCAGGGCAGCGTAGCTTTCCATAACGTGGCAGACGCACATGGAACGAAAGCCTGCCAAGAACCGCGGTCCTGAGGCTGCTTCAAACCTGTGGAATGCTAGCCCTAGAGAACACCTTAGTTCCCGGCCCTTTCAACTGCATAGTGAGGGATGTTCCCAGAGCTGTGTATCCCTTGATTGTGCTCAGAAGGCTTTGGGTACACAGCGCACCTCCTTGGAAAGAAGTGCCCACGTGAGAGTCTTGAGCGCTGTGAGGCCTACTAAGGCTAAAGCCGTCCTATCTCTGGTAATGGGAAAATGTGCACCTTACCTCGAGACTAGAGGTCCCATTTAGTTGGCACTTGAGCGACAGTATGCTCCTGGGGTGAGCTCCAGGAAGGAATCGCAAGCACCTGGTTTCTTTTGGAAAAACTCACTGCTCCTCAGAGGCATCTGTGGAGTGAATAGTACCCTGGTGGTGGGGTTGTCAGGCGGCTTGGAAGCTGCCACGAAGTTGCTTTGCAAAGGGGGAAAGTCGGGCTTCTCCCACATTCTCCAGGTGCCAACTTGACCCCACAGCGCATTGACCAGCACTCTCTGACTGACTACTGGAGACTTTCAGCCACACTGGGCCTTTCTAGGATCACACTTCGTTGGACGCGGGGGGTTTGGCATGCCATGAATAGCATTACCCGCTTAATGACTGAGTCAGGCCTAGGTGACTTTGGATCGTCCAAATGCCTCACAATTGTACCGGGTTTTCTGTACTTTCTGTCAGGCTGGACCTACAGTGTACCTGGCGTCACAATAGAGAGATGACAGGTAAGAGTTGCCAGGATGCACTTAAGGCTCAAGGATTCTTTCACTGCCGTTCAGAGGGCCTCCACAGAGGGAGAGCCACGTTGACTGTAATACTGGCAAAAACGTTGTCCTGGAGCTGCCTTACAGCTGTAGAAATCAAGCTCTGCAAACGAGAAGCAGTTCATTGCCCTCCCCTCTGCAGAGAAAGAGTTGACCCCAACAGTTTGTTCTGTGTTGTGTGGCTCGGAAAACAAACAGGGGACTCACAGCGCACACGCTCTCCCACAGAAGGGAATTCATACGCGACTCTCTGAGGCCTACGGAAAGCCGTTAGAGGAGTTAAAGCACTCTATCGAGTCAGGGTTCATGGAGATGGCTGCACACAAAACCTCGCTCATAGGAAACACTCGTGCTTACCTTGAGGCTAGGGCTCACGTTTACTTCGCACTTTAGCTAGGGCAAGCGTGGGATGAGCTCCCAGCAAGGCACTGGAGAGCACCTGGTTTCATAGGAGAAACTCTCTTTCTTCACTGAGGCATTCCTAGAGGTGACTAGAAGACGGGTAGCAGCAATGTCTTTCAGTCAGCCTGGAGGCCGCCACTCTCTACTTTTCAAATGGGGAAAATCCTGCCTCTTTCCAGGCTTCTCAATTACAAAGTGGATCACCCAGCACATACACCTATCTTCTCTGACAACACAAGGGAGACCCTAGGAACACACTTCGGCCTTCTGCGATGAAACTTTTGCATGCAGGGTGTGCTGCATGTGGTGAACGGCATAATCCTCTAAATGCCCTCAGTAGGCCTAGGTGACTTTGGATGTTCCAAATGCCTAGCAATTCTCAGAGTAAATCTCTACTTTACTTCGGGCTGGGCCTAAAGTCCAGTTTCCGCGTCACTTAGAGAGACGTCGAGCTGGAGTCCCCCAACTGATTTGGAGCCCCGGGTGTTTCTTTCAGGGCAGCGTAGCTTTCCATAACGTGGCAGACGCACATGGAACGAAAGCCTGCCCAGAACCGCGGTCCTGAGGCTGCTTCAAACCTGTGGAATGCTAGCCCTAGAGAACACCTTAGTTCCCGGCCCTTTCAACTGCATAGTGAGGGATGATCACAGAGCTGTTTATCCCTTGATTGTGCTCAGAGGGCTTTGGGTACACAGCACAATTCCTTGGAAAGAAGTGCCCACGTGAGAGTCTTGAGCGCTGTGAGGCCTACTAACGCTAAAGCCGTCCATTGACTAAGACTTCCTGGAAACTGGTGCACACCTATCTCTGGTAATGGGAAAATGTGCACCTTACCTCGAGACTAGCGGTCCCATTTAGTTGGCACTTGAGCGACAGTATGCTCCTGGGGTGAGCTCCCAGGAAGGAATCGCAAGCACCTGGTTTCTTTTGGAAAAACTCACTGCTCCTCAGAGGCATCTGTGGAGTGAATAGTACCCTGGTGGTGGGGTTGTCAGGCGGCTTGGAAGCTGCAACGAAGTTGCTTTGCAAAGGGGGAAAGTCGGGCTTCTCCCACATTCTCCAGGTGCCAACTTGACCCCACAGTGCATTGACCAGCACTCTCTGACTGACTACTGGAGACTTTCAGCCACACTGGGCCTTTCTTGGATCACACTTCGTTGGACGCGGGGGGTTTGGCATGCCATGAATAGCATTACCCGCTTAATGACTGAGTCAGGCCTAGGTGACTTTGGATCGTCCAAATGCCTCACAATTGTACCGGGTTTTCTGTACTTTCTGTCAGGCTGGACCTACAGTGTACCTGGCGTCACAATAGAGAGATGACAGGTAAGAGTTGCCAGGATGCACTTAAGGCTCAAGGATTCTTTCACTGCCGTTCAGAGGGCCTCCACAGAGGGAGAGCCACGTTGACTGTAATACTGGCAAAAACGTTGTCCTGGAGCTGCCTTACAGCTGTAGAAATCAAGCTCTGCAAACGAGAAGCAGTTCATTGCCCTCCCCTCTGCAGAGAAAGAGTTGACCCCAACAGTTTGTTCAGTGTTGTGTGGCTCGGAAAACAAACAGGGGACTCACAGCGCACACGCTCTCCCACAGAAGGGAATTCATACGCGACTCTCTGAGGCCTACGGAAAGCCGTTAGAGGAGTTAAAGCACTCTATCGAGTCAGGGTTCATGGAGATGGCTGCACACAAAACCTCGCTCATAGGAAACACTCGTGCTTACCTTGAGGCTAGGGCTCACGTTTACTTCGCACTTTAGCTGGGGCAAGCGTGGGATGAGCTCCCAGCAAGGCACTGGAGAGCACCTGGTTTCATAGGAGAAACTCTCTTTCTTCACTGAGGCATTCCTAGAGGTGACTAGAAGACGGGTAGCAGCAATGTCTTTCAGTCAGCCTGGAGCTCGCCACTATCTACTTTTCAAATGGGGAAAATCCTGCCTCTTTCCAGGCTTCTCAATTACAAAGTGGATCACCCAGCACATACACCTATCTTCTCTGACAACCCAAGGGAGACCCTAGGAACACACTTCGGCCTTCTGCGATGAAACTTTTGCATGCAGGGTGTGCTGCATGTGGTGAACGGCATAATCCTCTAAATGCCCTCAGTAGGCCTAGGTGACTTTGGAGGTTCCAAATGCCTAGCAATGCTCAGAGTAAATCTCTACTTTACTTCGGGCTGGGCCTAAAGTCCAGTTTCCGCGTCACTTAGAGAGACGTCGAGCTGGAGTCCCCCAACTGATTTGGAGCCCCGAGGGTTTCTTTCAGGGCAGCGTAGCTTTCCATAACGTGGCAGACGCACATGGAACGAAAGCCTGCCAAGAACCGCGGTCCTGAGGCTGCTTCAAACCTGTGGAATGCTAGCCCTAGAGAACACCTTAGTTCCCGGCCCTTTCAACTGCATAGTGAGGGATGTTCCCAGAGCTGTGTATCCCTTGATTGTGCTCAGAAGGCTTTGGGTACACAGCGCACTTCCTTGGAAAGAAGTGCCCACGTGAGAGTCTTGAGCGCTGTGAGGCCTACTAAGGCTAAAGCCGTCCTATCTCTGGTAATGGGAAAATGTGCACCTTACCTCGAGACTAGAGGTCGCATTTAGTTGGCACTTGAGCGACAGTATGCTCCTGGGGTGAGCTCCCAGGAAGGAATCGCAAGCACCTGGTTTCTTTTGGGAAAACTCACTGCTCCTCAGAGGCATCTGTGGAGTGAATAGTACCCTGGTGGTGGGGTTGTCAGGCGGCTTGGAAGCTGCAACGAAGTTGCTTTGCAAAGGGGGAAAGTCGGGCTTCTCCCACATTCTCCAGTTGCCAACTTGACCCCACAGCGCATTGACCAGCACTCTCTGACTGACTACTGGAGACTTTCAGCCACACTGGGCCTTTCTAGGATCACACTTCGTTGGACGCGGGGGGTTTGGCATGCCATGAATAGCATTACCCGCTTAATGACTGAGTCAGGCCTAGGTGACTTTGGATCGTCCAAATGCCTCACAATTGTACCGGGTTTTCTGTAGTTTCTGTCAGGCTGGACCTACAGTGTACCTGGCGTCACAATAGAGAGATGACAGGTAAGAGTTGCCAGGATGCACTTAAGGCTCAAGGATTCTTTCACTGCCGTTCAGAGGGCCTCCACAGAGGGAGAGCCACGTTGACTGTAATACTGGCAAAAACGTTGTCCTGGAGCTGCTTTACAGCTGTAGAAATCAAGCTCTGCAAACGAGAAGCAGTTCATTGCCCTCCCCTTTGCAGAGAAAGAGTTGACCCCAACAGTTTGTTCTGTGTTGTGTGGCTCGGAAAACAAACAGGGGACTCACAGCGCACACGCTCTCCCACAGAAGGGAATTCATACGCGACTCTCTGAGGCCTACGGAAAGCCGTTAGAGGAGTTAAAGCACTCTATCGAGTCAGGGTTCATGGAGATGGCTGCACACAAAACCTCGCTCATAGGAAACACTCGTGCTTACCTTGAGGCTAGGGCTCACGTTTACTTCGCACTTTAGCTAGGGCAAGCGTGGGATGAGCTCCCAGCAAGGCACTGGAGAGCACCTGGTTTCATAGGAGAAACTCTCTTTCTTCACTGAGGCATTCCTAGAGGTGACTAGAAGACGGGTAGCAGCAATGTCTTTCAGTCAGCCTGGAGGCCGCCACTCTCTACTTTTCAAATGGGGAAAATCCTGCCTCTTTCCAGGCTTCTCAATTACAAAGTGGATCACCCAGCACATACACCTATCTTCTCTGACAACCCAAGGGAGACCCTAGGAACACACTTCGGCCTTCTGCGATGAAACTTTTGCATGCAGGGTGTGCTGCATGTGGTGAATGGCATAATCCTCTAAATGCCCTCAGTAGGCCTAGGTGACTTTGGATGTTCCAAATGCCTAGCAATTCTCAGAGTAAATCTCTACTTTGCTTCGGGCTGGGCCTAAAGTCCAGTTTCCGCGTCACTTAGAGAGACGTCGAGCTGGAGTCCCCCAACTGATTTGGAGCCCCGGGTGTTTCTTTCAGGGCAGCGTAGCTTTCCATAACGTGGCAGACGCACATGGAACGAAAGCCTGCCCAGAACCGCGGTCCTGAGGCTGCTTCAAACCTGTGGAATGCTAGCCCTAGAGAACACCTTAGTTCCCGGCCCTTTCAACTGCATAGTGAGGGATGATCACAGAGCTGTTTATCCCTTGATTGTGCTCAGAGGGCTTTGGGTACACAGCACAATTCCTTGGAAAGAAGTGCCCACGTGAGAGTCTTGAGCGCTGTGAGGCCTACTAAGGCTAAAGCCGTCCATTGACTAAGACTTCCTGGAAACTGGTGCACACCTATCTCTGGTAATGGGAAAATGTGCACCTTACCTCGAGACTAGCGGTCCCATTTAGTTGGCACTTGAGCGACAGTATGCTCCTGGGGTGAGCTCCCAGGAAGGAATCGCAAGCACCTGGTTTCTTTTGGAAAAACTCACTGCTCCTCAGAGGCATCTGTGGAGTGAATAGTACCCTGGTGGTGGGGTTGTCAGGCGGCTTGGAAGCTGCAACGAAGTTGCTTTGCAAAGGGGGAAAGTCGGGCTTCTCCCACATTCTCCAGGTGCCAACTTGACCCCACAGCGCATTGACCAGCACTCTCTGACTGACTACTGGAGACTTTCAGCCACACTGGGCCTTTCTAGGATCACACTTCGTTGGACGCGGGGTGTTAGGCATGCCATGAATAGCATTACCCGCTTAATGACTGAGTCAGGCCTAGGTGACGTTGGATCGTCCAAATGCCTCACAATTGTACCGGGTTTTCTGTACTTTCTGTCAGGCTGGACCTACAGTGTACCTGGCGTCACAATAGAGAGATGACAGGTAAGAGTTGCCAGGATGCACTTAAGGCTCAAGGATTCTTTCACTGCCGTTCAGAGGGCCTCCACAGAGGGAGAGCCACGTTGACTGTAATACTGGCAAAAACGTTGTCCTGGAGCTGCCTTACAGCTGTAGAAATCAAGCTCTGCAAACGAGAAGCAGTTCATTGCCCTCCCCTCTGCAGAGAAAGAGTTGACCGCAACAGTTTGTTCTGTGTTGTGTGGCTCGGAAAACAAACAGGGGACTCACAGCGCACACGCTCTCCCACAGAAGGGAATTCATACGCGACTCTCTGAGGCCTACGGAAAGCCGTTAGAGGAGATAAAGCACTCTATCGAGTCAGGGTTCATGGAGATGGCTGCACACAAAACCTCGCTCATAGGAAACACTCGTGCTTACCTTGAGGCTAGGGCTCACGTTTACTTCGCACTTTAGCTGGGGCAAGCGTGGGATGAGCTCCCAGAAAGGCACTCGAGACCACCTGGTTTCATAGGAGAAACTCTCTTTCTTCACTGAGGCATTCCTAGAGGTGACTAGAAGACGGGTAGCAGCAATGTCTTTCAGTCAGCCTGGAGGCCGCCACTATCTACCTTTGAAATGGGGAAAATCCTGCCTCTTTCCAGGCTTCTCAATTACAAAGTGGATCACCCAGCACATACACCTATCTTCTCTGACAACCCAAGGGAGACCCTTGGAACACACTTCGGCCTTCTGCGATGAAACTTTTGCATGCAGGGTGTGCTGCATGTGGTGAACGGCATAATCCTCTAAATGCCCTCAGTAGGCCTAGGTGACTTTGGATGTTCCAAATGCCTAGCAATGCTCAGAGTAAATCTCTACTTTACTTCGGGCTGGGCCTAAAGTCCAGTTTCCGCGTCACTTAGAGAGACGTCAAGCTGGAGTCCCCCAACTGATTTGGAGCCCCGAGGGTTTCTTTCAGGGCAGCGTAGCTTTCCATAACGTGGCAGACGCACATGGAACGAAAGCCTGCCAAGAACCGCGGTCCTGAGGCTGCTTCAAACCTGTGGAATGCTAGCCCTAGAGAACACCTTAGTTCCCGGCCCTTTCAACTGCCTAGTGAGGGATGATCCCAGAGCTGTGTATCCCTTGATTGTGCTCAGAGGGCTTTGGGTACACAGCACACAATTCCTTGGAAAGAAGTGCCCACGTGAGAGTCTTGAGCGCTGTGAGGCCTACTAAGGCTAAAGCCGTCCTATCTCTGGTAATGGGAAAATGTGCACCTTACCTCGAAACTAGAGGTCCCATTTAGTTGGCACTTGAGCGACAGTATGCTCCTGGGGTGAGCTCCCAGGAAGGAATCGCAAGCACCTGGTTTCTTTTGGAAAAACTCACTGCTCCTCAGAGGCATCTGTGGAGTGAATAGTACACTGGTGGTGGGGTTGTCAGGCGGCTTGGAAGCTGCAACGAAGTTGCTTTGCAAAGGGGGAAAGTCGGGCTTCTCCCACATTCTCCAGGTGCCAACTTGACCCCACAGCGCATTGACCAGCACTCTCTGACTGACTACTGGAGACTTTCAGCCACACTGGGCCTTTCTAGGATCACACTTCGTTGGACGCTGGGGGTTTGGCATGCCATGAATAGCATTACCCGCTTAATGACTGAGTCAGGCCTAGGTGACTTTGGATCGTCCAAATGCCTCACAATTGTACCGGGTTTTCTGTACTTTCTGTCAGGCTGGACCTACAGTGTACCTGGCGTCACAATAGAGAGATGACAGGTAAGAGTTGCCAGGATGCACTTAAGGCTCAAGGATTCTTTCACTGCCGTTCAGAGGGCCTCCACAGAGGGAGAGCCACGTTGACTGTAATACTGGCAAAAACGTTGTCCTGGAGCTGCTTTACAGCTGTAGAAATCAAGCTCTGCAAACGAGAAGCAGTTCATTGCCCTCCCCTTTGCAGAGAAAGAGTTGACCCCAACAGTTTGTTCTGTGTTGTGTGGCTCGGAAAACAAACAGGGGACTCACAGCGCACACGCTCTCCCACAGAAGGGAATTCATACGCGACTCTCTGAGGCCTACGGAAAGCCGTTAGAGGAGTTAAAGCACTCTATCGAGTCAGGGTTCATGGAGATGGCTGCACACAAAACCTCGCTCATAGGAAACACTCGTGCTTACCTTGAGGCTAGGGCTCACGTTTACTTCGCACTTTAGCTAGGGCAAGCGTGGGATGAGCTCCCAGCAAGGCACTGGAGAGCACCTGGTTTCATAGGAGAAACTCTCTTTCTTCACTGAGGCATTCCTAGAGGTGACTAGAAGACGGGTAGCAGCAATGTCTTTCAGTCAGCCTGGAGGCCGCCACTCTCTACTTTTCAAATGGGGAAAATCCTGCCTCTTTCCAGGCTTCTCAATTACAAAGTGGATCACCCAGCAC
Source organism: Mesoplodon bidens (assembly GCF_964165515.1). Taxonomy (NCBI): domain Eukaryota; kingdom Metazoa; phylum Chordata; class Mammalia; order Artiodactyla; family Ziphiidae; genus Mesoplodon; species Mesoplodon bidens. The sequence goes on along the minus strand of NW_027671792.1, from coordinate 551,058 downwards.
ATACACCTATCTTCTCTGACAACCCAAGGGAGACCCTAGGAACACACTTCGGCCTTCTGCGATGAAACTTTTGCATGCAGGGTGTGCTGCATGTGGTGAATGGCATAATCCTCTAAATGCCCTCAGTAGGCCTAGGTGACTTTGGATGTTCCAAATGCCTAGCAATTCTCAGAGTAAATCTCTACTTTGCTTCGGGCTGGGCCTAAAGTCCAGTTTCCGCGTCACTTAGAGAGACGTCAAGCTGGAGTCCCCCAACTGATTTGGAGCCCCGGGTGTTTCTTTCAGGGCAGCGTAGCTTTCCATAACGTGGCAGACGCACATGGAACGAAAGCCTGCCCAGAACCGCGGTCCTGAGGCTGCTTCAAACCTGTGGAATGCTAGCCCTAGAGAACACCTTAGTTCCCGGCCCTTTCAACTGCATAGTGAGGGATGATCACAGAGCTGTTTATCCCTTGATTGTGCTCAGAGGGCTTTGGGTACACAGCACAATTCCTTGGAAAGAAGTGCCCACGTGAGAGTCTTGAGCGCTGTGAGGCCTACTAACGCTAAAGCCGTCCATTGACTAAGACTTCCTGGAAACTGGTGCACACCTATCTCTGGTAATGGGAAAATGTGCACCTTACCTCGAGACTAGCGGTCCCATTTAGTTGGCACTTGAGCGACAGTATGCTCCAGGGGTGAGCTCCCAGGAAGGAATCGCAAGCACCTGGTTTCTTTTGGAAAAACTCACTGCTCCTCAGAGGCATCTGTGGAGTGAATAGTACCCTGGTGGTGGGGTTGTCAGGCGGCTTGGAAGCTGCCACGAAGTTGCTTTGCAAAGGGGGAATGTCGGGCTTCTCCCACATTCTCCATTTGCCAACTTGACCCCACAGCGCATTGAACAGCACTCTCTGACTGACTACTGGAGACTTTCAGCCACACTGGGCCTTTCTTGGATCACACTTCGTTGGACGCGGGGGGTTTGGCATGCCATGAATAGCATTACCCGCTTAATGACTGAGTCAGGCCTAGGTGACTTTGGATCGTCCAAATGCCTCACAATTGTACCGGGTTTTCTGTACTTTCTGTCAGGCTGGACCTACAGTGTACCTGGCGTCACAATAGAGAGATGACAGGTAAGAGTTGCCAGGATGCACTTAAGGCTCAAGGATTCTTTCACTGCCGTTCAGAGGGCCTCCACAGAGGGAGAGCCACGTTGACTGTAATACTGGCAAAAACGTTGTCCTGGAGCTGCCTTACAGCTGTAGAAATCAAGCTCTGCAAACGAGAAGCAGTTCATTGCCCTCCCCTCTGCAGAGAAAGAGTTGACCCCAACAGTTTGTTCAGTGTTGTGTGGCTCGGAAAACAAACAGGGGACTCACAGCGCACACGCTCTCCCACAGAAGGGAATTCATACGCGACTCTCTGAGGCCTACGGAAAGCCGTTAGAGGAGTTAAAGCACTCTATCGAGTCAGGGTTCATGGAGATGGCTGCACACAAAACCTCGCTCATAGGAAACACTCGTGCTTACCTTGAGGCTAGGGCTCACGTTTACTTCGCACTATAGCTGGGGCAAGCGTGGGATGAGCTCCCAGCAAGGCACTGGAGAGCACCTGGTTTCATAGGAGAAACTCTCTTTCTTCACTGAGGCATTCCTAGAGGTGACTAGAAGACGGGTAGCAGCAATGTCTTTCAGTCAGCCTGGAGGCCGCCACTATCTACTTTTCAAATGGGGAAAATCCTGCCTCTTTCCAGGCTTCTCAATTACAAAGTGGATCACCCAGCACATACACCTATCTTCTCTGACAACCCAAGGGAGACCCTAGGAACACACTTCGGCCTTCTGCGATGAAACTTTTGCATGCAGGGTGTGCTGCATGTGGTGAACGGCATAATCCTCTAAATGCCCTCAGTAGGCCTAGGTGACTTTGGAGGTTCCAAATGCCTAGCAATGCTCAGAGTAAATCTCTACTTTACTTCGGGCTGGGCCTAAAGTCCAGTTTCCGCGTCACTTAGAGAGACGTCGAGCTGGAGTCCCCCAACTGATTTGGAGCCCCGAGGGTTTCTTTCAGGGCAGCGTAGCTTTCCATAACGTGGCAGACGCACATGGAACGAAAGCCTGCCAAGAACCGCGGTCCTGAGGCTGCTTCAAACCTGCGGAATGCTAGCCCTAGAGAACACCTTAGTTCCCGGCCCTTTCAACTGCATAGTGAGGGATGTTCCCAGAGCTGTGTATCCCTTGATTGTGCTCAGAAGGCTTTGGGTACACAGCGCACCTCCTTGGAAAGAAGTGCCCACGTGAGAGTCTTGAGCGCTGTGAGGCCTACTAAGGCTAAAGCCGTCCTATCTCTGGTAATGGGAAAATGTGCACCTTACCTCGAGACTAGAGGTCGCATTTAGTTGGCACTTGAGCGACAGTATGCTCCTGGGGTGAGCTCCCAGGAAGGAATCGCAAGCACCTGGTTTCTTTTGGGAAAACTCACTGCTCCTCAGAGGCATCTGTGGAGTGAATAGTACCCTGGTGGTGGGGTTGTCAGGCGGCTTGGAAGCTGCAACGAAGTTGCTTTGCAAAGGGGGAAAGTCGGGCTTCTCCCACATTCTCCAGTTGCCAACTTGACCCCACAGTGCATTGACCAGCACTCTCTGACTGACTACTGGAGACTTTCAGCCACACTGGGCCTTTCTAGGATCACACTTCGTTGGACGCGGGGGGTTTGGCATGCCATGAATAGCATTACCCGCTTAATGACTGAGTCAGGCCTAGGTGACTTTGGATCGTCCAAATGCCTCACAATTGTACCGGGTTTTCTGTACTTTCTGTCAGGCTGGACCTACAGTGTACCTGGCGTCACAATAGAGAGATGACAGGTAAGAGTTGCCAGGATGCACTTAAGGCTCAAGGATTCTTTCACTGCCGTTCAGAGGGCCTCCACAGAGGGAGAGCCACGTTGACTGTAATACTGGCAAAAACGTTGTCCTGGAGCTGCTTTACAGCTGTAGAAATCAAGCTCTGCAAACGAGAAGCAGTTCATTGCCCTCCCCTTTGCAGAGAAAGAGTTGACCCCAACAGTTTGTTCTGTGTTGTGTGGCTCGGAAAACAAACAGGGGACTCACAGCGCACACGCTCTCCCACAGAAGGGAATTCATACGCGACTCTCTGAGGCCTACGGAAAGCCGTTAGAGGAGTTAAAGCACTCTATCGAGTCAGGGTTCATGGAGATGGCTGCACACAAAACCTCGCTCATAGGAAACACTCGTGCTTACCTTGAGGCTAGGGCTCACGTTTACTTCGCACTTTAGCTAGGGCAAGCGTGGGATGAGCTCCCAGCAAGGCACTGGAGAGCACCTGGTTTCATAGGAGAAACTCTCTTTCTTCACTGAGGCATTCCTAGAGGTGACTAGAAGACGGGTAGCAGCAATGTCTTTCAGTCAGCCTGGAGGCCGCCACTCTCTACTTTTCAAATGGGGAAAATCCTGCCTCTTTCCAGGCTTCTCAATTACAAAGTGGATCACCCAGCACATACACCTATCTTCTCTGACAACCCAAGGGAGACCCTAGGAACACACTTCGGCCTTCTGCGATGAAACTTTTGCATGCAGGGTGTGCTGCATGTGGTGAATGGCATAATCCTCTAAATGCCCTCAGTAGGCCTAGGTGACTTTGGATGTTCCAAATGCCTAGCAATTCTCAGAGTAAATCTCTACTTTGCTTCGGGCTGGGCCTAAAGTCCAGTTTCCGCGTCACTTAGAGAGACGTCAAGCTGGAGTCCCCCAACTGATTTGGAGCCCCGGGTGTTTCTTTCAGGGCAGCGTAGCTTTCCATAACGTGGCAGACGCACATGGAACGAAAGCCTGCCCAGAACCGCGGTCCTGAGGCTGCTTCAAACCTGTGGAATGCTAGCCCTAGAGAACACCTTAGTTCCCGGCCCTTTCAACTGCATAGTGAGGGATGATCACAGAGCTGTTTATCCCTTGATTGTGCTCAGAGGGCTTTGGGTACACAGCACAATTCCTTGGAAAGAAGTGCCCACGTGAGAGTCTTGAGCGCTGTGAGGCCTACTAAGGCTAAAGCCGTCCATTGACTAAGACTTCCTGGAAACTGGTGCACACCTATCTCTGGTAATGGGAAAATGTGCACCTTACCTCGAGACTAGCGGTCCCATTTAGTTGGCACTTGAGCGACAGTATGCTCCAGGGGTGAGCTCCCAGGAAGGAATCGCAAGCACCTGGTTTCTTTTGGAAAAACTCACTGCTCCTCAGAGGCATCTGTGGAGTGAATAGTACCCTGGTGGTGGGGTTGTCAGGCGGCTTGGAAGCTGCCACGAAGTTGCTTTGCAAAGGGGGAATGTCGGGCTTCTCCCACATTCTCCATTTGCCAACTTGACCCCACAGCGCATTGAACAGCACTCTCTGACTGACTACTGGAGACTTTCAGCCACACTGGGCCTTTCTTGGATCACACTTCGTTGGACGCGGGGGGTTTGGCATGCCATGAATAGCATTACCCGCTTAATGACTGAGTCAGGCCTAGGTGACTTTGGATCGTCCAAATGCCTCACAATTGTACCGGGTTTTCTGTACTTTCTGTCAGGCTGGACCTACAGTGTACCTGGCGTCACAATAGAGAGATGACAGGTAAGAGTTGCCAGGATGCACTTAAGGCTCAAGGATTCTTTCACTGCCGTTCAGAGGGCCTCCACAGAGGGAGAGCCACGTTGACTGTAATACTGGCAAAAACGTTGTCCTGGAGCTGCCTTACAGCTGTAGAAATCAAGCTCTGCAAACGAGAAGCAGTTCATTGCCCTCCCCTCTGCAGAGAAAGAGTTGACCCCAACAGTTTGTTCAGTGTTGTGTGGCTCGGAAAACAAACAGGGGACTCACAGCGCACACGCTCTCCCACAGAAGGGAATTCATACGCGACTCTCTGAGGCCTACGGAAAGCCGTTAGAGGAGTTAAAGCACTCTATCGAGTCAGGGTTCATGGAGATGGCTGCACACAAAACCTCGCTCATAGGAAACACTCGTGCTTACCTTGAGGCTAGGGCTCACGTTTACTTCGCACTATAGCTGGGGCAAGCGTGGGATGAGCTCCCAGCAAGGCACTGGAGAGCACCTGGTTTCATAGGAGAAACTCTCTTTCTTCACTGAGGCATTCCTAGAGGTGACTAGAAGACGGGTAGCAGCAATGTCTTTCAGTCAGCCTGGAGGCCGCCACTATCTACTTTTCAAATGGGGAAAATCCTGCCTCTTTCCAGGCTTCTCAATTACAAAGTGGATCACCCAGCACATACACCTATCTTCTCTGACAACCCAAGGGAGACCCTAGGAACACACTTCGGCCTTCTGCGATGAAACTTTTGCATGCAGGGTGTGCTGCATGTGGTGAACGGCATAATCCTCTAAATGCCCTCAGTAGGCCTAGGTGACTTTGGAGGTTCCAAATGCCTAGCAATGCTCAGAGTAAATCTCTACTTTACTTCGGGCTGGGCCTAAAGTCCAGTTTCCGCGTCACTTAGAGAGACGTCGAGCTGGAGTCCCCCAACTGATTTGGAGCCCCGAGGGTTTCTTTCAGGGCAGCGTAGCTTTCCATAACGTGGCAGACGCACATGGAACGAAAGCCTGCCAAGAACCGCGGTCCTGAGGCTGCTTCAAACCTGTGGAATGCTAGCCCTAGAGAACACCTTAGTTCCCGGCCCTTTCAACTGCATAGTGAGGGATGTTCCCAGAGCTGTGTATCCCTTGATTGTGCTCAGAAGGCTTTGGGTACACAGCGCACCTCCTTGGAAAGAAGTGCCCACGTGAGAGTCTTGAGCGCTGTGAGGCCTACTAAGGCTAAAGCCGTCCTATCTCTGGTAATGGGAAAATGTGCACCTTACCTCGAGACTAGAGGTCGCATTTAGTTGGCACTTGAGCGACAGTATGCTCCTGGGGTGAGCTCCCAGGAAGGAATCGCAAGCACCTGGTTTCTTTTGGGAAAACTCACTGCTCCTCAGAGGCATCTGTGGAGTGAATAGTACCCTGGTGGTGGGGTTGTCAGGCGGCTTGGAAGCTGCAACGAAGTTGCTTTGCAAAGGGGGAAAGTCGGGCTTCTCCCACATTCTCCAGTTGCCAACTTGACCCCACAGCGCATTGACCAGCACTCTCTGACTGACTACTGGAGACTTTCAGCCACACTGGGCCTTTCTAGGATCACACTTCGTTGGACGCGGGGGGTTTGGCATGCCATGAATAGCATTACCCGCTTAATGACTGAGTCAGGCCTAGGTGACTTTGGATCGTCCAAATGCCTCACAATTGTACCGGGTTTTCTGTAGTTTCTGTCAGGCTGGACCTACAGTGTACCTGGCGTCACAATAGAGAGATGACAGGTAAGAGTTGCCAGGATGCACTTAAGGCTCAAGGATTCTTTCACTGCCGTTCAGAGGGCCTCCACAGAGGGAGAGCCACGTTGACTGTAATACTGGCAAAAACGTTGTCCTGGAGCTGCTTTACAGCTGTAGAAATCAAGCTCTGCAAACGAGAAGCAGTTCATTGCCCTCCCCTCTGCAGAGAAAGAGTTGACCCCAACAGTTTGTTCTGTGTTGTGTGGCTCGGAAAACAAACAGGGGACTCACAGCGCACACGCTCTCCCACAGAAGGGAATTCATACGCGACTCTCTGAGGCCTACGGAAAGCCGTTAGAGGAGTTAAAGCACTCTATCGAGTCAGGGTTCATGGAGATGGCTGCACACAAAACCTCGCTCATAGGAAACACTCGTGCTTACCTTGAGGCTAGGGCTCACGTTTACTTCGCACTTTAGCTAGGGCAAGCGTGGGATGAGCTCCCAGCAAGGCACTGGAGAGCACCTGGTTTCATAGGAGAAACTCTCTTTCTTCACTGAGGCATTCCTAGAGGTGACTAGAAGACGGGTAGCAGCAATGTCTTTCAGTCAGCCTGGAGGCCGCCACTCTCTACTTTTCAAATGGGGAAAATCCTGCCTCTTTCCAGGCTTCTCAATTACAAAGTGGATCACCCAGCACATACACCTATCTTCTCTGACAACCCAAGGGAGACCCTAGGAACACACTTCGGCCTTCTGCGATGAAACTTTTGCATGCAGGGTGTGCTGCATGTGGTGAACGGCATAATCCTCTAAATGCCCTCAGTAGGCCTAGGTGACTTTGGATGTTCCAAATGCCTAGCAATTCTCAGAGTAAATCTCTACTTTACTTCGGGCTGGGCCTAAAGTCCAGTTTCCGCGTCACTTAGAGAGACGTCGAGCTGGAGTCCCCCAACTGATTTGGAGCCCCGGGTGTTTCTTTCAGGGCAGCGTAGCTTTCCATAACGTGGCAGACGCACATGGAACGAAAGCCTGCCCAGAACCGCGGTCCTGAGGCTGCTTCAAACCTGTGGAATGCTAGCCCTAGAGAACACCTTAGTTCCCGGCCCTTTCAACTGCATAGTGAGGGATGATCACAGAGCTGTTTATCCCTTGATTGTGCTCAGAGGGCTTTGGGTACACAGCACAATTCCTTGGAAAGAAGTGCCCACGTGAGAGTCTTGAGCGCTGTGAGGCCTACTAACGCTAAAGCCGTCCATTGACTAAGACTTCCTGGAAACTGGTGCACACCTATCTCTGGTAATGGGAAAATGTGCACCTTACCTCGAGACTAGCGGTCCCATTTAGTTGGCACTTGAGCGACAGTATGCTCCTGGGGTGAGCTCCCAGGAAGGAATCGCAAGCACCTGGTTTCTTTTGGAAAAACTCACTGCTCCTCAGAGGCATCTGTGGAGTGAATAGTACCCTGGTGGTGGGGTTGTCAGGCGGCTTGGAAGCTGCAACGAAGTTGCTTTGCAAAGGGGGAAAGTCGGGCTTCTCCCACATTCTCCAGGTGCCAACTTGACCCCACAGTGCATTGACCAGCACTCTCTGACTGACTACTGGAGACTTTCAGCCACACTGGGCCTTTCTTGGATCACACTTCGTTGGACGCGGGGGGTTTGGCATGCCATGAATAGCATTACCCGCTTAATGACTGAGTCAGGCCTAGGTGACTTTGGATCGTCCAAATGCCTCACAATTGTACCGGGTTTTCTGTACTTTCTGTCAGGCTGGACCTACAGTGTACCTGGCGTCACAATAGAGAGATGACAGGTAAGAGTTGCCAGGATGCACTTAAGGCTCAAGGATTCTTTCACTGCCGTTCAGAGGGCCTCCACAGAGGGAGAGCCACGTTGACTGTAATACTGGCAAAAACGTTGTCCTGGAGCTGCCTTACAGCTGTAGAAATCAAGCTCTGCAAACGAGAAGCAGTTCATTGCCCTCCCCTCTGCAGAGAAAGAGTTGACCCCAACAGTTTGTTCAGTGTTGTGTGGCTCGGAAAACAAACAGGGGACTCACAGCGCACACGCTCTCCCACAGAAGGGAATTCATACGCGACTCTCTGAGGCCTACGGAAAGCCGTTAGAGGAGTTAAAGCACTCTATCGAGTCAGGGTTCATGGAGATGGCTGCACACAAAACCTCGCTCATAGGAAACACTCGTGCTTACCTTGAGGCTAGGGCTCACGTTTACTTCGCACTTTAGCTGGGGCAAGCGTGGGATGAGCTCCCAGCAAGGCACTGGAGAGCACCTGGTTTCATAGGAGAAACTCTCTTTCTTCACTGAGGCATTCCTAGAGGTGACTAGAAGACGGGTAGCAGCAATGTCTTTCAGTCAGCCTGGAGCTCGCCACTATCTACTTTTCAAATGGGGAAAATCCTGCCTCTTTCCAGGCTTCTCAATTACAAAGTGGATCACCCAGCACATACACCTATCTTCTCTGACAACCCAAGGGAGACCCTAGGAACACACTTCGGCCTTCTGCGATGAAACTTTTGCATGCAGGGTGTGCTGCATGTGGTGAACGGCATAATCCTCTAAATGCCCTCAGTAGGCCTAGGTGACTTTGGAGGTTCCAAATGCCTAGCAATGCTCAGAGTAAATCTCTACTTTACTTCGGGCTGGGCCTAAAGTCCAGTTTCCGCGTCACTTAGAGAGACGTCGAGCTGGAGTCCCCCAACTGATTTGGAGCCCCGAGGGTTTCTTTCAGGGCAGCGTAGCTTTCCATAACGTGGCAGACGCACATGGAACGAAAGCCTGCCAAGAACCGCGGTCCTGAGGCTGCTTCAAACCTGTGGAATGCTAGCCCTAGAGAACACCTTAGTTCCCGGCCCTTTCAACTGCATAGTGAGGGATGTTCCCAGAGCTGTGTATCCCTTGATTGTGCTCAGAAGGCTTTGGGTACACAGCGCACCTCCTTGGAAAGAAGTGCCCACGTGAGAGTCTTGAGCGCTGTGAGGCCTACTAAGGCTAAAGCCGTCCTATCTCTGGTAATGGGAAAATGTGCACCTTACCTCGAGACTAGAGGTCGCATTTAGTTGGCACTTGAGCGACAGTATGCTCCTGGGGTGAGCTCCCAGGAAGGAATCGCAAGCACCTGGTTTCTTTTGGGAAAACTCACTGCTCCTCAGAGGCATCTGTGGAGTGAATAGTACCCTGGTGGTGGGGTTGTCAGGCGGCTTGGAAGCTGCAACGAAGTTGCTTTGCAAAGGGGGAAAGTCGGGCTTCTCCCACATTCTCCAGTTGCCAACTTGACCCCACAGCGCATTGACCAGCACTCTCTGACTGACTACTGGAGACTTTCAGCCACACTGGGCCTTTCTAGGATCACACTTCGTTGGACGCGGGGGGTTTGGCATGCCATGAATAGCATTACCCGCTTAATGACTGAGTCAGGCCTAGGTGACTTTGGATCGTCCAAATGCCTCACAATTGTACCGGGTTTTCTGTAGTTTCTGTCAGGCTGGACCTACAGTGTACCTGGCGTCACAATAGAGAGATGACAGGTAAGAGTTGCCAGGATGCACTTAAGGCTCAAGGATTCTTTCACTGCCGTTCAGAGGGCCTCCACAGAGGGAGAGCCACGTTGACTGTAATACTGGCAAAAACGTTGTCCTGGAGCTGCTTTACAGCTGTAGAAATCAAGCTCTGCAAACGAGAAGCAGTTCATTGCCCTCCCCTTTGCAGAGAAAGAGTTGACCCCAACAGTTTGTTCTGTGTTGTGTGGCTCGGAAAACAAACAGGGGACTCACAGCGCACACGCTCTCCCACAGAAGGGAATTCATACGCGACTCTCTGAGGCCTACGGAAAGCCGTTAGAGGAGTTAAAGCACTCTATCGAGTCAGGGTTCATGGAGATGGCTGCACACAAAACCTCGCTCATAGGAAACACTCGTGCTTACCTTGAGGCTAGGGCTCACGTTTACTTCGCACTTTAGCTAGGGCAAGCGTGGGATGAGCTCCCAGCAAGGCACTGGAGAGCACCTGGTTTCATAGGAGAAACTCTCTTTCTTCACTGAGGCATTCCTAGAGGTGACTAGAAGACGGGTAGCAGCAATGTCTTTCAGTCAGCCTGGAGGCCGCCACTCTCTACTTTTCAAATGGGGAAAATCCTGCCTCTTTCCAGGCTTCTCAATTACAAAGTGGATCACCCAGCACATACACCTATCTTCTCTGACAACCCAAGGGAGACCCTAGGAACACACTTCGGCCTTCTGCGATGAAACTTTTGCATGCAGGGTGTGCTGCATGTGGTGAATGGCATAATCCTCTAAATGCCCTCAGTAGGCCTAGGTGACTTTGGATGTTCCAAATGCCTAGCAATTCTCAGAGTAAATCTCTACTTTGCTTCGGGCTGGGCCTAAAGTCCAGTTTCCGCGTCACTTAGAGAGACGTCGAGCTGGAGTCCCCCAACTGATTTGGAGCCCCGGGTGTTTCTTTCAGGGCAGCGTAGCTTTCCATAACGTGGCAGACGCACATGGAACGAAAGCCTGCCCAGAACCGCGGTCCTGAGGCTGCTTCAAACCTGTGGAATGCTAGCCCTAGAGAACACCTTAGTTCCCGGCCCTTTCAACTGCATAGTGAGGGATGATCACAGAGCTGTTTATCCCTTGATTGTGCTCAGAGGGCTTTGGGTACACAGCACAATTCCTTGGAAAGAAGTGCCCACGTGAGAGTCTTGAGCGCTGTGAGGCCTACTAAGGCTAAAGCCGTCCATTGACTAAGACTTCCTGGAAACTGGTGCACACCTATCTCTGGTAATGGGAAAATGTGCACCTTACCTCGAGACTAGCGGTCCCATTTAGTTGGCACTTGAGCGACAGTATGCTCCTGGGGTGAGCTCCCAGGAAGGAATCGCAAGCACCTGGTTTCTTTTGGAAAAACTCACTGCTCCTCAGAGGCATCTGTGGAGTGAATAGTACCCTGGTGGTGGGGTTGTCAGGCGGCTTGGAAGCTGCAACGAAGTTGCTTTGCAAAGGGGGAAAGTCGGGCTTCTCCCACATTCTCCAGGTGCCAACTTGACCCCACAGCGCATTGACCAGCACTCTCTGACTGACTACTGGAGACTTTCAGCCACACTGGGCCTTTCTAGGATCACACTTCGTTGGACGCGGGGTGTTAGGCATGCCATGAATAGCATTACCCGCTTAATGACTGAGTCAGGCCTAGGTGACGTTGGATCGTCCAAATGCCTCACAATTGTACCGGGTTTTCTGTACTTTCTGTCAGGCTGGACCTACAGTGTACCTGGCGTCACAATAGAGAGATGACAGGTAAGAGTTGCCAGGATGCACTTAAGGCTCAAGGATTCTTTCACTGCCGTTCAGAGGGCCTCCACAGAGGGAGAGCCACGTTGACTGTAATACTGGCAAAAACGTTGTCCTGGAGCTGCCTTACAGCTGTAGAAATCAAGCTCTGCAAACGAGAAGCAGTTCATTGCCCTCCCCTCTGCAGAGAAAGAGTTGACCGCAACAGTTTGTTCTGTGTTGTGTGGCTCGGAAAACAAACAGGGGACTCACAGCGCACACGCTCTCCCACAGAAGGGAATTCATACGCGACTCTCTGAGGCCTACGGAAAGCCGTTAGAGGAGATAAAGCACTCTATCGAGTCAGGGTTCATGGAGATGGCTGCACACAAAACCTCGCTCATAGGAAACACTCGTGCTTACCTTGAGGCTAGGGCTCACGTTTACTTCGCACTTTAGCTGGGGCAAGCGTGGGATGAGCTCCCAGAAAGGCACTCGAGACCACCTGGTTTCATAGGAGAAACTCTCTTTCTTCACTGAGGCATTCCTAGAGGTGACTAGAAGACGGGTAGCAGCAATGTCTTTCAGTCAGCCTGGAGGCCGCCACTATCTACCTTTGAAATGGGGAAAATCCTGGCTCTTTCCAGGCTTCTCAATTACAAAGTGGATCACCCAGCACATACACCTATCTTCTCTGACAACCCAAGGGAGACCCTTGGAACACACTTCGGCCTTCTGCGATGAAACTTTTGCATGCAGGGTGTGCTGCATGTGGTGAACGGCATAATCCTCTAAATGCCCTCAGTAGGCCTAGGTGACTTTGGATGTTCCAAATGCCTAGCAATGCTCAGAGTAAATCTCTACTTTACTTCGGGCTGGGCCTAAAGTCCAGTTTCCGCGTCACTTAGAGAGACGTCAAGCTGGAGTCCCCCAACTGATTTGGAGCCCCGAGGGTTTCTTTCAGGGCAGCGTAGCTTTCCATAACGTGGCAGACGCACATGGAACGAAAGCCTGCCAAGAACCGCGGTCCTGAGGCTGCTTCAAACCTGTGGAATGCTAGCCCTAGAGAACACCTTAGTTCCCGGCCCTTTCAACTGCCTAGTGAGGGATGATCCCAGAGCTGTGTATCCCTTGATTGTGCTCAGAGGGCTTTGGGTACACAGCACACAATTCCTTGGAAAGAAGTGCCCACGTGAGAGTCTTGAGCGCTGTGAGGCCTACTAAGGCTAAAGCCGTCCTATCTCTGGTAATGGGAAAATGTGCACCTTACCTCGAAACTAGAGGTCCCATTTAGTTGGCACTTGAGCGACAGTATGCTCCTGGGGTGAGCTCCCAGGAAGGAATCGCAAGCACCTGGTTTCTTTTGGAAAAACTCACTGCTCCTCAGAGGCATCTGTGGAGTGAATAGTACACTGGTGGTGGGGTTGTCAGGCGGCTTGGAAGCTGCAACGAAGTTGCTTTGCAAAGGGGGAAAGTCGGGCTTCTCCCACATTCTCCAGGTGCCAACTTGACCCCACAGCGCATTGACCAGCACTCTCTGACTGACTACTGGAGACTTTCAGCCACACTGGGCCTTTCTAGGATCACACTTCGTTGGACGCTGGGGGTTTGGCATGCCATGAATAGCATTACCCGCTTAATGACTGAGTCAGGCCTAGGTGACTTTGGATCGTCCAAATGCCTCACAATTGTACCGGGTTTTCTGTACTTTCTGTCAGGCTGGACCTACAGTGTACCTGGCGTCACAATAGAGAGATGACAGGTAAGAGTTGCCAGGATGCACTTAAGGCTCAAGGATTCTTTCACTGCCGTTCAGAGGGCCTCCACAGAGGGAGAGCCACGTTGACTGTAATACTGGCAAAAACGTTGTCCTGGAGCTGCCTTACAGCTGTAGAAATCAAGCTCTGCAAACGAGAAGCAGTTCATTGCCCTCCCCTCTGCAGAGAAAGAGTTGACCGCAACAGTTTGTTCTGTGTTGTGTGGCTCGGAAAACAAACAGGGGACTCACAGCGCACACGCTCTCCCACAGAAGGGAATTCATACGCGACTCTCTGAGGCCTACGGAAAGCCGTTAGAGGAGTTAAAGCACTCTATCGAGTCAGGGTTCATGGAGATGGCTGCACACAAAACCTCGCTCATAGGAAACACTCGTGCTTACCTTGAGGCTAGGGCTCACGTTTACTTCGCACTTTAGCTGGGGCAAGCGTGGGATGAGCTCCCAGCAAGGCACTGGAGAGCACCTGGTTTCATAGGAGAAACTCTCTTTCTTCACTGAGGCATTCCTAGAGGTGACTAGAAGATGGGTAGCAGCAATGTCTTTCAGTCAGCCTGGAGGCCGCCACTATCTACTTTTCAAATGGGGAAAATCCTGCCTCTTTCCAGGCTTCTCAATTACAAAGTGGATCACCCAGCACATACACCTATCTTCTCTGACAACCCAAGGGAGACCCTTGGAACACACTTCGGCCTTCTGCGATGAAACTTTTGCATGCAGGGTGTGCTGCATGTGGTGAACGGCATAATCCTCTAAATGCCCTCAGTAGGCCTAGGTGACTTTGGATGTTCCAAATGCCTAGCAATGCTCAGAGTAAATCTCTACTTTACTTCGGGCTGGGCCTAAAGTCCAGTTTCCGCGTCACTTAGAGAGACGTCGAGCTGGAGTCCCCCAACTGATTTGGAGCCCCGAGGGTTTCTTTCAGGGCAGCGTAGCTTTCCATAACGTGGCAGACGCACATGGAACGAAAGCCTGCCAAGAACCGCGGTCCTGAGGCTGCTTCAAACCTGTGGAATGCTAGCCCTAGAGAACACCTTAGTTCCCGGCCCTTTCAACTGCATAGTGAGGGATGTTCCCAGAGCTGTGTATCCCTTGATTGTGCTCAGAAGGCTTTGGGTACACAGCGCACTTCCTTGGAAAGAAGTGCCCACGTGAGAGTCTTGAGCGCTGTGAGGCCTACTAAGGCTAAAGCCGTCCTATCTCTGGTAATGGGAAAATGTGCACCTTACCTCGAGACTAGAGGTCGCATTTAGTTGGCACTTGAGCGACAGTATGCTCCTGGGGTGAGCTCCCAGGAAGGAATCGCAAGCACCTGGTTTCTTTTGGGAAAACTCACTGCTCCTCAGAGGCATCTGTGGAGTGAATAGTACCCTGGTGGTGGGGTTGTCAGGCGGCTTGGAAGCTGCAACGAAGTTGCTTTGCAAAGGGGGAAAGTCGGGCTTCTCCCACATTCTCCAGTTGCCAACTTGACCCCACAGTGCATTGACCAGCACTCTCTGACTGACTACTGGAGACTTTCAGCCACACTGGGCCTTTCTAGGATCACACTTCGTTGGACGCGGGGGGTTTGGCATGCCATGAATAGCATTACCCGCTTAATGACTGAGTCAGGCCTAGGTGACTTTGGATCGTCCAAATGCCTCACAATTGTACCGGGTTTTCTGTACTTTCTGTCAGGCTGGACCTACAGTGTACCTGGCGTCACAATAGAGAGATGACAGGTAAGAGTTGCCAGGATGCACTTAAGGCTCAAGGATTCTTTCACTGCCGTTCAGAGGGCCTCCACAGAGGGAGAGCCACGTTGACTGTAATACTGGCAAAAACGTTGTCCTGGAGCTGCCTTACAGCTGTAGAAATCAAGCTCTGCAAACGAGAAGCAGTTCATTGCCCTCCCCTCTGCAGAGAAAGAGTTGACCGCAACAGTTTGTTCTGTGTTGTGTGGCTCGGAAAACAAACAGGGGACTCACAGCGCACACGCTCTCCCACAGAAGGGAATTCATACGCGACTCTCTGAGGCCTACGGAAAGCCGTTAGAGGAGTTAAAGCACTCTATCGAGTCAGGGTTCATGGAGATGGCTGCACACAAAACCTCGCTCATAGGAAACACTCGTGCTTACCTTGAGGCTAGGGCTCACGTTTACTTCGCACTTTAGCTGGGGCAAGCGTGGGATGAGCTCCCAGCAAGGCACTGGAGAGCACCTGGTTTCATAGGAGAAACTCTCTTTTTTCACTGAGGCATTCCTAGAGGTGACTAGAAGATGGGTAGCAGCAATGTCTTTCAGTCAGCCTGGAGGCCGCCACTATCTACTTTTCAAATGGGGAAAATCCTGCCTCTTTCCAGGCTTCTCAATTACAAAGGGGATCACCCAGCACATACACCTATCTTCTCTGACAACCCAAGGGAGACCCTAGGAACACACTTCGGCCTTCTGCGATGAAACTTTTGCATGCAGGGTGTGCTGCATGTGGTGAACGGCATAATCCTCTAAATGCCCTCAGTAGGCCTAGGTGACTTTGGATGTTCCAAATGCCTAGCAATGCTCAGAGTAAATCTCTACTTTACTTCGGGCTGGGCCTAAAGTCCAGTTTCCGCGTCACTTAGAGAGACGTCGAGCTGGAGTCCCCCAACTGATTTGGAGCCCCGAGGGTTTCTTTCAGGGCAGCGTAGCTTTCCATAACGTGGCAGACGCACATGGAACGAAAGCCTGCCAAGAACCGCGGTCCTGAGGCTGCTTCAAACCTGTGGAATGCTAGCCCTAGAGAACACCTTAGTTCCCGGCCCTTTCAACTGCATAGTGAGGGATGTTCCCAGAGCTGTGTATCCCTTGATTGTGCTCAGAAGGCTTTGGGTACACAGCGCACTTCCTTGGAAAGAAGTGCCCACGTGAGAGTCTTGAGCGCTGTGAGGCCTACTAAGGCTAAAGCCGTCCTATCTCTGGTAATGGGAAAATGTGCACCTTACCTCGAGACTAGAGGTCGCATTTAGTTGGCACTTGAGCGACAGTATGCTCCTGGGGTGAGCTCCCAGGAAGGAATCGCAAGCACCTGGTTTCTTTTGGGAAAACTCACTGCTCCTCAGAGGCATCTGTGGAGTGAATAGTACCCTGGTGGTGGGGTTGTCAGGCGGCTTGGAAGCTGCAACGAAGTTGCTTTGCAAAGGGGGAAAGTCGGGCTTCTCCCACATTCTCCAGTTGCCAACTTGACCCCACAGTGCATTGACCAGCACTCTCTGACTGACTACTGGAGACTTTCAGCCACACTGGGCCTTTCTAGGATCACACTTCGTTGGACGCGGGGGGTTTGGCATGCCATGAATAGCATTACCCGCTTAATGACTGAGTCAGGCCTAGGTGACTTTGGATCGTCCAAATGCCTCACAATTGTACCGGGTTTTCTGTACTTTCTGTCAGGCTGGACCTACAGTGTACCTGGCGTCACAATAGAGAGATGACAGGTAAGAGTTGCCAGGATGCACTTAAGGCTCAAGGATTCTTTCACTGCCGTTCAGAGGGCCTCCACAGAGGGAGAGCCACGTTGACTGTAATACTGGCAAAAACGTTGTCCTGGAGCTGCTTTACAGCTGTAGAAATCAAGCTCTGCAAACGAGAAGCAGTTCATTGCCCTCCCCTTTGCAGAGAAAGAGTTGACCCCAACAGTTTGTTCTGTGTTGTGTGGCTCGGAAAACAAACAGGGGACTCACAGCGCACACGCTCTCCCACAGAAGGGAATTCATACGCGACTCTCTGAGGCCTACGGAAAGCCGTTAGAGGAGTTAAAGCACTCTATCGAGTCAGGGTTCATGGAGATGGCTGCACACAAAACCTCGCTCATAGGAAACACTCGTGCTTACCTTGAGGCTAGGGCTCACGTTTACTTCGCACTTTAGCTAGGGCAAGCGTGGGATGAGCTCCCAGCAAGGCACTGGAGAGCACCTGGTTTCATAGGAGAAACTCTCTTTCTTCACTGAGGCATTCCTAGAGGTGACTAGAAGACGGGTAGCAGCAATGTCTTTCAGTCAGCCTGGAGGCCGCCACTCTCTACTTTTCAAATGGGGAAAATCCTGCCTCTTTCCAGGCTTCTCAATTACAAAGTGGATCACCCAGCACATACACCTATCTTCTCTGACAACCCAAGGGAGACCCTAGGAACACACTTCGGCCTTCTGCGATGAAACTTTTGCATGCAGGGTGTGCTGCATGTGGTGAATGGCATAATCCTCTAAATGCCCTCAGTAGGCCTAGGTGACTTTGGATGTTCCAAATGCCTAGCAATTCTCAGAGTAAATCTCTACTTTGCTTCGGGCTGGGCCTAAAGTCCAGTTTCCGCGTCACTTAGAGAGACGTCGAGCTGGAGTCCCCCAACTGATTTGGAGCCCCGGGTGTTTCTTTCAGGGCAGCGTAGCTTTCCATAACGTGGCAGACGCACATGGAACGAAAGCCTGCCCAGAACCGCGGTCCTGAGGCTGCTTCAAACCTGTGGAATGCTAGCCCTAGAGAACACCTTAGTTCCCGGCCCTTTCAACTGCATAGTGAGGGATGATCACAGAGCTGTTTATCCCTTGATTGTGCTCAGAGGGCTTTGGGTACACAGCACAATTCCTTGGAAAGAAGTGCCCACGTGAGAGTCTTGAGCGCTGTGAGGCCTACTAAGGCTAAAGCCGTCCATTGACTAAGACTTCCTGGAAACTGGTGCACACCTATCTCTGGTAATGGGAAAATGTGCACCTTACCTCGAGACTAGCGGTCCCATTTAGTTGGCACTTGAGCGACAGTATGCTCCAGGGGTGAGCTCCCAGGAAGGAATCGCAAGCACCTGGTTTCTTTTGGAAAAACTCACTGCTCCTCAGAGGCATCTGTGGAGTGAATAGTACCCTGGTGGTGGGGTTGTCAGGCGGCTTGGAAGCTGCCACGAAGTTGCTTTGCAAAGGGGGAATGTCGGGCTTCTCCCACATTCTCCATTTGCCAACTTGACCCCACAGCGCATTGAACAGCACTCTCTGACTGACTACTGGAGACTTTCAGCCACACTGGGCCTTTCTTGGATCACACTTCGTTGGACGCGGGGGGTTTGGCATGCCATGAATAGCATTACCCGCTTAATGACTGAGTCAGGCCTAGGTGACTTTGGATCGTCCAAATGCCTCACAATTGTACCGGGTTTTCTGTACTTTCTGTCAGGCTGGACCTACAGTGTACCTGGCGTCACAATAGAGAGATGACAGGTAAGAGTTGCCAGGATGCACTTAAGGCTCAAGGATTCTTTCACTGCCGTTCAGAGGGCCTCCACAGAGGGAGAGCCACGTTGACTGTAATACTGGCAAAAACGTTGTCCTGGAGCTGCCTTACAGCTGTAGAAATCAAGCTCTGCAAACGAGAAGCAGTTCATTGCCCTCCCCTCTGCAGAGAAAGAGTTGACCCCAACAGTTTGTTCAGTGTTGTGTGGCTCGGAAAACAAACAGGGGACTCACAGCGCACACGCTCTCCCACAGAAGGGAATTCATACGCGACTCTCTGAGGCCTACGGAAAGCCGTTAGAGGAGTTAAAGCACTCTATCGAGTCAGGGTTCATGGAGATGGCTGCACACAAAACCTCGCTCATAGGAAACACTCGTGCTTACCTTGAGGCTAGGGCTCACGTTTACTTCGCACTTTAGCTGGGGCAAGCGTGGGATGAGCTCCCAGCAAGGCACTGGAGAGCACCTGGTTTCATAGGAGAAACTCTCTTTCTTCACTGAGGCATTCCTAGAGGTGACTAGAAGACGGGTAGCAGCAATGTCTTTCAGTCAGCCTGGAGGCCGCCACTATCTACTTTTCAAATGGGGAAAATCCTGCCTCTTTCCAGGCTTCTCAATTACAAAGTGGATCACCCAACACATACACCTATCTTCTCTGACAACCCAAGGGAGACCCTAGGAACACACTTCGGCCTTCTGCGATGAAACTTTTGCATGCAGGGTGTGCTGCATGTGGTGAACGGCATAATCCTCTAAATGCCCTCAGTAGGCCTAGGTGACTTTGGAGGTTCCAAATGCCTAGCAATGCTCAGAGTAAATCTCTACTTTACTTCGGGCTGGGCCTAAAGTCCAGTTTCCGCGTCACTTAGAGAGACGTCGAGCTGGAGTCCCCCAACTGATTTGGAGCCCCGAGGGTTTCTTTCAGGGCAGCGTAGCTTTCCATAACGTGGCAGACGCACATGGAACGAAAGCCTGCCAAGAACCGCGGTCCTGAGGCTGCTTCAAACCTGTGGAATGCTAGCCCTAGAGAACACCTTAGTTCCCGGCCCTTTCAACTGCATAGTGAGGGATGTTCCCAGAGCTGTGTATCCCTTGATTGTGCTCAGAAGGCTTTGGGTACACAGCGCACCTCCTTGGAAAGAAGTGCCCACGTGAGAGTCTTGAGCGCTGTGAGGCCTACTAAGGCTAAAGCCGTCCTATCTCTGGTAATGGGAAAATGTGCACCTTACCTCGAGACTAGAGGTCGCATTTAGTTGGCACTTGAGCGACAGTATGCTCCTGGGGTGAGCTCCCAGGAAGGAATCGCAAGCACCTGGTTTCTTTTGGGAAAACTCACTGCTCCTCAGAGGCATCTGTGGAGTGAATAGTACCCTGGTGGTGGGGTTGTCAGGCGGCTTGGAAGCTGCAACGAAGTTGCTTTGCAAAGGGGGAAAGTCGGGCTTCTCCCACATTCTCCAGTTGCCAACTTGACCCCACAGCGCATTGACCAGCACTCTCTGACTGACTACTGGAGACTTTCAGCCACACTGGGCCTTTCTAGGATCACACTTCGTTGGACGCGGGGGGTTTGGCATGCCATGAATAGCATTACCCGCTTAATGACTGAGTCAGGCCTAGGTGACTTTGGATCGTCCAAATGCCTCACAATTGTACCGGGTTTTCTGTAGTTTCTGTCAGGCTGGACCTACAGTGTACCTGGCGTCACAATAGAGAGATGACAGGTAAGAGTTGCCAGGATGCACTTAAGGCTCAAGGATTCTTTCACTGCCGTTCAGAGGGCCTCCACAGAGGGAGAGCCACGTTGACTGTAATACTGGCAAAAACGTTGTCCTGGAGCTGCTTTACAGCTGTAGAAATCAAGCTCTGCAAACGAGAAGCAGTTCATTGCCCTCCCCTCTGCAGAGAAAGAGTTGACCCCAACAGTTTGTTCTGTGTTGTGTGGCTCGGAAAACAAACAGGGGACTCACAGCGCACACGCTCTCCCACAGAAGGGAATTCATACGCGACTCTCTGAGGCCTACGGAAAGCCGTTAGAGGAGTTAAAGCACTCTATCGAGTCAGGGTTCATGGAGATGGCTGCACACAAAACCTCGCTCATAGGAAACACTCGTGCTTACCTTGAGGCTAGGGCTCACGTTTACTTCGCACTTTAGCTAGGGCAAGCGTGGGATGAGCTCCCAGCAAGGCACTGGAGAGCACCTGGTTTCATAGGAGAAACTCTCTTTCTTCACTGAGGCATTCCTAGAGGTGACTAGAAGACGGGTAGCAGCAATGTCTTTCAGTCAGCCTGGAGCTCGCCACTCTCTACTTTTCAAATGGGGAAAATCCTGCCTCTTTCCAGGCTTCTCAATTACAAAGTGGATCACCCAGCACATACACCTATCTTCTCTGACAACCCAAGGGAGACCCTAGGAACACACTTCGGCCTTCTGCGATGAAACTTTTGCATGCAGGGTGTGCTGCATGTGGTGAACGGCATAATCCTCTAAATGCCCTCAGTAGGCCTAGGTGACTTTGGATGTTCCAAATGCCTAGCAATTCTCAGAGTAAATCTCTACTTTACTTCGGGCTGGGCCTAAAGTCCAGTTTCCGCGTCACTTAGAGAGACGTCGAGCTGGAGTCCCCCAACTGATTTGGAGCCCCGGGTGTTTCTTTCAGGGCAGCGTAGCTTTCCATAACGTGGCAGACGCACATGGAACGAAAGCCTGCCCAGAACCGCGGTCCTGAGGCTGCTTCAAACCTGTGGAATGCTAGCCCTAGAGAACACCTTAGTTCCCGGCCCTTTCAACTGCATAGTGAGGGATGATCACAGAGCTGTTTATCCCTTGATTGTGCTCAGAGGGCTTTGGGTACACAGCACAATTCCTTGGAAAGAAGTGCCCACGTGAGAGTCTTGAGCGCTGTGAGGCCTACTAACGCTAAAGCCGTCCATTGACTAAGACTTCCTGGAAACTGGTGCACACCTATCTCTGGTAATGGGAAAATGTGCACCTTACCTCGAGACTAGCGGTCCCATTTAGTTGGCACTTGAGCGACAGTATGCTCCAGGGGTGAGCTCCCAGGAAGGAATCGCAAGCACCTGGTTTCTTTTGGAAAAACTCACTGCTCCTCAGAGGCATCTGTGGAGTGAATAGTACCCTGGTGGTGGGGTTGTCAGGCGGCTTGGAAGCTGCCACGAAGTTGCTTTGCAAAGGGGGAATGTCGGGCTTCTCCCACATTCTCCATTTGCCAACTTGACCCCACAGCGCATTGAACAGCACTCTCTGACTGACTACTGGAGACTTTCAGCCACACTGGGCCTTTCTTGGATCACACTTCGTTGGACGCGGGGGGTTTGGCATGCCATGAATAGCATTACCCGCTTAATGACTGAGTCAGGCCTAGGTGACTTTGGATCGTCCAAATGCCTCACAATTGTACCGGGTTTTCTGTACTTTCTGTCAGGCTGGACCTACAGTGTACCTGGCGTCACAATAGAGAGATGACAGGTAAGAGTTGCCAGGATGCACTTAAGGCTCAAGGATTCTTTCACTGCCGTTCAGAGGGCCTCCACAGAGGGAGAGCCACGTTGACTGTAATACTGGCAAAAACGTTGTCCTGGAGCTGCCTTACAGCTGTAGAAATCAAGCTCTGCAAACGAGAAGCAGTTCATTGCCCTCCCCTCTGCAGAGAAAGAGTTGACCCCAACAGTTTGTTCAGTGTTGTGTGGCTCGGAAAACAAACAGGGGACTCACAGCGCACACGCTCTCCCACAGAAGGGAATTCATACGCGACTCTCTGAGGCCTACGGAAAGCCGTTAGAGGAGTTAAAGCACTCTATCGAGTCAGGGTTCATGGAGATGGCTGCACACAAAACCTCGCTCATAGGAAACACTCGTGCTTACCTTGAGGCTAGGGCTCACGTTTACTTCGCACTTTAGCTGGGGCAAGCGTGGGATGAGCTCCCAGCAAGGCACTGGAGAGCACCTGGTTTCATAGGAGAAACTCTCTTTCTTCACTGAGGCATTCCTAGAGGTGACTAGAAGACGGGTAGCAGCAATGTCTTTCAGTCAGCCTGGAGGCCGCCACTATCTACTTTTCAAATGGGGAAAATCCTGCCTCTTTCCAGGCTTCTCAATTACAAAGTGGATCACCCAGCACATACACCTATCTTCTCTGACAACCCAAGGGAGACCCTAGGAACACACTTCGGCCTTCTGCGATGAAACTTTTGCATGCAGGGTGTGCTGCATGTGGTGAACGGCATAATCCTCTAAATGCCCTCAGTAGGCCTAGGTGACTTTGGAGGTTCCAAATGCCTAGCAATGCTCAGAGTAAATCTCTACTTTACTTCGGGCTGGGCCTAAAGTCCAGTTTCCGCGTCACTTAGAGAGACGTCGAGCTGGAGTCCCCCAACTGATTTGGAGCCCCGAGGGTTTCTTTCAGGGCAGCGTAGCTTTCCATAACGTGGCAGACGCACATGGAACGAAAGCCTGCCAAGAACCGCGGTCCTGAGGCTGCTTCAAACCTGTGGAATGCTAGCCCTAGAGAACACCTTAGTTCCCGGCCCTTTCAACTGCATAGTGAGGGATGTTCCCAGAGCTGTGTATCCCTTGATTGTGCTCAGAAGGCTTTGGGTACACAGCGCACCTCCTTGGAAAGAAGTGCCCACGTGAGAGTCTTGAGCGCTGTGAGGCCTACTAAGGCTAAAGCCGTCCTATCTCTGGTAATGGGAAAATGTGCACCTTACCTCGAGACTAGAGGTCGCATTTAGTTGGCACTTGAGCGACAGTATGCTCCTGGGGTGAGCTCCCAGGAAGGAATCGCAAGCACCTGGTTTCTTTTGGAAAAACTCACTGCTCCTCAGAGGCATCTGTGGAGTGAATAGTACCCTGGTGGTGGGGTTGTCAGGCGGCTTGGAAGCTGCCACGAAGTTGCTTTGCAAAGGGGGAAAGTCGGGCTTCTCCCACATTCTCCAGGTGCCAACTTGACCCCACAGCGCATTGAACAGCACTCTCTGACTGACTACTGGAGACTTTCAGCCACACTGGGCCTTTCTAGGATCACACTTCGTTGGACGCGGGGTATTAGGCATGACATGAATAGCATTACCCGCTTAATGACTGAGTCAGGCCTAGGTGACTTTGGATCGTCCAAATGCCTCACAATTGTACCGGGTTTTCTGTACTTTCTGTCAGGCTGGACCTACAGTGTACCTGGCGTCACAATAGAGAGATGACAGGTAAGAGTTGCCAGGATGCACTTAAGGCTCAAGGATTCTTTCACTGCCGTTCAGAGGGCCTCCACAGAGGGAGAGCCACGTTGACTGTAATACTGGCAAAAACGTTGTCCTGGAGCTGCTTTACAGCTGTAGAAATCAAGCTCTGCAAACGAGAAGCAGTTCATTGCCCTCCCCTTTGCAGAGAAAGAGTTGACCGCAACAGTTTGTTCTGTGTTGTGTGGCTCGGAAAACAAACAGGGGACTCACAGCGCACACGCTCTCCCACAGAAGGGAATTCATACGCGACTCTCTGAGGCCTAAGGAAAGCCGTTAGAGGAGATAAAGCACTCTATCGAGTCAGGGTTCATGGAGATGGCTGCACACAAAACCTCGCTCATAGGAAACACTCGTGCTTACCTTGAGGCTAGGGCTCACGTTTACTTCGCACTTTAGCTGGTGCAAGCGTGGGATGAGCTCCCAGAAAGGCACTCGAGACCACCTGGTTTCATAGGAGAAACTCTCTTTCTTCACTGAGGCATTCCTAGAGGTGACTAGAAGACGGGTAGCAGCAATGTCTTTCAGTCAGCCTGGAGGCCGCCACTATCTACCTTTGAAATGGGGAAAATCCTGCCTCTTTCCAGGCTTCTCAATTACAAAGTGGATCACCCAGCACATACACCTATCTTCTCTGACAACCCAAGGGAGACCCTTGGAACACACTTCGGCCTTCTGCGATGAAACTTTTGCATGCAGGGTGTGCTGCATGTGGTGAACGGCATAATCCTCTAAATGCCCTCAGTAGGCCTAGGTGACTTTGGATGTTCCAAATGCCTAGCAAAGCTCAGAGTAAATCTCTACTTTACTTCGGGCTGGGCCTAAAGTCCAGTTTCCGCGTCACTTAGAGAGACGTCAAGCTGGAGTCCCCCAACTGATTTGGAGCCCCGGGGGTTTCTTTCATGGCAGCGTAGCTTTCCATAACGTGGCAGACGCACATGGAACGAAAGCCTGCCCAGAACCGCGGTCCTGAGGCTGCTTCAAACCTGTGGAATGCTAGCCCTAGAGAACACCTTAGTTCCCGGCCCTTTCAACTGCATAGTGAGGGATGTTCCCAGAGCTGTGTATCCCTTGATTGTGCTCAGAAGGCTTTGGGTACACAGCGCACTTCCTTGGAAAGAAGTGCCCACGTGAGAGTCTTGAGCGCTGTGAGGCCTACTAAGGCTAAAGCCGTCCTATCTCTGGTAATGGGAAAATGTGCACCTTACCTCGAGACTAGCGGTCCCATTTAGTTGGCACTTGAGCGACAGTATGCTCCTGGGGTGAGCTCCCAGGAAGGAATCGCAAGCACCTGGTTTCTTTTGGAAAAACTCACTGCTCCTCAGAGGCATCTGTGGAGTGAATAGTACCCTGGTGGTGGGGTTGTCAGGCGGCTTGGAAGCTGCAACGGAGTTGCTTTGCAAAGGGGGAAAGTCGGGCTTCTCCCACATTCTCCAGGTGCCAACTTGACCCCACAGCGCATTGAACAGCACTCTCTGACTGACTACTGGAGACTTTCAGCCACACTGGGCCTTTCTAGGATCACACTTCGTTGGACGCGGGGTATTAGGCATGACATGAATAGCATTACCCGCTTAATGACTGAGTCAGGCCTAGGTGACTTTGGATCGTCCAAATGCCTCACAATTGTACCGGGTTTTCTGTACTTTCTGTCAGGCTGGACCTACAGTGTACCTGGCGTCACAATAGAGAGATGACAGGTAAGAGTTGCCAGGATGCACTTAAGGCTCAAGGATTCTTTCACTGCCGTTCAGAGGGCCTCCACAGAGGGAGAGCCACGTTGACTGTAATACTGGCAAAAACGTTGTCCTGGAGCTGCTTTACAGCTGTAGAAATCAAGCTCTGCAAACGAGAAGCAGTTCATTGCCCTCCCCTTTGCAGAGAAAGAGTTGACCCCAACAGTTTGTTCTGTGTTGTGTGGCTCGGAAAACAAACAGGGGACTCACAGCGCACACGCTCTCCCACAGAAGGGAATTCATACGCGACTCTCTGAGGCCTAAGGAAAGCCGTTAGAGGAGATAAAGCACTCTATCGAGTCAGGGTTCATGGAGATGGCTGCACACAAAACCTCGCTCATAGGAAACACTCGTGCTTACCTTGAGGCTAGGGCTCACGTTTACTTCGCACTTTAGCTGGTGCAAGCGTGGGATGAGCTCCCAGAAAGGCACTCGAGACCACCTGGTTTCATAGGAGAAACTCTCTTTCTTCACTGAGGCATTCCTAGAGGTGACTAGAAGACGGGTAGCAGCAATGTCTTTCAGTCAGCCTGGAGGCCGCCACTATCTACCTTTGAAATGGGGAAAATCCTGCCTCTTTCCAGGCTTCTCAATTACAAAGTGGATCACCCAGCACATACACCTATCTTCTCTGACAACCCAAGGGAGACCCTTGGAACACACTTCGGCCTTCTGCGATGAAACTTTTGCATGCAGGGTGTGCTGCATGTGGTGAACGGCATAATCCTCTAAATGCCCTCAGTAGGCCTAGGTGACTTTGGATGTTCCAAATGCCTAGCAAAGCTCAGAGTAAATCTCTACTTTACTTCGGGCTGGGCCTAAAGTCCAGTTTCCGCGTCACTTAGAGAGACGTCAAGCTGGAGTCCCCCAACTGATTTGGAGCCCCGGGGGTTTCTTTCATGGCAGCGTAGCTTTCCATAACGTGGCAGACGCACATGGAACGAAAGCCTGCCCAGAACCGCGGTCCTGAGGCTGCTTCAAACCTGTGGAATGCTAGCCCTAGAGAACACCTTAGTTCCCGGCCCTTTCAACTGCATAGTGAGGGATGTTCCCAGAGCTGTGTATCCCTTGATTGTGCTCAGAAGGCTTTGGGTACACAGCGCACTTCCTTGGAAAGAAGTGCCCACGTGAGAGTCTTGAGCGCTGTGAGGCCTACTAAGGCTAAAGCCGTCCTATCTCTGGTAATGGGAAAATGTGCACCTTACCTCGAGACTAGCGGTCCCATTTAGTTGGCACTTGAGCGACAGTATGCTCCTGGGGTGAGCTCCCAGGAAGGAATCGCAAGCACCTGGTTTCTTTTGGAAAAACTCACTGCTCCTCAGAGGCATCTGTGGAGTGAATAGTACCCTGGTGGTGGGGTTGTCAGGCGGCTTGGAAGCTGCAACGGAGTTGCTTTGCAAAGGGGGAAAGTCGGGCTTCTCCCACATTCTCCAGGTGCCAACTTGACCCCACAGCGCATTGACCAGCACTCTCTGACTGACTACTGGAGACTTTCAGCCACACTGGGCCTTTCTAGGATCACACTTCGTTGGACGCGGGGTGTTAGGCATGCCATGAATAGCATTACCCGCTTAATGACTGAGTCAGGCCTAGGTGACTTTGGATCGTCCAAATGCCTCACAATTGTACCGGGTTTTCTGTACTTTCTGTCAGGCTGGACCTACAGTGTACCTGGCGTCACAATAGAGAGATGACAGGTAAGAGTTGCCAGGATGCACTTAAGGCTCAAGGATTCTTTCACTGCCGTTCAGAGGGCCTCCACAGAGGGAGAGCCACGTTGACTGTAATACTGGCAAAAACGTTGTCCTGGAGCTGCCTTACAGCTGTAGAAATCAAGCTCTGCAAACGAGAAGCAGTTCATTGCCCTCCCCTCTGCAGAGAAAGAGTTGACCGCAACAGTTTGTTCTGTGTTGTGTGGCTCGGAAAACAAACAGGGGACTCACAGCGCACACGCTCTCCCACAGAAGGGAATTCATACGCGACTCTCTGAGGCCTACGGAAAGCCGTTAGAGGAGATAAAGCACTCTATCGAGTCAGGGTTCATGGAGATGGCTGCACACAAAACCTCGCTCATAGGAAACACTCGTGCTTACCTTGAGGCTAGGGCTCACGTTTACTTCGCACTTTAGCTGGGGCAAGCGTGGGATGAGCTCCCAGAAAGGCACTCGAGACCACCTGGTTTCATAGGAGAAACTCTCTTTCTTCACTGAGGCATTCCTAGAGGTGACTAGAAGACGGGTAGCAGCAATGTCTTTCAGTCAGCCTGGAGGCCGCCACTATCTACTTTTCAAATGGGGAAAATCCTGCCTCTTTCCACGCTTCTCAATTACAAAGTGGATCACCCAGCACATACACCTATCTTCTCTGACAACCCAAGGGAGACCCTAGGAACACACTTCGGCCTTCTGCGATGAAACTTTTGCATGCAGGGTGTGCTGCATGTGGTGAACGGCATAATCCTCTAAATGCCCTCAGTAGGCCTAGGTGACTTTGGATGTTCCAAATGCCTAGCAATGCTCAGAGTAAATCTCTACTTTACTTCGGGCTGGGCCTAAAGTCCAGTTTCCGCGTCACTTAGAGAGACGTCAAGCTGGAGTCCCCCAACTGATTTGGAGCCCCGGGGGTTTCTTTCAGGGCAGCGTAGCTTTCCATAACGTGGCAGACGCACATGGAACGAAAGCCTGCCAAGAACCGCGGTCCTGAGGCTGCTTCAAACCTGTGGAATGCTAGCCCTAGAGAACACCTTAGTTCCCGGCCCTTTCAACTGCCTAGTGAGGGATGATCCCAGAGCTGTGTATCCCTTGATTGTGCTCAGAGGGCTTTGGGTACACAGCACAATTCCTTGGAAAGAAGTGCCCACGTGAGAGTCTTGAGCGCTGTGAGGCCTACTAAGGCTAAAGCCGTCCTATCTCTGGTAATGGGAAAATGTGCACCTTACCTCGAGACTAGAGGTCCCATTTAGTTGGCACTTGAGCGACAGTATGCTCCTGGGGTGAGCTCCAGGAAGGAATCGCAAGCACCTGGTTTCTTTTGGAAAAACTCACTGCTCCTCAGAGGCATCTGTGGAGTGAATAGTACCCTGGTGGTGGGGTTGTCAGGCGGCTTGGAAGCTGCCACGAAGTTGCTTTGCAAAGGGGGAAAGTCGGGCTTCTCCCACATTCTCCAGGTGCCAACTTGACCCCACAGCGCATTGACCAGCACTCTCTGACTGACTACTGGAGACTTTCAGCCACACTGGGCCTTTCTAGGATCACACTTCGTTGGACGCGGGGGGTTTGGCATGCCATGAATAGCATTACCCGCTTAATGACTGAGTCAGGCCTAGGTGACTTTGGATCGTCCAAATGCCTCACAATTGTACCGGGTTTTCTGTACTTTCTGTCAGGCTGGACCTACAGTGTACCTGGCGTCACAATAGAGAGATGACAGGTAAGAGTTGCCAGGATGCACTTAAGGCTCAAGGATTCTTTCACTGCCGTTCAGAGGGCCTCCACAGAGGGAGAGCCACGTTGACTGTAATACTGGCAAAAACGTTGTCCTGGAGCTGCCTTACAGCTGTAGAAATCAAGCTCTGCAAACGAGAAGCAGTTCATTGCCCTCCCCTCTGCAGAGAAAGAGTTGACCCCAACAGTTTGTTCTGTGTTGTGTGGCTCGGAAAACAAACAGGGGACTCACAGCGCACACGCTCTCCCACAGAAGGGAATTCATACGCGACTCTCTGAGGCCTACGGAAAGCCGTTAGAGGAGTTAAAGCACTCTATCGAGTCAGGGTTCATGGAGATGGCTGCACACAAAACCTCGCTCATAGGAAACACTCGTGCTTACCTTGAGGCTAGGGCTCACGTTTACTTCGCACTTTAGCTAGGGCAAGCGAGGGATGAGCTCCCAGCAAGGCACTGGAGACCACCTGCTTTCACAGGAGAAACTCTCTTTCTTCACTGAGGCATTCCTAGAGGTGACTAGAAGACGGGTAGCAGCAATGTCTTTCAGTCAGCCTGGAGGCCGCCATTATCTACCTTTGAAATGGGGAAAATCCTGCCTCTTTCCAGGCTTCTCAATTACAAAGTGGATCACCCAGCACATACACCTATCTTCTCTGACAACCCAAGGGAGACCCTTGGAACACACTTCGGCCTTCTACGATGAAACTTTTGCATGCAGGGTGTGCTGCATGTGGTGAACGGCATAATCCTCTAAATGCCCTCAGTAGGCCTAGGTGACTTTGGATGTTCCAAATGCCTAGCAATGCTCAGAGTAAATCTCTACTTTACTTCGGGCTGGGCCTAAAGTCCAGTTTCCGCGTCACTTAGAGAGACGTCGAGCTGGAGTCCCCCAACTGATTTGGAGCCCCGAGGGTTTCTTTCATGGCAGCGTAGCTTTCCATAACGTGGCAGACGCACATGGAACGAAAGCCTGCCAAGAACCGCGGTCCTGAGGCGGCTTCAAACCTGTGGAATGCTAGCCCTAGAGAACACCTTAGTTCCCGGCCCTTTCAACTGCATAGTGAGGGATGATCCCAGAGATGTTTATCCCTTGATTGTGCTCAGAGGGCTTAGGGTACACAGCACAATTCCTTGGAAAGAAGTGCCCACGTGAGAGTCTTGAGCGCTGTGAGGCCTACTAAGGCTAAAGCCGTCCATTGACTAAGACTTCCTGGAAACTGGTGCACACCTATCTCTGGTAATGGGAAAATGTGCACCTTACCTCGAGACTAGCGGTCCCATTTAGTTGGCACTTGAGCGACAGTATGCTCCTGGGGTGAGCTCCCAGGAAGGAATCGCAAGCACCTGGTTTCTTTTGGAAAAACTCACTGCTCCTCAGAGGCATCTGTGGAGTGAATAGTACCCTGGTGGTGGGGTTGTCAGGCGGCTTGGAAGCTGCAACGGAGTTGCTTTGCAAAGGGGGAAAGTCGGGCTTCTCCCACATTCTCCACGTGCCAACTTGACCCCACAGCGCATTGACCAGCACTCTCTGACTGACTACTGGAGACTTTCAGCCACACTGGGCCTTTCTAGGATCACAATTCGTTGGACGCGGGGTGTTAGGCATGCCATGAATAGCATTACCCGCTTAATGACTGAGTCAGGCCTAGGTGACTTTGGATCGTCCAAATGCCTCACAATTGTACCGGGTTTTCTGTACTTTCTGTCAGGCTGGACCTACAGTGTACCTGGCGTCACAATAGAGAGATGACAGGTAAGAGTTGCCAGGATGCACTTAAGGCTCAAGGATTCTTTCACTGCCGTTCAGAGGGCCTCCACAGAGGGAGAGCCACGTTGACTGTAATACTGGCAAAAACGTTGTCCTGGAGCTGCCTTACAGCTGTAGAAATCAAGCTCTGCAAACGAGAAGCAGTTCATTGCCCTCCCCTCTGCAGAGAAAGAGTTGACCGCAACAGTTTGTTCTGTGTTGTGTGGCTCGGAAAACAAACAGGGGACTCACAGCGCACACGCTCTCCCACAGAAGGGAATTCATACGCGACTCTCTGAGGCCTACGGAAAGCCGTTAGAGGAGATAAAGCACTCTATCGAGTCAGGGTTCATGGAGATGGCTGCACACAAAACCTCGCTCATAGGAAACACTCGTGCTTACCTTGAGGCTAGGGCTCACGTTTACTTCGCACTTTAGCTGGGGCAAGCGTGGGATGAGCTCCCAGAAAGGCACTCGAGACCACCTGGTTTCATAGGAGAAACTCTCTTTCTTCACTGAGGCATTCCTAGAGGTGACTAGAAGACGGGTAGCAGCAATGTCTTTCAGTCAGCCTGGAGGCCGCCACTATCTACCTTTGAAATGGGGAAAATCCTGCCTCTTTCCAGGCTTCTCAATTACAAAGTGGATCACCCAGCACATACACCTATCTTCTCTGACAACCCAAGGGAGACCCTAGGAACACACTTCGGCCTTCTGCGATGAAACTTTTGCATGCAGGGTGTGCTGCATGTGGTGAACGGCATAATCCTCTAAATGCCCTCAGTAGGCCTAGGTGACTTTGGATGTTCCAAATGCCTAGCAATGCTCAGAGTAAATCTCTACTTTACTTCGGGCTGGGCCTAAAGTCCAGTTTCCGCGTCACTTAGAGAGACGTCAAGCTGGAGTCCCCCAACTGATTTGGAGCCCCGGGGGTTTCTTTCATGGCAGCGTAGCTTTCCATAACGTGGCAGACGCACATGGAACGAAAGCCTGCCAAGAACCGCGGTCCTGAGGCTGCTTCAAACCTGTGGAATGCTAGCCCTAGAGAACACCTTAGTTCCCGGCCCTTTCAACTGCCTAGTGAGGGATGATCCCAGAGCTGTGTATCCCTTGATTGTGCTCAGAGGGCTTTGGGTACACAGCACAATTCCTTGGAAAGAAGTGCCCACGTGAGAGTCTTGAGCGCTGTGAGGCCTACTAAGGCTAAAGCCGTCCATTGACTAAGACTTCCTGGAAACTGGTGCACACCTATCTCTGGTAATGGGAAAATGTGCACCTTACCTCGAGACTAGCGGTCCCATTTAGTTGGCACTTGAGCGACAGTATGCTCCTGGGGTGAGCTCCCAGGAAGGAATCGCAAGCACCTGGTTTCTTTTGGAAAAACTCACTGCTCCTCAGAGGCATCTGTGGAGTGAATAGTACCCTGGTGGTGGGGTTGTCAGGCGGCTTGGAAGCTGCAACGAAGTTGCTTTGCAAAGGGGGAAAGTCGGGCTTCTCCCACATTCTCCAGGTGCCAACTTGACCCCACAGCGCATTGACCAGCACTCTCTGACTGACTACTGGAGACTTTCAGCCACACTGGGCCTTTCTAGGATCACACTTCGTTGGACGCGGGGTGTTAGGCATGCCATGAATAGCATTACCCGCTTAATGACTGAGTCAGGCCTAGGTGACGTTGGATCGTCCAAATGCCTCACAATTGTACCGGGTTTTCTGTACTTTCTGTCAGGCTGGACCTACAGTGTACCTGGCGTCACAATAGAGAGATGACAGGTAAGAGTTGCCAGGATGCACTTAAGGCTCAAGGATTCTTTCACTGCCGTTCAGAGGGCCTCCACAGAGGGAGAGCCACGTTGACTGTAATACTGGCAAAAACGTTGTCCTGGAGCTGCCTTACAGCTGTAGAAATCAAGCTCTGCAAACGAGAAGCAGTTCATTGCCCTCCCCTCTGCAGAGAAAGAGTTGACCGCAACAGTTTGTTCTGTGTTGTGTGGCTCGGAAAACAAACAGGGGACTCACAGCGCACACGCTCTCCCACAGAAGGGAATTCATACGCGACTCTCTGAGGCCTACGGAAAGCCGTTAGAGGAGATAAAGCACTCTATCGAGTCAGGGTTCATGGAGATGGCTGCACACAAAACCTCGCTCATAGGAAACACTCGTGCTTACCTTGAGGCTAGGGCTCACGTTTACTTCGCACTTTAGCTGGGGCAAGCGTGGGATGAGCTCCCAGAAAGGCACTCGAGACCACCTGGTTTCATAGGAGAAACTCTCTTTCTTCACTGAGGCATTCCTAGAGGTGACTAGAAGACGGGTAGCAGCAATGTCTTTCAGTCAGCCTGGAGGCCGCCACTATCTACCTTTGAAATGGGGAAAATCCTGCCTCTTTCCAGGCTTCTCAATTACAAAGTGGATCACCCAGCACATACACCTATCTTCTCTGACAACCCAAGGGAGACCCTTGGAACACACTTCGGCCTTCTGCGATGAAACTTTTGCATGCAGGGTGTGCTGCATGTGGTGAACGGCATAATCCTCTAAATGCCCTCAGTAGGCCTAGGTGACTTTGGATGTTCCAAATGCCTAGCAATGCTCAGAGTAAATCTCTACTTTACTTCGGGCTGGGCCTAAAGTCCAGTTTCCGCGTCACTTAGAGAGACGTCAAGCTGGAGTCCCCCAACTGATTTGGAGCCTCGGGGGTTTCTTTCAGGGCAGCGTAGCTTTCCATAACGTGGCAGACGCACATGGAACGAAAGCCTGCCAAGAACCGCGGTCCTGAGGCTGCTTCAAACCTGTGGAATGCTAGACCTAGAGAACACCTTAGTTCCCGGCCCTTTCAACTGCCTAGTGAGGGATGATCCCAGAGCTGTGTATCCCTTGATTGTGCTCAGAGGGCTTTGGGTACACAGCACACAATTCCTTGGAAAGAAGTGCCCACGTGAGAGTCTTGAGCGCTGTGAGGCCTACTAAGGCTAAAGCCGTCCTATCTCTGGTAATGGGAAAATGTGCACCTTACCTCGAGACTAGAGGTCCCATTTAGTTGGCACTTGAGCGACAGTATGCTCCTGGGGTGAGCTCCCAGGAAGGAATCGCAAGCACCTGGTTTCTTTTGGAAAAACTCACTGCTCCTCAGAGGCATCTGTGGAGTGAATAGTACACTGGTGGTGGGGTTGTCAGGCGGCTTGGAAGCTGCAACGAAGTTGCTTTGCAAAGGGGGAAAGTCGGGCTTCTCCCACATTCTCCAGGTGCCAACTTGACCCCACAGCGCATTGACCAGCACTCTCTGACTGACTACTGGAGACTTTCAGCCACACTGGGCCTTTCTAGGATCACACTTCGTTGGACGCGGGGGGTTTGGCATGCCATGAATAGCATTACCCGCTTAATGACTGAGTCAGGCCTAGGTGACTTTGGATCGTCCAAATGCCTCACAATTGTACCGGGTTTTCTGTACTTTCTGTCAGGCTGGACCTACAGTGTACCTGGCGTCACAATAGAGAGATGACAGGTAAGAGTTGCCAGGATGCACTTAAGGCTCAAGGATTCTTTCACTGCCGTTCAGAGGGCCTCCACAGAGGGAGAGCCACGTTGACTGTAATACTGGCAAAAACGTTGTCCTGGAGCTGCCTTACAGCTGTAGAAATCAAGCTCTGCAAACGAGAAGCAGTTCATTGCCCTCCCCTCTGCAGAGAAAGAGTTGACCGCAACAGTTTGTTCTGTGTTGTGTGGCTCGGAAAACAAACAGGGGACTCACAGCGCACACGCTCTCCCACAGAAGGGAATTCATACGCGACTCTCTGAGGCCTACGGAAAGCCGTTAGAGGAGTTAAAGCACTCTATCGAGTCAGGGTTCATGGAGATGGCTGCACACAAAACCTCGCTCATAGGAAACACTCGTGCTTACCTTGAGGCTAGGGCTCACGTTTACTTCGCACTTTAGCTGGGGCAAGCGTGGGATGAGCTCCCAGCAAGGCACTGGAGAGCACCTGGTTTCATAGGAGAAACTCTCTTTCTTCACTGAGGCATTCCTAGAGGTGACTAGAAGATGGGTAGCAGCAATGTCTTTCAGTCAGCCTGGAAGCCGCCACTATCTACTTTTCAAATGGGGAAAATCCTGCCTCTTTCCAGGCTTCTCAATTACAAAGTGGATCACCCAGCACATACACCTATCTTCTCTGACAACCCAAGGGAGACCCTAGGAACACACTTCGGCCTTCTGCGATGAAACTTTTGCATGCAGGGTGTGCTGCATGTGGTGAACGGCATAATCCTCTAAATGCCCTCAGTAGGCCTAGGTGACTTTGGATGTTCCAAATGCCTAGCAATGCTCAGAGTAAATCTCTACTTTACTTCGGGCTGGGCCTAAAGTCCAGTTTCCGCGTCACTTAGAGAGACGTCGAGCTGGAGTCCCCCAACTGATTTGGAGCCCCGAGGGTTTCTTTCAGGGCAGCGTAGCTTTCCATAACGTGGCAGACGCACATGGAACGAAAGCCTGCCAAGAACCGCGGTCCTGAGGCTGCTTCAAACCTGTGGAATGCTAGCCCTAGAGAACACCTTAGTTCCCGGCCCTTTCAACTGCATAGTGAGGGATGTTCCCAGAGCTGTGTATCCCTTGATTGTGCTCAGAAGGCTTTGGGTACACAGCGCACTTCCTTGGAAAGAAGTGCCCACGTGAGAGTCTTGAGCGCTGTGAGGCCTACTAAGGCTAAAGCCGTCCTATCTCTGGTAATGGGAAAATGTGCACCTTACCTCGAGACTAGAGGTCCCATTTAGTTGGCACTTGAGCGACAGTATGCTCCTGGGGTGAGCTCCCAGGAAGGAATCGCAAGCACCTGGTTTCTTTTGGAAAAACTCACTGCTCCTCAGAGGCATCTGTGGAGTGAATAGTACCCTGGTGGTGGGGTTGTCAGGCGGCTTGGAAGCTGCAACGAAGTTGCTTTGCAAAGGGGGAAAGTCGGGCTTCTCCCACATTCTCCAGGTGCCAACTTGACCCCACAGTGCATTGACCAGCACTCTCTGACTGACTACTGGAGACTTTCAGCCACACTGGGCCTTTCTAGGATCACACTTCGTTGGACGCGGGGGGTTTGGCATGCCATGAATAGCATTACCCGCTTAATGACTGAGTCAGGCCTAGGTGACTTTGGATCGTCCAAATGCCTCACAATTGTACCGGGTTTTCTGTACTTTCTGTCAGGCTGGACCTACAGTGTACCTGGCGTCACAATAGAGAGATGACAGGTAAGAGTTGCCAGGATGCACTTAAGGCTCAAGGATTCTTTCACTGCCGTTCAGAGGGCCTCCACAGAGGGAGAGCCACGTTGACTGTAATACTGGCAAAAACGTTGTCCTGGAGCTGCTTTACAGCTGTAGAAATCAAGCTCTGCAAACGAGAAGCAGTTCATTGCCCTCCCCTTTGCAGAGAAAGAGTTGACCCCAACAGTTTGTTCTGTGTTGTGTGGCTCGGAAAACAAACAGGGGACTCACAGCGCACACGCTCTCCCACAGAAGGGAATTCATACGCGACTCTCTGAGGCCTACGGAAAGCCGTTAGAGGAGTTAAAGCACTCTATCGAGTCAGGGTTCATGGAGATGGCTGCACACAAAACCTCGCTCATAGGAAACACTCGTGCTTACCTTGAGGCTAGGGCTCACGTTTACTTCGCACTTTAGCTAGGGCAAGCGTGGGATGAGCTCCCAGCAAGGCACTGGAGAGCACCTGGTTTCATAGGAGAAACTCTCTTTCTTCACTGAGGCATTCCTAGAGGTGACTAGAAGACGGGTAGCAGCAATGTCTTTCAGTCAGCCTGGAGGCCGCCACTCTCTACTTTTCAAATGGGGAAAATCCTGCCTCTTTCCAGGCTTCTCAATTACAAAGTGGATCACCCAGCACATACACCTATCTTCTCTGACAACCCAAGGGAGACCCTAGGAACACACTTCGGCCTTCTGCGATGAAACTTTTGCATGCAGGGTGTGCTGCATGTGGTGAATGGCATAATCCTCTAAATGCCCTCAGTAGGCCTAGGTGACTTTGGATGTTCCAAATGCCTAGCAATTCTCAGAGTAAATCTCTACTTTGCTTCGGGCTGGGCCTAAAGTCCAGTTTCCGCGTCACTTAGAGAGACGTCGAGCTGGAGTCCCCCAACTGATTTGGAGCCCCGGGTGTTTCTTTCAGGGCAGCGTAGCTTTCCATAACGTGGCAGACGCACATGGAACGAAAGCCTGCCCAGAACCGCGGTCCTGAGGCTGCTTCAAACCTGTGGAATGCTAGCCCTAGAGAACACCTTAGTTCCCGGCCCTTTCAACTGCATAGTGAGGGATGATCACAGAGCAGTTTATCCCTTGATTGTGCTCAGAGGGCTTTGGGTACACAGCACAATTCCTTGGAAAGAAGTGCCCACGTGAGAGTCTTGAGCGCTGTGAGGCCTACTAAGGCTAAAGCCGTCCATTGACTAAGACTTCCTGGAAACTGGTGCACACCTATCTCTGGTAATGGGAAAATGTGCACCTTACCTCGAGACTAGCGGTCCCATTTAGTTGGCACTTGAGCGACAGTATGCTCCTGGGGTGAGCTCCCAGGAAGGAATCGCAAGCACCTGGTTTCTTTTGGAAAAACTCACTGCTCCTCAGAGGCATCTGTGGAGTGAATAGTACCCTGGTGGTGGGGTTGTCAGGCGGCTTGGAAGCTGCAACGAAGTTGCTTTGCAAAGGGGGAAAGTCGGGCTTCTCCCACATTCTCCAGGTGCCAACTTGACCCCACAGCGCATTGACCAGCACTCTCTGACTGACTACTGGAGACTTTCAGCCACACTGGGCCTTTCTAGGATCACACTTCGTTGGACGCGGGGTGTTAGGCATGCCATGAATAGCATTACCCGCTTAATGACTGAGTCAGGCCTAGGTGACGTTGGATCGTCCAAATGCCTCACAATTGTACCGGGTTTTCTGTACTTTCTGTCAGGCTGGACCTACAGTGTACCTGGCGTCACAATAGAGAGATGACAGGTAAGAGTTGCCAGGATGCACTTAAGGCTCAAGGATTCTTTCACTGCCGTTCAGAGGGCCTCCACAGAGGGAGAGCCACGTTGACTGTAATACTGGCAAAAACGTTGTCCTGGAGCTGCCTTACAGCTGTAGAAATCAAGCTCTGCAAACGAGAAGCAGTTCATTGCCCTCCCCTCTGCAGAGAAAGAGTTGACCGCAACAGTTTGTTCTGTGTTGTGTGGCTCGGAAAACAAACAGGGGACTCACAGCGCACACGCTCTCCCACAGAAGGGAATTCATACGCGACTCTCTGAGGCCTACGGAAAGCCGTTAGAGGAGATAAAGCACTCTATCGAGTCAGGGTTCATGGAGATGGCTGCACACAAAACCTCGCTCATAGGAAACACTCGTGCTTACCTTGAGGCTAGGGCTCACGTTTACTTCGCACTTTAGCTGGGGCAAGCGTGGGATGAGCTCCCAGAAAGGCACTCGAGACC
The DNA here is from genome assembly GCF_964165515.1 of Mesoplodon bidens. Taxonomy (NCBI): domain Eukaryota; kingdom Metazoa; phylum Chordata; class Mammalia; order Artiodactyla; family Ziphiidae; genus Mesoplodon; species Mesoplodon bidens. The sequence goes on along the minus strand of NW_027671792.1, from coordinate 512,799 downwards.
ACCTGGTTTCATAGGAGAAACTCTCTTTCTTCACTGAGGCATTCCTAGAGGTGACTAGAAGACGGGTAGCAGCAATGTCTTTCAGTCAGCCTGGAGGCCGCCACTATCTACCTTTGAAATGGGGAAAATCCTGCCTCTTTCCAGGCTTCTCAATTACAAAGTGGATCACCCAGCACATACACCTATCTTCTCTGACAACCCAAGGGAGACCCTTGGAACACACTTCGGCCTTCTGCGATGAAACTTTTGCATGCAGGGTGTGCTGCATGTGGTGAACGGCATAATCCTCTAAATGCCCTCAGTAGGCCTAGGTGACTTTGGATGTTCCAAATGCCTAGCAATGCTCAGAGTAAATCTCTACTTTACTTCGGGCTGGGCCTAAAGTCCACTTTCCGCGTCACTTAGAGAGACGTCAAGCTGGAGTCCCCCAACTGATTTGGAGCCTCGGGGGTTTCTTTCAGGGCAGCGTAGCTTTCCATAACGTGGCAGACGCACATGGAACGAAAGCCTGCCAAGAACCGCGGTCCTGAGGCGGCTTCAAACCTGTGGAATGCTAGCCCTAGAGAACACCTTAGTTCCCGGCCCTTTCAACTGCCTAGTGAGGGATGATCCCAGAGCTGTGTATCCCTTGATTGTGCTCAGAGGGCTTTGGGTACACAGCACACAATTCCTTGGAAAGAAGTGCCCACGTGAGAGTCTTGAGCGCTGTGAGGCCTACTAAGGCTAAAGCCGTCCTATCTCTGGTAATGGGAAAATGTGCACCTTACCTCGAGACTAGAGGTCCCATTTAGTTGGCACTTGAGCGACAGTATGCTCCTGGGGTGAGCTCCCAGGAAGGAATCGCAAGCACCTGGTTTCTTTTGGAAAAACTCACTGCTCCTCAGAGGCATCTGTGGAGTGAATAGTACACTGGTGGTGGGGTTGTCAGGCGGCTTGGAAGCTGCAACGAAGTTGCTTTGCAAAGGGGGAAAGTCGGGCTTCTCCCACATTCTCCAGGTGCCAACTTGACCCCACAGCGCATTGACCAGCACTCTCTGACTGACTACTGGAGACTTTCAGCCACACTGGGCCTTTCTAGGATCACACTTCGTTGGACGCTGGGGGTTTGGCATGCCATGAATAGCATTACCCGCTTAATGACTGAGTCAGGCCTAGGTGACTTTGGATCGTCCAAATGCCTCACAATTGTACCGGGTTTTCTGTACTTTCTGTCAGGCTGGACCTACAGTGTACCTGGCGTCACAATAGAGAGATGACAGGTAAGAGTTGCCAGGATGCACTTAAGGCTCAAGGATTCTTTCACTGCCGTTCAGAGGGCCTCCACAGAGGGAGAGCCACGTTGACTGTAATACTGGCAAAAACGTTGTCCTGGAGCTGCCTTACAGCTGTAGAAATCAAGCTCTGCAAACGAGAAGCAGTTCATTGCCCTCCCCTCTGCAGAGAAAGAGTTGACCGCAACAGTTTGTTCTGTGTTGTGTGGCTCGGAAAACAAACAGGGGACTCACAGCGCACACGCTCTCCCACAGAAGGGAATTCATACGCGACTCTCTGAGGCCTACGGAAAGCCGTTAGAGGAGTTAAAGCACTCTATCGAGTCAGGGTTCATGGAGATGGCTGCACACAAAACCTCGCTCATAGGAAACACTCGTGCTTACCTTGAGGCTAGGGCTCACGTTTACTTCGCACTTTAGCTGGGGCAAGCGTGGGATGAGCTCCCAGCAAGGCACTGGAGAGCACCTGGTTTCATAGGAGAAACTCTCTTTCTTCACTGAGGCATTCCTAGAGGTGACTAGAAGATGGGTAGCAGCAATGTCTTTCAGTCAGCCTGGAGGCCGCCACTATCTACTTTTCAAATGGGGAAAATCCTGCCTCTTTCCAGGCTTCTCAATTACAAAGTGGATCACCCAGCACATACACCTATCTTCTCTGACAACCCAAGGGAGACCCTAGGAACACACTTCGGCCTTCTGCGATGAAACTTTTGCATGCAGGGTGTGCTGCATGTGGTGAACGGCATAATCCTCTAAATGCCCTCAGTAGGCCTAGGTGACTTTGGATGTTCCAAATGCCTAGCAATGCTCAGAGTAAATCTCTACTTTACTTCGGGCTGGGCCTAAAGTCCAGTTTCCGCGTCACTTAGAGAGACGTCGAGCTGGAGTCCCCCAACTGATTTGGAGCCCCGAGGGTTTCTTTCAGGGCAGCGTAGCTTTCCATAACGTGGCAGACGCACATGGAACGAAAGCCTGCCAAGAACCGCGGTCCTGAGGCTGCTTCAAACCTGTGGAATGCTAGCCCTAGAGAACACCTTAGTTCCCGGCCCTTTCAACTGCATAGTGAGGGATGTTCCCAGAGCTGTGTATCCCTTGATTGTGCTCAGAAGGCTTTGGGTACACAGCGCACTTCCTTGGAAAGAAGTGCCCACGTGAGAGTCTTGAGCGCTGTGAGGCCTACTAAGGCTAAAGCCGTCCTATCTCTGGTAATGGGAAAATGTGCACCTTACCTCGAGACTAGAGGTCGCATTTAGTTGGCACTTGAGCGACAGTATGCTCCTGGGGTGAGCTCCCAGGAAGGAATCGCAAGCACCTGGTTTCTTTTGGGAAAACTCACTGCTCCTCAGAGGCATCTGTGGAGTGAATAGTACCCTGGTGGTGGGGTTGTCAGGCGGCTTGGAAGCTGCAACGAAGTTGCTTTGCAAAGGGGGAAAGTCGGGCTTCTCCCACATTCTCCAGTTGCCAACTTGACCCCACAGTGCATTGACCAGCACTCTCTGACTGACTACTGGAGACTTTCAGCCACACTGGGCCTTTCTAGGATCACACTTCGTTGGACGCGGGGGGTTTGGCATGCCATGAATAGCATTACCCGCTTAATGACTGAGTCAGGCCTAGGTGACTTTGGATCGTCCAAATGCCTCACAATTGTACCGGGTTTTCTGTACTTTCTGTCAGGCTGGACCTACAGTGTACCTGGCGTCACAATAGAGAGATGACAGGTAAGAGTTGCCAGGATGCACTTAAGGCTCAAGGATTCTTTCACTGCCGTTCAGAGGGCCTCCACAGAGGGAGAGCCACGTTGACTGTAATACTGGCAAAAACGTTGTCCTGGAGCTGCCTTACAGCTGTAGAAATCAAGCTCTGCAAACGAGAAGCAGTTCATTGCCCTCCCCTCTGCAGAGAAAGAGTTGACCGCAACAGTTTGTTCTGTGTTGTGTGGCACGGAAAACAAACAGGGGACTCACAGCGCACATGCTCTCCCACAGAAGGGAATTCATACGCGACTCTCTGAGGCCTACGGAAAGCCGTTAGAGGAGTTAAAGCACTCTATCGAGTCAGGGTTCATGGAGATGGCTGCACACAAAACCTCGCTCATAGGAAACACTCGTGCTTACCTTGAGGCTAGGGCTCACGTTTACTTCGCACTTTAGCTGGGGCAAGCGTGGGATGAGCTCCCAGCAAGGCACTGGAGAGCACCTGGTTTCATAGGAGAAACTCTCTTTTTTCACTGAGGCATTCCTAGAGGTGACTAGAAGATGGGTAGCAGCAATGTCTTTCAGTCAGCCTGGAGGCCGCCACTATCTACTTTTCAAATGGGGAAAATCCTGCCTCTTTCCAGGCTTCTCAATTACAAAGGGGATCACCCAGCACATACACCTATCTTCTCTGACAACCCAAGGGAGACCCTAGGAACACACTTCGGCCTTCTGCGATGAAACTTTTGCATGCAGGGTGTGCTGCATGTGGTGAACGGCATAATCCTCTAAATGCCCTCAGTAGGCCTAGGTGACTTTGGATGTTCCAAATGCCTAGCAATGCTCAGAGTAAATCTCTACTTTACTTCGGGCTGGGCCTAAAGTCCAGTTTCCGCGTCACTTAGAGAGACGTCGAGCTGGGGTCCCCCAACTGATTTGGAGCCCCGAGGGTTTCTTTCAGGGCAGCGTAGCTTTCCATAACGTGGCAGACGCACATGGAACGAAAGCCTGCCAAGAACCGCGGTCCTGAGGCTGCTTCAAACCTGTGGAATGCTAGCCCTAGAGAACACCTTAGTTCCCGGCCCTTTCAACTGCATAGTGAGGGATGTTCCCAGAGCTGTGTATCCCTTGATTGTGCTCAGAAGGCTTTGGGTACACAGCGCACTTCCTTGGAAAGAAGTGCCCACGTGAGAGTCTTGAGCGCTGTGAGGCCTACTAAGGCTAAAGCCGTCCTATCTCTGGTAATGGGAAAATGTGCACCTTACCTCGAGACTAGAGGTCGCATTTAGTTGGCACTTGAGCGACAGTATGCTCCTGGGGTGAGCTCCCAGGAAGGAATCGCAAGCACCTGGTTTCTTTTGGGAAAACTCACTGCTCCTCAGAGGCATCTGTGGAGTGAATAGTACCCTGGTGGTGGGGTTGTCAGGCGGCTTGGAAGCTGCAACGAAGTTGCTTTGCAAAGGGGGAAAGTCGGGCTTCTCCCACATTCTCCAGTTGCCAACTTGACCCCACAGTGCATTGACCAGCACTCTCTGACTGACTACTGGAGACTTTCAGCCACACTGGGCCTTTCTAGGATCACACTTCGTTGGACGCGGGGGGTTTGGCATGCCATGAATAGCATTACCCGCTTAATGACTGAGTCAGGCCTAGGTGACTTTGGATCGTCCAAATGCCTCACAATTGTACCGGGTTTTCTGTACTTTCTGTCAGGCTGGACCTACAGTGTACCTGGCGTCACAATAGAGAGATGACAGGTAAGAGTTGCCAGGATGCACTTAAGGCTCAAGGATTCTTTCACTGCCGTTCAGAGGGCCTCCACAGAGGGAGAGCCACGTTGACTGTAATACTGGCAAAAACGTTGTCCTGGAGCTGCTTTACAGCTGTAGAAATCAAGCTCTGCAAACGAGAAGCAGTTCATTGCCCTCCCCTTTGCAGAGAAAGAGTTGACCCCAACAGTTTGTTCTGTGTTGTGTGGCTCGGAAAACAAACAGGGGACTCACAGCGCACACGCTCTCCCACAGAAGGGAATTCATACGCGACTCTCTGAGGCCTACGGAAAGCCGTTAGAGGAGTTAAAGCACTCTATCGAGTCAGGGTTCATGGAGATGGCTGCACACAAAACCTCGCTCATAGGAAACACTCGTGCTTACCTTGAGGCTAGGGCTCACGTTTACTTCGCACTTTAGCTAGGGCAAGCGTGGGATGAGCTCCCAGCAAGGCACTGGAGAGCACCTGGTTTCATAGGAGAAACTCTCTTTCTTCACTGAGGCATTCCTAGAGGTGACTAGAAGACGGGTAGCAGCAATGTCTTTCAGTCAGCCTGGAGGCCGCCACTCTCTACTTTTCAAATGGGGAAAATCCTGCCTCTTTCCAGGCTTCTAAATTACAAAGTGGATCACCCAGCACATACACCTATCTTCTCTGACAACCCAAGGGAGACCCTAGGAACACACTTCGGCCTTCTGCGATGAAACTTTTGCATGCAGGGTGTGCTGCATGTGGTGAATGGCATAATCCTCTAAATGCCCTCAGTAGGCCTAGGTGACTTTGGATGTTCCAAATGCCTAGCAATTCTCAGAGTAAATCTCTACTTTGCTTCGGGCTGGGCCTAAAGTCCAGTTTCCGCGTCACTTAGAGAGACGTCAAGCTGGAGTCCCCCAACTGATTTGGAGCCCCGGGTGTTTCTTTCAGGGCAGCGTAGCTTTCCATAACGTGGCAGACGCACATGGAACGAAAGCCTGCCCAGAACCGCGGTCCTGAGGCTGCTTCAAACCTGTGGAATGCTAGCCCTAGAGAACACCTTAGTTCCCGGCCCTTTCAACTGCATAGTGAGGGATGATCACAGAGCTGTTTATCCCTTGATTGTGCTCAGAGGGCTTTGGGTACACAGCACAATTCCTTGGAAAGAAGTGCCCACGTGAGAGTCTTGAGCGCTGTGAGGCCTACTAAGGCTAAAGCCGTCCATTGACTAAGACTTCCTGGAAACTGGTGCACACCTATCTCTGGTAATGGGAAAATGTGCACCTTACCTCGAGACTAGCGGTCCCATTTAGTTGGCACTTGAGCGACAGTATGCTCCAGGGGTGAGCTCCCAGGAAGGAATCGCAAGCACCTGGTTTCTTTTGGAAAAACTCACTGCTCCTCAGAGGCATCTGTGGAGTGAATAGTACCCTGGTGGTGGGGTTGTCAGGCGGCTTGGAAGCTGCCACGAAGTTGCTTTGCAAAGGGGGAATGTCGGGCTTCTCCCACATTCTCCATTTGCCAACTTGACCCCACAGCGCATTGAACAGCACTCTCTGACTGACTACTGGAGACTTTCAGCCACACTGGGCCTTTCTTGGATCACACTTCGTTGGACGCGGGGGGTTTGGCATGCCATGAATAGCATTACCCGCTTAATGACTGAGTCAGGCCTAGGTGACTTTGGATCGTCCAAATGCCTCACAATTGTACCGGGTTTTCTGTACTTTCTGTCAGGCTGGACCTACAGTGTACCTGGCGTCACAATAGAGAGATGACAGGTAAGAGTTGCCAGGATGCACTTAAGGCTCAAGGATTCTTTCACTGCCGTTCAGAGGGCCTCCACAGAGGGAGAGCCACGTTGACTGTAATACTGGCAAAAACGTTGTCCTGGAGCTGCCTTACAGCTGTAGAAATCAAGCTCTGCAAACGAGAAGCAGTTCATTGCCCTCCCCTCTGCAGAGAAAGAGTTGACCCCAACAGTTTGTTCAGTGTTGTGTGGCTCGGAAAACAAACAGGGGACTCACAGCGCACACGCTCTCCCACAGAAGGGAATTCATACGCGACTCTCTGAGGCCTACGGAAAGCCGTTAGAGGAGTTAAAGCACTCTATCGAGTCAGGGTTCATGGAGATGGCTGCACACAAAACCTCGCTCATAGGAAACACTCGTGCTTACCTTGAGGCTAGGGCTCACGTTTACTTCGCACTATAGCTGGGGCAAGCGTGGGATGAGCTCCCAGCAAGGCACTGGAGAGCACCTGGTTTCATAGGAGAAACTCTCTTTCTTCACTGAGGCATTCCTAGAGGTGACTAGAAGACGGGTAGCAGCAATGTCTTTCAGTCAGCCTGGAGGCCGCCACTCTCTACTTTTCAAATGGGGAAAATCCTGCCTCTTTCCAGGCTTCTCAATTACAAAGTGGATCACCCAGCACATACACCTATCTTCTCTGACAACCCAAGGGAGACCCTAGGAACACACTTCGGCCTTCTGCGATGAAACTTTTGCATGCAGGGTGTGCTGCATGTGGTGAACGGCATAATCCTCTAAATGCCCTCAGTAGGCCTAGGTGACTTTGGAGGTTCCAAATGCCTAGCAATGCTCAGAGTAAATCTCTACTTTACTTCGGGCTGGGCCTAAAGTCCAGTTTCCGCGTCACTTAGAGAGACGTCGAGCTGGAGTCCCCCAACTGATTTGGAGCCCCGAGGGTTTCTTTCAGGGCAGCGTAGCTTTCCATAACGTGGCAGACGCACATGGAACGAAAGCCTGCCAAGAACCGCGGTCCTGAGGCTGCTTCAAACCTGTGGAATGCTAGCCCTAGAGAACACCTTAGTTCCCGGCCCTTTCAACTGCATAGTGAGGGATGTTCCCAGAGCTGTGTATCCCTTGATTGTGCTCAGAAGGCTTTGGGTACACAGCGCACCTCCTTGGAAAGAAGTGCCCACGTGAGAGTCTTGAGCGCTGTGAGGCCTACTAAGGCTAAAGCCGTCCTATCTCTGGTAATGGGAAAATGTGCACCTTACCTCGAGACTAGAGGTCGCATTTAGTTGGCACTTGAGCGACAGTATGCTCCTGGGGTGAGCTCCCAGGAAGGAATCGCAAGCACCTGGTTTCTTTTGGGAAAACTCACTGCTCCTCAGAGGCATCTGTGGAGTGAATAGTACCCTGGTGGTGGGGTTGTCAGGCGGCTTGGAAGCTGCAACGAAGTTGCTTTGCAAAGGGGGAAAGTCGGGCTTCTCCCACATTCTCCAGTTGCCAACTTGACCCCACAGCGCATTGACCAGCACTCTCTGACTGACTACTGGAGACTTTCAGCCACACTGGGCCTTTCTAGGATCACACTTCGTTGGACGCGGGGGGTTTGGCATGCCATGAATAGCATTACCCGCTTAATGACTGAGTCAGGCCTAGGTGACTTTGGATCGTCCAAATGCCTCACAATTGTACCGGGTTTTCTGTAGTTTCTGTCAGGCTGGACCTACAGTGTACCTGGCGTCACAATAGAGAGATGACAGGTAAGAGTTGCCAGGATGCACTTAAGGCTCAAGGATTCTTTCACTGCCGTTCAGAGGGCCTCCACAGAGGGAGAGCCACGTTGACTGTAATACTGGCAAAAACGTTGTCCTGGAGCTGCTTTACAGCTGTAGAAATCAAGCTCTGCAAACGAGAAGCAGTTCATTGCCCTCCCCTCTGCAGAGAAAGAGTTGACCCCAACAGTTTGTTCTGTGTTGTGTGGCTCGGAAAACAAACAGGGGACTCACAGCGCACACGCTCTCCCACAGAAGGGAATTCATACGCGACTCTCTGAGGCCTACGGAAAGCCGTTAGAGGAGTTAAAGCACTCTATCGAGTCAGGGTTCATGGAGATGGCTGCACACAAAACCTCGCTCATAGGAAACACTCGTGCTTACCTTGAGGCTAGGGCTCACGTTTACTTCGCACTTTAGCTAGGGCAAGCGTGGGATGAGCTCCCAGCAAGGCACTGGAGAGCACCTGGTTTCATAGGAGAAACTCTCTTTCTTCACTGAGGCATTCCTAGAGGTGACTAGAAGACGGGTAGCAGCAATGTCTTTCAGTCAGCCTGGAGGCCGCCACTCTCTACTTTTCAAATGGGGAAAATCCTGCCTCTTTCCAGGCTTCTCAATTACAAAGTGGATCACCCAGCACATACACCTATCTTCTCTGACAACCCAAGGGAGACCCTAGGAACACACTTCGGCCTTCTGCGATGAAACTTTTGCATGCAGGGTGTGCTGCATGTGGTGAACGGCATAATCCTCTAAATGCCCTCAGTAGGCCTAGGTGACTTTGGAGGTTCCAAATGCCTAGCAATTCTCAGAGTAAATCTCTACTTTACTTCGGGCTGGGCCTAAAGTCCAGTTTCCGCGTCACTTAGAGAGACGTCGAGCTGGAGTCCCCCAACTGATTTGGAGCCCCGGGTGTTTCTTTCAGGGCAGCGTAGCTTTCCATAACGTGGCAGACGCACATGGAACGAAAGCCTGCCCAGAACCGCGGTCCTGAGGCTGCTTCAAACCTGTGGAATGCTAGCCCTAGAGAACACCTTAGTTCCCGGCCCTTTCAACTGCATAGTGAGGGATGATCACAGAGCTGTTTATCCCTTGATTGTGCTCAGAGGGCTTTGGGTACACAGCACAATTCCTTGGAAAGAAGTGCCCACGTGAGAGTCTTGAGCGCTGTGAGGCCTACTAAGGCTAAAGCCGTCCATTGACTAAGACTTCCTGGAAACTGGTGCACACCTATCTCTGGTAATGGGAAAATGTGCACCTTACCTCGAGACTAGCGGTCCCATTTAGTTGGCACTTGAGCGACAGTATGCTCCAGGGGTGAGCTCCCAGGAAGGAATCGCAAGCACCTGGTTTCTTTTGGAAAAACTCACTGCTCCTCAGAGGCATCTGTGGAGTGAATAGTACCCTGGTGGTGGGGTTGTCAGGCGGCTTGGAAGCTGCCACGAAGTTGCTTTGCAAAGGGGGAATGTCGGGCTTCTCCCACATTCTCCATTTGCCAACTTGACCCCACAGCGCATTGAACAGCACTCTCTGACTGACTACTGGAGACTTTCAGCCACACTGGGCCTTTCTTGGATCACACTTCGTTGGACGCGGGGGGTTTGGCATGCCATGAATAGCATTACCCGCTTAATGACTGAGTCAGGCCTAGGTGACTTTGGATCGTCCAAATGCCTCACAATTGTACCGGGTTTTCTGTACTTTCTGTCAGGCTGGACCTACAGTGTACCTGGCGTCACAATAGAGAGATGACAGGTAAGAGTTGCCAGGATGCACTTAAGGCTCAAGGATTCTTTCACTGCCGTTCAGAGGGCCTCCACAGAGGGAGAGCCACGTTGACTGTAATACTGGCAAAAACGTTGTCCTGGAGCTGCCTTACAGCTGTAGAAATCAAGCTCTGCAAACGAGAAGCAGTTCATTGCCCTCCCCTCTGCAGAGAAAGAGTTGACCCCAACAGTTTGTTCAGTGTTGTGTGGCTCGGAAAACAAACAGGGGACTCACAGCGCACACGCTCTCCCACAGAAGGGAATTCATACGCGACTCTCTGAGGCCTACGGAAAGCCGTTAGAGGAGTTAAAGCACTCTATCGAGTCAGGGTTCATGGAGATGGCTGCACACAAAACCTCGCTCATAGGAAACACTCGTGCTTACCTTGAGGCTAGGGCTCACGTTTACTTCGCACTTTAGCTGGGGCAAGCGTGGGATGAGCTCCCAGCAAGGCACTGGAGAGCACCTGGTTTCATAGGAGAAACTCTCTTTCTTCACTGAGGCATTCCTAGAGGTGACTAGAAGACGGGTAGCAGCAATGTCTTTCAGTCAGCCTGGAGCTCGCCACTATCTACTTTTCAAATGGGGAAAATCCTGCCTCTTTCCAGGCTTCTCAATTACAAAGTGGATCACCCAGCACATACACCTATCTTCTCTGACAACCCAAGGGAGACCCTAGGAACACACTTCGGCCTTCTGCGATGAAACTTTTGCATGCAGGGTGTGCTGCATGTGGTGAACGGCATAATCCTCTAAATGCCCTCAGTAGGCCTAGGTGACTTTGGAGGTTCCAAATGCCTAGCAATGCTCAGAGTAAATCTCTACTTTACTTCGGGCTGGGCCTAAAGTCCAGTTTCCGCGTCACTTAGAGAGACGTCGAGCTGGAGTCCCCCAACTGATTTGGAGCCCCGAGGGTTTCTTTCAGGGCAGCGTAGCTTTCCATAACGTGGCAGACGCACATGGAACGAAAGCCTGCCAAGAACCGCGGTCCTGAGGCTGCTTCAAACCTGTGGAATGCTAGCCCTAGAGAACACCTTAGTTCCCGGCCCTTTCAACTGCATAGTGAGGGATGTTCCCAGAGCTGTGTATCCCTTGATTGTGCTCAGAAGGCTTTGGGTACACAGCGCACCTCCTTGGAAAGAAGTGCCCACGTGAGAGTCTTGAGCGCTGTGAGGCCTACTAAGGCTAAAGCCGTCCTATCTCTGGTAATGGGAAAATGTGCACCTTACCTCGAGACTAGAGGTCGCATTTAGTTGGCACTTGAGCGACAGTATGCTCCTGGGGTGAGCTCCCAGGAAGGAATCGCAAGCACCTGGTTTCTTTTGGGAAAACTCACTGCTCCTCAGAGGCATCTGTGGAGTGAATAGTACCCTGGTGGTGGGGTTGTCAGGCGGCTTGGAAGCTGCAACGAAGTTGCTTTGCAAAGGGGGAAAGTCGGGCTTCTCCCACATTCTCCAGTTGCCAACTTGACCCCACAGCGCATTGACCAGCACTCTCTGACTGACTACTGGAGACTTTCAGCCACACTGGGCCTTTCTAGGATCACACTTCGTTGGACGCGGGGGGTTTGGCATGCCATGAATAGCATTACCCGCTTAATGACTGAGTCAGGCCTAGGTGACTTTGGATCGTCCAAATGCCTCACAATTGTACCGGGTTTTCTGTACTTTCTGTCAGGCTGGACCTACAGTGTACCTGGCGTCACAATAGAGAGATGACAGGTAAGAGTTGCCAGGATGCACTTAAGGCTCAAGGATTCTTTCACTGCCGTTCAGAGGGCCTCCACAGAGGGAGAGCCACGTTGACTGTAATACTGGCAAAAACGTTGTCCTGGAGCTGCTTTACAGCTGTAGAAATCAAGCTCTGCAAACGAGAAGCAGTTCATTGCCCTCCCCTTTGCAGAGAAAGAGTTGACCCCAACAGTTTGTTCTGTGTTGTGTGGCTCGGAAAACAAACAGGGGACTCACAGCGCACACGCTCTCCCACAGAAGGGAATTCATACGCGACTCTCTGAGGCCTACGGAAAGCCGTTAGAGGAGTTAAAGCACTCTATCGAGTCAGGGTTCATGGAGATGGCTGCACACAAAACCTCGCTCATAGGAAACACTCGTGCTTACCTTGAGGCTAGGGCTCACGTTTACTTCGCACTTTAGCTAGGGCAAGCGTGGGATGAGCTCCCAGCAAGGCACTGGAGAGCACCTGGTTTCATAGGAGAAACTCTCTTTCTTCACTGAGGCATTCCTAGAGGTGACTAGAAGACGGGTAGCAGCAATGTCTTTCAGTCAGCCTGGAGGCCGCCACTCTCTACTTTTCAAATGGGGAAAATCCTGCCTCTTTCCAGGCTTCTCAATTACAAAGTGGATCACCCAGCACATACACCTATCTTCTCTGACAACCCAAGGGAGACCCTAGGAACACACTTCGGCCTTCTGCGATGAAACTTTTGCATGCAGGGTGTGCTGCATGTGGTGAATGGCATAATCCTCTAAATGCCCTCAGTAGGCCTAGGTGACTTTGGATGTTCCAAATGCCTAGCAATTCTCAGAGTAAATCTCTACTTTGCTTCGGGCTGGGCCTAAAGTCCAGTTTCCGCGTCACTTAGAGAGACGTCGAGCTGGAGTCCCCCAACTGATTTGGAGCCCCGGGTGTTTCTTTCAGGGCAGCGTAGCTTTCCATAACGTGGCAGACGCACATGGAACGAAAGCCTGCCCAGAACCGCGGTCCTGAGGCTGCTTCAAACCTGTGGAATGCTAGCCCTAGAGAACACCTTAGTTCCCGGCCCTTTCAACTGCATAGTGAGGGATGATCACAGAGCTGTTTATCCCTTGATTGTGCTCAGAGGGCTTTGGGTACACAGCACAATTCCTTGGAAAGAAGTGCCCACGTGAGAGTCTTGAGCGCTGTGAGGCCTACTAAGGCTAAAGCCGTCCATTGACTAAGACATCCTGGAAACTGGTGCACACCTATCTCTGGTAATGGGAAAATGTGCACCTTACCTCGAGACTAGCGGTCCCATTTAGTTGGCACTTGAGCGACAGTATGCTCCTGGGGTGAGCTCCCAGGAAGGAATCGCAAGCACCTGGTTTCTTTTGGAAAAACTCACTGCTCCTCAGAGGCATCTGTGGAGTGAATAGTACCCTGGTGGTGGGGTTGTCAGGCGGCTTGGAAGCTGCAACGAAGTTGCTTTGCAAAGGGGGAAAGTCGGGCTTCTCCCACATTCTCCAGGTGCCAACTTGACCCCACAGCGCATTGACCAGCACTCTCTGACTGACTACTGGAGACTTTCAGCCACACTGGGCCTTTCTAGGATCACACTTCGTTGGACGCGGGGTGTTAGGCATGCCATGAATAGCATTACCCGCTTAATGACTGAGTCAGGCCTAGGTGACGTTGGATCGTCCAAATGCCTCACAATTGTACCGGGTTTTCTGTACTTTCTGTCAGGCTGGACCTACAGTGTACCTGGCGTCACAATAGAGAGATGACAGGTAAGAGTTGCCAGGATGCACTTAAGGCTCAAGGATTCTTTCACTGCCGTTCAGAGGGCCTCCACAGAGGGAGAGCCACGTTGACTGTAATACTGGCAAAAACGTTGTCCTGGAGCTGCCTTACAGCTGTAGAAATCAAGCTCTGCAAACGAGAAGCAGTTCATTGCCCTCCCCTCTGCAGAGAAAGAGTTGACCGCAACAGTTTGTTCTGTGTTGTGTGGCTCGGAAAACAAACAGGGGACTCACAGCGCACACGCTCTCCCACAGAAGGGAATTCATACGCGACTCTCTGAGGCCTACGGAAAGCCGTTAGAGGAGTTAAAGCACTCTATCGAGTCAGGGTTCATGGAGATGGCTGCACACAAAACCTCGCTCATAGGAAACACTCGTGCTTACCTTGAGGCTAGGGCTCACGTTTACTTCGCACTTTAGCTGGGGCAAGCGTGGGATGAGCTCCCAGCAAGGCACTGGAGAGCACCTGGTTTCATAGGAGAAACTCTCTTTCTTCACTGAGGCATTCCTAGAGGTGACTAGAAGATGGGTAGCAGCAATGTCTTTCAGTCAGCCTGGAGGCCGCCACTATCTACTTTTCAAATGGGGAAAATCCTGCCTCTTTCCAGGCTTCTCAATTACAAAGTGGATCACCCAGCACATACACCTATCTTCTCTGACAACCCAAGGGAGACCCTTGGAACACACTTCGGCCTTCTGCGATGAAACTTTTGCATGCAGGGTGTGCTGCATGTGGTGAACGGCATAATCCTCTAAATGCCCTCAGTAGGCCTAGGTGACTTTGGATGTTCCAAATGCCTAGCAATGCTCAGAGTAAATCTCTACTTTACTTCGGGCTGGGCCTAAAGTCCAGTTTCCGCGTCACTTAGAGAGACGTCGAGCTGGAGTCCCCCAACTGATTTGGAGCCCCGAGGGTTTCTTTCAGGGCAGCGTAGCTTTCCATAACGTGGCAGACGCACATGGAACGAAAGCCTGCCAAGAACCGCGGTCCTGAGGCTGCTTCAAACCTGTGGAATGCTAGCCCTAGAGAACACCTTAGTTCCCGGCCCTTTCAACTGCATAGTGAGGGATGTTCCCAGAGCTGTGTATCCCTTGATTGTGCTCAGAAGGCTTTGGGTACACAGCGCACTTCCTTGGAAAGAAGTGCCCACGTGAGAGTCTTGAGCGCTGTGAGGCCTACTAAGGCTAAAGCCGTCCTATCTCTGGTAATGGGAAAATGTGCACCTTACCTCGAGACTAGAGGTCGCATTTAGTTGGCACTTGAGCGACAGTATGCTCCTGGGGTGAGCTCCCAGGAAGGAATCGCAAGCACCTGGTTTCTTTTGGGAAAACTCACTGCTCCTCAGAGGCATCTGTGGAGTGAATAGTACCCTGGTGGTGGGGTTGTCAGGCGGCTTGGAAGCTGCAACGAAGTTGCTTTGCAAAGGGGGAAAGTCGGGCTTCTCCCACATTCTCCAGTTGCCAACTTGACCCCACAGTGCATTGACCAGCACTCTCTGACTGACTACTGGAGACTTTCAGCCACACTGGGCCTTTCTAGGATCACACTTCGTTGGACGCGGGGGGTTTGGCATGCCATGAATAGCATTACCCGCTTAATGACTGAGTCAGGCCTAGGTGACTTTGGATCGTCCAAATGCCTCACAATTGTACCGGGTTTTCTGTACTTTCTGTCAGGCTGGACCTACAGTGTACCTGGCGTCACAATAGAGAGATGACAGGTAAGAGTTGCCAGGATGCACTTAAGGCTCAAGGATTCTTTCACTGCCGTTCAGAGGGCCTCCACAGAGGGAGAGCCACGTTGACTGTAATACTGGCAAAAACGTTGTCCTGGAGCTGCCTTACAGCTGTAGAAATCAAGCTCTGCAAACGAGAAGCAGTTCATTGCCCTCCCCTCTGCAGAGAAAGAGTTGACCGCAACAGTTTGTTCTGTGTTGTGTGGCTCGGAAAACAAACAGGGGACTCACAGCGCACACGCTCTCCCACAGAAGGGAATTCATACGCGACTCTCTGAGGCCTACGGAAAGCCGTTAGAGGAGTTAAAGCACTCTATCGAGTCAGGGTTCATGGAGATGGCTGCACACAAAACCTCGCTCATAGGAAACACTCGTGCTTACCTTGAGGCTAGGGCTCACGTTTACTTCGCACTTTAGCTGGGGCAAGCGTGGGATGAGCTCCCAGCAAGGCACTGGAGAGCACCTGGTTTCATAGGAGAAACTCTCTTTTTTCACTGAGGCATTCCTAGAGGTGACTAGAAGATGGGTAGCAGCAATGTCTTTCAGTCAGCCTGGAGGCCGCCACTATCTACTTTTCAAATGGGGAAAATCCTGCCTCTTTCCAGGCTTCTCAATTACAAAGGGGATCACCCAGCACATACACCTATCTTCTCTGACAACCCAAGGGAGACCCTAGGAACACACTTCGGCCTTCTGCGATGAAACTTTTGCATGCAGGGTGTGCTGCATGTGGTGAACGGCATAATCCTCTAAATGCCCTCAGTAGGCCTAGGTGACTTTGGATGTTCCAAATGCCTAGCAATGCTCAGAGTAAATCTCTACTTTACTTCGGGCTGGGCCTAAAGTCCAGTTTCCGCGTCACTTAGAGAGACGTCGAGCTGGAGTCCCCCAACTGATTTGGAGCCCCGAGGGTTTCTTTCAGGGCAGCGTAGCTTTCCATAACGTGGCAGACGCACATGGAACGAAAGCCTGCCAAGAACCGCGGTCCTGAGGCTGCTTCAAACCTGTGGAATGCTAGCCCTAGAGAACACCTTAGTTCCCGGCCCTTTCAACTGCATAGTGAGGGATGTTCCCAGAGCTGTGTATCCCTTGATTGTGCTCAGAAGGCTTTGGGTACACAGCGCACTTCCTTGGAAAGAAGTGCCCACGTGAGAGTCTTGAGCGCTGTGAGGCCTACTAAGGCTAAAGCCGTCCTATCTCTGGTAATGGGAAAATGTGCACCTTACCTCGAGACTAGAGGTCGCATTTAGTTGGCACTTGAGCGACAGTATGCTCCTGGGGTGAGCTCCCAGGAAGGAATCGCAAGCACCTGGTTTCTTTTGGGAAAACTCACTGCTCCTCAGAGGCATCTGTGGAGTGAATAGTACCCTGGTGGTGGGGTTGTCAGGCGGCTTGGAAGCTGCAACGAAGTTGCTTTGCAAAGGGGGAAAGTCGGGCTTCTCCCACATTCTCCAGTTGCCAACTTGACCCCACAGTGCATTGACCAGCACTCTCTGACTGACTACTGGAGACTTTCAGCCACACTGGGCCTTTCTAGGATCACAGTTCGTTGGACGCGGGGGGTTTGGCATGCCATGAATAGCATTACCCGCTTAATGACTGAGTCAGGCCTAGGTGACTTTGGATCGTCCAAATGCCTCACAATTGTACCGGGTTTTCTGTACTTTCTGTCAGGCTGGACCTACAGTGTACCTGGCGTCACAATAGAGAGATGACAGGTAAGAGTTGCCAGGATGCACTTAAGGCTCAAGGATTCTTTCACTGCCGTTCAGAGGGCCTCCACAGAGGGAGAGCCACGTTGACTGTAATACTGGCAAAAACGTTGTCCTGGAGCTGCTTTACAGCTGTAGAAATCAAGCTCTGCAAACGAGAAGCAGTTCATTGCCCTCCCCTTTGCAGAGAAAGAGTTGACCCCAACAGTTTGTTCTGTGTTGTGTGGCTCGGAAAACAAACAGGGGACTCACAGCGCACACGCTCTCCCACAGAAGGGAATTCATACGCGACTCTCTGAGGCCTACGGAAAGCCGTTAGAGGAGTTAAAGCACTCTATCGAGTCAGGGTTCATGGAGATGGCTGCACACAAAACCTCGCTCATAGGAAACACTCGTGCTTACCTTGAGGCTAGGGCTCACGTTTACTTCGCACTTTAGCTGGGGCAAGCGTGGGATGAGCTCCCAGCAAGGCACTGGAGAGCACCTGGTTTCATAGGAGAAACTCTCTTTCTTCACTGAGGCATTCCTAGAGGTGACTAGAAGACGGGTAGCAGCAATGTCTTTCAGTCAGCCTGGAGGCCGCCACTATCTACTTTTCAAATGGGGAAAATCCTGCCTCTTTCCAGGCTTCTCAATTACAAAGTGGATCACCCAGCACATACACCTATCTTCTCTGACAACCCAAGGGAGACCCTAGGAACACACTTCGGCCTTCTGCGATGAAACTTTTGCATGCAGGGTGTGCTGCATGTGGTGAACGGCATAATCCTCTAAATGCCCTCAGTAGGCCTAGGTGACTTTGGATGTTCCAAATGCCTAGCAATGCTCAGAGTAAATCTCTACTTTACTTCGGGCTGGGCCTAAAGTCCAGTTTCCGCGTCACTTAGAGAGACGTCGAGCTGGAGTCCCCCTACTGATTTGGAGCCCCGGGGGTTTCTTTCAGGGCAGCGTAGCTTTCCATAACGTGGCAGACGCACATGGAACGAAAGCCTGCCCAGAACCGCGGTCCTGAGGCTGCTTCAAACCTGTGGAATGCTAGCCCTAGAGAACACCTTAGTTCCCGGCCCTTTCAACTGCATAGTGAGGGATGATCACAGAGCTGTTTATCCCTTGATTGTGCTCAGAGGGCTTAGGGTACACAGCACAGTTCCTTGGAAAGAAGTGCCCACGTGAGAGTCTTGAGCGCTGTGAGGCCTACTAAGGCTAAAGCCGTCCATTGACTAAGACTTCCTGGAAACTGGTGCACACCTATCTCTGGTAATGGGAAAATGTGCACCTTACCTCGAGACTAGCGGTCCCATTTAGTTGGCACTTGAGCGACAGTATGCTCCTGGGGTGAGCTCCCAGGAAGGAATCGCAAGCACCTGGTTTCTTTTGGAAAAACTCACTGCTCCTCAGAGGCATCTGTGGAGTGAATAGTACCCTGGTGGTGGGGTTGTCAGGCGGCTTGGAAGCTGCAACGAAGTTGCTTTGCAAAGGGGGAAAGTCGGGCTTCTCCCACATTCTCCAGGTGCCAACTTGACCCCACAGCGCATTGACCAGCACTCTCTGACTGACTACTGGAGACTTTCAGCCACACTGGGCCTTTCTAGGATCACACTTCGTTGGACGCGGGGGGTTTGGCATGCCATGAATAGCATTACCCGCTTAATGACTGAGTCAGGCCTAGGTGACTTTGGATCGTCCAAATGCCTCACAATTGTACCGGGTTTTCTGTACTTTCTGTCAGGCTGGACCTACAGTGTACCTGGCGTCACAATAGAGAGATGACAGGTAAGAGTTGCCAGGATGCACTTAAGGCTAAAGGATTCTTTCACTGCCGTTCATAGGGCCTCCACAGAGGGAGAGCCACGTTGACTGTAATACTGGCAAAAACGTTGTCCTGGAGCTGCCTTACAGCTGTAGAAATCAAGCTCTGCAAACGAGAAGCAGTTCATTGCCCTCCCCTCTGCAGAGAAAGAGTTGACCGCAACAGTTTGTTCTGTGTTGTGTGGCTCGGAAAACAAACAGGGGACTCACAGCGCACACGCTCTCCCACAGAAGGGAATTCATACGCGACTCTCTGAGGCCTACGGAACGCCGTTAGAGGAGTTAAAGCACTCTATCGAGTCAGGGTTCATGGAGATGGCTGCACACAAAACCTCGCTCATAGGAAACACTCGTGCTTACCTTGAGGCTAGGGCTCACGTTTACTTCGCACTTTAGCTGGGGCAAGCGAGGGATGAGCTCCCAGCAAGGCACTGGAGAGCACCTGGTTTCATAGGAGAAACTCTCTTTCTTCACTGAGGCATTCCTAGAGGTGACTAGAAGACGGGTAGCAGCAATGTCTTTCAGTCAGCCTGGAGGCCGCCACTATCTACTTTTCAAATGGGGAAAATCCTGCCTCTTTCCAGGCTTCTCAATTACAAAGTGGATCATCCAGCACATACACCTATCTTCTCTGACAACCCAAGGGAGACCCTAGGAACACACTTCGGCCTTCTGCGATGAAACTTTTGCATGCAGGGTGTGCTGCATGTGGTGAACGGCATAATCCTCTAAATGCCCTCAGTAGGCCTAGGTGACTTTGGATGTTCCAAATGCCTAGCAATGCTCAGAGTAAATCTCTACTTTACTTCGGGCTGGGCCTAAAGTCCAGTTTCCGCGTCACTTAGAGAGACGTCGAGCTGGAGTCCCCAACTGATTTGGAGCCCCGAGGGTTTCTTTCAGGGCAGCGTAGCTTTCCATAACGTGGCAGACGCACATGGAACGAAAGCCTGCCAAGAACCGCGGTCCTGAGGCTGCTTCAAACCTGTGGAATGCTAGCCCTAGAGAACACCTTAGTTCCCCGCCCTTTCAACTGCATAGTGAGGGATGTTCCCAGAGCTGTGTATCCCATGATTGTGCTCAGAAGGCTTTGGGTACACAGCGCACTTCCTTGGAAAGAAGTGCCCACGTGAGAGTCTTGAGCGCTGTGAGGCCTACTAAGGCTAAAGCCGTCCTATCTCTGGTAATGGGAAAATGTGCACCTTACCTCGAGACTAGAGGTCGCATTTAGTTGGCACTTGAGCGACAGTATGCTCCTGGGGTGAGCTCCCAGGAAGGAATCGCAAGCACCTGGTTTCTTTTGGGAAAACTCACTGCTCCTCAGAGGCATCTGTGGAGTGAATAGTACCCTGGTGGTGGGGTTGTCAGGCGGCTTGGAAGCTGCAACGAAGTTGCTTTGCAAAGGGGGAAAGTCGGGCTTCTCCCACATTCTCCAGTTGCCAACTTGACCCCACAGCGCATTGACCAGCACTCTCTGACTGACTACTGGAGACTTTCAGCCACACTGGGCCTTTCTAGGATCACACTTCGTTGGACGCGGGGGGTTTGGCATGCCATGAATAGCATTACCCGCTTAATGACTGAGTCAGGCCTAGGTGACTTTGGATCGTCCAAATGCCTCACAATTGTACCGGGTTTTCTGTACTTTCTGTCAGGCTGGACCTACAGTGTACCTGGCGTCACAATAGAGAGATGACAGGTAAGAGTTGCCAGGATGCACTTAAGGCTCAAGGATTCTTTCACTGCCGTTCAGAGGGCCTCCACAGAGGGAGAGCCACGTTGACTGTAATACTGCCAAAAACGTTGTCCTGGAGCTGCTTTACAGCTGTAGAAATCAAGCTCTGCAAACGAGAAGCAGTTCATTGCCCTCCCCTTTGCAGAGAAAGAGTTGACCCCAACAGTTTGTTCTGTGTTGTGTGGCTCGGAAAACAAACAGGGGACTCACAGCGCACACGCTCTCCCACAGAAGGGAATTCATACGCGACTCTCTGAGGCCTACGGAAAGCCGTTAGAGGAGTTAAAGCACTCTATCGAGTCAGGGTTCATGGAGATGGCTGCACACAAAACCTCGCTCATAGGAAACACTCGTGCTTACCTTGAGGCTAGGGCTCACGTTTACTTCGCACTTTAGCTGGGGCAAGCGTGGGATGAGCTCCCAGCAAGGCACTGGAGAGCACCTGGTTTCATAGGAGAAACTCTCTTTCTTCACTGAGGCATTCCTAGAGGTGACTAGAAGACGGGTAACAGCAATGTCTTTCAGTCAGCCTGGAGGCCGCCACTATCTACTTTTCAAATGGGGAAAATCCTGCCTCTTTCCACGCTTCTCAATTACAAAGTGGATCACCCAGCGCATACACCTATCTTCTCTGACAACCCAAGGGAGACCCTAGGAAAACACTTCGGCCTTCTGCGATGAAACTTTTGCATGCAGGGTGTGCTGCATGTGGTGAACGGCATAATCCTCTAAATGCCCTCAGTAGGCCTAGGTGACTTTGGATGTTCCAAATGCCTAGCAATGCTCAGAGTAAATCTCTACTTTACTTCGGGCTGGGCCTAAAGTCCAGTTTCCGCGTCACTTAGTGAGACGTCGAGCTGGAGTCCCCCAACTGATTTGGAGCCCCGGGGGTTTCTTTCAGGGCAGCGTAGCTTTCCATAATGTGGCAGACGCACATGGAACGAAAGCCTGCCCAGAACCGCGGTCCTGAGGCTGCTTCAAACCTGTGGAATGCTAGCCCTAGAGAACACCTTAGTTCCCGGCCCTTTCAACTGCATAGTGAGGGATGATCACAGAGCTGTTTATCCCTTGATTGTGCTCAGAGGGCTTTGGGTACACAGCACAATTCCTTGGAAAGAAGTGCCCACGTGAGAGTCTTGAGCGCTGTGAGGCCTACTAAGGCTAAAGCCGTCCATTGACTAAGACTTCCTGGAAACTGGTGCACACCTATCTCTGGTAATGGGAAAATGTGCACCTTACCTCGAGACTAGCGGTCCCATGTAGTTGGCAATTGAGCGACAGTATGCTCCTGGGGTGAGCTCCCAGGAAGGAATCGCAAGCACCTGTTTTCTTTTGGAAAAACTCACTGCTCCTCAGAGGCATCTGTGGAGTGAATAGTACCCTGGTGGTGGGGTTGTCAGGCGGCTTGGAAGCTGCCACGAAGTTGCTTTGCAAAGGGGGAAAGTCGGGCTTCTCCCACATTCTCCATTTGCCAACTTGACCCACAGCGCATTGAACAGCACTCTCTGACTGACTACTGGAGACTTTCAGCCACACTGGGCCTTTCTTGGATCACACTTCGTTGGACGCGGGGGGTTTGGCATGCCATGAATAGCATTACCCGCTTAATGACTGAGTCAGGCCTAGGTGACTTTGGATCGTCCAAATGCCTCACAATTGTACCGGGTTTTCTGTACTTTCTGTCAGGCTGGACCTACAGTGTACCTGGCGTCACAATAGAGAGATGACAGGTAAGAGTTGCCAGGATGCACTTAAGGCTCAAGGATTCTTTCACTGCCATTCAGAGGGCCTCCACAGAGGGAGAGCCACGTTGACTGTAATACTGGCAAAAACGTTGTCCTGGAGCTGCCTTACAGCTGTAGAAATCAAGCTCTGCAAACGAGAAGCAGTTCATTGCCCTCCCCTCTGCAGAGAAAGAGTTGACCGCAACAGTTTGTTCTGTGTTGTGTGGCTCGGAAAACAAACAGGGGACTCACAGCGCACACGCTCTCCCACAGAAGGGAATTCATACGCGACTCTCTGAGGCCTACGGAAAGCCGTTAGAGGAGATAAAGCACTCTATCGAGTCAGGGTTCATGGAGATGGCTGCACACAAAACCTCGCTCATAGGAAACACTCGTGCTTACCTTGAGGCTAGGGCTCACGTTTACTTCGCACTTTAGCTGGGGCAAGCGTGGGATGAGCTCCCAGAAAGGCACTCGAGACCACCTGGTTTCATAGGAGAAACTCTCTTTCTTCACTGAGGCATTCCTAGAGGTGACTAGAAGACGGGTAGCAGCAATGTCTTTCAGTCAGCCTGGAGGCCGCCACTATCTACCTTTGAAATGGGGAAAATCCTGCCTCTTTCCAGGCTTCTCAATTACAAAGTGGATCACCCAGCACATACACCTATCTTCTCTGACAACCCAAGGGAGACCCTTGGAACACACTTCGGCCTTCTGCGATGAAACTTTTGCATGCAGGCTGTGCTGCATGTGGTGAACGGCATAATCCTCTAAATGCCCTCAGTAGGCCTAGGTGACTTTGGATGTTCCAAATGCCTAGCAATGCTCAGAGTAAATCTCTACTTTACTTCGGGCTGGGCCTAAAGTCCAGTTTCCGCGTCACTTAGAGAGACGTCAAGCTGGAGTCCCCCAACTGATTTGGAGCCCCGGGGGTTTCATTCAGGGCAGCGTAGCTTTCCATAACGTGGCAGACGCACATGGAACGAAAGCCTGCCAAGAACCGCGGTCCTGAGGCTGCTTCAAACCTGTGGAATGCTAGCCCTAGAGAACACCTTAGTTCCCGGCCCTTTCAACTGCATAGTGAGGGATGATCCCAGAGCTGTGTATCCCTTGATTGTGCTCAGAGGGCTTTGGGTACACAGCGCAATTCCTTGGAAAGAAGTGCCCACGTGAGAGTCTTGAGCGCTGTGAGGCCTACTAAGGCTAAAGCCGTCCTATCTCTGGTAATGGGAAAATGTGCACCTTACCTCGAGACTAGAGGTCCCATTTAGTTGGCACTTGAGCGACAGTATGCTCCTGGGGTGAGCTCCCAGGAAGGAATCGCAAGCACCTGGTTTCTTTTGGAAAAACTCACTGCTCCTCAGAGGCATCTGTGGAGTGAATAGTACCCTGGTGGTGGGGTTGTCAGGCGGCTTGGAAGCTGCCACGAAGTTGCTTTGCAAAGGGGGAAAGTCGGGCTTCTCCCACATTCTCCAGGTGCCAACTTGACCCCACAGCGCATTGACCAGCACTCTCTGACTGACTACTGGAGACTTTCAGCCACACTGGGCCTTTCTAGGATCACACTTCGTTGGACGCGGGGGGTTTGGCATGCCATGAATAGCATTACCCGCTTAATGACTGAGTCAGGCCTAGGTGACTTTGGACCGTCCAAATGCCTCACAATTGTACCGGGTTTTCTGTACTTTCTGTCAGGCTGGACCTACAGTGTACCTGGCGTCACAATAGAGAGATGACAGGTAAGAGTTGCCAGGATGCACTTAAGGCTCAAGGATTCTTTCACTGCCATTCAGAGGGCCTCCACAGAGGGAGAGCCACGTTGACTGTAATACTGGCAAAAACGTTGTCCTGGAGCTGCCTTACAGCTGTAGAAATCAAGCTCTGCAAACGAGAAGCAGTTCATTGCCCTCCCCTCTGCAGAGAAAGAGTTGACCCCAACAGTTTGTTCTGTGTTGTGTGGCTCGGAAAACAAACAGGGGACTCACAGCGCACACGCTCTCCCACAGAAGGGAATTCATACGCGACTCTCTGAGGCCTACGGAAAGCCGTTAGAGGAGATAAAGCACTCTATCGAGTCAGGGTTCATGGAGATGGCTGCACACAAAACCTCGCTCATAGGAAACACTCGTGCTTACCTTGAGGCTAGGGCTCACGTTTACTTCGCACTTTAGCTGGGGCAAGCGTGGGATGAGCTCCCAGCAAGGCACTGGAGAGCACCTGGTTTCATAGGAGAAACTCTCTTTCTTCACTGAGGCATTCCTAGAGGTGACTAGAAGACGGGTAGCAGCAATGTCTTTCAGTCAGCCTGGAGGCCGCCACTATCTACCTTTGAAATGGGGAAAATCCTGCCTCTTTCCAGGCTTCTCAATTACAAAGTGGATCACCCAGCACATACACCTATCTTCTCTGACAACCCAAGGGAGACCCTTGGAACACACTTCGGCCTTCTGCGATGAAACTTTTGCATGCAGGGTGTGCTGCATGTGGTGAACGGCATAATCCTCTAAATGCCCTCAGTAGGCCTAGGTGACTTTGGATGTTCCAAATGCCTAGCAATGCTCAGAGTAAATCTCTACTTTACTTCGGGCTGGGCCTAAAGTCCAGTTTCCGCGTCACTTAGAGAGACGTCAAGCTGGAGTCCCCCAACTGATTTGGAGCCCCGGGGGTTTCATTCAGGGCAGCGTAGCTTTCCATAACGTGGCAGACGCACATGGAACGAAAGCCTGCCAAGAACCGCGGTCCTGAGGCTGCTTCAAACCTGTGGAATGCTAGCCCTAGAGAACACCTTAGTTCCCGGCCCTTTCAACTGCATAGTGAGGGATGATCCCAGAGCTGTGTATCCCTTGATTGTGCTCAGAGGGCTTTGGGTACACAGCGCTATTCCTTGGAAAGAAGTGCCCACGTGAGAGTCTTGAGCGCTGTGAGGCCTACTAAGGCTAAAGCCGTCCTATCTCTGGTAATGGGAAAATGTGCACCTTACCTCGAGACTAGAGGTCCCATTTAGTTGGCACTTGAGCGACAGTATGCTCCTGGGGTGAGCTACCAGGAAGGAATCGCAAGCACCTGGTTTCTTTTGGAAAAACTCACTGCTCCTCAGAGGCATCTGTGGAGTGAATAGTACCCTGGTGGTGGGGTTGTCAGGCGGCTTGGAAGCTGCCACGAAGTTGCTTTGCAAAGGGGGAAAGTCGGGCTTCTCCAGGTGCCAACTTGACCCCACAGCGCATTGACCAGCACTCTCTGTCTGACTACTGGAGACTTTCAGCCACACTGGGCCTTTCTAGGATCACACTTCGTTGGACGCGGGGGGTTTGGCATGCCATGAATAGCATTACCCGCTTAATGACTGAGTCAGGCCTAGGTGACTTTGGATCGTCCAAATGCCTCACAATTGTACCGGGTTTTCTGTACTTTCTGTCAGGCTGGACCTACAGTGTACCTGGCGTCACAATAGAGAGATGACAGGTAAGAGTTGCCAGGATGCACTTAAGGCTCAAGGATTCTTTCACTGCCGTTCATAGGGCCTCCACAGAGGGAGAGCCACGTTGACTGTAATACTAGCAAAAACGTTGTCCTGAAGCTGCCTTACAGCTGTAGAAATCAAGCTCTGCAAACGAGAAGCAGTTCATTGCCCTCCCCTCTGCAGAGAAAGAGTTGACCGCAACAGTTTGTTCTGTGTTGTGTGGCTCGGAAAACAAACAGGGGACTCACAGCGCACACGCTCTCCCACAGAAGGGAATTCATACGCGACTCTCTGAGGCCTACGGAACGCCGTTAGAGGAGTTAAAGCACTCTATCGAGTCAGGGTTCATGGAGATGGCTGCACACAAAACCTCGCTCATAGGAAACACTCGTGCTTACCTTGAGGCTAGGGCTCACGTTTACTTCGCACTTTAGCTGGGGCAAGCGAGGGATGAGCTCCCAGCAAGGCACTGGAGAGCACCTGGTTTCATAGGAGAAACTCTCTTTCTTCACTGAGGCATTCCTAGAGGTGACTAGAAGACGGGTAGCAGCAATGTCTTTCAGTCAGCCTGGAGGCCGCCACTATCTACTTTTCAAATGGGGAAAATCCTGCCTCTTTCCAGGCTTCTCAATTACAAAGTGGATCACCCAGCACATACACCTATCTTCTCTGACAACCCAAGGGAGACCCTAGGAACACACTTCGGCCTTCTGCGATGAAACTTTTGCATGCAGGGTGTGCTGCATGTGGTGAACGGCATAATCCTCTAAATGCCCTCAGTAGGCCTAGGTGACTTTGGATGTTCCAAATGCCTAGCAATGCTCAGAGTAAATCTCTACTTTACTTCGGGCTGGGCCTAAAGTCCAGTTTCCGCGTCACTTAGAGAGACGTCGAGCTGGAGTCCCCCAACTGATTTGGAGCCCCGAGGGTTTCTTTCAGGGCAGCGTAGCTTTCCATAACGTGGCAGACGCACATGGAATGAAAGCCTGCCAAGAACCGCGGTCCTGTGGCTGCTTCAAACCTGTGGAATGCTAGCCCTAGAGAACACCTTAGTTCCCGGCCCTTTCAACTGCATAGTGAGGGATGTTCCCAGAGCTGTGTATCCCATGATTGTGCTCAGAAGGCTTTGGGTACACAGCGCACTTCCTTGGAAAGAAGTGCCCACGTGAGAGTCTTGAGCGCTGTGAGGCCTACTAAGGCTAAAGCCGTCCTATCTCTGGTAACGGGAAAATGTGCACCTTACCTCGAGACTAGAGGTCGCATTTAGTTGGCACTTGAGCGACAGTATGCTCCTGGGGTGAGCTCCCAGGAAAGAATCGCAAGCACCTGGTTTCTTTTGGGAAAACTCACTGCTCCTCAGAGGCATCTGTGGAGTGAATAGTACCCTGGTGGTGGGGTTGTCAGGCGGCTTGGAAGCTGCAACGAATTTGCTTTGCAAAGGGGGAAAGTCGGGCTTCTCCCACATTCTCCAGTTGCCAACTTGACCCCACAGCGCATTGACCAGCACTCTCTGACTGACTACTGGAGACTTTCAGCCACACTGGGCCTTTCTAGGATCACACTTCGTTGGACGCGGGGGGTTTGGCATGCCATGAATAGCATTACCCGCTTAATGACTGAGTCAGGCCTAGGTGACTTTGGATCATCCAAATGCCTCACAATTGTACCGGTTTTCTGTACTTTCTGTCAGGCTGGACCTACAGTGTACCTGGCGTCACAATAGAGAGATGACAGGTAAGAGTTGCCAGGATGCACTTAAGGCTCAAGGATTCTTTCACTGCCGTTCAGAGGGCCTCCACAGAGGGAGAGCCACGTTGACTGTAATACTGCCAAAAACGTTTTCCTGGAGCTGCTTTACAGCTGTAGAAATCAAGCTCTGCAAACGAGAAGCAGTTCATTGCCCTCCCCTTTGCAGAGAAAGAGTTGACCCCAACAGTTTGTTCTGTGTTGTGTGGCTCGGAAAACAAACAGGGGACTCACAGCGCACACGCTCTCCCACAGAAGGGAATTCATACGCGACTCTCTGAGGCCTACGGAAAGCCGTTAGAGGAGTTAAAGCACTCTATCGAGTCAGGGTTCATGGAGATGGCTGCACACAAAACCTCGCTCATAGGAAACACTCGTGCTTACCTTGAGGCTAGGGCTCACGTTTACTTCGCACTTTAGCTAGGGAAAGCGTGGGATGAGCTCCCAGCAAGGCACTGGAGAGCACCTGGTTTCATAGGAGAAACTCTCTTTCTTCACTGAGGCATTCCTAGAGGTGACTAGAAGACGGGTAGCAGCAATGTCTTTCAGTCAGCCTGGAGGCCGCCACTATCTACTTTTCAAATGGGGAAAATCCTGCCTCTATCCAGGCTTCTCAATTACAAAGTGGATCACCCAGCACATACACCTATCTTCTCTGACAACCCAAGGGAGACCCTAGGAACACACTTCGGCCTTCTGCGATGAAACTTTTGCATGCAGGGTGTGCTGCATGTGGTGAACGGCATAATCCTCTAAATGCCCTCAGTAGGCCTAGGTGACTTTGGATGTTCCAAATGCCTAGCAATGCTCAGAGTAAATCTCTACTTTACTTCGGGCTGGGCCTAAAGTCCAGTTTCCGCGTCACTTAGTGAGACGTCGAGCTGGAGTCCCCCAACTGATTTGGAGCCCCGGGGGTTTCTTTCAGGGCAGCGTAGCTTTCCATAACGTGGCAGACGCACATGGAACGAAAGCCTGCCCAGAACCGCGGTCCTGAGGCTGCTTCAAACCTGTGGAATGCTAGCCCTAGAGAACACCTTAGTTCCCGGCCCTTTCAACTGCATAGTGAGGGATGATCACAGAGCTGTTTATCCCTTGATTGTGCTCAGAGGGCTTTGGGTACACAGCACAATTCCTTGGAAAGAAGTGCCCACGTGAGAGTCTTGAGCGCTGTGAGGCCTACTAAGGCTAAAGCCGTCCTATCTCTGGTAATGGGAAAATGTGCACCTTACCTCGAGACTAGAGGTCCCATTTAGTTGGCACTTGAGCGACAGTATGCTCCTGGGGTGAGCTCCAGGAAGGAATCGCAAGCACCTGGTTTCTTTTGGAAAAACTCACTGCTCCTCAGAGGCATCTGTGGAGTGAATAGTACCCTGGTGGTGGGGTTGTCAGGCGGCTTGGAAGCTGCCACGAAGTTGCTTTGCAAAGGGGGAAAGTCGGGCTTCTCCAGGTGCCAACTTGACCCCACAGCGCATTGACCAGCACTCTCTGACTGACTACTGGAGACTTTCAGCCACACTGGGCCTTTCTAGGATCACACTTCGTTGGACGCGGGGGGTTTGGCGTGCCATGAATAGCATTACCCGCTTAATGACTGAGTCAGGCCTAGGTGACTTTGGATCGTCCAAATGCCTCACAATTGTACCGGGTTTTCTGTACTTTCTGTCAGGCTGGACCTACAGTGTACCTGGCGTCACAATAGAGAGATGACAGGTAAGAGTTGCCAGGATGCACTTAAGGCTCAAGGATTCTTTCACTGCCGTTCATAGGGCCTCCACAGAGGGAGAGCCACGTTGACTGTAATACTGGCAAAAACGTTGTCCTGGAGCTGCCTTACAGCTGTAGAAATCAAGCTCTGCAAACGAGAAGCAGTTCATTGCCCTCCCCTCTGCAGAGAAAGAGTTGACCGCAACAGTTTGTTCTGTGTTGTGTGGCTCGGAATACAAACAGGGGACTCACAGCGCACACGCTCTCCCACAGAAGGGAATTCATACGCGACTCTCTGAGGCCTACGGAACGCCGTTAGAGGAGTTAAAGCACTCTATCGAGTCAGGGTTCATGGAGATGGCTGCACACAAAACCTCGCTCATAGGAAACACTCGTGCTTACCTTGAGGCTAGGGCTCACGTTTACTTCGCACTTTAGCTGGGGCAAGCGAGGGATGAGCTCCCAGCAAGGCACTGGAGAGCACCTGGTTTCATAGGAGAAACTCTCTTTCTTCACTGAGCTATTCCTAGAGGTGACTAGAAGACGGGTAGCAGCAATGTCTTTCAGTCAGCCTGGAGGCCGCCACTATCTACTTTTCAAATGGGGAAAATCCTGCCTCTTTCCAGGCTTCTCAATTACAAAGTGGATCACCCAGCACATACACCTATCTTCTCTGACAACCCAAGGGAGACCCTAGGAACACACTTCGGCCTTCTGCGATGAAACTTTTGCATGCAGGGTGTGCTGCATGTGGTGAACGGCATAATCCTCTAAATGCCCTCAGTAGGCCTAGGTGACTTTGGATGTTCCAAATGCCTAGCAATGCTCAGAGTAAATCTCTACTTTACTTCGGGCTGGGCCTAAAGTCCAGTTTCCGCGTCACTTAGAGAGACGTCGAGCTGGAGTCCCCCAACTGATTTGGAGCCCCGAGGGTTTCTTTCAGGGCAGCGTAGCTTTCCATAACGTGGCAGACGCACATGGAACGAAAGCCTGCCAAGAACCGCGGTCCTGAGGCTGCTTCAAACCTGTGGAATGCTAGCCCTAGAGAACACCTTAGTTCCCGGCCCTTTCAACTGCATAGTGAGGGATGTTCCCAGAGCTGTGTATCCCATGATTGTGCTCAGAAGGCTTTGGGTACACAGCGCACTTCCTTGGAAAGAAGTGCCCACGTGAGAGTCTTGAGCGCTGTGAGGCCTACTGAGGCTAAAGCCGTCCTATCTCTGGTAATGGGAAAATGTGCACCTTACCTCGAGACTAGAGGTCGCATTTAGTTGGCACTTGAGCGACAGTATGCTCCTGGGGTGAGCTCCCAGGAAAGAATCGCAAGCACCTGGTTTCTTTTGGGAAAACTCACTGCTCCTCAGAGGCATCTGTGGAGTGAATAGTACCCTGGTGGTGGGGTTGTCAGGCGGCTTGGAAGCTGCAACGAAGTTGCTTTGCAAAGGGGGAAAGTCGGGCTTCTCCCACATTCTCCAGTTGCCAACTTGACCCCACAGCGCATTGACCAGCACTCTCTGACTGACTACTGGAGACTTTCAGCCACACTGGGCCTTTCTAGGATCACACTTCGTTGGACGCGGGGGGTTTGGCATGCCATGAATAGCATTACCCGCTTAATGACTGAGTCAGGCCTAGGTGACTTTGGATCGTCCAAATGCCACACAAATGTACCGGGTTTTCTGTACTTTCTGTCAGGCTGGACCTACAGTGTACCTGGCGTCACAATAGAGAGATGACAGGTAAGAGTTGCCAGGATGCACTTAAGGCTCAAGGATTCTTTCACTGCCGTTCAGAGGGCCTCCACAGAGGGAGAGCCACGTTGACTGTAATACTGCCAAAAACGTTTTCCTGGAGCTGCTTTACAGCTGTAGAAATCAAGCTCTGCAAACGAGAAGCAGTTCATTGCCCTCCCCTTTGCAGAGAAAGAGTTGACCCCAACAGTTTGTTCTGTGTTGTATGGCTCGGAAAACAAACAGGGGACTCACAGCGCACACGCTCTCCCACAGAAGGGAATTCATACGCGACTCTCTGAGGCCTACGGAAAGCCGTTAGAGGAGTTAAAGCACTCTATCGAGTCAGGGTTCATGGAGATGGCTGCACACAAAACCTCGCTCATAGGAAACACTCGTGCTTACCTTGAGGCTAGGGCTCACGTTTACTTCGCACTTTAGCTAGGGCAAGCGTGTGATGAGCTCCCAGCAAGGCACTGGAGAGCACCTGGTTTCATAGGAGAAACTCTCTTTCTTCACTGAGGCATTCCTAGAGGTGACTAGAAGACGGGTAGCAGCAATGTCTTTCAGTCAGCCTGGAGGCCGCCACTATCTACTTTTCAAATGGGGAAAATCCTGCCTCTATCCAGGCTTCTCAATTACAAAGTGGATCACCCAGCACATACACCTATCTTCTCTGACAACCCAAGGGAGACCCTAGGAACACACTTCGGCCTTCTGCGATGAAACTTTTGCATGCAGGGTGTGCTGCATGTGGTGAACGGCATAATCCTCTAAATGCCCTCAGTAGGCCTAGGTGACTTTGGATGTTCCAAATGCCTAGCAATGCTCAGAGTAAATCTCTACTTTACTTCGGGCTGGGCCTAAAGTCCAGTTTCCGCGTCACTTAGTGAGACGTCGAGCTGGAGTCCCCCAACTGATTTGGAGCCCCGGGGGTTTCTTTCAGGGCAGCGTAGCTTTCCATAACGTGGCAGACGCACATGGAACGAAAGCCTGCCCAGAACCGCGGTCCTGAGGCTGCTTCCAACCTGTGGAATGCTAGCCCTAGAGAACTCCTTAGTTCCCGGCCCTTTCAACTGCATAGTGAGGGATGATCACAGAGCTGTTTATCCCTTGATTGTGCTCAGAGGGCTTTGGGTACACAGCACAATTCCTTGGAAAGAAGTGCCCACGTGAGAGTCTTGAGCGCTGTGAGGCCTACTAAGGCTAAAGCCGTCCTATCTCTGGTAATGGGAAAATGTGCACCTTACCTCGAGACTAGAGGTCCCATTTAGTTGGCACTTGAGCGACAGTATGCTCCTGGGGTGAGCTCCCAGGAAGGAATCGCAAGCACCTGGTTTCTTTTGGGAAAACTCACTGCTCCTCAGAGGCATCTGTGGAGTGAATAATACCCTGGAGGTGGGGTTGTCAGGCGGCTTGGAAGCTGCCACGAAGTTGCTTTGCAAAGGGGGAAAGTCGGGCTTCTCCAGGTGCCAACTTGACCCCACAGCGCATTGACCAGCACTCTCTGACTGACTACTGGAGACTTTCAGCCACACTGGGCCTTTCTAGGATCACACTTCGTTGGACGCGGGGGGTTTGGCATGCCATGAATAGCATTACCCGCTTAATGACTGAGTCAGGCCTAGGTGACTTTGGATCGTCCAAATGCCTCACAATTGTACCGGGTTTTCTGTACTTTCTGTCAGGCTGGACCTACAGTGTACCTGGCGTCACAATAGAGAGATGACAGGTAAGAGTTGCCAGGATGCACTTAAGGCTCAAGGATTCTTTCACTGCCGTTCATAGGGCCTCCACAGAGGGAGAGCCACGTTGACTGTAATACTGGCAAAAACGTTGTCCTGGAGCTGCCTTACAGCTGTAGAAATCAAGCTCTGCAAACGAGAAGCAGTTCATTGCCCTCCCCTCTGCAGAGAAAGAGTTGACCGCAACAGTTTGTTCTGTGTTGTGTGGCTCGGAAAACAAACAGGGGACTCACAGCGCACACGCTCTCCCACAGAAGGGAATTCATACGCGACTCTCTGAGGCCTACGGAACGCCGTTAGAGGAGTTAAAGCACTCTATCGAGTCAGGGTTCATGGAGATGGCTGCACACAAAACCTCGCTCATAGGAAACACTCGTGCTTACCTTGAGGCTAGGGCTCACGTTTACTTCGCACTTTAGCTGGGGCAAGCGAGGGATGAGCTCCCAGCAAGGCACTGGAGAGCACCTGGTTTCATAGGAGAAACTCTCTTTCTTCACTGAGCTATTCCTAGAGGTGACTAGAAGACGGGTAGCAGCAATGTCTTTCAGTCAGCCTGGAGGCCGCCACTATCTACTTTTCAAATGGGGAAAATCCTGCCTCTTTCCAGGCTTCTCAATTACAAAGTGGATCACCCAGCACATACACCTATCTTCTCTGACAACCCAAGGGAGACCCTAGGAACACACTTCGGCCTTCTGCGATGAAACTTTTGCATGCAGGGTGTGCTGCATGTGGTGAACGGCATAATCCTCTAAATGCCCTCAGTAGGCCTAGGTGACTTTGGATGTTCCAAATGCCTAGCAATGCTCAGAGTAAATCTCTACTTTACTTCGGGCTGGGCCTAAAGTCCAGTTTCCGCGTCACTTAGAGAGACGTCGAGCTGGAGTCCCCCAACTGATTTGGAGCCCCGAGGGTTTCTTTCAGGGCAGCGTAGCTTTCCATAACGTGGCAGACGCACATGGAACGAAAGCCTGCCAAGAACCGCGGTCCTGAGGCTGCTTCAAACCTGTGGAATGCTAGCCCTAGAGAACACCTTAGTTCCCGGCCCTTTCAACTGCATAGTGAGGGATGTTCCCAGAGCTGTGTATCCCATGATTGTGCTCAGAAGGCTTTGGGTACACAGCGCACTTCCTTGGAAAGAAGTGCCCACGTGAGAGTCTTGAGCGCTGTGAGGCCTACTAAGGCTAAAGCCGTCCTATCTCTGGTAATGGGAAAATGTGCACCTTACCTCGAGACTAGAGGTCGCATTTAGTTGGCACTTGAGCGACAGTATGCTCCTGGGGTGAGCTCCCAGGAAAGAATCGCAAGCACCTGGTTTCTTTTGGGAAAACTCACTGCTCCTCAGAGGCATCTGTGGAGTGAATAGTACCCTGGTGGTGGGGTTGTCAGGCGGCTTGGAAGCTGCAACGAAGTTGCTTTGCAAAGGGGGAAAGTCGGGCTTCTCCCACATTCTCCAGTTGCCAACTTGACCCCACAGCGCATTGACCAGCACTCTCTGACTGACTACTGGAGACTTTCAGCCACACTGGGCCTTTCTAGGATCACACTTCGTTGGACGCGGGGGGTTTGGCATGCCATGAATAGCATTACCCGCTTAATGACTGAGTCAGGCCTAGGTGACTTTGGATCGTCCAAATGCCTCACAATTGTACCGGGTTTTCTGTACTTTCTGTCAGGCTGGACCTACAGTGTACCTGGCGTCACAATAGAGAGATGACAGGTAAGAGTTGCCAGGATGCACTTAAGGCTCAAGGATTCTTTCACTGCCGTTCAGAGGGCCTCCACAGAGGGAGAGCCACGTTGACTGTAATACTGCCAAAAACGTTTTCCTGGAGCTGCTTTACAGCTGTAGAAATCAAGCTCTGCAAACGAGAAGCAGTTCATTGCCCTCCCCTTTGCAGAGAAAGAGTTGACCCCAACAGTTTGTTCTGTGTTGTGTGGCTCGGAAAACAAACAGGGGACTCACAGCGCACACGCTCTCCCACAGAAGGGAATTCATAAGCGACTCTCTGAGGCCTACGGAAAGCCGTTAGAGGAGTTAAAGCACTCTATCGAGTCAGGGTTCATGGAGATGGCTGCACACAAAACCTCGCTCATAGGAAACACTCGTGCTTACCTTGAGGCTAGGGCTCACGTTTACTTCGCACTTTAGCTAGGGCAAGCGTGGGATGAGCTCCCAGCAAGGCACTGGAGAGCACCTGGCTTCATAGGAGAAACTCTCTTTCTTCACTGAGGCATTCCTAGAGGTGACTAGAAGACGGGTAGCAGCAATGTCTTTCAGTCAGCCTGGAGGCCGCCACTATC
The DNA here is from genome assembly GCF_964165515.1 of Mesoplodon bidens. Lineage (NCBI taxonomy): Eukaryota > Metazoa > Chordata > Mammalia > Artiodactyla > Ziphiidae > Mesoplodon > Mesoplodon bidens. Next base: position 477,893 of record NW_027671792.1, on the reverse strand, counting down.
TACTTTTCAAATGGGGAAAATCCTGCCTCTTTCCAGGCTTCTCAATTACAAAGTGGATCACCCAGCACATACACCTATCTTCTCTGACAACCCAAGGGAGACCCTAGGAACACACTTCGGCCTTCTGCGATGAAACTTTTGCATGCAGGGTGTGCTGCATGTGGTGAACGGCATAATCCTCTAAATGCCCTCAGTAGGCCTAGGTGACTTTGGATGTTCCAAATGCCTAGCAATGCTCAGAGTAAATCTCTACTTTACTTCGGGCTGGGCCTAAAGTCCAGTTTCCGCGTCACTTAGTGAGACGTCGAGCTGGAGTCCCCCAACTGATTTGGAGCCCCGGGGGTTTCTTTCAGGGCAGCGTAGCTTTCCATAACGTGGCAGACGCACATGGAACGAAAGCCTGCCCAGAACCGCGGTCCTGAGGCTGCTTCAAACCTGTGGAATGCTAGCCCTAGAGAACACCTTAGTTCCCGGCCCTTTCAACTGCATAGTGAGGGATGATCACAGAGCTGTTTATCCCTTGATTGTGCTCAGAGGGCTTCGGGTACACAGCACAATTCCTTGGAAAGAAGTGCCCACGTGAGAGTCTTGAGCGCTGTGAGGCCTACTAAGGCTAAAGCCGTCCATTGACTAAGACTTCCTGGAAACTGGTGCACACCTATCTCTGGTAATGGGAAAATGTGCACCTTACCTCGAGACTAGCGGTCCCATTTAGTTGGCACTTGAGCGACAGTATGCTCCTGGGGTGAGCTCCCAGGAAGGAATCGCAAGCACCTGGTTTCTTTTGGAAAAACTCACTGCTCCTCAGAGGCATCTGTGGAGTGAATAGTACCCTGGTGGTGGGGTTGTCAGGCGGCTTGGAAGCTGCCACGAAGTTGCTTTGCAAAGGGGGAAAGTCGGGCTTCTCCCACATTCTCCATTTGCCAACTTGACCCACAGCGCATTGAACAGCACTCTCTGACTGACTACTGGAGACTTTCAGCCACACTGGGCCTTTCTTGGATCACACTTCGTTGGACGCGGGGGGTTTGGCATGCCATGAATAGCATTACCCGCTTAATGACTGAGTCAGGCCTAGGTGACTTTGTATCGTCCAAATGCCTCACAATTGTACCGGGTTTTCTGTACTTTCTGTCAGGCTGGACCTACAGTGTACCTGGCGTCACAATAGAGAGATGACAGGTAAGAGTTGCCAGGATGCACTTAAGGCTCAAGGATTCTTTCACTGCCGTTCAGAGGGCCTCCACAGAGGGAGAGCCACGTTGACTGTAATACTGGCAAAAACGTTGTCCTGGAGCGGCCTTACAGCTGTAGAAATCAAGCTCTGCAAACGAGAAGCAGTTCATTGCCCTCCCCTCTGCAGAGAAAGAGTTGACCCCAACAGTTTGTTCTGTGTTGTGTGGCTCGGAAAACAAACAGGGGACTCACAGCGCACACGCTCTCCCACAGAAGGGAATTCATACGCGACTCTCTGAGGCCTACGGAAAGCCGTTAGAGGAGTTAAAGCACTCTATCGAGTCAGGGTTCATGGAGATGGCTGCACACAAAACCTCGCTCATAGGAAACACTCGTGCTTACCTTGAGGCTAGGGCTCACGTTTACTTCGCACTTTAGCTGGGGCAAGCGTGGGATGAGCTCCCAGCAGGCACTGGAGAGCACCTGGTTTCATAGGAGAAACTCTCTTTCTTCACTGAGGCATTCCTAGAGGTGACTAGAAGACGGGTAGCAGCAATGTCTTTCAGTCAGCCTGGAGGCCGCCACTATCTACTTTTCAAATGGGGAAAATCCTGCCTCTTTCCAGGCTTCTCAATTACAAAGTGGATCACCCAGCACATACACCTATCTTCTCTGACAACCCAAGGGAGACCCTAGGAACACACTTCGGCCTTCTGCGATGAAACTTTTGCATGCAGGGTGTGCTGCATGTGGTGAACAGCATAATCCTCTAAATGCCCTCAGTAGGCCTAGGTGACTTTGGATGTTCCAAATGCCTAGCAATGCTCAGAGTAAATCTCTACTTTACTTCGGGCTGGGCCTAAAGTCCAGTTTCCGCGTCACTTAGAGAGACGTCGAGCTGGAGTCCCCCTACTGATTTGGAGCCCCGGGGGTTTCTTTCAGGGCAGCGTAGCTTTCCATAACGTGGCAGACGCACATGGAACGAAAGCCTGCCAAGAACCGCGGTCCTGAGGCTGCTTCAAACCTGTGGAATGCTAGCCCTAGAGAACACCTTAGTTCCCCGCCCGTTCAACTGCATAGTGAGGGATGTTCCCAGAGCTGTGTATCCCTTGATTGTGCTCAGAGGGCTTTGGGTACACAGCGCACTTCCTTGGAAAGAAGTGCCCACGTGAGAGTCTTGAGCGCTGTGAGGCCTACTAAGGCTAAAGCCGTCCTATCTCTGGTAATGGGAAAATGTGCACCTTACCTCGAGACTAGAGGTCCCATTTAGTTGGCACTTGAGCGACAGTATGCTCCTGGGGTGAGCTCCCAGGAAGGAATCGCAAGCACCTGGTTTCTTTTGGGAAAACTCACTGCTCCTCAGAGGCATCTGTGGAGTGAATAGTACCCTGGTGGTGGGGTTGTCAGGCGGCTTGGAAGCTGCCACGAAGTTGCTTTGCAAAGGGGGAAAGTCGGGCTTCTCCCACATTCTCCATTTGCCAACTTGACCCCACAGCGCATTGAACAGCACTCTCTGACTGACTACTGGAGACTTTCAGCCACACTGGGCCTTTCTTGGATCACACTTCGTTGGACGCGGGGTTTTGGCATGCCATGAATAGCATTACCCGCTTAATGACTGAGTCAGGCCTAGGTGACTTTGGATCGTCCAAATGCCTCACAATTGTACCGGGTTTTCTGTACTTTCTGTCAGGCTGGACCTACAGTGTACCTGGCGTCACAATAGAGAGATGACAGGTAAGAGTTGCCAGGATGCACTTAAGGCTCAAGGATTCTTTCACTGCCGTTCAGAGGGCCTCCACAGAGGGAGAGCCACGTTGACTGTAATACTGGCAAAAACGTTGTCCTGGAGCTGCCTTACAGCTGTAGAAATCAAGCTCTGCAAACGAGAAGCAGTTCATTGCCCTCTCCTCTGCAGAGAAAGAGTTGACCGCAACAGTTTGTTCTGTGTTGTGTGGCTCGGAAAACAAACAGGGGACTCACAGCGCACACGCTCTCCCACAGAAGGGAATTCATACGCGACTCTCTGAGGCCTACGGAAAGCCGTTAGAGGAGATAAAGCACTCTATCGAGTCAGGGTTCATGGAGATGGCTGCACACAAAACCTCGCTCATAGGAAACACTCGTGCTTACCTTGAGGCTAGGGCTCACGTTTACTTCGCACTTTAGCTGGGGCAAGCGTGGGATGAGCTCCCAGAAAGGCACTCGAGACCACCTGGTTTCATAGGAGAAACTCTCTTTCTTCACTGAGGCATTCCTAGAGGTGACTAGAAGACGGGTAGCAGCAATGTCTTTCAGTCAGCCTGGAGGCCGCCACTATCTACCTTTGAAATGGGGAAAATCCTGCCTCTTTCCAGGCTTCTCAATTACAAAGTGGATCACCCAGCACATACACCTATCTTCTCTGACAACCCAAGGGAGACCCTTGGAACACACTTCGGCCTTCTGCGATGAAACTTTTGCATGCAGGGTGTGCTGCATGTGGTGAACGGCATAATCCTCTAAATGCCCTCAGTAGGCCTAGGTGACTTTGGATGTTCCAAATGCCTAGCAATGCTCAGAGTAAATCTCTACTTTACTTCGGGCTGGGCCTAAAGTCCAGTTTCCGCGTCACTTAGAGAGACGTCGAGCTGGAGTCCCCCTACTGATTTGGAGCCCCGGGGGTTTCTTTCAGGGCAGCGTAGCTTTCCATAACGTGGCAGACGCACATGGAACGAAAGCCTGCCAAGAACCGCGGTCCTGAGGCTGCTTCAAACCTGTGGAATGCTAGCCCTAGAGAACACCTTAGTTCCCGGCCCTTTCAACTGCCTAGTGAGGGATGATCCCAGAGCTGTGTATCCCTTGATTGTGCTCAGAGGGCTTTGGGTACACAGCACAATTCCTTGGAAAGAAGTGCCCACGTGAGAGTCTTGAGCGCTGTGAGGCCTACTAAGGCTAAAGCCGTCCTATCTCTGGTAATGGGAAAATGTGCACCTTACCTCGAGACTAGCGGTCCCATTTAGTTGGCACTTGAGCGACAGTATGCTCCTGGGGTGAGCTCCCAGGAAGGAATCGCAAGCACCTGGTTTCTTTTGGAAAAACTCACTGCTCCTCAGAGGCATCTGTGGAGTGAATAGTACCCTGGTGGTGGGGTTGTCAGGCGGCTTGGAAGCTGCCACGAAGTTGCTTTGCAAAGGGGGAAAGTCGGGCTTCTCCCACATTCTCCAGGTGCCAACTTGACCCCACAGCGCATTGACCAGCACTCTCTGACTGACTACTGGAGACTTTCAGCCACACTGGGCCTTTCTAGGATCACACTTCGTTGGACGCGGGGGGTTTGGCATGCCATGAATAGCATTACCCGCTTAATGACTGAGTCAGGCCTAGGTGACTTTGGATCGTCCAAATGCCTCACAATTGTACCGGGTTTTCTGTACTTTCTGTCAGGCTGGACCTACAGTGTACCTGGCGTCACAATAGAGAGATGACAGGTAAGAGTTGCCAGGATGCACTTAAGGCTCAAGGATTCTTTCACTGCCGTTCAGAGGGCCTCCACAGAGGGAGAGCCGCGTTGACTGTAATACTGGCAAAAACGTTGTCCTGGAGCTGCCTTACAGCTGTAGAAATCAAGCTCTGCAAACGAGAAGCAGTTCATTGCCCTCCCCTCTGCAGAGAAAGAGTTGACCCCAACAGTTTGTTCTGTGTTGTGTGGCTCGGAAAACAAACAGGGGACTCACAGCGCACACGCTCTCCCACAGAAGGGAATTCATACGCGACTCTCTGAGGCCTACGGAAAGCCGTTAGAGGAGTTAAAGCACTCTATCGAGTCAGGGTTCATGGAGATGGCTGCACACAAAACCTCGCTCATAGGAAACACTCGTGCTTACCTTGAGGCTAGGGCTCACGTTTACTTCGCACTTTAGCTAGGGCAAGCGAGGGATGAGCTCCCAGCAAGGCACTGGAGAGCACCTGGTTTCATAGGAGAAACTCTCTTTCTTCACTGAGGCATTCCTAGAGGTGACTAGAAGACGGGTAGCAGCAATGTCTTTCAGTCAGCCTGGAGGCCGCCACTATCTACCTTTGAAATGGGGAAAATCCTGCCTCTTTCCAGGCTTCTCAATTACAAAGTGGATCACCCAGCACATACACCTATCTTCTCTGACAACCCAAGGGAGACCCTTGGAACACACTTCGGCCTTCTGCGATGAAACTTTTGCATGCAGGGTGTGCTGCATGTGGTGAACGGCATAATCCTCTAAATGCCCTCAGTAGGCCTAGGTGACTTTGGATGTTCCAAATGCCTAGCAATGCTCAGAGTAAATCTCTACTTTACTTCGGGCTGGGCCTAAAGTCCAGTTTCCGCGTCACTTAGAGAGACGTCGAGCTGGAGTCCCCCAACTGATTTGGAGCCCCGGGGGTTTCTTTCATGGCAGCGTAGCTTTCCATAACGTGGCAGACGCACATGGAACGAAAGCCTGCCAAGAACCGCGGTCCTGAGGCTGCTTCAAACCTGTGGAATGCTAGCCCTAGAGAACACCTTAGTTCCCGGCCCTTTCAACTGCATAGTGAGGGATGATCCCAGAGCTGTTTATCCCTTGATTGTGCTCAGAGGGCTTTGGGTACACAGCACAATTCCTTGGAAAGAAGAGCCCACGTGAGAGTCTTGAGCGCTGTGAGGCCTACTAAGGCTAAAGCCGTCCATTGACTAAGACTTCCTGGAAACTGGTGCACACCTATCTCTGGTAATGGGAAAATGTGCACCTTACCTCGAGACTAGCGGTCCCATTTAGTTGGCACTTGAGCGACAGTATGCTCCTGGGGTGAGCTCCCAGGAAGGAATCGCAAGCACCTGGTTTCTTTTGGAAAAACTCACTGCTCCTCAGAGGCATCTGTGGAGTGAATAGTACCCTGGTGGTGGGGTTGTCAGGCGGCTTGGAAGCTGCAACGAAGTTGCTTTGCAAAGGGGGAAAGTCGGGCTTCTCCCACATTCTCCAGGTGCCAACTTGACCCCACAGCGCATTGACCAGCACTCTCTGACTGACTACTGGAGACTTTCAGCCACACTGGGCCTTTCTAGGATCACACTTCGTTGGACGCGGGGTGTTAGGCATGCCATGAATAGCATTACCCGCTTAATGACTGAGTCAGGCCTAGGTGACTTTGGATCGTCCAAATGCCTCACAATTGTACCGGGTTTTCTGTACTTTCTGTCAGGCTGGACCTACAGTGTACCTGGCGTCACAATAGAGAGATGACAGGTAAGAGTTGCCAGGATGCACTTAAGGCTCAAGGATTCTTTCACTGCCGTTCATAGGGCCTCCACAGAGGGAGAGCCACGTTGACTGTAATACTGGCAAAAACGTTGTCCTGGAGCTGCCTTACAGCTGTAGAAATCAAGTTCTGCAAACGAGAAGCAGTTCATTGCCCTCCCCTCTGCAGAGAAAGAGTTGACCGCAACAGTTTGTTCTGTGTTGTGTGGCTCGGAATACAAACAGGGGACTCACAGCGCACACGCTCTCCCACAGAAGGGAATTCATACGCGACTCTCTGAGGCCTACGGAAAGCCGTTAGAGGAGATAAAGCACTCTATCGAGTCAGGGTTCATGGAGATGGCTGCACACAAAACCTCGCTCATAGGAAACACTCGTGCTTACCTTGAGGCTAGGGCTCACGTTTACTTCGCACTTTAGCTGGGGCAAGCGTGGGATGAGCTCCCAGAAAGGCACTCGAGACCACCTGGTTTCATAGGAGAAACTCTCTTTCTTCACTGAGGCATTCCTAGAGGTGACTAGAAGACGGGTAGCAGCAATGTCTTTCAGTCAGCCTGGAGGCCGCCACTATCTACCTTTGAAATGGGGAAAATCCTGCCTCTTTCCAGGCTTCTCAATTACAAAGTGGATCACCCAGCACATACACCTATCTTCTCTGACAACCCAAGGGAGACCCTTGGAACACACTTCGGCCTTCTGCGATGAAACTTTTGCATGCAGGGTGTGCTGCATGTGGTGAACGGCATAATCCTCTAAATGCCCTCAGTAGGCCTAGGTGACTTTGGATGTTCCAAATGCCTAGCAATGCTCAGAGTAAATCTCTACTTTACTTCGGGCTGGGCCTAAAGTCCAGTTTCCGCGTCACTTAGAGAGACGTCAAGCTGGAGTCCCCCAACTGATTTGGAGCCCCGGGGGTTTCATTCAGGGCAGCGTAGCTTTCCATAACGTGGCAGACGCACATGGAACGAAAGCCTGCCAAGAACCGCGGTCCTGAGGCTGCTTCAAACCTGTGGAATGCTAGCCCTAGAGAACACCTTAGTTCCCGGCCCTTTCAACTGCATAGTGAGGGATGATCCCAGAGCTGTGTATCCCTTGATTGTGCTCAGAGGGCTTTGGGTACACAGCACAATTCCTTGGAAAGAAGTGCCCACGTGAGAGTCTTGAGCGCTGTGAGGCCTACTAAGGCTAAAGCCGTCCTATCTCTGGTAATGGGAAAATGTGCACCTTACCTCGAGACTAGAGGTCCCATTTAGTTGGCACTTGAGCGACAGTATGCTCCTGGGGTGAGCTCCCAGGAAGGAATCGCAAGCACCTGGTTTCTTTTGGAAAAACTCACTGCTCCTCAGAGGCATCTGTGGAGTGAATAGTACCCTGGTGGTGGGGTTGTCAGGCGGCTTGGAAGCTGCCACGAAGTTGCTTTGCAAAGGGGGAAAGTCGGGCTTCTCCCACATTCTCCATTTGCCAACTTGACCCACAGCGCATTGAACAGCACTCTCTGACTGAGTACTGGAGACTTTCAGCCACACTGGGCCTTTCTTGGATCACACTTCGTTGGACGCGGGGGGTTTGGCATGCCATGAATAGCATTACCCGCTTAATGACTGAGTCAGGCCTAGGTGACTTTGGATCGTCCAAATGCCTCACAATTGTACCGGGTTTTCTGTACTTTCTGTCAGGCTGGACCTACAGTGTACCTGGCGTCACAATAGAGAGATGACAGGTAAGAGTTGCCAGGATGCACTTAAGGCTCAAGGATTCTTTCACTGCCGTTCAGAGGGCCTCCACAGAGGGAGAGCCACGTTGACTGTAATACTGGCAAAAACGTTGTCCTGGAGCTGCCTTACAGCTGTAGAAATCAAGCTCTGCAAACGAGAAGCAGTTCATTGCCCTCCCCTCTGCAGAGAAAGAGTTGACCGCAACAGTTTGTTCTGTGTTGTGTGGCTCGGAAAACAAACAGGGGACTCACAGCGCACACGCTCTCCCACAGAAGGGAATTCATACGCGACTCTCTGAGGCCTACGGAAAGCCGTTAGAGGAGTTAAAGCACTCTATCGAGTCAGGGTTCATGGAGATGGCTGCACACAAAACCTCGCTCATAGGAAACACTCGTGCTTACCTTGAGGCTAGGGCTCACGTTTACTTCGCACTTTAGCTGGGGCAAGCGTGGGATGAGCTCCCAGCAAGGCACTGGAGACCACCTGGTTTCATAGGAGAAACTCTCTTTCTTCACTGAGGCATTCCTAGACGTGACTAGAAGACGGGTAGCAGCAATGTCTTTCAGTCAGCCTGGAGGCCGCCACTCTCTACTTTTCAAATGGGGAAAATCCTGCCTCTTTCCAGGCTTCTCAATTACAAAGTGGATCACCCAGCACATACACCTATCTTCTCTGACAACCCAAGGGAGACCCTAGGAACACACTTCGGCCTTCTGCGATGAAACTTTTGCATGCAGGGTGTGCTGCATGTGGTGAACAGCATAATCCTCTAAATGCCCTCAGTAGGCCTAGGTGACTTTGGATGTTCCAAATGCCTAGCAATGCTCAGAGTAAATCTCTACTTTACTTCGGGCTGGGCCTAAATCCAGTTTCTGCGTCACTTAGAGAGACGTCGAGCTGGAGTCCCCCTACTGATTTGGAGCCCCGGGGGTTTCTTTCAGGGCGCGTAGCTTTCCATAACGTGGCAGACGCACATGGAACGAAAGCCTGCCAAGAACCGCGGTCCTGAGGCTGCTTCAAACCTGTGGAAAGCTAGCCCTAGAGAACACCTTAGTTCCCCGCCCTTTCAACTGCATAGTGAGGGATGTTCCCAGAGCTGTGTATCCCTTGATTGTGCTCAGAAGGCTTTGGGTACACAGCGCACTTCCTTGGAAAGAAGTGCCCACGTGAGAGTCTTGAGCGCTGTGAGGCCTACTAAGGCTAAAGCCGTCCTATCTCTGGTAATGGGAAAATGTGCACCTTACCTCGAGACTAGAGGTCCCATTTAGTTGGCACTTGAGCGACAGTATGCTCCTGGGGTGAGCTCCCAGGAAGGAATCGCAAGCACCTGGTTTCTTTTGGGAAAACTCACTGCTCCTCAGAGGCATCTGTGGAGTGAATAGTACCCTGGTGGTGGGGTTGTCAGGCGGCTTGGAAGCTGCCACGAAGTTGCTTTGCAAAGGGGGAAAGTCGGGCTTCTCCCACATTCTCCATTTGCCAACTTGACCCCACAGCGCATTGAACAGCACTCTCTGACTGACTACTGGAGACTTTCAGCCACACTGGGCCTTTCTTGGATCACACTTCGTTGGACGCGGAGTTTTGGCATGCCATGAATAGCATTACCCGCTTAATGACTGAGTCAGGCCTAGGTGACTTTGGATCGTCCAAATGCCTCACAATTGTACCGGGTTTTCTGTACTTTCTGTCAGGCTGGACCTACAGTGTACCTGGCGTCACAATAGAGAGATGACAGGTAAGAGTTGCCAGGATGCACTTAAGGCTCAAGGATTCTTTCACTGCCGTTCAGAGGGCCTCCACAGAGGGAGAGCCACGTTGACTGTAATACTGGCAAAAACGTTGTCCTGGAGCTGCCTTACAGCTGTAGAAATCAAGTTCTGCAAACGAGAAGCAGTTCATTGCCCTCCCCTCTGCAGAGAAAGAGTTGACCGCAACAGTTTGTTCTGTGTTGTGTGGCTCGGAAAACAAACAGGGGACTCACAGCGCACACGCTCTCCCACAGAAGGGAATTCATACGCGACTCTCTGAGGCCTACGGAAAGCCGTTAGAGGAGATAAAGCACTCTATCGAGTCAGGGTTCATGGAGATGGCTGCACACAAAACCTCGCTCATAGGAAACACTCGTGCTTACCTTGAGGCTAGGGCTCACGTTTACTTCGCACTTTAGCTGGGGCAAGCGTGGGATGAGCTCCCAGAAAGGCACTCGAGACCACCTGGTTTCATAGGAGAAACTCTCTTTCTTCACTGAGGCATTCCTAGAGGTGACTAGAAGACGGGTAGCAGCAATGTCTTTCAGTCAGCCTGGAGGCCGCCACTATCTACCTTTGAAATGGGGAAAATCCTGCCTCTTTCCAGGCTTCTCAATTACAAAGTGGATCACCCAGCACATACACCTATCTTCTCTGACAACCCAAGGGAGACCCTTGGAACACACTTCGGCCTTCTGCGATGAAACTTTTGCATGCAGGGTGTGCTGCATGTGGTGAACGGCATAATCCTCTAAATGCCCTCAGTAGGCCTAGGTGACTTTGGATGTTCCAAATGCCTAGCAATGCTCAGAGTAAATCTCTACTTTACTTCGGGCTGGGCCTAAAGTCCAGTTTCCGCGTCACTTAGAGAGACGTCAAGCTGGAGTCCCCCAACTGATTTGGAGCCCCGGGGGTTTCATTCAGGGCAGCGTAGCTTTCCATAACGTGGCAGACGCACATGGAACGAAAGCCTGCCAAGAACCGCGGTCCTGAGGCTGCTTCAAACCTGTGGAATGCTAGCCCTAGAGAACACCTTAGTTCCCGGCCCTTTCAACTGCCTAGTGAGGGATGATCCCAGAGCTGTGTATCCCTTGATTGTGCTCAGAGGGCTTTGGGTACACAGCACAATTCCTTGGAAAGAAGTGCCCACGTGAGAGTCTTGAGCGCTGTGAGGCCTACTAAGGCTAAAGCCGTCCTATCTCTGGTAATGGGAAAATGTGCACCTTACCTCGAGACTAGAGGTCCCATTTAGTTGGCACTTGAGCGACAGTATGATCCTGGGGTGAGCTCCCAGGAAGGAATCGCAAGCACCTGGTTTCTTTTGGAAAAACTCACTGCTCCTCAGAGGCATCTGTGGAGTGAATAGTACCCTGGTGGTGGGGTTGTCAGGCGGCTTGGAAGCTGCATCGAAGTTGCTTTGCAAAGGGGGAAAGTCGGGCTTCTCCCACATTCTCCAGGTGCCAACTTGACCCCACAGCGCATTGACCAGCACTCTCTGACTGACTACTGGAGACTTTCAGCCACACTGGGCCTTTCTAGGATCACACTTCGTTGGACGCGGGGTGTTAGGCATGCCATGAATAGCATTACCCGCTTAATGACTGAGTCAGGCCTAGGTGACTTTGGATCGTCCAAATGCCTCACAATTGTACCGGGTTTTCTGTACTTTCTGTCAGGCTGGACCTACAGTGTACCTGGCGTCACAATAGAGAGATGACAGGTAAGAGTTGCCAGGATGCACTTAAGGCTCAAGGATTCTTTCACTGCCGTTCAGAGGGCCTCCACAGAGGGAGAGCCACGTTGACTGTAATACTGGCAAAAACGTTGTCCTGGAGCTGCCTTACAGCTGTAGAAATCAAGCTCTGCAAACGAGAAGCAGTTCATTGCCCTCCCCTCTGCAGAGAAAGAGTTGACCGCAACAGTTTGTTCTGTGTTGTGTGGCTCGGAAAACAAACAGGGGACTCACAGCGCACACGCTCTCCCACAGAAGGGAATTCATACGCGACTCTCTGAGGCCTACGGAAAGCCGTTAGAGGAGATAAAGCACTCTATCGAGTCAGGGTTCATGGAGATGGCTGCACACAAAACCTCGCTCATAGGAAACACTCGTGCTTACCTTGAGGCTAGGGCTCACGTTTATTTCGCACTTTAGCTGGGGCAAGCGTGGGATGAGCTCCCAGAAAGGCACTCGAGACCACCTGGTTTCATAGGAGAAACTCTCTTTCTTCACTGAGGCATTCCTAGAGGTGACTAGAAGACGGGTAGCAGCAATGTCTTTCAGTCAGCCTGGAGGCCGCCACTATCTACCTTTGAAATGGGGAAAATCCTGCCTCTTTCCAGGCTTCTCAATTACAAAGTGGATCACCCAGCACATACACCTATCTTCTCTGACAACCCAAGGGAGACCCTTGGAACACACTTCGGCCTTCTGCGATGAAACTTTTGCATGCAGGGTGTGCTGCATGTGGTGAACGGCATAATCCTCTAAATGCCCTCAGTAGGCCTAGGTGACTTTGGATGTTCCAAATGCCTAGCAATGCTCAGAGTAAATCTCTACTTTACTTCGGGCTGGGCCTAAAGTCCAGTTTCCGCGTCACTTAGAGAGACGTCAAGCTGGAGTCCCCCAACTGATTTGGAGCCCCGGGGGTTTCATTCAGGGCAGCGTAGCTTTCCATAACGTGGCAGACGCACATGGAACGAAAGCCTGCCAAGAACCGCGGTCCTGAGGCTGCTTCAAACCTGTGGAATGCTAGCCCTAGAGAACACCTTAGTTCCCGGCCCTTTCAACTGCATAGTGAGGGATGATCCCAGAGCTGTGTATCCCTTGATTGTGCTCAGAGGGCTTTGGGTACACAGCACAATTCCTTGGAAAGAAGTGCCCACGTGAGAGTCTTGAGCGCTGTGAGGCCTACTAAGGCTAAAGCCGTCCTATCTCTGGTAATGGGAAAATGTGCACCTTACCTCGAGACTAGAGGTCCCATTTAGTTGGCACTTGAGCGACAGTATGCTCCTGGGGTGAGCTCCCAGGAAGGAATCGCAAGCACCTGGTTTCTTTTGGAAAAACTCACTGCTCCTCAGAGGCATCTGTGGAGTGAATAGTACCCTGGTGGTGGGGTTGTCAGGCGGCTTGGAAGCTGCCACGAAGTTGCTTTGCAAAGGGGGAAAGTCGGGCTTCTCCCACATTCTCCAGGTGCCAACTTGACCCCACAGCGCATTGAACAGCACTCTCTGACTGACTACTGGAGACTTTCAGCCACACTGGGCCTTTCTAGGATCACACTTCGTTGGACGCGGGGTATTAGGCATGACATGAATAGCATTACCCGCTTAATGACTGAGTCAGGCCTAGGTGACTTTGGATCGTCCAAATGCCTCACAATTGTACCGGGTTTTCTGTACTTTCTGTCAGGCTGGACCTACAGTGTACCTGGCGTCACAATAGAGAGATGACAGGTAAGAGTTGCCAGGATGCACTTAAGGCTCAAGGATTCTTTCACTGCCGTTCAGAGGGCCTCCACAGAGGGAGAGCCACGTTGACTGTAATACTGGCAAAAACGTTGTCCTGGAGCTGCTTTACAGCTGTAGAAATCAAGCTCTGCAAACGAGAAGCAGTTCATTGCCCTCCCCTTTGCAGAGAAAGAGTTGACCGCAACAGTTTGTTCTGTGTTGTGTGGCTCGGAAAACAAACAGGGGACTCACAGCGCACACGCTCTCCCACAGAAGGGAATTCATACGCGACTCTCTGAGGCCTAAGGAAAGCCGTTAGAGGAGATAAAGCACTCTATCGAGTCAGGGTTCATGGAGATGGCTGCACACAAAACCTCGCTCATAGGAAACACTCGTGCTTACCTTGAGGCTAGGGCTCACGTTTACTTCGCACTTTAGCTGGTGCAAGCGTGGGATGAGCTCCCAGAAAGGCACTCGAGACCACCTGGTTTCATAGGAGAAACTCTCTTTCTTCACTGAGGCATTCCTAGAGGTGACTAGAAGACGGGTAGCAGCAATGTCTTTCAGTCAGCCTGGAGGCCGCCACTATCTACCTTTGAAATGGGGAAAATCCTGCCTCTTTCCAGGCTTCTCAATTACAAAGTGGATCACCCAGCACATACACCTATCTTCTCTGACAACCCAAGGGAGACCCTTGGAACACACTTCGGCCTTCTGCGATGAAACTTTTGCATGCAGGGTGTGCTGCATGTGGTGAACGGCATAATCCTCTAAATGCCCTCAGTAGGCCTAGGTGACTTTGGATGTTCCAAATGCCTAGCAAAGCTCAGAGTAAATCTCTACTTTACTTCGGGCTGGGCCTAAAGTCCAGTTTCCGCGTCACTTAGAGAGACGTCAAGCTGGAGTCCCCCAACTGATTTGGAGCCCCGGGGGTTTCTTTCATGGCAGCGTAGCTTTCCATAACGTGGCAGACGCACATGGAACGAAAGCCTGCCCAGAACCGCGGTCCTGAGGCTGCTTCAAACCTGTGGAATGCTAGCCCTAGAGAACACCTTAGTTCCCGGCCCTTTCAACTGCATAGTGAGGGATGTTCCCAGAGCTGTGTATCCCTTGATTGTGCTCAGAAGGCTTTGGGTACACAGCGCACTTCCTTGGAAAGAAGTGCCCACGTGAGAGTCTTGAGCGCTGTGAGGCCTACTAAGGCTAAAGCCGTCCTATCTCTGGTAATGGGAAAATGTGCACCTTACCTCGAGACTAGAGGTCCCATTTAGTTGGCACTTGAGCGACAGTATGCTCCTGGGGTGAGCTCCCAGGAAGGAATCGCAAGCACCTGGTTTCTTTTGGAAAAACTCACTGCTCCTCAGAGGCATCTGTGGAGTGAATAGTACCCTGGTGGTGGGGTTGTCAGGCGGCTTGGAAGCTGCAACGAAGTTGCTTTGCAAAGGGGGAAAGTCGGGCTTCTCCCACATTCTCCAGGTGCCAACTTGACCCCACAGCGCATTGACCAGCACTCTCTGACTGACTACTGGAGACTTTCAGCCACACTGGGCCTTTCTAGGATCACACTTCGTTGGACGCGGGGGGTTTGGCATGCCATGAATAGCATTACCCGCTTAATGACTGAGTCAGGCCTAGGTGACTTTGGATCGTCCAAATGCCTCACAATTGTACCGGGTTTTCTGTACTTTCTGTCAGGCTGGACCTACAGTGTACCTGGCGTCACAATAGAGAGATGACAGGTAAGAGTTGCCAGGATGCACTTAAGGCTCAAGGATTCTTTCACTGCCATTCAGAGGGCCTCCACAGAGGGAGAGCCACGTTGACTGTAATACTGGCAAAAACGTTGTCCTGGAGCTGCCTTACAGCTGTAGAAATCAAGCTCTGCAAACGAGAAGCAGTTCATTGCCCTCCCCTCTGCAGAGAAAGAGTTGACCGCAACAGTTTGTTCTGTGTTGTGTGGCTCGGAAAACAAACAGGGGACTCACAGCGCACACGCTCTCCCACAGAAGGGAATTCATACGCGACTCTCTGAGGCCTACGGAAAGCCGTTAGAGGAGTTAAAGCACTCTATCGAGTCAGGGTTCATGGAGATGGCTGCACACAAAACCTCGCTCATAGGAAACACTCGTGCTTACCTTGAGGCTAGGGCTCACGTTTACTTCGCACTTTAGCTAGGGCAAGCGAGGGATGAGCTCCCAGCAAGGCACTGGAGACCACCTGCTTTCATAGGAGAAACTCTCTTTCTTCACTGAGGCATTCCTAGAGGTGACTAGAAGACGGGTAGCAGCAATGTCTTTCAGTCAGCCTGGAGGCCGCCATTATCTACCTTTGAAATGGGGAAAATCCTGCCTCTTTCCAGGCTTCTCAATTACAAAGTGGATCACCCAGCACATACACCTATCTTCTCTGACAACCCAAGGGAGACCCTTGGAACACACTTCGGCCTTCTACGATGAAACTTTTGCATGCAGGGTGTGCTGCATGTGGTGAACGGCATAATCCTCTAAATGCCCTCAGTAGGCCTAGGTGACTTTGGATGTTCCAAATGCCTAGCAATGCTCAGAGTAAATCTCTACTTTACTTCGGGCTGGGCCTAAAGTCCAGTTTCCGCGTCACTTAGAGAGACGTCGAGCTGGAGTCCCCCAACTGATTTGGAGCCCCGGGGGTTTCTTTCATGGCAGCGTAGCTTTCCATAACGTGGCAGACGCACATGGAACGAAAGCCTGCCAAGAACCGCGGTCCTGAGGCGGCTTCAAACCTGTGGAATGCTAGCCCTAGAGAACACCTTAGTTCCCGGCCCTTTCAACTGCATAGTGAGGGATGATCCCAGAGATGTTTATCCCTTGATTGTGCTCAGAGGGCTTTGGGTACACAGCACAATTCCTTGGAAAGAAGTGCCCACGTGAGAGTCTTGAGCGCTGTGAGGCCTACTAAGGCTAAAGCCGTCCATTGACTAAGACTTCCTGGAAACTGGTGCACACCTATCTCTGGTAATGGGAAAATGTGCACCTTACCTCGAGACTAGCGGTCCCATTTAGTTGGCACTTGAGCGACAGTATGCTCCTGGGGTGAGCTCCCAGGAAGGAATCGCAAGCACCTGGTTTCTTTTGGAAAAACTCACTGCTCCTCAGAGGCATCTGTGGAGTGAATAGTACCCTGGTGGTGGGGTTGTCAGGCGGCTTGGAAGCTGCAACGGAGTTGCTTTGCAAAGGGGGAAAGTCGGGCTTCTCCCACATTCTCCAGGTGCCAACTTGACCCCACAGCGCATTGACCAGCACTCTCTGACTGACTACTGGAGACTTTCAGCCACACTGGGCCTTTCTAGGATCACACTTCGTTGGACGCGGGGTGTTAGGCATGCCATGAATAGCATTACCCGCTTAATGACTGAGTCAGGCCTAGGTGACTTTGGATCGTCCAAATGCCTCACAATTGTACCGGGTTTTCTGTACTTTCTGTCAGGCTGGACCTACAGTGTACCTGGCGTCACAATAGAGAGATGACAGGTAAGAGTTGCCAGGATGCACTTAAGGCTCAAGGATTCTTTCACTGCCGTTCAGAGGGCCTCCACAGAGGGAGAGCCACGTTGACTGTAATACTGGCAAAAACGTTGTCCTGGAGCTGCCTTACAGCTGTAGAAATCAAGCTCTGCAAACGAGAAGCAGTTCATTGCCCTCCCCTCTGCAGAGAAAGAGTTGACCGCAACAGTTTGTTCTGTGTTGTGTGGCTCGGAAAACAAACAGGGGACTCACAGCGCACACGCTCTCCCACAGAAGGGAATTCATACGCGACTCTCTGAGGCCTACGGAAAGCCGTTAGAGGAGATAAAGCACTCTATCGAGTCAGGGTTCATGGAGATGGCTGCACACAAAACCTCGCTCATAGGAAACACTCGTGCTTACCTTGAGGCTAGGGCTCACGTTTACTTCGCACTTTAGCTGGGGCAAGCGTGGGATGAGCTCCCAGAAAGGCACTCGAGACCACCTGGTTTCATAGGAGAAACTCTCTTTCTTCACTGAGGCATTCCTAGAGGTGACTAGAAGACGGGTAGCAGCAATGTCTTTCAGTCAGCCTGGAGGCCGCCACTATCTACTTTTCAAATGGGGAAAATCCTGCCTCTTTCCAGGCTTCTCAATTACAAAGTGGATCACCCAGCACATACACCTATCTTCTCTGACAACCCAAGGGAGACCCTAGGAACACACTTCGGCCTTCTGCGATGAAACTTTTGCATGCAGGGTGTGCTGCATGTGGTGAACGGCATAATCCTCTAAATGCCCTCAGTAGGCCTAGGTGACTTTGGATGTTCCAAATGCCTAGCAATGCTCAGAGTAAATCTCTACTTTACTTCGGGCTGGGCCTAAAGTCCAGTTTCCGCGTCACTTAGAGAGACGTCAAGCTGGAGTCCCCCAACTGATTTGGAGCCCCGGGGGTTTCTTTCAGGGCAGCGTAGCTTTCCATAACGTGGCAGACGCACATGGAACGAAAGCCTGCCAAGAACCGCGGTCCTGAGGCTGCTTCAAACCTGTGGAATGCTAGCCCTAGAGAACACCTTAGTTCCCGGCCCTTTCAACTGCCTAGTGAGGGATGATCCCAGAGCTGTGTATCCCTTGATTGTGCTCAGAGGGCTTTGGGTACACAGCACAATTCCTTGGAAAGAAGTGCCCACGTGAGAGTCTTGAGCGCTGTGAGGCCTACTAAGGCTAAAGCCGTCCTATCTCTGGTAATGGGAAAATGTGCACCTTACCTCGAGACTAGAGGTCCCATTTAGTTGGCACTTGAGCGACAGTATGCTCCTGGGGTGAGCTCCAGGAAGGAATCGCAAGCACCTGGTTTCTTTTGGAAAAACTCACTGCTCCTCAGAGGCATCTGTGGAGTGAATAGTACCCTGGTGGTGGGGTTGTCAGGCGGCTTGGAAGCTGCCACGAAGTTGCTTTGCAAAGGGGGAAAGTCGGGCTTCTCCCACATTCTCCAGGTGCCAACTTGACCCCACAGCGCATTGACCAGCACTCTCTGACTGACTACTGGAGACTTTCAGCCACACTGGGCCTTTCTAGGATCACACTTCGTTGGACGCGGGGGGTTTGGCATGCCATGAATAGCATTACCCGCTTAATGACTGAGTCAGGCCTAGGTGACTTTGGATCGTCCAAATGCCTCACAATTGTACCGGGTTTTCTGTACTTTCTGTCAGGCTGGACCTACAGTGTACCTGGCGTCACAATAGAGAGATGACAGGTAAGAGTTGCCAGGATGCACTTAAGGCTCAAGGATTCTTTCACTGCCGTTCAGAGGGCCTCCACAGAGGGAGAGCCACGTTGACTGTAATACTGGCAAAAACGTTGTCCTGGAGCTGCCTTACAGCTGTAGAAATCAAGCTCTGCAAACGAGAAGCAGTTCATTGCCCTCCCCTCTGCAGAGAAAGAGTTGACCCCAACAGTTTGTTCTGTGTTGTGTGGCTCGGAAAACAAACAGGGGACTCACAGCGCACACGCTCTCCCACAGAAGGGAATTCATACGCGACTCTCTGAGGCCTACGGAAAGCCGTTAGAGGAGTTAAAGCACTCTATCGAGTCAGGGTTCATGGAGATGGCTGCACACAAAACCTCGCTCATAGGAAACACTCGTGCTTACCTTGAGGCTAGGGCTCACGTTTACTTCGCACTTTAGCTAGGGCAAGCGAGGGATGAGCTCCCAGCAAGGCACTGGAGACCACCTGGTTTCATAGGAGAAACTCTCTTTCTTCACTGAGGCATTCCTAGAGGTGACTAGAAGACGGGTAGCAGCAATGTCTTTCAGTCAGCCTGGAGGCCGCCATTATCTACCTTTGAAATGGGGAAAATCCTGCCTCTTTCCAGGCTTCTCAATTACAAAGTGGATCACCCAGCACATACACCTATCTTCTCTGACAACCCAAGGGAGACCCTTGGAACACACTTCGGCCTTCTACGATGAAACTTTTGCATGCAGGGTGTGCTGCATGTGGTGAACGGCATAATCCTCTAAATGCCCTCAGTAGGCCTAGGTGACTTTGGATGTTCCAAATGCCTAGCAATGCTCAGAGTAAATCTCTACTTTACTTCGGGCTGGGCCTAAAGTCCAGTTTCCGCGTCACTTAGAGAGACGTCGAGCTGGAGTCCCCCAACTGATTTGGAGCCCCGGGGGTTTCTTTCAGGGCAGCGTAGCTTTCCATAACGTGGCAGACGCACATGGAACGAAAGCCTGCCAAGAACCGCGGTCCTGAGGCTGCTTCAAACCTGTGGAATGCTAGCCCTAGAGAACACCTTAGTTCCCGGCCCTTTCAACTGCATAGTGAGGGATGATCCCAGAGCTGTTTATCCCTTGATTGTGCTCAGAGGGCTTTGGGTACACAGCACAATTCCTTGGAAAGAAGTGCCCACGTGAGAGTCTTGAGCGCTGTGAGGCCTACTAAGGCTAAAGCCGTCCATTGACTAAGACTTCCTGGAAACTGGTGCACACCTATCTCTGGTAATGGGAAAATGTGCACCTTACCTCGAGACTAGCGGTCCCATTTAGTTGGCACTTGAGCGACAGTATGCTCCTGGGGTGAGCTCCCAGGAAGGAATCGCAAGCACCTGGTTTCTTTTGGAAAAACTCACTGCTCCTCAGAGGCATCTGTGGAGTGAATAGTACCCTGGTGGTGGGGTTGTCAGGCGGCTTGGAAGCTGCAACGAAGTTGCTTTGCAAAGGGGGAAAGTCGGGCTTCTCCCACATTCTCCAGGTGCCAACTTGACCCCACAGCGCATTGACCAGCACTCTCTGACTGACTACTGGAGACTTTCAGCCACACTGGGCCTTTCTAGGATCACACTTCGTTGGACGCGGGGTGTTAGGCATGCCATGAATAGCATTACCCGCTTAATGACTGAGTCAGGCCTAGGTGACGTTGGATCGTCCAAATGCCTCACAATTGTACCGGGTTTTCTGTACTTTCTGTCAGGCTGGACCTACAGTGTACCTGGCGTCACAATAGAGAGATGACAGGTAAGAGTTGCCAGGATGCACTTAAGGCTCAAGGATTCTTTCACTGCCGTTCAGAGGGCCTCCACAGAGGGAGAGCCACGTTGACTGTAATACTGGCAAAAACGTTGTCCTGGAGCTGCCTTACAGCTGTAGAAATCAAGCTCTGCAAACGAGAAGCAGTTCATTGCCCTCCCCTCTGCAGAGAAAGAGTTGACCGCAACAGTTTGTTCTGTGTTGTGTGGCTCGGAAAACAAACAGGGGACTCACAGCGCACACGCTCTCCCACAGAAGGGAATTCATACGCGACTCTCTGAGGCCTACGGAAAGCCGTTAGAGGAGATAAAGCACTCTATCGAGTCAGGGTTCATGGAGATGGCTGCACACAAAACCTCGCTCATAGGAAACACTCGTGCTTACCTTGAGGCTAGGGCTCACGTTTACTTCGCACTTTAGCTGGGGCAAGCGTGGGATGAGCTCCCAGAAAGGCACTCGAGACCACCTGGTTTCATAGGAGAAACTCTCTTTCTTCACTGAGGCATTCCTAGAGGTGACTAGAAGACGGGTAGCAGCAATGTCTTTCAGTCAGCCTGGAGGCCGCCACTATCTACCTTTGAAATGGGGAAAATCCTGCCTCTTTCCAGGCTTCTCAATTACAAAGTGGATCACCCAGCACATACACCTATCTTCTCTGACAACCCAAGGGAGACCCTTGGAACACACTTCGGCCTTCTGCGATAAAACTTTTGCATGCAGGGTGTGCTGCATGTGGTGAACGGCATAATCCTCTAAATGCCCTCAGTAGGCCTAGGTGACTTTGGATGTTCCAAATGCCTAGCAATGCTCAGAGTAAATCTCTACTTTACTTCGGGCTGGGCCTAAAGTCCAGTTTCCGCGTCACTTAGAGAGACGTCAAGCTGGAGTCCCCCAACTGATTTGGAGCCTCGGGGGTTTCTTTCAGGGCAGCGTAGCTTTCCATAACGTGGCAGACGCACATGGAACGAAAGCCTGCCAAGAACCGCGGTCCTGAGGCTGCTTCAAACCTGTGGAATGCTAGACCTAGAGAACACCTTAGTTCCCGGCCCTTTCAACTGCCTAGTGAGGGATGATCCCAGAGCTGTGTATCCCTTGATTGTGCTCAGAGGGCTTTGGGTACACAGCACACAATTCCTTGGAAAGAAGTGCCCACGTGAGAGTCTTGAGCGCTGTGAGGCCTACTAAGGCTAAAGCAGTCCTATCTCTGGTAATGGGAAAATGTGCACCTTACCTCGAGACTAGAGGTCCCATTTAGTTGGCACTTGAGCGACAGTATGCTCCTGGGGTGAGCTCCCAGGAAGGAATCGCAAGCACCTGGTTTCTTTTGGAAAAACTCACTGCTCCTCAGAGGCATCTGTGGAGTGAATAGTACACTGGTGGTGGGGTTGTCAGGCGGCTTGGAAGCTGCAACGAAGTTGCTTTGCAAAGGGGGAAAGTCGGGCTTCTCCCACATTCTCCAGGTGCCAACTTGACCCCACAGCGCATTGACCAGCACTCTCTGACTGACTACTGGAGACTTTCAGCCACACTGGGCCTTTCTAGGATCACACTTCGTTGGACGCGGGGGGTTTGGCATGCCATGAATAGCATTACCCGCTTAATGACTGAGTCAGGCCTAGGTGACTTTGGATCGTCCAAATGCCTCACAATTGTACCGGGTTTTCCGTAGTTTCTGTCAGGCTGGACCTACAGTGTACCTGGCGTCACAATAGAGAGATGACAGGTAAGAGTTGCCAGGATGCACTGAAGGCTCAAGGATTCTTTCACTGCCGTTCAGAGGGCCTCCACAGAGGGAGAGCCACGTTGACTGTAATACTGGCAAAAACGTTGTCCTGGAGCTGCCTTACAGCTGTAGAAATCAAGCTCTGCAAACGAGAAGCAGTTCATTGCCCTCCCCTCTGCAGAGAAAGAGTTGACAGCAACAGTTTGTTCTGTGTTGTGTGGCTCGGAAAACAAACAGGGGACTCACAGCGCACACGCTCTCCCACAGAAGGGAATTCATACGCGACTCTCTGAGGCCTACGGAAAGCCGTTAGAGGAGTTAAAGCACTCTATCGAGTCAGGGTTCATGGAGATGGCTGCACACAAAACCTCGCTCATAGGAAACACTCGTGCTTACCTTGAGGCTAGGGCTCACGTTTACTTCGCACTTTAGCTGGGGCAAGCGTGGGATGAGCTCCCAGCAAGGCACTGGAGAGCACCTGGTTTCATAGGAGAAACTCTCTTTCTTCACTGAGGCATTCCTAGAGGTGACTAGAAGATGGGTAGCAGCAATGTCTTTCAGTCAGCCTGGAAGCCGCCACTATCTACTTTTCAAATGGGGAAAATCCTGCCTCTTTCCAGGCTTCTCAATTACAAAGTGGATCACCCAGCACATACACCTATCTTCTCTGACAACCCAAGGGAGACCCTAGGAACACACTTCGGCCTTCTGCGATGAAACTTTTGCATGCAGGGTGTGCTGCATGTGGTGAACGGCATAATCCTCTAAATGCCCTCAGTAGGCCTAGGTGACTTTGGATGTTCCAAATGCCTAGCAATGCTCAGAGTAAATCTCTACTTTACTTCGGGCTGGGCCTAAAGTCCAGTTTCCGCGTCACTTAGAGAGACGTCGAGCTGGAGTCCCCCAACTGATTTGGAGCCCCGAGGGTTTCTTTCAGGGCAGCGTAGCTTTCCATAACGTGGCAGACGCACATGGAACGAAAGCCTGCCAAGAACCGCGGTCCTGAGGCTGCTTCAAACCTGTGGAATGCTAGCCCTAGAGAACACCTTAGTTCCCGGCCCTTTCAACTGCATAGTGAGGGATGTTCCCAGAGCTGTGTATCCCTTGATTGTGCTCAGAAGGCTTTGGGTACACAGCGCACTTCCTTGGAAAGAAGTGCCCACGTGAGAGTCTTGAGCGCTGTGAGGCCTACTAAGGCTAAAGCCGTCCTATCTCTGGTAATGGGAAAATGTGCACCTTACCTCGAGACTAGAGGTCGCATTTAGTTGGCACTTGAGCGACAGTATGCTCCTGGGGTGAGCTCCCAGGAAGGAATCGCAAGCACCTGGTTTCTTTTGGAAAAACTCACTGCTCCTCAGAGGCATCTGTGGAGTGAATAGTACCCTGGTGGTGGGGTTGTCAGGCGGCTTGGAAGCTGCAACGAAGTTGCTTTGCAAAGGGGGAAAGTCGGGCTTCTCCCACATTCTCCAGGTGCCAACTTGACCCCACAGTGCATTGACCAGCACTCTCTGACTGACTACTGGAGACTTTCAGCCACACTGGGCCTTTCTAGGATCACACTTCGTTGGACGCGGGGGGTTTGGCATGCCATGAATAGCATTACCCGCTTAATGACTGAGTCAGGCCTAGGTGACTTTGGATCGTCCAAATGCCTCACAATTGTACCGGGTTTTCTGTACTTTCTGTCAGGCTGGACCTACAGTGTACCTGGCGTCACAATAGAGAGATGACAGGTAAGAGTTGCCAGGATGCACTTAAGGCTCAAGGATTCTTTCACTGCCGTTCAGAGGGCCTCCACAGAGGGAGAGCCACGTTGACTGTAATACTGGCAAAAACGTTGTCCTGGAGCTGCTTTACAGCTGTAGAAATCAAGCTCTGCAAACGAGAAGCAGTTCATTGCCCTCCCCTTTGCAGAGAAAGAGTTGACCCCAACAGTTTGTTCTGTGTTGTGTGGCTCGGAAAACAAACAGGGGACTCACAGCGCACACGCTCTCCCACAGAAGGGAATTCATACGCGACTCTCTGAGGCCTACGGAAAGCCGTTAGAGGAGTTAAAGCACTCTATCGAGTCAGGGTTCATGGAGATGGCTGCACACAAAACCTCGCTCATAGGAAACACTCGTGCTTACCTTGAGGCTAGGGCTCACGTTTACTTCGCACTTTAGCTAGGGCAAGCGTGGGATGAGCTCCCAGCAAGGCACTGGAGAGCACCTGGTTTCATAGGAGAAACTCTCTTTCTTCACTGAGGCATTCCTAGAGGTGACTAGAAGACGGGTAGCAGCAATGTCTTTCAGTCAGCCTGGAGGCCGCCACTCTCTACTTTTCAAATGGGGAAAATCCTGCCTCTTTCCAGGCTTCTCAATTACAAAGTGGATCAACCAGCACATACACCTATCTTCTCTGACAACCCAAGGGAGACCCTAGGAACACACTTCGGCCTTCTGCGATGAAACTTTTGCATGCAGGGTGTGCTGCATGTGGTGAATGGCATAATCCTCTAAATGCCCTCAGTAGGCCTAGGTGACTTTGGATGTTCCAAATGCCTAGCAATTCTCAGAGTAAATCTCTACTTTGCTTCGGGCTGGGCCTAAAGTCCAGTTTCCGCGTCACTTAGAGAGACGTCGAGCTGGAGTCCCCCAACTGATTTGGAGCCCCGGGTGTTTCTTTCAGGGCAGCGTAGCTTTCCATAACGTGGCAGACGCACATGGAACGAAAGCCTGCCCAGAACCGCGGTCCTGAGGCTGCTTCAAACCTGTGGAATGCTAGCCCTAGAGAACACCTTAGTTCCCGGCCCTTTCAACTGCATAGTGAGGGATGATCACAGAGCTGTTTATCCCTTGATTGTGCTCAGAGGGCTTTGGGTACACAGCACAATTCCTTGGAAAGAAGTGCCCACGTGAGAGTCTTGAGCGCTGTGAGGCCTACTAAGGCTAAAGCCGTCCATTGACTAAGACTTCCTGGAAACTGGTGCACACCTATCTCTGGTAATGGGAAAATGTGCACCTTACCTCGAGACTAGCGGTCCCATTTAGTTGGCACTTGAGCGACAGTATGCTCCTGGGGTGAGCTCCCAGGAAGGAATCGCAAGCACCTGGTTTCTTTTGGAAAAACTCACTGCTCCTCAGAGGCATCTGTGGAGTGAATAGTACCCTGGTGGTGGGGTTGTCAGGCGGCTTGGAAGCTGCAACGAAGTTGCTTTGCAAAGGGGGAAAGTCGGGCTTCTCCCACATTCTCCAGGTGCCAACTTGACCCCACAGCGCATTGACCAGCACTCTCTGACTGACTACTGGAGACTTTCAGCCACACTGGGCCTTTCTAGGATCACACTTCGTTGGACGCGGGGTGTTAGGCATGCCATGAATAGCATTACCCGCTTAATGACTGAGTCAGGCCTAGGTGACGTTGGATCGTCCAAATGCCTCACAATTGTACCGGGTTTTCTGTACTTTCTGTCAGGCTGGACCTACAGTGTACCTGGCGTCACAATAGAGAGATGACAGGTAAGAGTTGCCAGGATGCACTTAAGGCTCAAGGATTCTTTCACTGCCGTTCAGAGGGCCTCCACAGAGGGAGAGCCACGTTGACTGTAATACTGGCAAAAACGTTGTCCTGGAGCTGCCTTACAGCTGTAGAAATCAAGCTCTGCAAACGAGAAGCAGTTCATTGCCCTCCCCTCTGCAGAGAAAGAGTTGACCGCAACAGTTTGTTCTGTGTTGTGTGGCTCGGAAAACAAACAGGGGACTCACAGCGCACACGCTCTCCCACAGAAGGGAATTCATACGCGACTCTCTGAGGCCTACGGAAAGCCGTTAGAGGAGATAAAGCACTCTATCGAGTCAGGGTTCATGGAGATGGCTGCACACAAAACCTCGCTCATAGGAAACACTCGTGCTTACCTTGAGGCTAGGGCTCACGTTTACTTCGCACTTTAGCTGGGGCAAGCGTGGGATGAGCTCCCAGAAAGGCACTCGAGACCACCTGGTTTCATAGGAGAAACTCTCTTTCTTCACTGAGGCATTCCTAGAGGTGACTAGAAGACGGGTAGCAGCAATGTCTTTCAGTCAGCCTGGAGGCCGCCACTATCTACCTTTGAAATGGGGAAAATCCTGCCTCTTTCCAGGCTTCTCAATTACAAAGTGGATCACCCAGCACATACACCTATCTTCTCTGACAACCCAAGGGAGACCCTTGGAACACACTTCGGCCTTCTGCGATGAAACTTTTGCATGCAGGGTGTGCTGCATGTGGTGAACGGCATAATCCTCTAAATGCCCTCAGTAGGCCTAGGTGACTTTGGATGTTCCAAATGCCTAGCAATGCTCAGAGTAAATCTCTACTTTACTTCGGGCTGGGCCTAAAGTCCAGTTTCCGCGTCACTTAGAGAGACGTCAAGCTGGAGTCCCCCAACTGATTTGGAGCCTCGGGGGTTTCTTTCAGGGCAGCGTAGCTTTCCATAACGTGGCAGACGCACATGGAACGAAAGCCTGCCAAGAACCGCGGTCCTGAGGCTGCTTCAAACCTGTGGAATGCTAGCCCTAGAGAACACCTTAGTTCCCGGCCCTTTCAACTGCCTAGTGAGGGATGATCCCAGAGCTGTGTATCCCTTGATTGTGCTCAGAGGGCTTTGGGTACACAGCACACAATTCCTTGGAAAGAAGTGCCCACGTGAGAGTCTTGAGCGCTGTGAGGCCTACTAAGGCTAAAGCCGTCCTATCTCTGGTATTGGGAAAATGTGCACCTTACCTCGAGACTAGAGGTCCCATTTAGTTGGCACTTGAGCGACAGTATGCTCCTGGGGTGAGCTCCCAGGAAGGAATCGCAAGCACCTGGTTTCTTTTGGAAAAACTCACTGCTCCTCAGAGGCATCTGTGGAGTGAATAGTACACTGGTAGTGGGGTTGTCAGGCGGCTTGGAAGCTGCAACGAAGTTGCTTTGCAAAGGGGGAAAGTCGGGCTTCTCCCACATTCTCCAGGTGCCAACTTGACCCCACAGCGCATTGACCAGCACTCTCTGACTGACTACTGGAGACTTTCAGCCACACTGGGCCTTTCTAGGATCACACTTCGTTGGACGCTGGGGGTTTGGCATGCCATGAATAGCATTACCCGCTTAATGACTGAGTCAGGCCTAGGTGACTTTGGATCGTCCAAATGCCTCACAATTGTACCGGGTTTTCTGTACTTTCTGTCAGGCTGGACCTACAGTGTACCTGGCGTCACAATAGAGAGATGACAGGTAAGAGTTGCCAGGATGCACTTAAGGCTCAAGGATTCTTTCACTGCCGTTCAGAGGGCCTCCACAGAGGGAGAGCCACGTTGACTGTAATACTGGCAAAAACGTTGTCCTGGAGCTGCCTTACAGCTGTAGAAATCAAGCTCTGCAAACGAGAAGCAGTTCATTGCCCTCCCCTCTGCAGAGAAAGAGTTGACCGCAACAGTTTGTTCTGTGTTGTGTGGCTCGGAAAACAAACAGGGGACTCACAGCGCACACGCTCTCCCACAGAAGGGAATTCATACGCGACTCTCTGAGGCCTACGGAAAGCCGTTAGAGGAGTTAAAGCACTCTATCGAGTCAGGGTTCATGGAGATGGCTGCACACAAAACCTCGCTCATAGGAAACACTCGTGCTTACCTTGAGGCTAGGGCTCACGTTTACTTCGCACTTTAGCTGGGGCAAGCGTGGGATGAGCTCCCAGCAAGGCACTGGAGAGCACCTGGTTTCATAGGAGAAACTCTCTTTCTTCACTGAGGCATTCCTAGAGGTGACTAGAAGATGGGTAGCAGCAATGTCTTTCAGTCAGCCTGGAGGCCGCCACTATCTACTTTTCAAATGGGGAAAATCCTGCCTCTTTCCAGGCTTCTCAATTACAAAGTGGATCACCCAGCACATACACCTATCTTCTCTGACAACCCAAGGGAGACCCTAGGAACACACTTCGGCCTTCTGCGATGAAACTTTTGCATGCAGGGTGTGCTGCATGTGGTGAACGGCATAATCCTCTAAATGCCCTCAGTAGGCCTAGGTGACTTTGGATGTTCCAAATGCCTAGCAATGCTCAGAGTAAATCTCTACTTTACTTCGGGCTGGGCCTAAAGTCCAGTTTCCGCGTCACTTAGAGAGACGTCGAGCTGGAGTCCCCCAACTGATTTGGAGCCCCGAGGGTTTCTTTCAGGGCAGCGTAGCTTTCCATAACGTGGCAGACGCACATGGAACGAAAGCCTGCCAAGAACCGCGGTCCTGAGGCTGCTTCAAACCTGTGGAATGCTAGCCCTAGAGAACACCTTAGTTCCCGGCCCTTTCAACTGCATAGTGAGGGATGTTCCCAGAGCTGTGTATCCCTTGATTGTGCTCAGAAGGCTTTGGGTACACAGCGCACTTCCTTGGAAAGAAGTGCCCACGTGAGAGTCTTGAGCGCTGTGAGGCCTACTAAGGCTAAAGCCGTCCTATCTCTGGTAATGGGAAAATGTGCACCTTACCTCGAGACTAGAGGTCGCATTTAGTTGGCACTTGAGCGACAGTATGCTCCTGGGGTGAGCTCCCAGGAAGGAATCGCAAGCACCTGGTTTCTTTTGGGAAAACTCACTGCTCCTCAGAGGCATCTGTGGAGTGAATAGTACCCTGGTGGTGGGGTTGTCAGGCGGCTTGGAAGCTGCAACGAAGTTGCTTTGCAAAGGGGGAAAGTCGGGCTTCTCCCACATTCTCCAGTTGCCAACTTGACCCCACAGTGCATTGACCAGCACTCTCTGACTGACTACTGGAGACTTTCAGCCACACTGGGCCTTTCTAGGATCACACTTCGTTGGACGCGGGGGGTTTGGCATGCCATGAATAGCATTACCCGCTTAATGACTGAGTCAGGCCTAGGTGACTTTGGATCGTCCAAATGCCTCACAATTGTACCGGGTTTTCTGTACTTTCTGTCAGGCTGGACCTACAGTGTACCTGGCGTCACAATAGAGAGATGACAGGTAAGAGTTGCCAGGATGCACTTAAGGCTCAAGGATTCTTTCACTGCCGTTCAGAGGGCCTCCACAGAGGGAGAGCCACGTTGACTGTAATACTGGCAAAAACGTTGTCCTGGAACTGCCTTACAGCTGTAGAAATCAAGCTCTGCAAACGAGAAGCAGTTCATTGCCCTCCCCTCTGCAGAGAAAGAGTTGACCGCAACAGTTTGTTCTGTGTTGTGTGGCTCGGAAAACAAACAGGGGACTCACAGCGCACACGCTCTCCCACAGAAGGGAATTCATACGCGACTCTCTGAGGCCTACGGAAAGCCGTTAGAGGAGATAAAGCACTCTATCGAGTCAGGGTTCATGGAGATGGCTGCACACAAAACCTCGCTCATAGGAAACACTCGTGCTTACCTTGAGGCTAGGGCTCACGTTTACTTCGCACTTTAGCTGGGGCAAGCGTGGGATGAGCTCCCAGAAAGGCACTCGAGACCACCTGGTTTCATAGGAGAAACTCTCTTTCTTCACTGAGGCATTCCTAGAGGTGACTAGAAGACGGGTAGCAGCAATGTCTTTCAGTCAGCCTGGAGGCCGCCACTATCTACTTTTCAAATGGGGAAAATCCTGCCTCTTTCCAGGCTTCTCAATTACAAAGTGGATCACCCAGCACATACACCTATCTTCTCTGACAACCCAAGGGAGACCCTAGGAACACACTTCGGCCTTCTGCGATGAAACTTTTGCATGCAGGGTGTGCTGCATGTGGTGAACGGCATAATCCTCTAAATGCCCTCAGTAGGCCTAGGTGACTTTGGATGTTCCAAATGCCTAGCAATGCTCAGAGTAAATCTCTACTTTACTTCGGGCTGGGCCTAAAGTCCAGTTTCCGCGTCACTTAGAGAGACGTCAAGCTGGAGTCCCCCAACTGATTTGGAGCCCCGAGGGTTTCTTTCAGGGCAGCGTAGCTTTCCATAACGTGGCAGACGCACATGGAACGAAAGCCTGCCAAGAACCGCGGTCCTGAGGCTGCTTCAAACCTGTGGAATGCTAGCCCTAGAGAACACCTTAGTTCCCGGCCCTTTCAACTGCCTAGTGAGGGATGATCCCAGAGCTGTGTATCCCTTGATTGTGCTCAGAGGGCTTTGGGTACACAGCACAATTCCTTGGAAAGAAGTGCCCACGTGAGAGTCTTGAGCGCTGTGAGGCCTACTAAGGCTAAAGCCGTCCTATCTCTGGTAATGGGAAAATGTGCACCTTACCTCGAGACTAGAGGTCCCATTTAGTTGGCACTTGAGCGACAGTATGCTCCTGGGGTGAGCTCCAGGAAGGAATCGCAAGCACCTGGTTTCTTTTGGAAAAACTCACTGCTCCTCAGAGGCATCTGTGGAGTGAATAGTACCCTGGTGGTGGGGTTGTCAGGCGGCTTGGAAGCTGCCACGAAGTTGCTTTGCAAAGGGGGAAAGTCGGGCTTCTCCCACATTCTCCAGGTGCCAACTTGACCCCACAGCGCATTGACCAGCACTCTCTGACTGACTACTGGAGACTTTCAGCCACACTGGGCCTTTCTAGGATCACACTTCGTTGGACGCGGGGGGTTTGGCATGCCATGAATAGCATTACCCGCTTAATGACTGAGTCAGGCCTAGGTGACTTTGGATCGTCCAAATGCCTCACAATTGTACCGGGTTTTCTGTACTTTCTGTCAGGCTGGACCTACAGTGTACCTGGCGTCACAATAGAGAGATGACAGGTAAGAGTTGCCAGGATGCACTTAAGGCTCAAGGATTCTTTCACTGCCGTTCAGAGGGCCTCCACAGAGGGAGAGCCACGTTGACTGTAATACTGGCAAAAACGTTGTCCTGGAGCTGCCTTACAGCTGTAGAAATCAAGCTCTGCAAACGAGAAGCAGTTCATTGCCCTCCCCTCTGCAGAGAAAGAGTTGACCCCAACAGTTTGTTCTGTGTTGTGTGGCTCGGAAAACAAACAGGGGACTCACAGCGCACACGCTCTCCCACAGAAGGGAATTCATACGCGACTCTCTGAGGCCTACGGAAAGCCGTTAGAGGAGTTAAAGCACTCTATCGAGTCAGGGTTCATGGAGATGGCTGCACACAAAACCTCGCTCATAGGAAACACTCGTGCTTACCTTGAGGCTAGGGCTCACGTTTACTTCGCACTTTAGCTAGGGCAAGCGAGGGATGAGCTCCCAGCAAGGCACTGGAGACCACCTGCTTTCATAGGAGAAACTCTCTTTCTTCACTGAGGCATTCCTAGAGGTGACTAGAAGACGGGTAGCAGCAATGTCTTTCAGTCAGCCTGGAGGCCGCCATTATCTACCTTTGAAATGGGGAAAATCCTGCCTCTTTCCAGGCTTCTCAATTACAAAGTGGATCACCCAGCACATACACCTATCTTCTCTGACAACCCAAGGGAGACCCTTGGAACACACTTCGGCCTTCTACGATGAAACTTTTGCATGCAGGGTGTGCTGCATGTGGTGAACGGCATAATCCTCTAAATGCCCTCAGTAGGCCTAGGTGACTTTGGATGTTCCAAATGCCTAGCAATGCTCAGAGTAAATCTCTACTTTACTTCGGGCTGGGCCTAAAGTCCAGTTTCCGCGTCACTTAGAGAGACGTCGAGCTGGAGTCCCCCAACTGATTTGGAGCCCCGGGGGTTTCTTTCATGGCAGCGTAGCTTTCCATAACGTGGCAGACGCACATGGAACGAAAGCCTGCCAAGAACCGCGGTCCTGAGGCGGCTTCAAACCTGTGGAATGCTAGCCCTAGAGAACACCTTAGTTCCCGGCCCTTTCAACTGCATAGTGAGGGATGATCCCAGAGATGTTTATCCCTTGATTGTGCTCAGAGGGCTTAGGGTACACAGCACAATTCCTTGGAAAGAAGTGCCCACGTGAGAGTCTTGAGCGCTGTGAGGCCTACTAAGGCTAAAGCCGTCCATTGACTAAGACTTCCTGGAAACTGGTGCACACCTATCTCTGGTAATGGGAAAATGTGCACCTTACCTCGAGACTAGCGGTCCCATTTAGTTGGCACTTGAGCGACAGTATGCTCCTGGGGTGAGCTCCCAGGAAGGAATCGCAAGCACCTGGTTTCTTTTGGAAAAACTCACTGCTCCTCAGAGGCATCTGTGGAGTGAATAGTACCCTGGTGGTGGGGTTGTCAGGCGGCTTGGAAGCTGCAACGGAGTTGCTTTGCAAAGGGGGAAAGTCGGGCTTCTCCCACATTCTCCAGGTGCCAACTTGACCCCACAGCGCATTGACCAGCACTCTCTGACTGACTACTGGAGACTTTCAGCCACACTGGGCCTTTCTAGGATCACAATTCGTTGGACGCGGGGTGTTAGGCATGCCATGAATAGCATTACCCGCTTAATGACTGAGTCAGGCCTAGGTGACTTTGGATCGTCCAAATGCCTCACAATTGTACCGGGTTTTCTGTACTTTCTGTCAGGCTGGACCTACAGTGTACCTTGCGTCACAATAGAGAGATGACAGGTAAGAGTTGCCAGGATGCACTTAAGGCTCAAGGATTCTTTCACTGCCGTTCAGAGGGCCTCCACAGAGGGAGAGCCACGTTGACTGTAATACTGGCAAAAACGTTGTCCTGGAGCTGCCTTACAGCTGTAGAAATCAAGCTCTGCAAACGAGAAGCAGTTCATTGCCCTCCCCTCTGCAGAGAAAGAGTTGACCGCAACAGTTTGTTCTGTGTTGTGTGGCTCGGAAAACAAACAGGGGACTCACAGCGCACACGCTCTCCCACAGAAGGGAATTCATACGCGACTCTCTGAGGCCTACGGAAAGCCGTTAGAGGAGATAAAGCACTCTATCGAGTCAGGGTTCATGGAGATGGCTGCACACAAAACCTCGCTCATAGGAAACACTCGTGCTTACCTTGAGGCTAGGGCTCACGTTTACTTCGCACTTTAGCTGGGGCAAGCGTGGGATGAGCTCCCAGAAAGGCACTGGAGACCACCTGGTTTCATAGGAGAAACTCTCTTTCTTCACTGAGGCATTCCTAGAGGTGACTAGAAGACGGGTAGCAGCAATGTCTTTCAGTCAGCCTGGAGGCCGCCACTATCTACCTTTGAAATGGGGAAAATCCTGCCTCTTTCCAGGCTTCTCAATTACAAAGTGGATCACCCAGCACATACACCTATCTTCTCTGACAACCCAAGGGAGACCCTAGGAACACACTTCGGCCTTCTGCGATGAAACTTTTGCATGCAGGGTGTGCTGCATGTGGTGAACGGCATAATCCTCTAAATGCCCTCAGTAGGCCTAGGTGACTTTGGATGTTCCAAATGCCTAGCAATGCTCAGAGTAAATGTCTACTTTACTTCGGACTGGGCCTAAAGTCCAGTTTCCGCGTCACTTAGAGAGACGTCAAGCTGGAGTCCCCCAACTGATTTGGAGCCCCGGGGGTTTCTTTCATGGCAGCGTAGCTTTCCATAACGTGGCAGACGCACATGGAACGAAAGCCTGCCAAGAACCGCGGTCCTGAGGCTGCTTCAAACCTGTGGAATGCTAGCCCTAGAGAACACCTTAGTTCCCGGCCCTTTCAACTGCCTAGTGAGGGATGATCCCAGAGCTGTGTATCCCTTGATTGTGCTCAGAGGGCTTTGGGTACACAGCACAATTCCTTGGAAAGAAGTGCCCACGTGAGAGTCTTGAGCGCTGTGAGGCCTACTAAGGCTAAAGCCGTCCTATCTCTGGTAATGGGAAAATGTGCACCTTACCTCGAGACTAGAGGTCCCATTTAGTTGGCACTTGAGCGACAGTATGCTCCTGGGGTGAGCTCCCAGGAAGGAATCGCAAGCACCTGGTTTCTTTTGGAAAAACTCACTGCTCCTCAGAGGCATCTGTGGAGTGAATAGTACCCTGGTGGTGGGGTTGTCAGGCGGCTTGGAAGCTGCAACGAAGTTGCTTTGCAAAGGGGGAAAGTCGGGCTTCTCCCACATTCTCCAGGTGCCAACTTGACCCCACAGCGCATTGACCAGCACTCTCTGACTGACTACTGGAGACTTTCAGCCACACTGGGCCTTTCTAGGATCACACTTCGTTGGACGCGGGGGGTTTGGCATGCCATGAATAGCATTACCCGCTTAATGACTGAGTCAGGCCTAGGTGACTTTGGATCGTCCAAATGCCTCACAATTGTACCGGGTTTTCTGTACTTTCTGTCAGGCTGGACCTACAGTGTACCTGGCGTCACAATAGAGAGATGACAGGTAAGACTTGCCAGGATGTACTTAAGGCTCAAGGATTCTTTCACTGCCATTCAGAGGGCCTCCACAGAGGGAGAGCCACGTTGACTGTAATACTGGCAAAAACGTTGTCCTGGAGCTGCCTTACAGCTGTAGAAATCAAGCTCTGCAAACGAGAAGCAGTTCATTGCCCTCCCCTCTGCAGAGAAAGAGTTGACCGCAACAGTTTGTTCTGTGTTGTGTGGCTCGGAAAACAAACAGGGGACTCACAGCGCACACGCTCTCCCACAGAAGGGAATTCATACGCGACTCTCTGAGGCCTACGGAAAGCCGTTAGAGGAGATAAAGCACTCTATCGAGTCAGGGTTCATGGAGATGGCTGCACACAAAACCTCGCTCATAGGAAACACTCGTGCTTACCTTGAGGCTAGGGCTCACGTTTACTTCGCACTTTAGCTAGGGCAAGCGAGGGATGAGCTCCCAGCAAGGCACTGGAGACCACCTGGTTTCATAGGAGAAACTCTCTTTCTTCACTGAGGCATTCCTAGAGGTGACTAGAAGACGGGTAGCAGCAATGTCTTTCAGTCAGCCTGGAGGCCGCCACTATCTACCTTTGAAATGGGGAAAATCCTGCCTCTTTCCAGGCTTCTCAATTACAAAGTGGATCACCCAGCACATACACCTATCTTCTCTGACAACCCAAGGGAGACCCTTGGAACACACTTCGGCCTTATGCGATGAAACTTTTGCATGCAGGGTGTGCTGCATGTGGTGAACCGCATAATCCTCTAAATGCCCTCAGTAGGCCTAGGTGTCTTTGGATGTTCCAAATGCCTAGCAATGCTCAGAGTAAATCTCTACTTTACTTCGGGCTGGGCCTAAAGTCCAGTTTCCGCGTCACTTAGAGAGACGTCGAGCTGGAGTCCCCCAACTGATTTGGAGCCCCGGGGGTTTCTTTCAGGGCAGCGTAGCTTTCCATAACGTGGCAGACGCACATGGAACGAAAGCCTGCCAAGAACCGCGGTCCTGAGGCTGCTTCAAACCTGTGGAATGCTAGCCCTAGAGAACACCTTAGTTCCCGGCCCTTTCAACTGCATAGTGAGGGATGATCCCAGAGCTGTTTATCCCTTGATTGTGCTCAGAGGGCTTTGGGTACACAGCACAATTCCTTGGAAAGAAGTGCCCACGTGAGAGTCTTGAGCGCTGTGAGGCCTACTAAGGCTAAAGCCGTCCATTGACTAAGACTTCCTGGAAACTGGTGCACACCTATCTCTGGTAATGGGAAAATGTGCACCTTACCTCGAGACTAGCGGTCCCATTTAGTTGGCACTTGAGCGACAGTATGCTCCTGGGGTGAGCTCCCAGGAAGGAATCGCAAGCACCTGGTTTCTTTTGGAAAAACTCACTGCTCCTCAGAGGCATCTGTGGAGTGAATAGTACCCTGGTGGTGGGGTTGTCAGGCGGCTTGGAAGCTGCAACGAAGTTGCTTTGCAAAGGGGGAAAGTCGGGCTTCTCCCACATTCTCCAGGTGCCAACTTGACCCCACAGCGCATTGACCAGCACTCTCTGACTGACTACTGGAGACTTTCAGCCACACTGGGCCTTTCTAGGATCACACTTCGTTGGACGCGGGGTGTTAGGCATGCCATGAATAGCATTACCCGCTTAATGACTGAGTCAGGCCTAGGTGACGTTGGATCGTCCAAATGCCTCACAATTGTACCGGGTTTTCTGTACTTTCTGTCAGGCTGGACCTACAGTGTACCTGGCGTCACAATAGAGAGATGACAGGTAAGAGTTGCCAGGATGCACTTAAGGCTCAAGGATTCTTTCACTGCCGTTCAGAGGGCCTCCACAGAGGGAGAGCCACGTTGACTGTAATACTGGCAAAAACGTTGTCCTGGAGCTGCCTTACAGCTGTAGAAATCAAGCTCTGCAAACGAGAAGCAGTTCATTGCCCTCCCCTCTGCAGAGAAAGAGTTGACCGCAACAGTTTGTTCTGTGTTGTGTGGCTCGGAAAACAAACAGGGGACTCACAGCGCACACGCTCTCCCACAGAAGGGAATTCATACGCGACTCTCTGAGGCCTACGGAAAGCCGTTAGAGGAGATAAAGCACTCTATCGAGTCAGGGTTCATGGAGATGGCTGCACACAAAACCTCGCTCATAGGAAACACTCGTGCTTACCTTGAGGCTAGGGCTCACGTTTACTTCGCACTTTAGCTGGGGCAAGCGTGGGATGAGCTCCCAGAAAGGCACTCGAGACCACCTGGTTTCATAGGAGAAACTCTCTTTCTTCACTGAGGCATTCCTAGAGGTGACTAGAAGACGGGTAGCAGCAATGTCTTTCAGTCAGCCTGGAGGCCGCCACTATCTACCTTTGAAATGGGGAAAATCCTGCCTCTTTCCAGGCTTCTCAATTACAAAGTGGATCACCCAGCACATACACCTATCTTCTCTGACAACCCAAGGGAGACCCTTGGAACACACTTCGGCCTTCTGCGATAAAACTTTTGCATGCAGGGTGTGCTGCATGTGGTGAACGGCATAATCCTCTAAATGCCCTCAGTAGGCCTAGGTGACTTTGGATGTTCCAAATGCCTAGCAATGCTCAGAGTAAATCTCTACTTTACTTCGGGCTGGGCCTAAAGTCCAGTTTCCGCGTCACTTAGAGAGACGTCAAGCTGGAGTCCCCCAACTGATTTGGAGCCTCGGGGGTTTCTTTCAGGGCAGCGTAGCTTTCCATAACGTGGCAGACGCACATGGAACGAAAGCCTGCCAAGAACCGCGGTCCTGAGGCTGCTTCAAACCTGTGGAATGCTAGACCTAGAGAACACCTTAGTTCCCGGCCCTTTCAACTGCCTAGTGAGGGATGATCCCAGAGCTGTGTATCCCTTGATTGTGCTCAGAGGGCTTTGGGTACACAGCACACAATTCCTTGGAAAGAAGTGCCCACGTGAGAGTCTTGAGCGCTGTGAGGCCTACTAAGGCTAAAGCCGTCCTATCTCTGGTAATGGGAAAATGTGCACCTTACCTCGAGACTAGAGGTCCCATTTAGTTGGCACTTGAGCGACAGTATGCTCCTGGGGTGAGCTCCCAGGAAGGAATCGCAAGCACCTGGTTTCTTTTGGAAAAACTCACTGCTCCTCAGAGGCATCTGTGGAGTGAATAGTACACTGGTGGTGGGGTTGTCAGGCGGCTTGGAAGCTGCAACGAAGTTGCTTTGCAAAGGGGGAAAGTCGGGCTTCTCCCACATTCTCCAGGTGCCAACTTGACCCCACAGCGCATTGACCAGCACTCTCTGACTGACTACTGGAGACTTTCAGCCACACTGGGCCTTTCTAGGATCACACTTCGTTGGACGCGGGGGGTTTGGCATGCCATGAATAGCATTACCCGCTTAATGACTGAGTCAGGCCTAGGTGACTTTGGATCGTCCAAATGCCTCACAATTGTACCGGGTTTTCTGTAGTTTCTGTCAGGCTGGACCTACAGTGTACCTGGCGTCACAATAGAGAGATGACAGGTAAGAGTTGCCAGGATGCACTTAAGGCTCAAGGATTCTTTCACTGCCGTTCAGAGGGCCTCCACAGAGGGAGAGCCACGTTGACTGTAATACTGGCAAAAACGTTGTCCTGGAGCTGCCTTACAGCTGTAGAAATCAAGCTCTGCAAACGAGAAGCAGTTCATTGCCCTCCCCTCTGCAGAGAAAGAGTTGACCGCAACAGTTTGTTCTGTGTTGTGTGGCTCGGAAAACAAACAGGGGACTCACAGCGCACACGCTCTCCCACAGAAGGGAATTCATACGCGACTCTCTGAGGCCTACGGAAAGCCGTTAGAGGAGTTAAAGCACTCTATCGAGTCAGGGTTCATGGAGATGGCTGCACACAAAACCTCGCTCATAGGAAACACTCGTGCTTACCTTGAGGCTAGGGCTCACGTTTACTTCGCACTTTAGCTGGGGCAAGCGTGGGATGAGCTCCCAGCAAGGCACTGGAGAGCACCTGGTTTCATAGGAGAAACTCTCTTTCTTCACTGAGGCATTCCTAGAGGTGACTAGAAGACGGGTAGCAGCAATGTCTTTCAGTCAGCCTGGAGGCCGCCACTATCTACTTTTCAAATGGGGAAAATCCTGCCTCTTTCCAGGCTTCTCAATTACAAAGTGGATCACCCAGCACATACACCTATCTTCTCTGACAACCCAAGGGAGACCCTAGGAACACACTTCGGCCTTCTGCGATGAAACTTTTGCATGCAGGGTGTGCTGCATGTGGTGAACGGCATAATCCTCTAAATGCCCTCAGTAGGCCTAGGTGACTTTGGAGGTTCCAAATGCCTAGCAATGCTCAGAGTAAATCTCTACTTTACTTCGGGCTGGGCCTAAAGTCCAGTTTCCGCGTCACTTAGAGAGACGTCGAGCTGGAGTCCCCCAACTGATTTGGAGCCCCGAGGGTTTCTTTCAGGGCAGCGTAGCTTTCCATAACGTGGCAGACGCACATGGAACGAAAGCCTGCCAAGAACCGCGGTCCTGAGGCTGCTTCAAACCTGTGGAATGCTAGCCCTAGAGAACACCTTAGTTCCCGGCCCTTTCAACTGCATAGTGAGGGATGTTCCCAGAGCTGTGTATCCCTTGATTGTGCTCAGAAGGCTTTGGGTACACAGCGCACCTCCTTGGAAAGAAGTGCCCACGTGAGAGTCTTGAGCGCTGTGAGGCCTACTAAGGCTAAAGCCGTCCTATCTCTGGTAATGGGAAAATGTGCACCTTACCTCGAGACTAGAGGTCGCATTTAGTTGGCACTTGAGCGACAGTATGCTCCTGGGGTGAGCTCCCAGGAAGGAATCGCAAGCACCTGGTTTCTTTTGGGAAAACTCACTGCTCCTCAGAGGCATCTGTGGAGTGAATAGTACCCTGGTGGTGGGGTTGTCAGGCGGCTTGGAAGCTGCAACGAAGTTGCTTTGCAAAGGGGGAAAGTCGGGCTTCTCCCACATTCTCCAGTTGCCAACTTGACCCCACAGCGCATTGACCAGCACTCTCTGACTGACTACTGGAGACTTTCAGCCACACTGGGCCTTTCTAGGATCACACTTCGTTGGACGCGGGGGGTTTGGCATGCCATGAATAGCATTACCCGCTTAATGACTGAGTCAGGCCTAGGTGACTTTGGATCGTCCAAATGCCTCACAATTGTACCGGGTTTTCTGTACTTTCTGTCAGGCTGGACCTACAGTGTACCTGGCGTCACAATAGAGAGATGACAGGTAAGAGTTGCCAGGATGCACTTAAGGCTCAAGGATTCTTTCACTGCCGTTCAGAGGGCCTCCACAGAGGGAGAGCCACGTTGACTGTAATACTGGCAAAAACGTTGTCCTGGAGCTGCCTTACAGCTGTAGAAATCAAGCTCTGCAAACGAGAAGCAGTTCATTGCCCTCCCCTTTGCAGAGAAAGAGTTGACCCCAACAGTTTGTTCTGTGTTGTGTGGCTCGGAAAACAAACAGGGGACTCACAGCGCACACGCTCTCCCACAGAAGGGAATTCATACGCGACTCTCTGAGGCCTACGGAAAGCCGTTAGAGGAGTTAAAGCACTCTATCGAGTCAGGGTTCATGGAGATGGCTGCACACAAAACCTCGCTCATAGGAAACACTCGTGCTTACCTTGAGGCTAGGGCTCACGTTTACTTCGCACTTTAGCTAGGGCAAGCGTGGGATGAGCTCCCAGCAAGGCACTGGAGAGCACCTGGTTTCATAGGAGAAACTCTCTTTCTTCACTGAGGCATTCCTAGAGGTGACTAGAAGACGGGTAGCAGCAATGTCTTTCAGTCAGCCTGGAGGCCGCCACTCTCTACTTTTCAAATGGGGAAAATCCTGCCTCTTTCCAGGCTTCTCAATTACAAAGTGGATCACCCAGCACATACACCTATCTTCTCTGACAACCCAAGGGAGACCCTAGGAACACACTTCGGCCTTCTGCGATGAAACTTTTGCATGCAGGGTGTGCTGCATGTGGTGAATGGCATAATCCTCTAAATGCCCTCAGTAGGCCTAGGTGACTTTGGATGTTCCAAATGCCTAGCAATTCTCAGAGTAAATCTCTACTTTGCTTCGGGCTGGGCCTAAAGTCCAGTTTCCGCGTCACTTAGAGAGACGTCGAGCTGGAGTCCCCCAACTGATTTGGAGCCCCGGGTGTTTCTTTCAGGGCAGCGTAGCTTTCCATAACGTGGCAGACGCACATGGAACGAAAGCCTGCCCAGAACC
Source organism: Mesoplodon bidens (assembly GCF_964165515.1). Lineage (NCBI taxonomy): Eukaryota > Metazoa > Chordata > Mammalia > Artiodactyla > Ziphiidae > Mesoplodon > Mesoplodon bidens. Next base: position 437,387 of record NW_027671792.1, on the reverse strand, counting down.
GCGGTCCTGAGGCTGCTTCAAACCTGTGGAATGCTAGCCCTAGAGAACACCTTAGTTCCCGGCCCTTTCAACTGCATAGTGAGGGATGATCACAGAGCTGTTTATCCCTTGATTGTGCTCAGAGGGCTTTGGGTACACAGCACAATTCCTTGGAAAGAAGTGCCCACGTGAGAGTCTTGAGCGCTGTGAGGCCTACTAAGGCTAAAGCCGTCCATTGACTAAGACTTCCTGGAAACTGGTGCACACCTATCTCTGGTAATGGGAAAATGTGCACCTTACCTCGAGACTAGCGGTCCCATTTAGTTGGCACTTGAGCGACAGTATGCTCCAGGGGTGAGCTCCCAGGAAGGAATCGCAAGCACCTGGTTTCTTTTGGAAAAACTCACTGCTCCTCAGAGGCATCTGTGGAGTGAATAGTACCCTGGTGGTGGGGTTGTCAGGCGGCTTGGAAGCTGCCACGAAGTTGCTTTGCAAAGGGGGAATGTCGGGCTTCTCCCACATTCTCCATTTGCCAACTTGACCCCACAGCGCATTGAACAGCACTCTCTGACTGACTACTGGAGACTTTCAGCCACACTGGGCCTTTCTTGGATCACACTTCGTTGGACGCGGGGGGTTTGGCATGCCATGAATAGCATTACCCGCTTAATGACTGAGTCAGGCCTAGGTGACTTTGGATCGTCCAAATGCCTCACAATTGTACCGGGTTTTCTGTACTTTCTGTCAGGCTGGACCTACAGTGTACCTGGCGTCACAATAGAGAGATGACAGGTAAGAGTTGCCAGGATGCACTTAAGGCTCAAGGATTCTTTCACTGCCGTTCAGAGGGCCTCCACAGAGGGAGAGCCACGTTGACTGTAATACTGGCAAAAACGTTGTCCTGGAGCTGCCTTACAGCTGTAGAAATCAAGCTCTGCAAACGAGAAGCAGTTCATTGCCCTCCCCTCTGCAGAGAAAGAGTTGACCCCAACAGTTTGTTCAGTGTTGTGTGGCTCGGAAAACAAACAGGGGACTCACAGCGCACACGCTCTCCCACAGAAGGGAATTCATACGCGACTCTCTGAGGCCTACGGAAAGCCGTTAGAGGAGTTAAAGCACTCTATCGAGTCAGGGTTCATGGAGATGGCTGCACACAAAACCTCGCTCATAGGAAACACTCGTGCTTACCTTGAGGCTAGGGCTCACGTTTACTTCGCACTTTAGCTGGGGCAAGCGTGGGATGAGCTCCCAGCAAGGCACTGGAGAGCACCTGGTTTCATAGGAGAAACTCTCTTTCTTCACTGAGGCATTCCTAGAGGTGACTAGAAGACGGGTAGCAGCAATGTCTTTCAGTCAGCCTGGAGGCCGCCACTATCTACTTTTCAAATGGGGAAAATCCTGCCTCTTTCCAGGCTTCTCAATTACAAAGTGGATCACCCAGCACATACACCTATCTTCTCTGACAACCCAAGGGAGACCCTAGGAACACACTTCGGCCTTCTGCGATGAAACTTTTGCATGCAGGGTGTGCTGCATGTGGTGAACGGCATAATCCTCTAAATGCCCTCAGTAGGCCTAGGTGACTTTGGAGGTTCCAAATGCCTAGCAATGCTCAGAGTAAATCTCTACTTTACTTCGGGCTGGGCCTAAAGTCCAGTTTCCGCGTCACTTAGAGAGACGTCGAGCTGGAGTCCCCCAACTGATTTGGAGCCCCGAGGGTTTCTTTCAGGGCAGCGTAGCTTTCCATAACGTGGCAGACGCACATGGAACGAAAGCCTGCCAAGAACCGCGGTCCTGAGGCTGCTTCAAACCTGTGGAATGCTAGCCCTAGAGAACACCTTAGTTCCCGGCCCTTTCAACTGCATAGTGAGGGATGTTCCCAGAGCTGTGTATCCCTTGATTGTGCTCAGAAGGCTTTGGGTACACAGCGCACCTCCTTGGAAAGAAGTGCCCACGTGAGAGTCTTGAGCGCTGTGAGGCCTACTAAGGCTAAAGCCGTCCTATCTCTGGTAATGGGAAAATGTGCACCTTACCTCGAGACTAGAGGTCGCATTTAGTTGGCACTTGAGCGACAGTATGCTCCTGGGGTGAGCTCCCAGGAAGGAATCGCAAGCACCTGGTTTCTTTTGGGAAAACTCACTGCTCCTCAGAGGCATCTGTGGAGTGAATAGTACCCTGGTGGTGGGGTTGTCAGGCGGCTTGGAAGCTGCAACGAAGTTGCTTTGCAAAGGGGGAAAGTCGGGCTTCTCCCACATTCTCCAGTTGCCAACTTGACCCCACAGCGCATTGACCAGCACTCTCTGACTGACTACTGGAGACTTTCAGCCACACTGGGCCTTTCTAGGATCACACTTCGTTGGACGCGGGGGGTTTGGCATGCCATGAATAGCATTACCCGCTTAATGACTGAGTCAGGCCTAGGTGACTTTGGATCGTCCAAATGCCTCACAATTGTACCGGGTTTTCTGTACTTTCTGTCAGGCTGGACCTACAGTGTACCTGGCGTCACAATAGAGAGATGACAGGTAAGAGTTGCCAGGATGCACTTAAGGCTCAAGGATTCTTTCACTGCCGTTCAGAGGGCCTCCACAGAGGGAGAGCCACGTTGACTGTAATACTGGCAAAAACGTTGTCCTGGAGCTGCTTTACAGCTGTAGAAATCAAGCTCTGCAAACGAGAAGCAGTTCATTGCCCTCCCCTTTGCAGAGAAAGAGTTGACCCCAACAGTTTGTTCTGTGTTGTGTGGCTCGGAAAACAAACAGGGGACTCACAGCGCACACGCTCTCCCACAGAAGGGAATTCATACGTGACTCTCTGAGGCCTACGGAAAGCCGTTAGAGGAGTTAAAGCACTCTATCGAGTCAGGGTTCATGGAGATGGCTGCACACAAAACCTCGCTCATAGGAAACACTCGTGCTTACCTTGAGGCTAGGGCTCACGTTTACTTCGCACTTTAGCTAGGGCAAGCGTGGGATGAGCTCCCAGCAAGGCACTGGAGAGCACCTGGTTTCATAGGAGAAACTCTCTTTCTTCACTGAGGCATTCCTAGAGGTGACTAGAAGACGGGTAGCAGCAATGTCTTTCAGTCAGCCTGGAGGCCGCCACTCTCTACTTTTCAAATGGGGAAAATCCTGCCTCTTTCCAGGCTTCTCAATTACAAAGTGGATCACCCAGCACATACACCTATCTTCTCTGACAACCCAAGGGAGACCCTAGGAACACACTTCGGCCTTCTGCGATGAAACTTTTGCATGCAGGGTGTGCTGCATGTGGTGAATGGCATAATCCTCTAAATGCCCTCAGTAGGCCTAGGTGACTTTGGATGTTCCAAATGCCTAGCAATTCTCAGAGTAAATCTCTACTTTGCTTCGGGCTGGGCCTAAAGTCCAGTTTCCGCGTCACTTAGAGAGACGTCGAGCTGGAGTCCCCCAACTGATTTGGAGCCCCGGGTGTTTCTTTCAGGGCAGCGTAGCTTTCCATAACGTGGCAGACGCACATGGAACGAAAGCCTGCCCAGAACCGCGGTCCTGAGGCTGCTTCAAACCTGTGGAATGCTAGCCCTAGAGAACACCTTAGTTCCCGGCCCTTTCAACTGCATAGTGAGGGATGATCACAGAGCTGTTTATCCCTTGATTGTGCTCAGAGGGCTTTGGGTACACAGCACAATTCCTTGGAAAGAAGTGCCCACGTGAGAGTCTTGAGCGCTGTGAGGCCTACTAAGGCTAAAGCCGTCCATTGACTAAGACTTCCTGGAAACTGGTGCACACCTATCTCTGGTAATGGGAAAATGTGCACCTTACCTCGAGACTAGCGGTCCCATTTAGTTGGCACTTGAGCGACAGTATGCTCCAGGGGTGAGCTCCCAGGAAGGAATCGCAAGCACCTGGTTTCTTTTGGAAAAACTCACTGCTCCTCAGAGGCATCTGTGGAGTGAATAGTACCCTGGTGGTGGGGTTGTCAGGCGGCTTGGAAGCTGCCACGAAGTTGCTTTGCAAAGGGGGAATGTCGGGCTTCTCCCACATTCTCCATTTGCCAACTTGACCCCACAGCGCATTGAACAGCACTCTCTGACTGACTACTGGAGACTTTCAGCCACACTGGGCCTTTCTTGGATCACACTTCGTTGGACGCGGGGGGTTTGGCATGCCATGAATAGCATTACCCGCTTAATGACTGAGTCAGGCCTAGGTGACTTTGGATCGTCCAAATGCCTCACAATTGTACCGGGTTTTCTGTACTTTCTGTCAGGCTGGACCTACAGTGTACCTGGCGTCACAATAGAGAGATGACAGGTAAGAGTTGCCAGGATGCACTTAAGGCTCAAGGATTCTTTCACTGCCGTTCAGAGGGCCTCCACAGAGGGAGAGCCACGTTGACTGTAATACTGGCAAAAACGTTGTCCTGGAGCTGCCTTACAGCTGTAGAAATCAAGCTCTGCAAACGAGAAGCAGTTCATTGCCCTCCCCTCTGCAGAGAAAGAGTTGACCCCAACAGTTTGTTCAGTGTTGTGTGGCTCGGAAAACAAACAGGGGACTCACAGCGCACACGCTCTCCCACAGAAGGGAATTCATACGCGACTCTCTGAGGCCTACGGAAAGCCGTTAGAGGAGTTAAAGCACTCTATCGAGTCAGGGTTCATGGAGATGGCTGCACACAAAACCTCGCTCATAGGAAACACTCGTGCTTACCTTGAGGCTAGGGCTCACGTTTACTTCGCACTTTAGCTGGGGCAAGCGTGGGATGAGCTCCCAGCAAGGCACTGGAGAGCACCTGGTTTCATAGGAGAAACTCTCTTTCTTCACTGAGGCATTCCTAGAGGTGACTAGAAGACGGGTAGCAGCAATGTCTTTCAGTCAGCCTGGAGGCCGCCACTATCTACTTTTCAAATGGGGAAAATCCTGCCTCTTTCCAGGCTTCTCAATTACAAAGTGGATCACCCAGCACATACACCTATCTTCTCTGACAACCCAAGGGAGACCCTAGGAACACACTTCGGCCTTCTGCGATGAAACTTTTGCATGCAGGGTGTGCTGCATGTGGTGAACGGCATAATCCTCTAAATGCCCTCAGTAGGCCTAGGTGACTTTGGAGGTTCCAAATGCCTAGCAATGCTCAGAGTAAATCTCTACTTTACTTCGGGCTGGGCCTAAAGTCCAGTTTCCGCGTCACTTAGAGAGACGTCGAGCTGGAGTCCCCCAACTGATTTGGAGCCCCGAGGGTTTCTTTCAGGGCAGCGTAGCTTTCCATAACGTGGCAGACGCACATGGAACGAAAGCCTGCCAAGAACCGCGGTCCTGAGGCTGCTTCAAACCTGTGGAATGCTAGCCCTAGAGAACACCTTAGTTCCCGGCCCTTTCAACTGCATAGTGAGGGATGTTCCCAGAGCTGTGTATCCCTTGATTGTGCTCAGAAGGCTTTGGGTACACAGCGCACCTCCTTGGAAAGAAGTGCCCACGTGAGAGTCTTGAGCGCTGTGAGGCCTACTAAGGCTAAAGCCGTCCTATCTCTGGTAATGGGAAAATGTGCACCTTACCTCGAGACTAGAGGTCGCATTTAGTTGGCACTTGAGCGACAGTATGCTCCTGGGGTGAGCTCCCAGGAAGGAATCGCAAGCACCTGGTTTCTTTTGGGAAAACTCACTGCTCCTCAGAGGCATCTGTGGAGTGAATAGTACCCTGGTGGTGGGGTTGTCAGGCGGCTTGGAAGCTGCAACGAAGTTGCTTTGCAAAGGGGGAAAGTCGGGCTTCTCCCACATTCTCCAGTTGCCAACTTGACCCCACAGCGCATTGACCAGCACTCTCTGACTGACTACTGGAGACTTTCAGCCACACTGGGCCTTTCTAGGATCACACTTCGTTGGACGCGGGGGGTTTGGCATGCCATGAATAGCATTACCCGCTTAATGACTGAGTCAGGCCTAGGTGACTTTGGATCGTCCAAATGCCTCACAATTGTACCGGGTTTTCTGTAGTTTCTGTCAGGCTGGACCTACAGTGTACCTGGCGTCACAATAGAGAGATGACAGGTAAGAGTTGCCAGGATGCACTTAAGGCTCAAGGATTCTTTCACTGCCGTTCAGAGGGCCTCCACAGAGGGAGAGCCACGTTGACTGTAATACTGGCAAAAACGTTGTCCTGGAGCTGCTTTACAGCTGTAGAAATCAAGCTCTGCAAACGAGAAGCAGTTCATTGCCCTCCCCTCTGCAGAGAAAGAGTTGACCCCAACAGTTTGTTCTGTGTTGTGTGGCTCGGAAAACAAACAGGGGACTCACAGCGCACACGCTCTCCCACAGAAGGGAATTCATACGCGACTCTCTGAGGCCTACGGAAAGCCGTTAGAGGAGTTAAAGCACTCTATCGAGTCAGGGTTCATGGAGATGGCTGCACACAAAACCTCGCTCATAGGAAACACTCGTGCTTACCTTGAGGCTAGGGCTCACGTTTACTTCGCACTTTAGCTAGGGCAAGCGTGGGATGAGCTCCCAGCAAGGCACTGGAGAGCACCTGGTTTCATAGGAGAAACTCTCTTTCTTCACTGAGGCATTCCTAGAGGTGACTAGAAGACGGGTAGCAGCAATGTCTTTCAGTCAGCCTGGAGGCCGCCACTCTCTACTTTTCAAATGGGGAAAATCCTGCCTCTTTCCAGGCTTCTCAATTACAAAGTGGATCACCCAGCACATACACCTATCTTCTCTGACAACCCAAGGGAGACCCTAGGAACACACTTCGGCCTTCTGCGATGAAACTTTTGCATGCAGGGTGTGCTGCATGTGGTGAACGGCATAATCCTCTAAATGCCCTCAGTAGGCCTAGGTGACTTTGGATGTTCCAAATGCCTAGCAATTCTCAGAGTAAATCTCTACTTTACTTCGGGCTGGGCCTAAAGTCCAGTTTCCGCGTCACTTAGAGAGACGTCGAGCTGGAGTCCCCCAACTGATTTGGAGCCCCGGGTGTTTCTTTCAGGGCAGCGTAGCTTTCCATAACGTGGCAGACGCACATGGAACGAAAGCCTGCCCAGAACCGCGGTCCTGAGGCTGCTTCAAACCTGTGGAATGCTAGCCCTAGAGAACACCTTAGTTCCCGGCCCTTTCAACTGCATAGTGAGGGATGATCACAGAGCTGTTTATCCCTTGATTGTGCTCAGAGGGCTTTGGGTACACAGCACAATTCCTTGGAAAGAAGTGCCCACGTGAGAGTCTTGAGCGCTGTGAGGCCTACTAAGGCTAAAGCCGTCCATTGACTAAGACTTCCTGGAAACTGGTGCACACCTATCTCTGGTAATGGGAAAATGTGCACCTTACCTCGAGACTAGCGGTCCCATTTAGTTGGCACTTGAGCGACAGTATGCTCCAGGGGTGAGCTCCCAGGAAGGAATCGCAAGCACCTGGTTTCTTTTGGAAAAACTCACTGCTCCTCAGAGGCATCTGTGGAGTGAATAGTACCCTGGTGGTGGGGTTGTCAGGCGGCTTGGAAGCTGCCACGAAGTTGCTTTGCAAAGGGGGAATGTCGGGCTTCTCCCACATTCTCCATTTGCCAACTTGACCCCACAGCGCATTGAACAGCACTCTCTGACTGACTACTGGAGACTTTCAGCCACACTGGGCCTTTCTTGGATCACACTTCGTTGGACGCGGGGGGTTTGGCATGCCATGAATAGCATTACCCGCTTAATGACTGAGTCAGGCCTAGGTGACTTTGGATCGTCCAAATGCCTCACAATTGTACCGGGTTTTCTGTACTTTCTGTCAGGCTGGACCTACAGTGTACCTGGCGTCACAATAGAGAGATGACAGGTAAGAGTTGCCAGGATGCACTTAAGGCTCAAGGATTCTTTCACTGCCGTTCAGAGGGCCTCCACAGAGGGAGAGCCACGTTGACTGTAATACTGGCAAAAACGTTGTCCTGGAGCTGCCTTACAGCTGTAGAAATCAAGCTCTGCAAACGAGAAGCAGTTCATTGCCCTCCCCTCTGCAGAGAAAGAGTTGACCCCAACAGTTTGTTCAGTGTTGTGTGGCTCGGAAAACAAACAGGGGACTCACAGCGCACACGCTCTCCCACAGAAGGGAATTCATACGCGACTCTCTGAGGCCTACGGAAAGCCGTTAGAGGAGTTAAAGCACTCTATCGAGTCAGGGTTCATGGAGATGGCTGCACACAAAACCTCGCTCATAGGAAACACTCGTGCTTACCTTGAGGCTAGGGCTCACGTTTACTTCGCACTTTAGCTGGGGCAAGCGTGGGATGAGCTCCCAGCAAGGCACTGGAGAGCACCTGGTTTCATAGGAGAAACTCTCTTTCTTCACTGAGGCATTCCTAGAGGTGACTAGAAGACGGGTAGCAGCAATGTCTTTCAGTCAGCCTGGAGGCCGCCACTATCTACTTTTCAAATGGGGAAAATCCTGCCTCTTTCCAGGCTTCTCAATTACAAAGTGGATCACCCAGCACATACACCTATCTTCTCTGACAACCCAAGGGAGACCCTAGGAACACACTTCGGCCTTCTGCGATGAAACTTTTGCATGCAGGGTGTGCTGCATGTGGTGAACGGCATAATCCTCTAAATGCCCTCAGTAGGCCTAGGTGACTTTGGAGGTTCCAAATGCCTAGCAATGCTCAGAGTAAATCTCTACTTTACTTCGGGCTGGGCCTAAAGTCCAGTTTCCGCGTCACTTAGAGAGACGTCGAGCTGGAGTCCCCCAACTGATTTGGAGCCCCGAGGGTTTCTTTCAGGGCAGCGTAGCTTTCCATAACGTGGCAGACGCACATGGAACGAAAGCCTGCCAAGAACCGCGGTCCTGAGGCTGCTTCAAACCTGTGGAATGCTAGCCCTAGAGAACACCTTAGTTCCCGGCCCTTTCAACTGCATAGTGAGGGATGTTCCCAGAGCTGTGTATCCCTTGATTGTGCTCAGAAGGCTTTGGGTACACAGCGCACCTCCTTGGAAAGAAGTGCCCACGTGAGAGTCTTGAGCGCTGTGAGGCCTACTAAGGCTAAAGCCGTCCTATCTCTGGTAATGGGAAAATGTGCACCTTACCTCGAGACTAGAGGTCGCATTTAGTTGGCACTTGAGCGACAGTATGCTCCTGGGGTGAGCTCCCAGGAAGGAATCGCAAGCACCTGGTTTCTTTTGGGAAAACTCACTGCTCCTCAGAGGCATCTGTGGAGTGAATAGTACCCTGGTGGTGGGGTTGTCAGGCGGCTTGGAAGCTGCAACGAAGTTGCTTTGCAAAGGGGGAAAGTCGGGCTTCTCCCACATTCTCCAGTTGCCAACTTGACCCCACAGCGCATTGACCAGCACTCTCTGACTGACTACTGGAGACTTTCAGCCACACTGGGCCTTTCTAGGATCACACTTCGTTGGACGCGGGGGGTTTGGCATGCCATGAATAGCATTACCCGCTTAATGACTGAGTCAGGCCTAGGTGACTTTGGATCGTCCAAATGCCTCACAATTGTACCGGGTTTTCTGTAGTTTCTGTCAGGCTGGACCTACAGTGTACCTGGCGTCACAATAGAGAGATGACAGGTAAGAGTTGCCAGGATGCACTTAAGGCTCAAGGATTCTTTCACTGCCGTTCAGAGGGCCTCCACAGAGGGAGAGCCACGTTGACTGTAATACTGGCAAAAACGTTGTCCTGGAGCTGCTTTACAGCTGTAGAAATCAAGCTCTGCAAACGAGAAGCAGTTCATTGCCCTCCCCTTTGCAGAGAAAGAGTTGACCCCAACAGTTTGTTCTGTGTTGTGTGGCTCGGAAAACAAACAGGGGACTCACAGCGCACACGCTCTCCCACAGAAGGGAATTCATACGCGACTCTCTGAGGCCTACGGAAAGCCGTTAGAGGAGTTAAAGCACTCTATCGAGTCAGGGTTCATGGAGATGGCTGCACACAAAACCTCGCTCATAGGAAACACTCGTGCTTACCTTGAGGCTAGGGCTCACGTTTACTTCGCACTTTAGCTAGGGCAAGCGTGGGATGAGCTCCCAGCAAGGCACTGGAGAGCACCTGGTTTCATAGGAGAAACTCTCTTTCTTCACTGAGGCATTCCTAGAGGTGACTAGAAGACGGGTAGCAGCAATGTCTTTCAGTCAGCCTGGAGGCCGCCACTCTCTACTTTTCAAATGGGGAAAATCCTGCCTCTTTCCAGGCTTCTCAATTACAAAGTGGATCACCCAGCACATACACCTATCTTCTCTGACAACCCAAGGGAGACCCTAGGAACACACTTCGGCCTTCTGCGATGAAACTTTTGCATGCAGGGTGTGCTGCATGTGGTGAATGGCATAATCCTCTAAATGCCCTCAGTAGGCCTAGGTGACTTTGGATGTTCCAAATGCCTAGCAATTCTCAGAGTAAATCTCTACTTTGCTTCGGGCTGGGCCTAAAGTCCAGTTTCCGCGTCACTTAGAGAGACGTCGAGCTGGAGTCCCCCAACTGATTTGGAGCCCCGGGTGTTTCTTTCAGGGCAGCGTAGCTTTCCATAACGTGGCAGACGCACATGGAACGAAAGCCTGCCCAGAACCGCGGTCCTGAGGCTGCTTCAAACCTGTGGAATGCTAGCCCTAGAGAACACCTTAGTTCCCGGCCCTTTCAACTGCATAGTGAGGGATGATCACAGAGCTGTTTATCCCTTGATTGTGCTCAGAGGGCTTTGGGTAGACAGCACAATTCCTTGGAAAGAAGTGCCCACGTGAGAGTCTTGAGCGCTGTGAGGCCTACTAAGGCTAAAGCCGTCCATTGACTAAGACTTCCTGGAAACTGGTGCACACCTATCTCTGGTAATGGGAAAATGTGCACCTTACCTCGAGACTAGCGGTCCCATTTAGTTGGCACTTGAGCGACAGTATGCTCCTGGGGTGAGCTCCCAGGAAGGAATCGCAAGCACCTGGTTTCTTTTGGAAAAACTCACTGCTCCTCAGAGGCATCTGTGGAGTGAATAGTACCCTGGTGGTGGGGTTGTCAGGCGGCTTGGAAGCTGCAACGAAGTTGCTTTGCCAAGGGGGAAAGTCGGGCTTCTCCCACATTCTCCAGGTGCCAACTTGACCCCACAGCGCATTGACCAGCACTCTCTGACTGACTACTGGAGACTTTCAGCCACACTGGGCCTTTCTAGGATCACACTTCGTTGGACGCGGGGTGTTAGGCATGCCATGAATAGCATTACCCGCTTAATGACTGAGTCAGGCCTAGGTGACGTTGGATCGTCCAAATGCCTCACAATTGTACCGGGTTTTCTGTACTTTCTGTCAGGCTGGACCTACAGTGTACCTGGCGTCACAATAGAGAGATGACAGGTAAGAGTTGCCAGGATGCACTTAAGGCTCAAGGATTCTTTCACTGCCGTTCAGAGGGCCTCCACAGAGGGAGAGCCACGTTGACTGTAATACTGGCAAAAACGTTGTCCTGGAGCTGCCTTACAGCTGTAGAAATCAAGCTCTGCAAACGAGAAGCAGTTCATTGCCCTCCCCTCTGCAGAGAAAGAGTTGACCGCAACAGTTTGTTCTGTGTTGTGTGGCTCGGAAAACAAACAGGGGACTCACAGCGCACACGCTCTCCCACAGAAGGGAATTCATACGCGACTCTCTGAGGCCTACGGAAAGCCGTTAGAGGAGATAAAGCACTCTATCGAGTCAGGGTTCATGGAGATGGCTGCACACAAAACCTCGCTCATAGGAAACACTCGTGCTTACCTTGAGGCTAGGGCTCACGTTTACTTCGCACTTTAGCTGGGGCAAGCGTGGGATGAGCTCCCAGAAAGGCACTCGAGACCACCTGGTTTCATAGGAGAAACTCTCTTTCTTCACTGAGGCATTCCTAGAGGTGACTAGAAGACGGGTAGCAGCAATGTCTTTCAGTCAGCCTGGAGGCCGCCACTATCTACCTTTGAAATGGGGAAAATCCTGCCTCTTTCCAGGCTTCTCAATTACAAAGTGGATCACCCAGCACATACACCTATCTTCTCTGACAACCCAAGGGAGACCCTTGGAACACACTTCGGCCTTCTGCGATGAAACTTTTGCATGCAGGGTGTGCTGCATGTGGTGAACGGCATAATCCTCTAAATGCCCTCAGTAGGCCTAGGTGACTTTGGATGTTCCAAATGCCTAGCAATGCTCAGAGTAAATCTCTACTTTACTTCGGGCTGGGCCTAAAGTCCAGTTTCCGCGTCACTTAGAGAGACGTCAAGCTGGAGTCCCCCAACTGATTTGGAGCCTCGGGGGTTTCTTTCAGGGCAGCGTAGCTTTCCATAACGTGGCAGACGCACATGGAACGAAAGCCTGCCAAGAACCGCGGTCCTGAGGCTGCTTCAAACCTGTGGAATGCTAGCCCTAGAGAACACCTTAGTTCCCGGCCCTTTCAACTGCCTAGTGAGGGATGATCCCAGAGCTGTGTATCCCTTGATTGTGCTCAGAGGGCTTTGGGTACACAGCACACAATTCCTTGGAAAGAAGTGCCCACGTGAGAGTCTTGAGCGCTGTGAGGCCTACTAAGGCTAAAGCCGTCCTATCTCTGGTAATGGGAACATGTGCACCTTACCTCGAGACTAGAGGTCCCATTTAGTTGGCACTTGAGCGACAGTATGCTCCTGGGGTGAGCTCCCAGGAAGGAATCGCAAGCACCTGGTTTCTTTTGGAAAAACTCACTGCTCCTCAGAGGCATCTGTGGAGTGAATAGTACACTGGTGGTGGGGTTGTCAGGCGGCTTGGAAGCTGCAACGAAGTTGCTTTGCAAAGGGGGAAAGTCGGGCTTCTCCCACATTCTCCAGGTGCCAACTTGACCCCACAGCGCATTGACCAGCACTCTCTGACTGACTACTGGAGACTTTCAGCCACACTGGGCCTTTCTAGGATCACACTTCGTTGGACGCTGGGGGTTTGGCATGCCATGAATAGCATTACCCGCTTAATGACTGAGTCAGGCCTAGGTGACTTTGGATCGTCCAAATGCCTCACAATTGTACCGGGTTTTCTGTACTTTCTGTCAGGCTGGACCTACAGTGTACCTGGCGTCACAATAGAGAGATGACAGGTAAGAGTTGCCAGGATGCACTTAAGGCTCAAGGATTCTTTCACTGCCGTTCAGAGGGCCTCCACAGAGGGAGAGCCACGTTGACTGTAATACTGGCAAAAACGTTGTCCTGGAGCTGCCTTACAGCTGTAGAAATCAAGCTCTGCAAACGAGAAGCAGTTCATTGCCCTCCCCTCTGCAGAGAAAGAGTTGACCGCAACAGTTTGTTCTGTGTTGTGTGGCTCGGAAAACAAACAGGGGACTCACAGCGCACACGCTCTCCCACAGAAGGGAATTCATACGCGACTCTCTGAGGCCTACGGAAAGCCGTTAGAGGAGTTAAAGCACTCTATCGAGTCAGGGTTCATGGAGATGGCTGCACACAAAACCTCGCTCATAGGAAACACTCGTGCTTACCTTGAGGCTAGGGCTCACGTTTACTTCGCACTTTAGCTGGGGCAAGCGTGGGATGAGCTCCCAGCAAGGCACTGGAGAGCACCTGGTTTCATAGGAGAAACTCTCTTTCTTCACTGAGGCATTCCTAGAGGTGACTAGAAGATGGGTAGCAGCAATGTCTTTCAGTCAGCCTGGAGGCCGCCACTATCTACTTTTCAAATGGGGAAAATCCTGCCTCTTTCCAGGCTTCTCAATTACAAAGTGGATCACCCAGCACATACACCTATCTTCTCTGACAACCCAAGGGAGACCCTAGGAACACACTTCGGCCTTCTGCGTTGAAACTTTTGCATGCAGGGTGTGCTGCATGTGGTGAACGGCATAATCCTCTAAATGCCCTCAGTAGGCCTAGGTGACTTTGGATGTTCCAAATGCCTAGCAATGCTCAGAGTAAATCTCTACTTTACTTCGGGCTGGGCCTAAAGTCCAGTTTCCGCGTCACTTAGAGAGACGTCGAGCTGGAGTCCCCCAACTGATTTGGAGCCCCGAGGGTTTCTTTCAGGGCAGCGTAGCTTTCCATAACGTGGCAGACGCACATGGAACGAAAGCCTGCCAAGAACCGCGGTCCTGAGGCTGCTTCAAACCTGTGGAATGCTAGCCCTAGAGAACACCTTAGTTCCCGGCCCTTTCAACTGCATAGTGAGGGATGTTCCCAGAGCTGTGTATCCCTTGATTGTGCTCAGAAGGCTTTGGGTACACAGCGCACTTCCTTGGAAAGAAGTGCCCACGTGAGAGTCTTGAGCGCTGTGAGGCCTACTAAGGCTAAAGCCGTCCTATCTCTGGTAATGGGAAAATGTGCACCTTACCTCGAGACTAGAGGTCGCATTTAGTTGGCACTTGAGCGACAGTATGCTCCTGGGGTGAGCTCCCAGGAAGGAATCGCAAGCACCTGGTTTCTTTTGGGAAAACTCACTGCTCCTCAGAGGCATCTGTGGAGTGAATAGTACCCTGGTGGTGGGGTTGTCAGGCGGCTTGGAAGCTGCAACGAAGTTGCTTTGCAAAGGGGGAAAGTCGGGCTTCTCCCACATTCTCCAGTTGCCAACTTGACCCCACAGTGCATTGACCAGCACTCTCTGACTGACTACTGGAGACTTTCAGCCACACTGGGCCTTTCTAGGATCACACTTCGTTGGACGCGGGGGGTTTGGCATGCCATGAATAGCATTACCCGCTTAATGACTGAGTCAGGCCTAGGTGACTTTGGATCGTCCAAATGCCTCACAATTGTACCGGGTTTTCTGTACTTTCTGTCAGGCTGGACCTACAGTGTACCTGGCGTCACAATAGAGAGATGACAGGTAAGAGTTGCCAGGATGCACTTAAGGCTCAAGGATTCTTTCACTGCCGTTCAGAGGGCCTCCACAGAGGGAGAGCCACGTTGACTGTAATACTGGCAAAAACGTTGTCCTGGAGCTGCCTTACAGCTGTAGAAATCAAGCTCTGCAAACGAGAAGCAGTTCATTGCCCTCCCCTCTGCAGAGAAAGAGTTGACCGCAACAGTTTGTTCTGTGTTGTGTGGCTCGGAAAACAAACAGGGGACTCACAGCGCACACGCTCTCCCACAGAAGGGAATTCATACGCGACTCTCTGAGGCCTACGGAAAGCCGTTAGAGGAGTTAAAGCACTCTATCGAGTCAGGGTTCATGGAGATGGCTGCACACAAAACCTCGCTCATAGGAAACACTCGTGCTTACCTTGAGGCTAGGGCTCACGTTTACTTCGCACTTTAGCTAGGGCAAGCGTGGGATGAGCTCCCAGCAAGGCACTGGAGAGCACCTGGTTTCATAGGAGAAACTCTCTTTTTTCACTGAGGCATTCCTAGAGGTGACTAGAAGATGGGTAGCAGCAATGTCTTTCAGTCAGCCTGGAGGCCGCCACTATCTACTTTTCAAATGGGGAAAATCCTGCCTCTTTCCAGGCTTCTCAATTACAAAGGGGATCACCCAGCACATACACCTATCTTCTCTGACAACCCAAGGGAGACCCTAGGAACACACTTCGGCCTTCTGCGATGAAACTTTTGCATGCAGGGTGTGCTGCATGTGGTGAACGGCATAATACTCTAAATGCCCTCAGTAGGCCTAGGTGACTTTGGATGTTCCAAATGCCTAGCAATGCTCAGAGTAAATCTCTACTTTACTTCGGGCTGGGCCTAAAGTCCAGTTTCCGCGTCACTTAGAGAGACGTCGAGCTGGAGTCCCCCAACTGATTTGGAGCCCCGAGGGTTTCTTTCAGGGCAGCGTAGCTTTCCATAACGTGGCAGACGCACATGGAACGAAAGCCTGCCAAGAACCGCGGTCCTGAGGCTGCTTCAAACCTGTGGAATGCTAGCCCTAGAGAACACCTTAGTTCCCGGCCCTTTCAACTGCATAGTGAGGGATGTTCCCAGAGCTGTGTATCCCTTGATTGTGCTCAGAAGGCTTTGGGTACACAGCGCACTTCCTTGGAAAGAAGTGCCCACGTGAGAGTCTTGAGCGCTGTGAGGCCTACTAAGGCTAAAGCCGTCCTATCTCTGGTAATGGGAAAATGTGCACCTTACCTCGAGACTAGAGGTCGCATTTAGTTGGCACTTGAGCGACAGTATGCTCCTGGGGTGAGCTCCCAGGAAGGAATCGCAAGCACCTGGTTTCTTTTGGGAAAACTCACTGCTCCTCAGAGGCATCTGTGGAGTGAATAGTACCCTGGTGGTGGGGTTGTCAGGCGGCTTGGAAGCTGCAACGAAGTTGCTTTGCAAAGGGGGAAAGTCGGGCTTCTCCCACATTCTCCAGTTGCCAACTTGACCCCACAGTGCATTGACCAGCACTCTCTGACTGACTACTGGAGACTTTCAGCCACACTGGGCCGTTCTAGGATCACACTACGTTGGACGCGGGGGGTTTGGCATGCCATGAATAGCATTACCCGCTTAATGACTGAGTCAGGCCTAGGTGACTTTGGATCGTCCAAATGCCTCACAATTGTACCGGGTTTTCTGTACTTTCTGTCAGGCTGGACCTACAGTGTACCTGGCGTCACAATAGAGAGATGACAGGTAAGAGTTGCCAGGATGCACTTAAGGCTCAAGGATTCTTTCACTGCCGTTCAGAGGGCCTCCACAGAGGGAGAGCCACGTTGACTGTAATACTGGCAAAAACGTTGTCCTGGAGCTGCTTTACAGCTGTAGAAATCAAGCTCTGCAAACGAGAAGCAGTTCATTGCCCTCCCCTTTGCAGAGAAAGAGTTGACCCCAACAGTTTGTTCTGTGTTGTGTGGCTCGGAAAACAAACAGGGGACTCACAGCGCACACGCTCTCCCACAGAAGGGAATTCATACGCGACTCTCTGAGGCCTACGGAAAGCCGTTAGAGGAGTTAAAGCACTCTATCGAGTCAGGGTTCATGGAGATGGCTGCACACAAAACCTCGCTCATAGGAAACACTCGTGCTTACCTTGAGGCTAGGGCTCACGTTTACTTCGCACTTTAGCTAGGGCAAGCGTGGGATGAGCTCCCAGCAAGGCACTGGAGAGCACCTGGTTTCATAGGAGAAACTCTCTTTCTTCACTGAGGCATTCCTAGAGGTGACTAGAAGACGGGTAGCAGCAATGTCTTTCAGTCAGCCTGGAGGCCGCCACTCTCTACTTTTCAAATGGGGAAAATCCTGCCTCTTTCCAGGCTTCTCAATTACAAAGTGGATCACCCAGCACATACACCTATCTTCTCTGACAACCCAAGGGAGACCCTAGGAACACACTTCGGCCTTCTGCGATGAAACTTTTGCATGCAGGGTGTGCTGCATGTGGTGAATGGCATAATCCTCTAAATGCCCTCAGTAGGCCTAGGTGACTTTGGATGTTCCAAATGCCTAGCAATTCTCAGAGTAAATCTCTACTTTGCTTCGGGCTGGGCCTAAAGTCCAGTTTCCGCGTCACTTAGAGAGACGTCGAGCTGGAGTCCCCCAACTGATTTGGAGCCCCGGGTGTTTCTTTCAGGGCAGCGTAGCTTTCCATAACGTGGCAGACGCACATGGAACGAAAGCCTGCCCAGAACCGCGGTCCTGAGGCTGCTTCAAACCTGTGGAATGCTAGCCCTAGAGAACACCTTAGTTCCCGGCCCTTTCAACTGCATAGTGAGGGATGATCACAGAGCTGTTTATCCCTTGATTGTGCTCAGAGGGCTTTGGGTACACAGCACAATTCCTTGGAAAGAAGTGCCCACGTGAGAGTCTTGAGCGCTGTGAGGCCTACTAAGGCTAAAGCCGTCCATTGACTAAGACTTCCTGGAAACTGGTGCACACCTATCTCTGGTAATGGGAAAATGTGCACCTTACCTCGAGACTAGCGGTCCCATTTAGTTGGCACTTGAGCGACAGTATGCTCCAGGGGTGAGCTCCCAGGAAGGA
This sequence comes from Mesoplodon bidens, assembly GCF_964165515.1. Taxonomy (NCBI): domain Eukaryota; kingdom Metazoa; phylum Chordata; class Mammalia; order Artiodactyla; family Ziphiidae; genus Mesoplodon; species Mesoplodon bidens. The sequence goes on along the minus strand of NW_027671792.1, from coordinate 419,568 downwards.
ATCGCAAGCACCTGGTTTCTTTTGGAAAAACTCACTGCTCCTCAGAGGCATCTGTGGAGTGAATAGTACCCTGGTGGTGGGGTTGTCAGGCGGCTTGGAAGCTGCCACGAAGTTGCTTTGCAAAGGGGGAATGTCGGGCTTCTCCCACATTCTCCATTTGCCAACTTGACCCCACAGCGCATTGAACAGCACTCTCTGACTGACTACTGGAGACTTTCAGCCACACTGGGCCTTTCTTGGATCACACTTCGTTGGACGCGGGGGGTTTGGCATGCCATGAATAGCATTACCCGCTTAATGACTGAGTCAGGCCTAGGTGACTTTGGATCGTCCAAATGCCTCACAATTGTACCGGGTTTTCTGTACTTTCTGTCAGGCTGGACCTACAGTGTACCTGGCGTCACAATAGAGAGATGACAGGTAAGAGTTGCCAGGATGCACTTAAGGCTCAAGGATTCTTTCACTGCCGTTCAGAGGGCCTCCACAGAGGGAGAGCCACGTTGACTGTAATACTGGCAAAAACGTTGTCCTGGAGCTGCCTTACAGCTGTAGAAATCAAGCTCTGCAAACGAGAAGCAGTTCATTGCCCTCCCCTCTGCAGAGAAAGAGTTGACCCCAACAGTTTGTTCAGTGTTGTGTGGCTCGGAAAACAAACAGGGGACTCACAGCGCACACGCTCTCCCACAGAAGGGAATTCATACGCGACTCTCTGAGGCCTACGGAAAGCCGTTAGAGGAGTTAAAGCACTCTATCGAGTCAGGGTTCATGGAGATGGCTGCACACAAAACCTCGCTCATAGGAAACACTCGTGCTTACCTTGAGGCTAGGGCTCACGTTTACTTCGCACTTTAGCTGGGGCAAGCGTGGGATGAGCTCCCAGCAAGGCACTGGAGAGCACCTGGTTTCATAGGAGAAACTCTCTTTCTTCACTGAGGCATTCCTAGAGGTGACTAGAAGACGGGTAGCAGCAATGTCTTTCAGTCAGCCTGGAGGCCGCCACTATCTACTTTTCAAATGGGGAAAATCCTGCCTCTTTCCAGGCTTCTCAATTACAAAGTGGATCACCCAGCACATACACCTATCTTCTCTGACAACCCAAGGGAGACCCTAGGAACACACTTCGGCCTTCTGCGATGAAACTTTTGCATGCAGGGTGTGCTGCATGTGGTGAACGGCATAATCCTCTAAATGCCCTCAGTAGGCCTAGGTGACTTTGGAGGTTCCAAATGCCTAGCAATGCTCAGAGTAAATCTCTACTTTACTTCGGGCTGGGCCTAAAGTCCAGTTTCCGCGTCACTTAGAGAGACGTCGAGCTGGAGTCCCCCAACTGATTTGGAGCCCCGAGGGTTTCTTTCAGGGCAGCGTAGCTTTCCATAACGTGGCAGACGCACATGGAACGAAAGCCTGCCAAGAACCGCGGTCCTGAGGCTGCTTCAAACCTGTGGAATGCTAGCCCTAGAGAACACCTTAGTTCCCGGCCCTTTCAACTGCATAGTGAGGGATGTTCCCAGAGCTGTGTATCCCTTGATTGTGCTCAGAAGGCTTTGGGTACACAGCGCACCTCCTTGGAAAGAAGTGCCCACGTGAGAGTCTTGAGCGCTGTGAGGCCTACTAAGGCTAAAGCCGTCCTATCTCTGGTAATGGGAAAATGTGCACCTTACCTCGAGACTAGAGGTCGCATTTAGTTGGCACTTGAGCGACAGTATGCTCCTGGGGTGAGCTCCCAGGAAGGAATCGCAAGCACCTGGTTTCTTTTGGGAAAACTCACTGCTCCTCAGAGGCATCTGTGGAGTGAATAGTACCCTGGTGGTGGGGTTGTCAGGCGGCTTGGAAGCTGCAACGAAGTTGCTTTGCAAAGGGGGAAAGTCGGGCTTCTCCCACATTCTCCAGTTGCCAACTTGACCCCACAGCGCATTGACCAGCACTCTCTGACTGACTACTGGAGACTTTCAGCCACACTGGGCCTTTCTAGGATCACACTTCGTTGGACGCGGGGGGTTTGGCATGCCATGAATAGCATTACCCGCTTAATGACTGAGTCAGGCCTAGGTGACTTTGGATCGTCCAAATGCCTCACAATTGTACCGGGTTTTCTGTACTTTCTGTCAGGCTGGACCTACAGTGTACCTGGCGTCACAATAGAGAGATGACAGGTAAGAGTTGCCAGGATGCACTTAAGGCTCAAGGATTCTTTCACTGCCGTTCAGAGGGCCTCCACAGAGGGAGAGCCACGTTGACTGTAATACTGGCAAAAACGTTGTCCTGGAGCTGCCTTACAGCTGTAGAAATCAAGCTCTGCAAACGAGAAGCAGTTCATTGCCCTCCCCTCTGCAGAGAAAGAGTTGACCGCAACAGTTTGTTCTGTGTTGTGTGGCTCGGAAAACAAACAGGGGACTCACAGCGCACACGCTCTCCCACAGAAGGGAATTCATACGCGACTCTCTGAGGCCTACGGAAAGCCGTTAGAGGAGTTAAAGCACTCTATCGAGTCAGGGTTCATGGAGATGGCTGCACACAAAACCTCGCTCATAGGAAACACTCGTGCTTACCTTGAGGCTAGGGCTCACGTTTACTTCGCACTTTAGCTGGGGCAAGCGTGGGATGAGCTCCCAGCAAGGCACTGGAGAGCACCTGGTTTCATAGGAGAAACTCTCTTTCTTCACTGAGGCATTCCTAGAGGTGACTAGAAGATGGGTAGCAGCAATGTCTTTCAGTCAGCCTGGAGGCCGCCACTATCTACTTTTCAAATGGGGAAAATCCTGCCTCTTTCCAGGCTTCTCAATTACAAAGTGGATCACCCAGCACATACACCTATCTTCTCTGACAACCCAAGGGAGACCCTAGGAACACACTTCGGCCTTCTGCGATGAAACTTTTGCATGCAGGGTGTGCTGCATGTGGTGAACGGCATAATCCTCTAAATGCCCTCAGTAGGCCTAGGTGACTTTGGAGGTTCCAAATGCCTAGCAATGCTCAGAGTAAATCTCTACTTTACTTCGGGCTGGGCCTAAAGTCCAGTTTCCGCGTCACTTAGAGAGACGTCGAGCTGGAGTCCCCCAACTGATTTGGAGCCCCGAGGGTTTCTTTCAGGGCAGCGTAGCTTTCCATAACGTGGCAGACGCACATGGAACGAAAGCCTGCCAAGAACCGCGGTCCTGAGGCTGCTTCAAACCTGTGGAATGCTAGCCCTAGAGAACACCTTAGTTCCCGGCCCTTTCAACTGCATAGTGAGGGATGTTCCCAGAGCTGTGTATCCCTTGATTGTGCTCAGAAGGCTTTGGGTACACAGCGCACTTCCTTGGAAAGAAGTGCCCACGTGAGAGTCTTGAGCGCTGTGAGGCCTACTAAGGCTAAAGCCGTCCTATCTCTGGTAATGGGAAAATGTGCACCTTACCTCGAGACTAGAGGTCGCATTTAGTTGGCACTTGAGCGACAGTATGCTCCTGGGGTGAGCTCCCAGGAAGGAATCGCAAGCACCTGGTTTCTTTTGGGAAAACTCACTGCTCCTCAGAGGCATCTGTGGAGTGAATAGTACCCTGGTGGTGGGGTTGTCAGGCGGCTTGGAAGCTGCAACGAAGTTGCTTTGCAAAGGGGGAAAGTCGGGCTTCTCCCACATTCTCCAGTTGCCAACTTGACCCCACAGTGCATTGACCAGCACTCTCTGACTGACTACTGGAGACTTTCAGCCACACTGGGCCTTTCTAGGATCACACTTCGTTGGACGCGGGGGGTTTGGCATGCCATGAATAGCATTACCCGCTTAATGACTGAGTCAGGCCTAGGTGACTTTGGATCGTCCAAATGCCTCACAATTGTACCGGGTTTTCTGTACTTTCTGTCAGGCTGGACCTACAGTGTACCTGGCGTCACAATAGAGAGATGACAGGTAAGAGTTGCCAGGATGCACTTAAGGCTCAAGGATTCTTTCACTGCCGTTCAGAGGGCCTCCACAGAGGGAGAGCCACGTTGACTGTAATACTGGCAAAAACGTTGTCCTGGAGCTGCCTTACAGCTGTAGAAATCAAGCTCTGCAAACGAGAAGCAGTTCATTGCCCTCCCCTCTGCAGAGAAAGAGTTGACCGCAACAGTTTGTTCTGTGTTGTGTGGCTCGGAAAACAAACAGGGGACTCACAGCGCACACGCTCTCCCACAGAAGGGAATTCATACGCGACTCTCTGAGGCCTACGGAAAGCCGTTAGAGGAGTTAAAGCACTCTATCGAGTCAGGGTTCATGGAGATGGCTGCACACAAAACCTCGCTCATAGGAAACACTCGTGCTTACCTTGAGGCTAGGGCTCACGTTTACTTCGCACTTTAGCTAGGGCAAGCGTGGGATGAGCTCCCAGCAAGGCACTGGAGAGCACCTGGTTTCATAGGAGAAACTCTCTTTTTTCACTGAGGCATTCCTAGAGGTGACTAGAAGATGGGTAGCAGCAATGTCTTTCAGTCAGCCTGGAGGCCGCCACTATCTACTTTTCAAATGGGGAAAATCCTGCCTCTTTCCAGGCTTCTCAATTACAAAGGGGATCACCCAGCACATACACCTATCTTCTCTGACAACCCAAGGGAGACCCTAGGAACACACTTCGGCCTTCTGCGATGAAACTTTTGCATGCAGGGTGTGCTGCATGTGGTGAACGGCATAATCCTCTAAATGCCCTCAGTAGGCCTAGGTGACTTTGGATGTTCCAAATGCCTAGCAATGCTCAGAGTAAATCTCTACTTTACTTCGGGCTGGGCCTAAAGTCCAGTTTCCGCGTCACTTAGAGAGACGTCGAGCTGGAGTCCCCCAACTGATTTGGAGCCCCGAGGGTTTCTTTCAGGGCAGCGTAGCTTTCCATAACGTGGCAGACGCACATGGAACGAAAGCCTGCCAAGAACCGCGGTCCTGAGGCTGCTTCAAACCTGTGGAATGCTAGCCCTAGAGAACACCTTAGTTCCCGGCCCTTTCAACTGCATAGTGAGGGATGTTCCCAGAGCTGTGTATCCCTTGATTGTGCTCAGAAGGCTTTGGGTACACAGCGCACTTCCTTGGAAAGAAGTGCCCACGTGAGAGTCTTGAGCGCTGTGAGGCCTACTAAGGCTAAAGCCGTCCTATCTCTGGTAATGGGAAAATGTGCACCTTACCTCGAGACTAGAGGTCGCATTTAGTTGGCACTTGAGCGACAGTATGCTCCTGGGGTGAGCTCCCAGGAAGGAATCGCAAGCACCTGGTTTCTTTTGGGAAAACTCACTGCTCCTCAGAGGCATCTGTGGAGTGAATAGTACCCTGGTGGTGGGGTTGTCAGGCGGCTTGGAAGCTGCAACGAAGTTGCTTTGCAAAGGGGGAAAGTCGGGCTTCTCCCACATTCTCCAGTTGCCAACTTGACCCCACAGTGCATTGACCAGCACTCTCTGACTGACTACTGGAGACTTTCAGCCACACTGGGCCTTTCTAGGATCACACTACGTTGGACGCGGGGGGTTTGGCATGCCATGAATAGCATTACCCGCTTAATGACTGAGGCCTAGGTGACTTTGGATCGTCCAAATGCCTCACAATTGTACCGGGTTTTCTGTACTTTCTGTCAGGCTGGACCTACAGTGTACCTGGCGTCACAATAGAGAGATGACAGGTAAGAGTTGCCAGGATGCACTTAAGGCTCAAGGATTCTTTCACTGCCGTTCAGAGGGCCTCCACAGAGGGAGAGCCACGTTGACTGTAATACTGGCAAAAACGTTGTCCTGGAGCTGCTTTACAGCTGTAGAAATCAAGCTCTGCAAACGAGAAGCAGTTCATTGCCCTCCCCTTTGCAGAGAAAGAGTTGACCCCAACAGTTTGTTCTGTGTTGTGTGGCTCGGAAAACAAACAGGGGACTCACAGCGCACACGCTCTCCCACAGAAGGGAATTCATACGCGACTCTCTGAGGCCTACGGAAAGCCGTTAGAGGAGTTAAAGCACTCTATCGAGTCAGGGTTCATGGAGATGGCTGCACACAAAACCTCGCTCATAGGAAACACTCGTGCTTACCTTGAGGCTAGGGCTCACGTTTACTTCGCACTTTAGCTAGGGCAAGCGTGGGATGAGCTCCCAGCAAGGCACTGGAGAGCACCTGGTTTCATAGGAGAAACTCTCTTTCTTCACTGAGGCATTCCTAGAGGTGACTAGAAGACGGGTAGCAGCAATGTCTTTCAGTCAGCCTGGAGGCCGCCACTCTCTACTTTTCAAATGGGGAAAATCCTGCCTCTTTCCAGGCTTCTCAATTACAAAGTGGATCACCCAGCACATACACCTATCTTCTCTGACAACCCAAGGGAGACCCTAGGAACACACTTCGGCCTTCTGCGATGAAACTTTTGCATGCAGGGTGTGCTGCATGTGGTGAATGGCATAATCCTCTAAATGCCCTCAGTAGGCCTAGGTGACTTTGGATGTTCCAAATGCCTAGCAATTCTCAGAGTAAATCTCTACTTTGCTTCGGGCTGGGCCTAAAGTCCAGTTTCCGCGTCACTTAGAGAGACGTCGAGCTGGAGTCCCCCAACTGATTTGGAGCCCCGGGTGTTTCTTTCAGGGCAGCGTAGCTTTCCATAACGTGGCAGACGCACATGGAACGAAAGCCTGCCCAGAACCGCGGTCCTGAGGCTGCTTCAAACCTGTGGAATGCTAGCCCTAGAGAACACCTTAGTTCCCGGCCCTTTCAACTGCATAGTGAGGGATGATCACAGAGCTGTTTATCCCTTGATTGTGCTCAGAGGGCTTTGGGTACACAGCACAATTCCTTGGAAAGAAGTGCCCACGTGAGAGTCTTGAGCGCTGTGAGGCCTACTAAGGCTAAAGCCGTCCATTGACTAAGACTTCCTGGAAACTGGTGCACACCTATCTCTGGTAATGGGAAAATGTGCACCTTACCTCGAGACTAGCGGTCCCATTTAGTTGGCACTTGAGCGACAGTATGCTCCAGGGGTGAGCTCCCAGGAAGGAATCGCAAGCACCTGGTTTCTTTTGGAAAAACTCACTGCTCCTCAGAGGCATCTGTGGAGTGAATAGTACCCTGGTGGTGGGGTTGTCAGGCGGCTTGGAAGCTGCCACGAAGTTGCTTTGCAAAGGGGGAATGTCGGGCTTCTCCCACATTCTCCATTTGCCAACTTGACCCCACAGCGCATTGAACAGCACTCTCTGACTGACTACTGGAGACTTTCAGCCACACTGGGCCTTTCTTGGATCACACTTCGTTGGACGCGGGGGGTTTGGCATGCCATGAATAGCATTACCCGCTTAATGACTGAGTCAGGCCTAGGTGACTTTGGATCGTCCAAATGCCTCACAATTGTACCGGGTTTTCTGTACTTTCTGTCAGGCTGGACCTACAGTGTACCTGGCGTCACAATAGAGAGATGACAGGTAAGAGTTGCCAGGATGCACTTAAGGCTCAAGGATTCTTTCACTGCCGTTCAGAGGGCCTCCACAGAGGGAGAGCCACGTTGACTGTAATACTGGCAAAAACGTTGTCCTGGAGCTGCCTTACAGCTGTAGAAATCAAGCTCTGCAAACGAGAAGCAGTTCATTGCCCTCCCCTCTGCAGAGAAAGAGTTGACCCCAACAGTTTGTTCAGTGTTGTGTGGCTCGGAAAACAAACAGGGGACTCACAGCGCACACGCTCTCCCACAGAAGGGAATTCATACGCGACTCTCTGAGGCCTACGGAAAGCCGTTAGAGGAGTTAAAGCACTCTATCGAGTCAGGGTTCATGGAGATGGCTGCACACAAAACCTCGCTCATAGGAAACACTCGTGCTTACCTTGAGGCTAGGGCTCACGTTTACTTCGCACTTTAGCTGGGGCAAGCGTGGGATGAGCTCCCAGCAAGGCACTGGAGAGCACCTGGTTTCATAGGAGAAACTCTCTTTCTTCACTGAGGCATTCCTAGAGGTGACTAGAAGACGGGTAGCAGCAATGTCTTTCAGTCAGCCTGGAGGCCGCCACTATCTACTTTTCAAATGGGGAAAATCCTGCCTCTTTCCAGGCTTCTCAATTACAAAGTGGATCACCCAGCACATACACCTATCTTCTCTGACAACCCAAGGGAGACCCTAGGAACACACTTCGGCCTTCTGCGATGAAACTTTTGCATGCAGGGTGTGCTGCATGTGGTGAACGGCATAATCCTCTAAATGCCCTCAGTAGGCCTAGGTGACTTTGGAGGTTCCAAATGCCTAGCAATGCTCAGAGTAAATCTCTACTTTACTTCGGGCTGGGCCTAAAGTCCAGTTTCCGCGTCACTTAGAGAGACGTCGAGCTGGAGTCCCCCAACTGATTTGGAGCCCCGAGGGTTTCTTTCAGGGCAGCGTAGCTTTCCATAACGTGGCAGACGCACATGGAACGAAAGCCTGCCAAGAACCGCGGTCCTGAGGCTGCTTCAAACCTGTGGAATGCTAGCCCTAGAGAACACCTTAGTTCCCGGCCCTTTCAACTGCATAGTGAGGGATGTTCCCAGAGCTGTGTATCCCTTGATTGTGCTCAGAAGGCTTTGGGTACACAGCGCACCTCCTTGGAAAGAAGTGCCCACGTGAGAGTCTTGAGCGCTGTGAGGCCTACTAAGGCTAAAGCCGTCCTATCTCTGGTAATGGGAAAATGTGCACCTTACCTCGAGACTAGAGGTCGCATTTAGTTGGCACTTGAGCGACAGTATGCTCCTGGGGTGAGCTCCCAGGAAGGAATCGCAAGCACCTGGTTTCTTTTGGGAAAACTCACTGCTCCTCAGAGGCATCTGTGGAGTGAATAGTACCCTGGTGGTGGGGTTGTCAGGCGGCTTGGAAGCTGCAACGAAGTTGCTTTGCAAAGGGGGAAAGTCGGGCATCTCCCACATTCTCCAGTTGCCAACTTGACCCCACAGCGCATTGACCAGCACTCTCTGACTGACTACTGGAGACTTTCAGCCACACTGGGCCTTTCTAGGATCACACTTCGTTGGACGCGGGGGGTTTGGCATGCCATGAATAGCATTACCCGCTTAATGACTGAGTCAGGCCTAGGTGACTTTGGATCGTCCAAATGCCTCACAATTGTACCGGGTTTTCTGTAGTTTCTGTCAGGCTGGACCTACAGTGTACCTGGCGTCACAATAGAGAGATGACAGGTAAGAGTTGCCAGGATGCACTTAAGGCTCAAGGATTCTTTCACTGCCGTTCAGAGGGCCTCCACAGAGGGAGAGCCACGTTGACTGTAATACTGGCAAAAACGTTGTCCTGGAGCTGCTTTACAGCTGTAGAAATCAAGCTCTGCAAACGAGAAGCAGTTCATTGCCCTCCCCTCTGCAGAGAAAGAGTTGACCCCAACAGTTTGTTCTGTGTTGTGTGGCTCGGAAAACAAACAGGGGACTCACAGCGCACACGCTCTCCCACAGAAGGGAATTCATACGCGACTCTCTGAGGCCTACGGAAAGCCGTTAGAGGAGTTAAAGCACTCTATCGAGTCAGGGTTCATGGAGATGGCTGCACACAAAACCTCGCTCATAGGAAACACTCGTGCTTACCTTGAGGCTAGGGCTCACGTTTACTTCGCACTTTAGCTAGGGCAAGCGTGGGATGAGCTCCCAGCAAGGCACTGGAGAGCACCTGGTTTCATAGGAGAAACTCTCTTTCTTCACTGAGGCATTCCTAGAGGTGACTAGAAGACGGGTAGCAGCAATGTCTTTCAGTCAGCCTGGAGGCCGCCACTCTCTACTTTTCAAATGGGGAAAATCCTGCCTCTTTCCAGGCTTCTCAATTACAAAGTGGATCACCCAGCACATACACCTATCTTCTCTGACAACCCAAGGGAGACCCTAGGAACACACTTCGGCCTTCTGCGATGAAACTTTTGCATGCAGGGTGTGCTGCATGTGGTGAACGGCATAATCCTCTAAATGCCCTCAGTAGGCCTAGGTGACTTTGGATGTTCCAAATGCCTAGCAATTCTCAGAGTAAATCTCTACTTTACTTCGGGCTGGGCCTAAAGTCCAGTTTCCGCGTCACTTAGAGAGACGTCGAGCTGGAGTCCCCCAACTGATTTGGAGCCCCGGGTGTTTCTTTCAGGGCAGCGTAGCTTTCCATAACGTGGCAGACGCACATGGAACGAAAGCCTGCCCAGAACCGCGGTCCTGAGGCTGCTTCAAACCTGTGGAATGCTAGCCCTAGAGAACACCTTAGTTCCCGGCCCTTTCAACTGCATAGTGAGGGATGATCACAGAGCTGTTTATCCCTTGATTGTGCTCAGAGGGCTTAGGGTACACAGCACAATTCCTTGGAAAGAAGTGCCCACGTGAGAGTCTTGAGCACTGTGAGGCCTACTAACGCTAAAGCCGTCCATTGACTAAGACTTCCTGGAAACTGGTGCACACCTATCTCTGGTAATGGGAAAATGTGCACCTTACCTCGAGACTAGCGGTCCCATTTAGTTGGCACTTGAGCGACAGTATGCTCCAGGGGTGAGCTCCCAGGAAGGAATCGCAAGCACCTGGTTTCTTTTGGAAAAACTCACTGCTCCTCAGAGGCATCTGTGGAGTGAATAGTACCCTGGTGGTGGGGTTGTCAGGCGGCTTGGAAGCTGCCACGAAGTTGCTTTGCAAAGGGGGAATGTCGGGCTTCTCCCACATTCTCCATTTGCCAACTTGACCCCACAGCGCATTGAACAGCACTCTCTGACTGACTACTGGAGACTTTCAGCCACACTGGGCCTTTCTTGGATCACACTTCGTTGGACGCGGGGGGTTTGGCATGCCATGAATAGCATTACCCGCTTAATGACTGAGTCAGGCCTAGGTGACTTTGGATCGTCCAAATGCCTCACAATTGTACCGGGTTTTCTGTACTTTCTGTCAGGCTGGACCTACAGTGTACCTGGCGTCACAATAGAGAGATGACAGGTAAGAGTTGCCAGGATGCACTTAAGGCTCAAGGATTCTTTCACTGCCGTTCAGAGGGCCTCCACAGAGGGAGAGCCACGTTGACTGTAATACTGGCAAAAACGTTGTCCTGGAGCTGCCTTACAGCTGTAGAAATCAAGCTCTGCAAACGAGAAGCAGTTCATTGCCCTCCCCTCTGCAGAGAAAGAGTTGACCCCAACAGTTTGTTCAGTGTTGTGTGGCTCGGAAAACAAACAGGGGACTCACAGCGCACACGCTCTCCCACAGAAGGGAATTCATACGCGACTCTCTGAGGCCTACGGAAAGCCGTTAGAGGAGTTAAAGCACTCTATCGAGTCAGGGTTCATGGAGATGGCTGCACACAAAACCTCGCTCATAGGAAACACTCGTGCTTACCTTGAGGCTAGGGCTCACGTTTACTTCGCACTTTAGCTGGGGCAAGCGTGGGATGAGCTCCCAGCAAGGCACTGGAGAGCACCTGGTTTCATAGGAGAAACTCTCTTTCTTCACTGAGGCATTCCTAGAGGTGACTAGAAGACGGGTAGCAGCAATGTCTTTCAGTCAGCCTGGAGGCCGCCACTATCTACTTTTCAAATGGGGAAAATCCTGCCTCTTTCCAGGCTTCTCAATTACAAAGTGGATCACCCAGCACATACACCTATCTTCTCTGACAACCCAAGGGAGACCCTAGGAACACACTTCGGCCTTCTGCGATGAAACTTTTGCATGCAGGGTGTGCTGCATGTGGTGAACGGCATAATCCTCTAAATGCCCTCAGTAGGCCTAGGTGACTTTGGAGGTTCCAAATGCCTAGCAATGCTCAGAGTAAATCTCTACTTTACTTCGGGCTGGGCCTAAAGTCCAGTTTCCGCGTCACTTAGAGAGACGTCGAGCTGGAGTCCCCCAACTGATTTGGAGCCCCGAGGGTTTCTTTCAGGGCAGCGTAGCTTTCCATAACGTGGCAGACGCACATGGAACGAAAGCCTGCCAAGAACCGCGGTCCTGAGGCTGCTTCAAACCTGTGGAATGCTAGCCCTAGAGAACACCTTAGTTCCCGGCCCTTTCAACTGCATAGTGAGGGATGTTCCCAGAGCTGTGTATCCCTTGATTGTGCTCAGAAGGCTTTGGGTACACAGCGCACCTCCTTGGAAAGAAGTGCCCACGTGAGAGTCTTGAGCGCTGTGAGGCCTACTAAGGCTAAAGCCGTCCTATCTCTGGTAATGGGAAAATGTGCACCTTACCTCGAGACTAGAGGTCGCATTTAGTTGGCACTTGAGCGACAGTATGCTCCTGGGGTGAGCTCCCAGGAAGGAATCGCAAGCACCTGGTTTCTTTTGGGAAAACTCACTGCTCCTCAGAGGCATCTGTGGAGTGAATAGTACCCTGGTGGTGGGGTTGTCAGGCGGCTTGGAAGCTGCAACGAAGTTGCTTTGCAAAGGGGGAAAGTCGGGCTTCTCCCACATTCTCCAGTTGCCAACTTGACCCCACAGCGCATTGACCAGCACTCTCTGACTGACTACTGGAGACTTTCAGCCACACTGGGCCTTTCTAGGATCACACTTCGTTGGACGCGGGGGGTTTGGCATGCCATGAATAGCATTACCCGCTTAATGACTGAGTCAGGCCTAGGTGACTTTGGATCGTCCAAATGCCTCACAATTGTACCGGGTTTTCTGTAGTTTCTGTCAGGCTGGACCTACAGTGTACCTGGCGTCACAATAGAGAGATGACAGGTAAGAGTTGCCAGGATGCACTTAAGGCTCAAGGATTCTTTCACTGCCGTTCAGAGGGCCTCCACAGAGGGAGAGCCACGTTGACTGTAATACTGGCAAAAACGTTGTCCTGGAGCTGCTTTACAGCTGTAGAAATCAAGCTCTGCAAACGAGAAGCAGTTCATTGCCCTCCCCTCTGCAGAGAAAGAGTTGACCCCAACAGTTTGTTCTGTGTTGTGTGGCTCGGAAAACAAACAGGGGACTCACAGCGCACACGCTCTCCCACAGAAGGGAATTCATACGCGACTCTCTGAGGCCTACGGAAAGCCGTTAGAGGAGTTAAAGCACTCTATCGAGTCAGGGTTCATGGAGATGGCTGCACACAAAACCTCGCTCATAGGAAACACTCGTGCTTACCTTGAGGCTAGGGCTCACGTTTACTTCGCACTTTAGCTAGGGCAAGCGTGGGATGAGCTCCCAGCAAGGCACTGGAGAGCACCTGGTTTCATAGGAGAAACTCTCTTTCTTCACTGAGGCATTCCTAGAGGTGACTAGAAGACGGGTAGCAGCAATGTCTTTCAGTCAGCCTGGAGGCCGCCACTCTCTACTTTTCAAATGGGGAAAATCCTGCCTCTTTCCAGGCTTCTCAATTACAAAGTGGATCACCCAGCACATACACCTATCTTCTCTGACAACCCAAGGGAGACCCTAGGAACACACTTCGGCCTTCTGCGATGAAACTTTTGCATGCAGGGTGTGCTGCATGTGGTGAACGGCATAATCCTCTAAATGCCCTCAGTAGGCCTAGGTGACTTTGGATGTTCCAAATGCCTAGCAATTCTCAGAGTAAATCTCTACTTTACTTCGGGCTGGGCCTAAAGTCCAGTTTCCGCGTCACTTAGAGAGACGTCGAGCTGGAGTCCCCCAACTGATTTGGAGCCCCGGGTGTTTCTTTCAGGGCAGCGTAGCTTTCCATAACGTGGCAGACGCACATGGAACGAAAGCCTGCCCAGAACCGCGGTCCTGAGGCTGCTTCAAACCTGTGGAATGCTAGCCCTAGAGAACACCTTAGTTCCCGGCCCTTTCAACTGCATAGTGAGGGATGATCACAGAGCTGTTTATCCCTTGATTGTGCTCAGAGGGCTTTGGGTACACAGCACAATTCCTTGGAAAGAAGTGCCCACGTGAGAGTCTTGAGCGCTGTGAGGCCTACTAACGCTAAAGCCGTCCATTGACTAAGACTTCCTGGAAACTGGTGCACACCTATCTCTGGTAATGGGAAAATGTGCACCTTACCTCGAGACTAGCGGTCCCATTTAGTTGGCACTTGAGCGACAGTATGCTCCAGGGGTGAGCTCCCAGGAAGGAATCGCAAGCACCTGGTTTCTTTTGGAAAAACTCACTGCTCCTCAGAGGCATCTGTGGAGTGAATAGTACCCTGGTGGTGGGGTTGTCAGGCGGCTTGGAAGCTGCCACGAAGTTGCTTTGCAAAGGGGGAAAGTCGGGCTTCTCCCACATTCTCCAGTTGCCAACTTGACCCCACAGCGCATTGAACAGCACTCTCTGACTGACTACTGGAGACTTTCAGCCACACTGGGCCTTTCTTGGATCACACTTCGTTGGACGCGGGGGGTTTGGCATGCCATGAATAGCATTACCCGCTTAATGACTGAGTCAGGCCTAGGTGACTTTGGATCGTCCAAATGCCTCACAATTGTACCGGGTTTTCTGTACTTTCTGTCAGGCTGGACCTACAGTGTACCTGGCGTCACAATAGAGAGATGACAGGTAAGAGTTGCCAGGATGCACTTAAGGCTCAAGGATTCTTTCACTGCCGTTCAGAGGGCCTCCACAGAGGGAGAGCCACGTTGACTGTAATACTGGCAAAAACGTTGTCCTGGAGCTGCCTTACAGCTGTAGAAATCAAGCTCTGCAAACGAGAAGCAGTTCATTGCCCTCCCCTCTGCAGAGAAAGAGTTGACCCCAACAGTTTGTTCTGTGTTGTGTGGCTCGGAAAACAAACAGGGGACTCACAGCGCACACGCTCTCCCACAGAAGGGAATTCATACGCGACTCTCTGAGGCCTACGGAAAGCCGTTAGAGGAGTTAAAGCACTCTATCGAGTCAGGGTTCATGGAGATGGCTGCACACAAAACCTCGCTCATAGGAAACACTCGTGCTTACCTTGAGGCTAGGGCTCACGTTTACTTCGCACTTTAGCTGGGGCAAGCGTGGGATGAGCTCCCAGCAAGGCACTGGAGAGCACCTGGTTTCATAGGAGAAACTGTCTTTCTTCACTGAGGCATTCCTAGAGGTGACTAGAAGACGGGTAGCAGCAATGTCTTTCAGTCAGCCTGGAGGCCGCCACTATCTACTTTCCAAATGGGGAAAATCCTGCCTCTTTCCAGGCTTCTCAATTACAAAGTGGATCACCCAGCACATACACCTATCTTCTCTGACAACCCAAGGGAGACCCTTGGCACACACTTCGGCCTTCTACGATGAAACTTTTGCATGCAGGGTGTGCTGCATGTGGTGAACGGCATAATCCTCTAAATGCCCTCAGTAGGCCTAGGTGACTTTGGATGTTCCAAATGCCTAGCAATTCTCAGAGTAAATCTCTACTTTACTTCGGGCTGGGCCTAAAGTCCAGTTTCCGCGTCACTTAGAGAGACGTCGATCTGGAGTCCCCCAACTGATTTGGAGCCCCGGGGGTTTCTTTCATGGCAGCGTAGCTTTCCATAACGTGGCAGACGCACATGGAACGAAAGCCTGCCCAGAACCGCGGTCCTGAGGCGGCTTCAAACCTGTGGAATGCTAGCCCTAGAGAACACCTTAGTTCCCGGCCCTTTCAACTGCATAGTGAGGGATGATCCCAGAGATGTTTATCTCTTGATTGTGCTCAGAGGGCTTTGGGTACACAGCACAATTCCTTGGAAAGAAGTGCCCACGTGAGAGTCTTGAGCGCTGTGAGGCCTACTAAGGCTAAAGCCGTCCATTGACTAAGACTTCCTGGAAACTGGTGCACACCTATCTCTGGTAATGGGAAAATGTGCACCTTACCTCGAGACTAGCGGTCCCATTTAGTTGGCACTTGAGCGACAGTATGCTCCTGGGGTGAGCTCCCAGGAAGGAATCGCAAGCACCTGGTTTCTTTTGGGAAAACTCACTGCTCCTCAGAGGCATCTGTGGAGTGAATAGTACCCTGGTGGTGGGGTTGTCAGGCGGCTTGGAAGCTGCAACGGAGTTGCTTTGCAAAGGGGGAAAGTCGGGCTTCTCCCACATTCTCCAGGTGCCAACTTGACCCCACAGCGCATTGACCAGCACTCTCTGACTGACTACTGGAGACTTTCAGCCACACTGGGCCTTTCTAGGATCACACTTCGTTGGACGCGGGGGCTTTGGCATGCCATGAATAGCATTACCCGCTTAATGACTGAGTCAGGCCTAGGTGACTTTGGATCGTCCAAATGCCTCACAATTGTACCGGGTTTTCTGTACTTTCTGTCAGGCTGGACCTACAGTGTACCTGGCGTCACAATAGAGAGATGACAGGTAAAAGTTGCCAGGATGTACTTAAGGCTCAAGGATTCTTTCACTGCCATTCAGAGGGCCTCCACAGAGGGAGAGCCACGTTGACTGTAATACTGGCAAAAACGTTGTCCTGGAGCTGCCTTACAGCTGTAGAAATCAAGCTCTGCAAACGAGAAGCAGTTCATTGCCCTCCCCTCTGCAGAGAAAGAGTTGACCGCAACAGTTTGTTCTGTGTTGTGTGGCTCGGAAAACAAACAGGGGACTCACAGCGCACACGCTCTCCCACAGAAGGGAATTCATACGCGACTCTCTGAGGCCTACGGAAAGCCGTTAGAGGAGTTAAAGCACTCTATCGAGTCAGGGTTCATGGAGATGGCTGCACACAAAACCTCGCTCATAGGAAACACTCGTGCTTACCTTGAGGCTAGGGCTCACGTTTACTTCGCACTTTAGCTAGGGCAAGCGAGGGATGAGCTCCCAGCAAGGCACTGGAGACCACCTGGTTTCATAGGAGAAACTCTCTTTCTTCACTGAGGCATTCCTAGAGGTGACTAGAAGACGGGTAGCAGCAATGTCTTTCAGTCAGCCTGGAGGCCGCCACTATCTACTTTCCAAATGGGGAAAATCCTGCCTCTTTCCAGGCTTCTCAATTACAAAGTGGATCACCCAGCACATACACCTATCTTCTCTGACAACCCAAGGGAGACCCTTGGAACACACTTCGGCCTTATGCGATGAAACTTTTGCATGCAGGGTGTGCTGCATGTGGTGAACCGCATAATCCTCTAAATGCCCTCAGTAGGCCTAGGTGACTTTGGATGTTCCAAATGCCTAGCAATGCTCAGAGTAAATCTCTACTTTACTTCGGGCTGGGCCTAAAGTCCAGTTTCCGCGTCACTTAGAGAGACGTCGAGCTGGAGTCCCCCAACTGATTTGGAGCCCCGGGTGTTTCTTTCAGGGCAGCGTAGCTTTCCATAACGTGGCAGACGCACATGGAACGAAAGCCTGCCAAGAACCGCGGTCCTGAGGCTGCTTCAAACCTGTGGAATGCTAGCCCTAGAGAACACCTTAGTTCCCGGCCCTTTCAACTGCATAGTGAGGGATGATCCCAGAGCTGTTTATCCCTTGATTGTGCTCAGAGGGCTTTGGGTACACTGCACAATTCCTTGGAAAGAAGTGCCCACGTGAGAGTCTTGAGCGCTGTGAGGCCTACTAAGGCTAAAGCCGTCCATTGACTAAGACTTCCTGGAAACTGGTGCACACCTATCTCTGGTAATGGGAAAATGTGCACCTTACCTCGAGACTAGCGGTCCCATTTAGTTGGCACTTGAGCGACAGTATGCTCCTGGGGTGAGCTCCCAGGAAGGAATCGCAAGCACCTGGTTTCTTTTGGGAAAACTCACTGCTCCTCAGAGGCATCTGTGGAGTGAATAGTACCCTGGTGGTGGGGTTGTCAGGCGGCTTGGAAGCTGCAACGAAGTTGCTTTGCAAAGGGGGAAAGTCGGGCTTCTCCCACATTCTCCAGGTGCCAACTTGACCCCACAGCGCATTGACCAGCACTCTCTGACTGACTACTGGAGACTTTCAGCCACACTGGGCCTTTCTAGGATCACACTTCGTTGGACGCGGGGTGTTAGGCATGCCATGAATAGCATTACCCGCTTAATGACTGAGTCAGGCCTAGGTGACGTTGGATCGTCCAAATGCCTCACAATTGTACCGGGTTTTCTGTACTTTCTGTCAGGCTGGACCTACAGTGTACCTGGCGTCACAATAGAGAGATGACAGGTAAGAGTTGCCAGGATGCACTTAAGGCTCAAGGATTCTTTCACTGCCGTTCAGGGGGCCTCCACAGAGGGAGAGCCACGTTGACTGTAATACTGGCGAAAACGTTGTCCTGGAGCTGCCTTACAGCTGTAGAAATCAAGCTCTGCAAACGAGAAGCAGTTCATTGCCCTCCCCTCTGCAGAGAAAGAGTTGACCGCAACAGTTTGTTCTGTGTTGTGTGGCTCGGAAAACAAACAGGGGACTCACAGCGCACACGCTCTCCCACAGAAGGGAATTCATACGCGACTCTCTGAGGCCTACGGAAAGCCGTTAGAGGAGATAAAGCACTCTATCGAGTCAGGGTTCATGGAGATGGCTGCACACAAAACCTCGCTCATAGGAAACACTCGTGCTTACCTTGAGGCTAGGGCTCACGTTTACTTCGCACTTTAGCTGGGGCAAGCGTGGGATGAGCTCCCAGCAAGGCACTGGAGAGCACCTGGTTTCATAGGAGAAACTGTCTTTCTTCACTGAGGCATTCCTAGAGGTGACTAGAAGACGGGTAGCAGCAATGTCTTTCAGTCAGCCGGAGGCCGCCACTATCTACTTTTCAAATGGGGAAAATCCTGCCTCTTTCCAGGCTTCTCAATTACAAAGTGGATCACCCAGCACATACACCTATCTTCTCTGACAACCCAAGGGAGACCCTTGGCACACACTACGGCCTTCTACGATGAAACTTTTGCATGCAGGGTGTGCTGCATGTGGTGAACGGCATAATCCTCTAAATGCCCTCAGTAGGCCTAGGTGACTTTGGATGTTCCAAATGCCTAGCAATGCTCAGAGTAAATCTCTACTTTACTTCGGGCTGGGCCTAAAGTCCAGTTTCCGCGTCACTTAGAGAGACGTCGAGCTGGAGTCCCCCAACTGATTTGGAGCCCCGGGGGTTTCTTTCATGGCAGCGTAGCTTTCCATAACGTGGCAGACGCACATGGAACGAAAGCCTGCCAAGAACCGCGGTCCTGAGGCGGCTTCAAACCTGTGGAATGCTAGCCCTAGAGAACACCTTAGTTCCCGGCCCTTTCAACTGCATAGTGAGGGATGATCCCAGAGATGTTTATCCCTTGATTGTGCTCAGAGGGCTTTGGGTACACAGCACAATTCCTTGGAAAGAAGTGCCCACGTGAGAGTCTTGAGCGCTGTGAGGCCTACTAAGGCTAAAGCCGTCCATTGACTAAGACTTCCTGGAAACTGGTGCACACCTATCTCTGGTAATGGGAAAATGTGCACCTTACCTCGAGACTAGCGGTCCCATTTAGTTGGCACTTGAGCGACAGTATGCTCCTGGGGTGAGCTCCCAGGAAGGAATCGCAAGCACCTGGTTTCTTTTGGAAAAACTCACTGCTCCTCAGAGGCATCTGTGGAGTGAATAGTACCCTGGTGGTGGGGTTGTCAGGCGGCTTGGAAGCTGCAACGGAGTTGCTTTGCAAAGGGGGAAAGTCGGGCTTCTCCCACATTCTCCAGGTGCCAACTTGACCCCACAGCGCATTGACCAGCACTCTCTGACTGACTACTGGAGACTTTCAGCCACACTGGGCCTTTCTAGGATCACACTTCGTTGGACGCGGGGAGTTTGGCATGCCATGAATAGCATTACCCGCTTAATGACTGAGTCAGGCCTAGGTGACTTTGGATCGTCCAAATGCCTCACAATTGTACCGGGTTTTCTGTACTTTCTGTCAGGCTGGACCTACAGTGTACCTGGCGTCACAATAGAGAGATGACAGGTAAGAGTTGCCAGGATGCACTTAAGGCTCAAGGATTCTTTCACTGCCGTTCAGAGGGCCTCCACAGAGGGAGAGCCACGTTGACTGTAATACTGGCAAAAACGTTGTCCTGGAGCTGCCTTACAGCTGTAGAAATCAAGCTCTGCAAACGAGAAGCAGTTCATTGCCCTCCCCTCTGCAGAGAAAGAGTTGACCGCAACAGTTTGTTCTGTGTTGTGTGGCTCGGAAAACAAACAGGGGACTCACAGCGCACACGCTCTCCCACAGAAGGGAATTCATACGCGACTCTCTGAGGCCTACGGAAAGCCGTTAGAGGAGTTAAAGCACTCTATCGAGTCAGGGTTCATGGAGATGGCTGCACACAAAACCTCGCTCATAGGAAACACTCGTGCTTACCTTGAGGCTAGGGCTCACGTTTACTTCGCACTTTAGCTAGGGCAAGCGAGGGATGAGCTCCCAGCAAGGCACTGGAGACCACCTGGTTTCATAGGAGAAACTCTCTTTCTTCACTGAGGCATTCCTAGAGGTGACTAGAAGACGGGTAGCAGCAATGTCTTTCAGTCAGCCTGGAGGCCGCCACTATCTACCTTTGAAATGGGGAAAATCCTGCCTCTTTCCAGGCTTCTCAATTACAAAGTGGATCACCCAGCACATACACCTATCTACTCTGACAACCCAAGGGAGACCCTTGGAACACACTTCGGCCTTATGCGATGAAACTTTTGCATGCAGGGTGTGCTGCATGTGGTGAACCGCATAATCCTCTAAATGCCCTCAGTAGGCCTAGGTGACTTTGGATGTTCCAAATGCCTAGCAATGCTCAGAGTAAATCTCTACTTTACTTCGGGCTGGGCCTAAAGTCCAGTTTCCGCGTCACTTAGAGAGACGTCGAGCTGGAGTCCCCCAACTGATTTGGAGCCCCGGGGGTTTCTTTCAGGGCAGCGTAGCTTTCCATAACGTGGCAGACGCACATGGAACGAAAGCCTGCCAAGAACCGCGGTCCTGAGGCTGCTTCAAACCTGTGGAATGCTAGCCCTAGAGAACACCTTAGTTCCCGGCCCTTTCAACTGCATAGTGAGGGATGATCCCAGAGCTGTTTATCCCTTGATTGTGCTCAGAGGGCTTTGGGTACACAGCACAATTCCTTGGAAAGAAGTGCCCACGTGAGAGTCTTGAGCGCTGTGAGGCCTACTAAGGCTAAAGCCGTCCATTGACTAAGACTTCCTGGAAACTGGTGCACACCTATCTCTGGTAATGGGAAAATGTGCACCTTACCTCGAGACTAGCGGTCCCATTTAGTTGGCACTTGAGCGACAGTATGCTCCTGGGGTGAGCTCCCAGGAAGGAATCGCAAGCACCTGGTTTCTTTTGGGAAAACTCACTGCTCCTCAGAGGCATCTGTGGAGTGAATAGTACCCTGGTGGTGGGGTTGTCAGGCGGCTTGGAAGCTGCAACGAAGTTGCTTTGCAAAGGGGGAAAGTCGGGCTTCTCCCACATTCTCCAGGTGCCAACTTGACCCCACAGCGCATTGACCAGCACTCTCTGACTGACTACTGGAGACTTTCAGCCACACTGGGCCTTTCTAGGATCACACTTCGTTGGACGCGGGGTGTTAGGCATGCCATGAATAGCATTACCCGCTTAATGACTGAGTCAGGCCTAGGTGACGTTGGATCGTCCAAATGCCTCACAATTGTACCGGGTTTTCTGTACTTTCTGTCAGGCTGGACCTACAGTGTACCTGGCGTCACAATAGAGAGATGACAGGTAAGAGTTGCCAGGATGCACTTAAGGCTCAAGGATTCTTTCACTGCCGTTCAGAGGGCCTCCACAGAGGGAGAGCCACGTTGACTGTAATACTGGCAAAAACGTTGTCCTGGAGCTGCCTTACAGCTGTAGAAATCAAGCTCTGCAAACGAGAAGCAGTTCATTGCCCTCCCCTCTGCAGAGAAAGAGTTGACCGCAACAGTTTGTTCTGTGTTGTGTGGCTCGGAAAACAAACAGGGGACTCACAGCGCACACGCTCTCCCACAGAAGGGAATTCATACGCGACTCTCTGAGGCCTATGGAAAGCCGTTAGAGGAGATAAAGCACTCTATCGAGTCAGGGTTCATGGAGATGGCTGCACACAAAACCTCGCTCATAGGAAACACTCGTGCTTACCTTGAGGCTAGGGCTCACGTTTACTTCGCACTTTAGCTAGGGCAAGCGTGGGATGAGCTCCCAGCAAGGCACTGGAGACCACCTGGTTTCATAGGAGAAACTCTCTTTCTTCACTGAGGCATTCCTAGAGGTGACTAGAAGACGGGTAGCAGCAATGTCTTTCAGTCAGCCTGGAGGCCGCCACTATCTACTTTTCAAATGGGGAAAATCCTGCCTCTTTCCAGGCTTCTCAATTACAAACTGGATCACCCAGGACATACACCTATCTTCTCTGACAACCCAAGGGAGACCCTAGGAACACACTTCGGCCTTCTGCGATGAAACTTTTGCATGCAGGGTGTGCTGCATGTGGTGAACGGCATAATCCTCTAAATGCCCTCAGTAGGCCTAGGTGACTTTGGATGTTCCAAATGCCTAGCAATGCTCAGAGTAAATCTCTACTTTACTTCGGGCTGGGCCTAAAGTCCAGTTTCCGCGTCACTTAGAGAGACGTCGAGCTGGAGTCCCCCAACTGATTTGGAGCCCCGGGGGTTTCTTTCAGGGCAGCGTAGCTTTCCATAACGTGGCAGACGCACATGGAACGAAAGCCTGCCCAGAACCGCGGTCCTGAGGCTGCTTCAAACCTGTGGAATGCTAGCCCTAGAGAACACCTTAGTTCCCGGCCCTTTCAACTGCATAGTGAGGGATGATCCCAGAGCTGTTTATCCCTTGTTTGTGCTCAGAGGGCTTTGGGTACACAGCACAATTCCTTGGAAAGAAGTGCCCACGTGAGAGTCTTGAGCGCTGTGAGGCCTACTAAGGCTAAAGCCGTCCATTGACTAAGACTTCCTGGAAACTGGTGCACACCTATCTCTGGTAATGGGAAAATGTGCACCTTACCTCGAGACTAGCGGTCCCATTTAGTTGGCACTTGAGCGACAGTATGCTCCTGGGGTGAGCTCCCAGGAAGGAATCGCAAGCACCTGGTTTCTTTTGGAAAAACTCACTGCTCCTCAGAGGCATCTGTGGAGTGAATAGTACCCTGGTGGTGGGGTTGTCAGGCGGCTTGGAAGCTGCAACGAAGTTGCTTTGCAAAGGGGGAAAGTCGGGCTTCTCCCACATTCTCCAGTTGCCAACTTGACCCCACAGCGCATTGACCAGCACTCTCTGACTGACTACTGGAGACTTTCAGCCACACTGGGCCTTTCTAGGATCACACTTCGTTGGACGCGGGGTGTTAGGCATGCCATGAATAGCATTACCCGCTTAATGACTGAGTCAGGCCTAGGTGACTTTGGATCGTCCAAATGCCTCACAATTGTACCGGGTTTTCTGTACTTTCTGTCAGGCTGGACCTACAGTGTACCTGGCGTCACAATAGAGAGATGAAAGGTAAGAGTTGCCAGGATGCACTTAAGGCTCAAGGATTCTTTCACTGCCGTTCAGAGGGCCTCCACAGAGGGAGAGCCACGTTGACTGTAATACTGGCAAAAACGTTGTCCTGGAGCTGCCTTACAGCTGTAGAAATCAAGCTCTGCAAACGAGAAGCAGTTCATTGCCCTCCCCTCTGCAGAGAAAGAGTTGACCCCAACAGTGTGTTCTGTGTTGTGTGGCTCGGAAAACAAACAGGGGACTCACAGCGCACACGCTCTCCCACAGAAGGGAATTCATACGCGACTCTCTGAGGCCTACGGAAAGCCGTTAGAGGAGTTAAAGCACTCTATCGAGTCAGGGTTCATGGAGATGGCTGCACACAAACCCTCGCTCATAGGAAACACTCGTGCTTACCTTGAGGCTAGGGCTCACGTTTACTTCGCACTTTAGCTAGGGCAAGCGTGTGATGAGCTCCCAGCAAGGCACTGGAGAGCACCTGGTTTCATAGGAGAAACTCTCTTTCTTCACTGAGGCATTCCTAGAGGTGACTAGAAGACGGGTAGCAGCAATGTCTTTCAGTCAGCCTGGAGGCCGCCACTATCTACTTTTCAAATGGGGAAAATCCTGCCTCTTTCCAGGCTTCTCAATTACAAAGTGGATCACCCAGCACATACACCTATCTTCTCTGACAACCAAGGGAGACCCTTGGCACACACTACGGCCTTCTACGATGAAACTTTTGCATGCAGGGTGTGCTGCATGTGGTGAACGGCATAATCCTCTAAATGCCCTCAGTAGGCCTAGGTGACTTTGGATGTTCCAAATGCCTAGCAATGCTCAGAGTAAATCTCTACTTTACTTCGGGCTGGGCCTAAAGTCCAGTTTCCGCGTCACTTAGAGAGACGTCGAGCTGGAGTCCCCCAACTGATTTGGAGCCCCGGGGGTTTCTTTCATGGCAGCGTAGCTTTCCATAACGTGGCAGACGCACATGGAACGAAAGCCTGCCAAGAACCGCGGTCCTGAGGCGGCTTCAAACCTGTGGAATGCTAGCCCTAGAGAACACCTTAGTTCCCGGCCCTTTCAACTGCATAGTGAGGGATGATCCCAGAGATGTTTATCCCTTGATTGTGCTCAGAGGGCTTTGGGTACACAGCACAATTCCTTGGAAAGAAGTGCCCACGTGAGAGTCTTGAGCGCTGTGAGGCCTACTAAGGCTAAAGCCGTCCATTGACTAAGACTTCCTGGAAACTGGTGCACACCTATCTCTGGTAATGGGAAAATGTGCACCTTACCTCGAGACTAGCGGTCCCATTTAGTTGGCACTTGAGCGACAGTATGCTCCTGGGGTGAGCTCCCAGGAAGGAATCGCAAGCACCTGGTTTCTTTTGGAAAAACTCACTGCTCCTCAGAGGCATCTGTGGAGTGAATAGTACCCTGGTGGTGGGGTTGTCAGGCGGCTTGGAAGCTGCAACGGAGTTGCTTTGCAAAGGGGGAAAGTCGGGCTTCTCCCACATTCTCCAGGTGCCAACTTGACCCCACAGCGCATTGACCAGCACTCTCTGACTGACTACTGGAGACTTTCAGCCACACTGGGCCTTTCTAGGATCACACTTCGTTGGACGCGGGGGGTTTGGCATGCCATGAATAGCATTACCCGCTTAATGACTGAGTCAGGCCTAGGTGACTTTGGATCGTCCAAATGCCTCACAATTGTACCGGGTTTTCTGTACTTTCTGTCAGGCTGGACCTACAGTGTACCTGGCGTCACAATAGAGAGATGACAGGTAAGAGTTGCCAGGATGCACTTAAGGCTCAAGGATTCTTTCACTGCCGTTCAGAGGGCCTCCACAGAGGGAGAGCCACGTTGACTGTAATACTGGCAAAAACGTTGTCCTGGAGCTGCCTTACAGCTGTAGAAATCAAGCTCTGCAAACGAGAAGCAGTTCATTGCCCTCCCCTCTGCAGAGAAAGAGTTGACCGCAACAGTTTGTTCTGTGTTGTGTGGCTCGGAAAACAAACAGGGGACTCACAGCGCACACGCTCTCCCACAGAAGGGAATTCATACGCGACTCTCTGAGGCCTACGGAAAGCCGTTAGAGGAGTTAAAGCACTCTATCGAGTCAGGGTTCATGGAGATGGCTGCACACAAAACCTCGCTCATAGGAAACACTCGTGCTTACCTTGAGGCTAGGGCTCACGTTTACTTCGCACTTTAGCTAGGGCAAGCGAGGGATGAGCTCCCAGCAAGGCACTGGAGACCACCTGGTTTCATAGGAGAAACTCTCTTTCTTCACTGAGGCATTCCTAGAGGTGACTAGAAGACGGGTAGCAGCAATGTCTTTCAGTCAGCCTGGAGGCCGCCACTATCTACCTTTGAAATGGGGAAAATCCTGCCTCTTTCCAGGCTTCTCAATTACAAAGTGGATCACCCAGCACATACACCTATCTACTCTGACAACCCAAGGGAGACCCTTGGAACACACTTCGGCCTTATGCGATGAAACTTTTGCATGCAGGGTGTGCTGCATGTGGTGAACCGCATAATCCTCTAAATGCCCTCAGTAGGCCTAGGTGACTTTGGATGTTCCAAATGCCTAGCAATGCTCAGAGTAAATCTCTACTTTACTTCGGGCTGGGCCTAAAGTCCAGTTTCCGCGTCACTTAGAGAGACGTCGAGCTGGAGTCCCCCAACTGATTTGGAGCCCCGGGGGTTTCTTTCAGGGCAGCGTAGCTTTCCATAACGTGGCAGACGCACATGGAACGAAAGCCTGCCAAGAACCGCGGTCCTGAGGCTGCTTCAAACCTGTGGAATGCTAGCCCTAGAGAACACCTTAGTTCCCGGCCCTTTCAACTGCATAGTGAGGGATGATCCCAGAGCTGTTTATCCCTTGATTGTGCTCAGAGGGCTTTGGGTACACAGCACAATTCCTTGGAAAGAAGTGCCCACGTGAGAGTCTTGAGCGCTGTGAGGCCTACTAAGGCTAAAGCCGTCCATTGACTAAGACTTCCTGGAAACTGGTGCACACCTATCTCTGGTAATGGGAAAATGTGCACCTTACCTCGAGACTAGCGGTCCCATTTAGTTGGCACTTGAGCGACAGTATGCTCCTGGGGTGAGCTCCCAGGAAGGAATCGCAAGCACCTGGTTTCTTTTGGGAAAACTCACTGCTCCTCAGAGGCATCTGTGGAGTGAATAGTACCCTGGTGGTGGGGTTGTCAGGCGGCTTGGAAGCTGCAACGAAGTTGCTTTGCAAAGGGGGAAAGTCGGGCTTCTCCCACATTCTCCAGGTGCCAACTTGACCCCACAGCGCATTGACCAGCACTCTCTGACTGACTACTGGAGACTTTCAGCCACACTGGGCCTTTCTAGGATCACACTTCGTTGGACGCGGGGTGTTAGGCATGCCATGAATAGCATTACCCGCTTAATGACTGAGTCAGGCCTAGGTGACGTTGGATCGTCCAAATGCCTCACAATTGTACCGGGTTTTCTGTACTTTCTGTCAGGCTGGACCTACAGTGTACCTGGCGTCACAATAGAGAGATGACAGGTAAGAGTTGCCAGGATGCACTTAAGGCTCAAGGATTCTTTCACTGCCGTTCAGAGGGCCTCCACAGAGGGAGAGCCAGGTTGACTGTAATACTGGCAAAAACGTTGTCCTGGAGCTGCCTTACAGCTGTAGAAATCAAGCTCTGCAAACGAGAAGCAGTTCATTGCCCTCCCCTCTGCAGAGAAAGAGTTGACCGCAACAGTTTGTTCTGTGTTGTGGCGCTCGGAAAACAAACAGGGGACTCACAGCGCACACGCTCTCCCACAGAAGGGAATTCATACGCGACTCTCTGAGGCCTACGGAAAGCCGTTAGAGGAGTTAAAGCACTCTATCGAGTCAGGGTTCATGGAGATGGCTGCACACAAAACCTCGCTCATAGGAAACACTCGTGCTTACCTTGAGGCTAGGGCTCACGTTTACTTCGCACTTTAGCTGGGGCAAGCGTGGGATGAGCTCCCAGCAAGGCACTGGAGAGCACCTGGTTTCATAGGAGAAACTCTCTTTCTTCACTGAGGCATTCCTAGAGGTGACTAGAAGACGGGTAGCAGCAATGTCTTTCAGTCAGCCTGGAGGCCGCCACTCTCTACTTTTCAAATGGGGAAAATCCTGCCTCTTTCCAGGCTTCTCAATTACAAAGTGGATCACCCAGCACATACACCTATCTTCTCTGACAACCCAAGGGAGACCCTAGGAACACACTTCGGCCTTCTGCGATGAAACTTTTGCATGCAGGGTGTGCTGCATGTGGTGAACGGCATAATCCTCTAAATGCCCTCAGTAGGCCTAGGTGACTTTGGATGTTCCAAATGCCTAGCAATTCTCAGAGTAAATCTCTACTTTGCTTCGGGCTGGGCCTAAAGTCCAGTTTCCGCGTCACTTAGAGAGACGTCGAGCTGGAGTCCCCCAACTGATTTGGAGCCCCGGGTGTTTCTTTCAGGGCAGCGTAGCTTTCCATAACGTGGCAGACGCACATGGAACGAAAGCCTGCCCAGAACCGCGGTCCTGAGGCTGCTTCAAACCTGTGGAATGCTAGCCCTAGAGAACACCATAGTTCCCGGCCCTTTCATCTGCATAGTGAGGGATGATCACAGAGCTGTTTATCCCTTGATTGTGCTCAGAGGGCTTTGGGTACACAGCACAATTCCTTGGAAAGAAGTGCCCACGTGAGAGTCTTGAGCGCTGTGAGGCCTACTAAGGCTAAAGCCGTCCATTGACTAAGACTTCCTGGAAACTGGTGCACACCTATCTCTGGTAATGGGAAAATGTGCACCTTACCTCGAGACTAGCGGTCCCATTTAGTTGGCACTTGAGCGACAGTATGCTCCAGGGGTGAGCTCCCAGGAAGGAATCGCAAGCACCTGGTTTCTTTTGGAAAAACTCACTGCTCCTCAGAGGCATCTGTGGAGTGAATAGTACCCTGGTGGTGGGGTTGTCAGGCGGCTTGGAAGCTGCCACGAAGTTGCTTTGCAAAGGGGGAAAGTCGGGCTTCTCCCACATTCTCCATTTGCCAACTTGACCCCACAGCGCATTGAACAGCACTCTCTGACTGACTACTGGAGACTTTCAGCCACACTGGGCCTTTCTTGGATCACACTTCGTTGGACGCGGGGGGTTTGGCATGCCATGAATAGCATTACCCGCTTAATGACTGAGTCAGGCCTAGGTGACTTTGGATCGTCCAAATGCCTCACAATTGTACCGGGTTTTCTGTACTTTCTGTCAGGCTGGACCTACAGTGTACCTGGCGTCACAATAGAGAGATGACAGGTAAGAGTTGCCAGGATGCACTTAAGGCTCAAGGATTCTTTCACTGCCGTTCAGAGGGCCTCCACAGAGGGAGAGCCACGTTGACTGTAATACTGGCAAAAACGTTGTCCTGGAGCTGCCTTACAGCTGTAGAAATCAAGCTCTGCAAACGAGAAGCAGTTCATTGCCCTCCCCTCTGCAGAGAAAGAGTTGACCCCAACAGTTTGTTCTGTGTTGTGTGGCTCGGAAAACAAACAGGGGACTCACAGCGCACACGCTCTCCCACAGAAGGGAATTCATACGCGACTCTCTGAGGCCTACGGAAAGCCGTTAGAGGAGTTAAAGCACTCTATCGAGTCAGGGTTCATGGAGATGGCTGCACACAAAACCTCGCTCATAGGAAACACTCGTGCTTACCTTGAGGCTAGGGCTCACGTTTACTTCGCACTTTAGCTGGGGCAAGCGTGGGATGAGCTCCCAGCAAGGCACTGGAGAGCACCTGGTTTCATAGGAGAAACTCTCTTTCTTCACTGAGGCATTCCTAGAGGTGACTAGAAGACGGGTAGCAGCAATGTCTTTCAGTCAGCCTGGAGGCCGCCACTATCTACTTTTCAAATGGGGAAAATCCTGCCTCTTTCCAGGCTTCTCAATTACAAAGTGGATCACCCAGCACATACACCTATCTTCTCTGACAACCCAAGGGAGACCCTAGGAACACACTTCGGCCTTCTGCGATGAAACTTTTGCATGCAGGGTGTGCTGCATGTGGTGAACGGCATAATCCTCTAAATGCCCTCAGTAGGCCTAGGTGACTTTGGATGTTCCAAATGCCTAGCAATGCTCAGAGTAAATCTCTACTTTACTTCGGGCTGGGCCTAAAGTCCAGTTTCCGCGTCACTTAGAGAGACGTCGAGCTGGAGTCCCCCTACTGATTTGGAGCCCGGGGGTTTCTTTCAGGGCAGCGTAGCTTTCCATAATGTGGCAGACGCACATGGAACGAAAGCCTGCCAAGAACCGCGGTCCTGAGGCTGCTTCAAACCTGTGGAATGCTAGCCCTAGAGAACACCTTAGTTCCCCGCCCTTTCAACTGCATAGTGAGGGATGTTCCCAGAGCTGTGTATCCCTTGATTGTGCTCAGAAGGCTTTGGGTACACAGCGCACTTCCTTGGAAAGAAGTGCCCACGTGAGAGTCTTGAGCGCTGTGAGGCCTACTAAGGCTAAAGCCGTCCTATCTCTGGTAATGGGAAAATGTGCACCTTACCTCGAGACTAGAGGTCCCATTTAGTTGGCACTTGAGCGACAGTATGCTCCTGGGGTGAGCTCCCAGGAAGGAATCGCAAGCACCTGGTTTCTTTTGGGAAAACTCACTGCTCCTCAGAGGCATCTGTGGAGTGAATAGTACCCTGGTGGTGGGGTTGTCAGGCGGCTTGGAAGCTGCCACGAAGTTGCTTTGCAAAGGAGGAAAGTCGGGCTTCTCCCACATTCTCCAGTTGCCAACTTGACCCCACAGCGCATTGAACAGCACTCTCTGACTGACTACTGGAGACTTTCAGCCACACTGGGCCTTTCTTGGATCACACTTCGTTGGACGCGGGGGGTTTGGCATGCCATGAATAGCATTACCCGCTTAATGACTGAGTCAGGCCTAGGTGACTTTGGATCGTCCAAATGCCTCACAATTGTACCGGGTTTTCTGTACTTTCTGTCAGGCTGGACCTACAGTGTACCTGGCGTCACAATAGAGAGATGACAGGTAAGAGTTGCCAGGATGCACTTAAGGCTCAAGGATTCTTTCACTGCCGTTCAGAGGGCCTCCACAGAGGGAGAGCCACGTTGACTGTAATACTGGCAAAAACGTTGTCCTGGAGCTGCCTTACAGCTGTAGAAATCAAGCTCTGCAAACGAGAAGCAGTTCATTGCCCTCCCCTCTGCAGAGAAAGAGTTGACCCCAACAGTTTGTTCTGTGTTGTGTGGCTCGGAAAACAAACAGGGGACTCACAGCGCACACGCTCTCCCACAGAAGGGAATTCATACGCGACTCTCTGAGGCCTACGGAAAGCCGTTAGAGGAGTTAAAGCACTCTATCGAGTCAGGGTTCATGGAGATGGCTGCACACAAAACCTCGCTCATAGGAAACACTCGTGCTTACCTTGAGGCTAGGGCTCACGTTTACTTCGCACTTTAGCTGGGGCAAGCGTGGGATGAGCTCCCAGCAAGGCACTGGAGACCACCTGGTTTCATAGGAGAAACTCTCTTTCTTCACTGAGGCATTCCTAGAGGTGACTAGAAGACGGGTAGCAGCAATGTCTTTCAGTCAGCCTGGAGGCCGCCACTATCTACTTTTCAAATGGGGAAAATCCTGCCTCATTCCAGGCTTCTCAATTACAAAGTGGATCACCCAGCACATACACCTATCTTCTCTGACAACCCAAGGGAGACCCTAGGAACACACTTCGGCCTTCTGCGATGAAACTTTTGCATGCAGGGTGTGCTGCATGTGGTGAACGGCATAATCCTCTAAATGCCCTCAGTAGGCCTAGGTGACTTTGGATGTTCCAAATGCCTAGCAATGCTCAGAGTAAATCTCTACTTTACTTCGGGCTGGGCCTAAAGTCCAGTTTCCGCGTCACTTAGAGAGACGTCGAGCTGGAGTCCCCCAACTGATTTGGAGCCCCGAGGGTTTCTTTCAGGGCAGCGTAGCTTTCCATAACGTGGCAGACGCACATGGAACGAAAGCCTGCCAAGAACCGCGGTCCTGAGGCTGCTTCAAACCTGTGGAATGCTAGCCCTAGAGAACACCTTAGTTCCCGGCCCTTTCAACTGCATAGTGAGGGATGTTCCCAGAGCTGTGTATCCCTTGATTGTGCTCAGAAGGCTTTGGGTACACAGCGCACTTCCTTGGAAAGAAGTGCCCACGTGAGAGTCTTGAGCGCTGTGAGGCCTACTAAGGCTAAAGCCGTCCTATCTCTTGTAATGGGATAATGTGCACCTTACCTCGAGACTAGAGGTCGCATTTAGATGGCACTTGAGCGACAGTATGCTCCTGGGGTGAGCTCCCAGGAAGGAATCGCAAGCACCTGGTTTCTTTTGGAAACACTCACTGCTCCTCAGAGGCATCTGAGGAGTGAATAGTACCCTGGTGGTGGGGTTGTCAGGCGGCTTGGAAGCTGCAACGAAGTTGCTTTGCAAAGGGGGAAAGTCGGGCTTCTCCCACATTCTCCAGTTGCCAACTTGACCCCACAGCGCATTGACCAGCACTCTCTGACTGACTACTGGAGACTTTCAGCCACACTGGGCCTTTCTAGGATCACACTTCGTTGGACGCGGGGGGTTTGGCATGCCATGAATAGCATTACCCGCTTAATGACTGAGTCAGGCCTAGGTGACTTTGGATCGTCCAAATGCCTCACAATTGTACCGGGTTTTCTGTACTTTCTGTCAGGCTGGACCTACAGTGTACCTGGCGTCACAATAGAGAGATGACAGGTAAGAGTTGCCAGGATGCACTTAAGGCTCAAGGATTCTTTCACTGCCATTCAGAGGGCCTCCACAGAGGGAGAGCCACGTTGACTGTAATACTGGCAAAAACGTTGTCCTGGAGCTGCCTTACAGCTGTAGAAATCAAGCTCTGCAAACGAGAAGCAGTTCATTGCCCTCCCCTCTGCAGAGAAAGAGTTGACCGCAACAGTTTGTTCTGTGTTGTGTGGCTCGGAAAACAAACAGGGGACTCACAGCGCACACGCTCTCCCACAGAAGGGAATTCATACGCGACTCTCTGAGGCCTACGGAAAGCCGTTAGAGGAGTTAAAGCACTCTATCGAGTCAGGGTTCATGGAGATGGCTGCACACAAAACCTCGCTCATAGGAAACACTCGTGCTTACCTTGAGGCTAGGGCTCACGTTTACTTCGCACTTTAGCTGGGGCAAGCGTGGGATGAGCTCCCAGCAAGGCACTGGAGACCACCTGGTTTCATAGGAGAAACTCTCTTTCTTCACTGAGGCATTCCTAGAGGAGACTAGAAGACGGGTAGCAGCAATGTCTTTCAGTCAGCCTGGAGGCCGCCACTATCTACTTTTCAAATGGGGAAAATCCTGCCTCTTTCCAGGCTTCTCAATTACAAAGTGGATCACCCAGCACATACAACTATCTTCTCTGACAACCCAAGGGAGACCCTAGGAACACACTTCGGCCTTCTGCGATGAAACTTTTGCATGCAGGGTGTGCTGCATGTGGTGAACAGCATAATCCTCTAAATGCCCTCAGTAGGCCTAGGTGACTTTGGATGTTCCAAATGCCTAGCAATGCTCAGAGTAAATCTCTACTTTACTTCGGGCTGGGCCTAAAGTCCAGTTTCCGCGTCACTTAGAGAGACGTCGAGCTGGAGTCCCCCTACTGATTTGGAGCCCCGGGGGTTTCTTTCAGGGCAGCGTAGCTTTCCATAACGTGGCAGACGCACATGGAACGAAAGCCTGCCAAGAACCGCGGTCCTGAGGCTGCTTCAAACCTGTGGAATGCTAGCCCTAGAGAACACCTTAGTTCCCCGCCCTTTCAACTGCATAGTGAGGGATGTTCCCAGAGCTGTGTATCCCTTGATTGTGCTCAGAAGGCTTTGGGTACACAGCGCACTTCCTTGGAAAGAAGTGCCCACGTGAGAGTCTTGAGCGCTGTGAGGCCTACTAAGGCTAAAGCCGTCCTATCTCTGGTAATGGGAAAATGTGCACCTTACCTCGAGACTAGAGGTCCCATTTAGTTGGCACTTGAGCGACAGTATGCTCCTGGGGTGAGCTCCCAGGAAGGAATCGCAAGCACCTGGTTTCTTTTGGAAAAACTCACTGCTCCTCAGAGGCATCTGTGGAGTGAATAGTACCCTGGTGGTGGGGTTGTCAGGCGGCTTGGAAGCTGCCACGAAGTTGCTTTGCAAAGGAGGAAAGTCGGGCTTCTCCCACATTCTCCATTTGCCAACTTGACCCCACAGCGCATTGAACAGCACTCTCTGACTGACTACTGGAGACTTTCAGCCACACTGGGCCTTTCTTGGATCACACTTCGTTGGACGCGGGGGGTTTGGCATGCCATGAATAGCATTACCCGCTTAATGACTGAGTCAGGCCTAGGTGACTTTGGATCGTCCAAATGCCTCACAATTGTACCGGGTTTTCTGTACTTTCTGTCAGGCTGGACCTACAGTGTACCTGGCGTCACAATAGAGAGATGACAGGTAAGAGTTGCCAGGATGCACTTAAGGCTCAAGGATTCTTTCACTGCCGTTCAGAGGGCCTCCACAGAGGGAGAGCCACGTTGACTGTAATACTGGCAAAAACGTTGTCCTGGAGCTGCCTTACAGCTGTAGAAATCAAGCTCTGCAAACGAGAAGCAGTTCATTGCCCTCCCCTCTGCAGAGAAAGAGTTGACCGCAACAGTTTGTTCTGTGTTGTGTGGCTCGGAAAACAAACAGGGGACTCACAGCGCACACGCTCTCCCACAGAAGGGAATTCATACGCGACTCTCTGAGGCCTACGGAAAGCCGTTAGAGGAGATAAAGCACTCTATCGAGTCAGGGTTCATGGAGATGGCTGCACACAAAACCTCGCTCATAGGAAACACTCGTGCTTACCTTGAGGCTAGGGCTCACGTTTACTTCGCACTTTAGCTGGGGCAAGCGTGGGATGAGCTCCCAGAAAGGCACTCGAGACCACCTGGTTTCATAGGAGAAACTCTCTTTCTTCACTGAGGCATTCCTAGAGGTGACTAGAAGACGGGTAGCAGCAATGTCTTTCAGTCAGCCTGGAGGCCGCCACTATCTACCTTTGAAATGGGGAAAATCCTGCCTCTTTCCAGGCTTCTCAATTACAAAGTGGATCACCCAGCACATACACTTATCTTCTCTGACAACCCAAGGGAGACCCTAGGAACACACTTCGGCCTTCTGCGATGAAACTTTTGCATGCAGGGTGTGCTGCATGTGGTGAACGGCATAATCCTCTAAATGCCCTCAGTAGGCCTAGGTGACTTTGGATGTTCCAAATGCCTAGCAATGCTCAGAGTAAATCTCTACTTTACTTCGGGCTGGGCCTAAAGTCCAGTTTCCGCGTCACTTAGAGAGACATCGAGCTGGAGTCCCCCAACTGATTTGGAGCCCCGGGGGTTTCTTTCATGGCAGCGTAGCTTTCCATAACGTGGCAGACGCACATGGAACGAAAGCCTGCCAAGAACCGCGGTCCTGAGGCTGCTTCAAACCTGTGGAATGCTAGCCCTAGAGAACACCTTAGTTCCCGGCCCTTTCAACTGCATAGTGAGGGATGATCCCAGAGCTGTGTATCCCTTGATTGTGCTCAGAGGGCTTTGGGTACACAGCACAATTCCTTGGAAAGAAGTGCCCACGTGAGAGTCTTGAGCGCTGTGAGGCCTACTAAGGCTAAAGCCGTCCTATCTCTGGTAATGGGAAAATGTGCACCTTACCTCGAGACTAGAGGTCCCATTTAGTTGGCACTTGAGCGACAGTATGCTCCTGGGATGAGCTCCCAGGAAGGAATCGCAAGCACCTGGTTTCTTTTGGAAAAACTCACTGCTCCTCAGAGGCATCTGTGGAGTGAATAGTACCCTGGTGGTGGGGTTGTCAGGCGGCTTGGAAGCTGCAACGAAGTTGCTTTGCAAAGGGGGAAAGTCGGGCTTCTCCCACATTCTCCAGGTGCCAACTTGACCCCACAGCGCATTGACCAGCACTCTCTGACTGACTACTGGAGACTTTCAGCCACACTGGGCCTTTCTAGGATCACACTTCGTTGGACGCGGGGTGTTAGGCATGACATGAATAGCATTACCCGCTTAATGACTGAGTCAGGCCTAGGTGACTTTGGATCGTCCAAATGCCTCACAATTGTACCGGGTTTTCTGTACTTTCTGTCAGGCTGGACCTACAGTGTACCTGGCGTCACAATAGAGAGATGACAGGTAAGAGTTGCCAGGATGCACTTAAGGCTCAAGGACTCTTTCACTGCCGTTCAGAGGGCCTCCACAGAGGGAGAGCCACGTTGACTGTAATACTGGCAAAAACGTTGTCCTGGAGCTGCCTTACAGCTGTAGAAATCAAGCTCTGCAAACGAGAAGCAGTTCATTGCCCTCCCCTCTGCAGAGAAAGAGTTGACCCCAACAGTTTGTTCTGTGTTGTGTGGCTCGGAAAACAAACAGGGGACTCACAGCGCACACGCTCTCCCACAGAAGGGAATTCATACGCGACTCTCTGAGGCCTACGGAAAGCCGTTAGAGGAGTTAAAGCACTCTATCGAGTCAGGGTTCATGGAGATGGCTGCACACAAAACCTCGCTCATAGGAAACACTCGTGCTTACCTTGAGGCTAGGGCTCACGTTTACTTCGCACTTTAGCTAGGGCAAGCGTGGGATGAGCTCCCAGCAAGGCACTGGAGAGCACCTGGTTTCATAGGAGAAACTCTCTTTCTTCACTGAGGCATTCCTAGAGGTGACTAGAAGACGGGTAGCAGCAATGTCTTTCAGTCAGCCTGGAGGCCGCCACTATCTACTTTTCAAATGGGGAAAATCCTGCCTCTTTCCAGGCTTCTCAATTAGAAAGTGGATCACCCAGCACATACACCTATCTTCTCTGACAACCCAAGGGAGACCCTAGGAACACACTTCGGCCTTCTGCGATGAAACTTTTGCATGCAGGGTGTGCTGCATGTGGTGAACGGCATAATCCTCTAAATGCCCTCAGTAGGCCTAGGTGACTTTGGATGTTCCAAATGCCTAGCAATGCTCAGAGTAAATCTCTACTTTACTTCGGGCTGCGCCTAAAGTCCAGTTTCCGCGTCACTTAGAGAGACGTCGAGCTGGAGTCCCCCAACTGATTTGGAGCCCCGGGGGTTTCTTTCAGGGCAGCGTAGCTTTCCATAACGTGGCAGACGCACATGGAACGAAAGCCTGCCCAGAACCGCGGTCCTGAGGCTGCTTCAAACCTGTGGAATGCTTGCCCTAGAGAACACCTTAGTTCCCGGCCCTTTCAACTGCATAGTGAGGGATGATCCCAGAGCTGTGTATCCCTTGATTGTGCTCAGAGGGCTTTGGGTACACAGCACAATTCCTTGGAAAGAAGTGCCCACGTGAGAGTCTTGAGCGCTGTGAGGCCTACTAAGGCTAAAGCCGTCCTATCTCTGGTAATGGGAAAATGTGCACCTTACCTCGAGACTAGCGGTCCCATTTAGTTGGCACTTGAGCGACAGTATGCTCCTGGGGTGAGCTCCCAGGAAGGAATCGCAAGCACCTGGTTTCTTTTGGAAAAACTCACTGCTCCTCAGAGGCATCTGTGGAGTGAATAGTACCCTGGTGGTGGGGTTGTCAGGCGGCTTGGAAGCTGCAACGAAGTTGCTTTGCAAAGGGGGAAAGTCGGGCTTCTCCCACATTCTCCAGGTGCCAACTTGACCCCACAGCGCATTGACCAGCACTCTCTGACTGACTACTGGAGACTTTCAGCCACACTGGGCCTTTCTAGGATCACACTTCGTTGGACGCGGGGTGTTAGGCATGCCATGAATAGCATTACCCGCTTAATGACTGAGTCAGGCCTAGGTGACTTTGGATCGTCCAAATGCCTCACAATTGTACCGGGTTTTCTGTACTTTCTGTCAGGCTGGACCTACAGTGTACCTGGCGTCACAATAGAGAGATGACAGGTAAGAGTTGCCAGGATGCACTTAAGGCTCAAGGATTCTTTCACTGCCGTTCAGAGGGCCTCCACAGAGGGAGAGCCACGTTGACTGTAATACTGGCAAAAACGTTGTCCTGGAGCTGCCTTACAGCTGTAGAAATCAAGCTCTGCAAACGAGAAGCAGTTCATTGCCCTCCCCTCTGCAGAGAAAGAGTTGACCGCAACAGTTTGTTCTGTGTTGTGTGGCTCGGAAAACAAACAGGGGACTCACAGCGCACACGCTCTCCCACAGAAGGGAATTCATACGCGACTCTCTGAGGCCTACGGAAAGCCGTTAGAGGAGATAAAGCACTCTATCGAGTCAGGGTTCATGGAGATGGCTGCACACAAAACCTCGCTCATAGGAAACACTCGTGCTTACCTTGAGGCTAGGGCTCACGTTTACTTCGCACTTTAGCTGGGGCAAGCGAGGGATGAGCTCCCAGCAAGGCACTGGAGAGCACCTGGTTTCATAGGAGAAACTCTCTTTCTTCACTGAGGCATTCCTAGAGGTGACTAGAAGACGGGTAGCAGCAATGTCTTTCAGTCAGCCTGGAGGCCGCCACTATCTACCTTTGAAATGGGGAAAATCCTGCCTCTTTCCAGGCTTCTCAATTACAAAGTGGATCACCCAGCACATACACCTATCTTCTCTGACAACCCAAGGGAGACCCTAGGAACACACTTCGGCCTTCTGCGATGAAACTTTTGCATGCAGGGTGTGCTGCATGTGGTGAACGGCATAATCCTCTAAATGCCCTCAGTAGGCCTAGGTGACTTTGGATGTTCCAAATGCCTAGCAATGCTCAGAGTAAATCTCTACTTTACTTCGGGCTGGGCCTAAAGTCCAGTTTCCGCGTCACTTAGAGAGACGTCGAGCTGGAGTCCCCCAACTGATTTGGAGCCCCGGGGGTTTCTTTCATGGCAGCGTAGCTTTCCATAACGTGGCAGACGCACATGGAACGAAAGCCTGCCAAGAACCGCGGTCCTGAAGCTGCTTCAAACCTGTGGAATGCTAGCCCTAGAGAACACCTTAGTTCCCGGCCCTTTCAACTGCATAGTGAGGGATGATCCCAGAGCTGTGTATCCCTTGATTGTGCTCAGAGGGCTTTGGGTACACAGCACAATTCCTTGGAAAGAAGTGCCCACGTGAGAGTCTTGAGCGCTGTGAGGCCTACTAAGGCTAAAGCCGTCCTATCTCTGGTAATGGGAAAATGTGCACCTTACCTCGAGACTAGAGGTCCCATTTAGTTGGCACTTGAGCGACAGTATGCTCCTGGGATGAGCTCCCAGGAAGGAATCGCAAGCACCTGGTTTCTTTTGGAAAAACTCACTGCTCCTCAGAGGCATCTGTGGAGTGAATAGTACCCTGGTGGTGGGGTTGTCAGGCGGCTTGGAAGCTGCAACGAAGTTGCTTTGCAAAGGGGGAAAGTCGGGCTTCTCCCACATTCTCCAGGTGCCAACTTGACCCCACAGCGCATTGACCAGCACTCTCTGACTGACTACTGGAGACTTTCAGCCACACTGGGCCTTTCTAGGATCACACTTCGTTGGACGCGGGGTGTTAGGCATGCCATGAATAGCATTACCCGCTTAATGACTGAGTCAGGCCTAGGTGACTTTGGATCGTCCAAATGCCTCACAATTGTACCGGGTTTTCTGTACTTTCTGTCAGGCTGGACCTACAGTGTACCTGGCGTCACAATAGAGAGATGACAGGTAAGAGTTGCCAGGATGCACTTAAGGCTCAAGGACTCTTTCACTGCCGTTCAGAGGGCCTCCACAGAGGGAGAGCCACGTTGACTGTAATACTGGCAAAAGCGTTGTCCTGGAGCTGCCTTACAGCTGTAGAAATCAAGCTCTGCAAACGAGAAGCAGTTCATTGCCCTCTCCTCTGCAGAGAAAGAGTTGACCCCAAGAGTTTGTTCTGTGTTGTGTGGCTCGGAAAACAAACAGGGGACTCACAGCGCACACGCTCTGCCACAGAAGGGAATTCATACGCGACTCTCTGAGGCCTACGGAAAGCCGTTAGAGGAGTTAAAGCACTCTATCGAGTCAGGGTTCATGGAGATGGCTGCACACAAAACCTCGCTCATAGGAAACACTCGTGCTTACCTTGAG
This sequence comes from Mesoplodon bidens, assembly GCF_964165515.1. Classification (NCBI taxonomy): domain Eukaryota; kingdom Metazoa; phylum Chordata; class Mammalia; order Artiodactyla; family Ziphiidae; genus Mesoplodon; species Mesoplodon bidens. The sequence continues at coordinate 380,253 of NW_027671792.1, read as the reverse complement.
GCTAGGGCTCACGTTTACTTCGCACTTTAGCTAGGGCAAGCGTGGGATGAGCTCCCAGCAAGGCACTGGAGAGCACCTGGTTTCATAGGAGAAACTCTCTTTCTTCACTGAGGCATTCCTAGAGGTGACTAGAAGACGGGTAGCAGCAATGTCTTTCAGTCAGCCTGGAGGCCGCCACTATCTACTTTTCAAATGGGGAAAATCCTGCCTCTTTCCAGGCTTCTCAATTACAAAGTGGATCACCCAGCACATACACCTATCTTCTCTGACAACCCAAGGGAGACCCTAGGAACACACTTCGGCTTTCTGCGATGAAACTTTTGCATGCAGGGTGTGCTGCATGTGGTGAACGGCATAATCCTCTAAATGCCCTCAGTAGGCCTAGGTGACTTTGGATGTTCCAAATGCCTAGCAATGCTCAGAGTAAATCTCTACTTTACTTCGGGCTGCGCCTAAAGTCCAGTTTCCGCGTCACTTAGAGAGACGTCGAGCTGGAGTCCCCCAACTGATTTGGAGCCCCGGGTGTTTCTTTCAGGGCAGCGTAGCTTTCCATAACGTGGCAGACGCACATGGAACGAAAGCCTGCCCAGAACCGCGGTCCTGAGGCTGCTTCAAACCTGTGGAATGCTTGCCCTAGAGAACACCTTAGTTCCCGGCCCTTTCAACTGCATAGTGAGGGATGATCCCAGAGCTGTGTATCCCTTGATTGTGCTCAGAGGGCTTTGGGTACACAGCACAATTCCTTGGAAAGAAGTGCCCACGTGAGATTCTTGAGCGCTGTGAGGCCTACTAAGGCTAAAGCCGTCCTATCTCTGGTAATGGGAAAATGTGCACCTTACCTCGAGACTAGCGGTCCCATTTAGTTGGCACTTGAGCGACAGTATGCTCCTGGGGTGAGCTCCCAGGAAGGAATCGCAAGCACCTGGTTTCTTTTGGAAAAACTCACTGCTCCTCAGAGGCATCTGTGGAGTGAATAGTACCCTGGTGGTGGGGTTGTCAGGCGGCTTGGAAGCTGCAACGAAGTTGCTTTGCAAAGGGGGAAAGTCGGGCTTCTCCCACATTCTCCAGGTGCCAACTTGACCCCACAGCGCATTGACCAGCACTCTCTGACTGACTACTGGAGACTTTCAGCCACACTGGGCCTTTCTAGGATCACACTTCGTTGGACGCGGGGTGTTAGGCATGCCATGAATAGCATTACCCGCTTAATGACTGAGTCAGGCCTAGGTGACTTTGGATCGTCCAAATGCCTCACAATTGTACCGGGTTTTCTGTACTTTCTGTCAGGCTGGACCTACAGTGTACCTGGCGTCACAATAGAGAGATGACAGGTAAGAGTTGCCAGGATGCACTTAAGGCTCAAGGATTCTTTCACTGCCGTTCAGAGGGCCTCCACAGAGGGAGAGCCACGTTGACTGTAATACTGGCAAAAACGTTGTCCTGGAGCTGCCTTACAGCTGTAGAAATCAAGCTCTGCAAACGAGAAGCAGTTCATTGCCCTCCCCTCTGCAGAGAAAGAGTTGACCGCAACAGTTTGTTCTGTGTTGTGTGGCTCGGAAAACAAACAGGGGACTCACAGCGCACACGCTCTCCCACAGAAGGGAATTCATACGCGACTCTCTGAGGCCTACGGAAAGCCGTTAGAGGAGTTAAAGCACTCTATCGAGTCAGGGTTCGTGGAGATGGCTGCACACAAAACCTCGCTCATAGGAAACACTCGTGCTTACCTTGAGGCTAGGGCTCACGTTTACTTCGCACTTTAGCTGGGGCAAGCGTGGGATGAGCTCCCAGCAAGGCACTGGAGAGCACCTGGTTTCATAGGAGAAACTCTCTTCACTGAGGCATTCCTAGAGGTGACTAGAAGACGGGTAGCAGCAATGTCTTTCAGTCAGCCTGGAGGCCGCCACTATCTACTTTTCAAATGGGGAAAATCCTGCCTCTTTCCAGGCTTCTCAATTACAAAGTGGATCACCCAGCACATACACCTATCTTCTCTGACAACCCAAGGGAGACCCTAGGAACACACTTCGGCCTTCTGCGATGAAACTTTTGCATGCAGGGTGTGCTGCATGTGGTGAACGGCATAATCCTCTAAATGCCCTCAGTAGGCCTAGGTGACTTTGGATGTTCCAAATGCCTAGCAATGCTCAGAGTAAATCTCTACTTTACTTCGGGCTGGGCCTAAAGTCCAGTTTCCGCGTCACTTAGAGAGACGTCGAGCTGGAGTCCCCCAACTGATTTGGAGCCCCGGGGGTTTCTTTCAGGGCAGCGTAGCTTTCCATAACGTGGCAGACGCACATGGAACGAAAGCCTGCCCAGAACCGCGGTCCTGAGGCTGCTTCAAACCTGTGGAATGCTAGCCCTAGAGAACACCTTAGTTCCCGGCCCTTTCAACTGCATAGTGAGGGATGTTCCCAGAGCTGTGTATCCCTTGATTGTGCTCAGAAGGCTTTGGGTACACAGCGCACTTCCTTGGAAAGAAGTGCCCACGTTAATGTCTTGAGCGCTGTGAGGCCTACTAAGGCTAAAGCCGTCCTATCTCTGGTAATGGGAAAATGTGCACCTTACCTCGAGACTAGAGGTCCCATTTAGTTGGCACTTGAGCGACAGTATGCTCCTGGGGTGAGCTCCCAGGAAGGAATCGCAAGCACCTGGTTTCTTTTGGGAAAACTCACTGCTCCTCAGAGGCATCTGTGGAGTGAATAATACCCTGGAGGTGGGGTTGTCAGGCGGCTTGGAAGCTGCCACGAAGTTGCTTTGCAAAGGGGGAAAGTCGGGCTTCTCCCACATTCTCCAGTTGCCAACTTGACCCCACAGCGCATTGAACAGCACTCTCTGACTGACTACTGGAGACTTTCAGCCACACTGGGCCTTTCTAGGATCACACTTCGTTGGACGCGGGGTGTTAGGCATGCCATGAATAGCATTACCCGCTTAATGACTGAGTCAGGCCTAGGTGACTTTGGATCGTCCAAATGCCTCACAATTGTACCGGGTTTTCTGTACTTTCTGTCAGGCTGGACCTACAGTGTACCTGGCGTCACAATAGAGAGATGACAGGTAAGAGTTGCCAGGATGCACTTAAGGCTCAAGGACTCTTTCACTGCCGTTCAGAGGGCCTCCACAGAGGGAGAGCCACGTTGACTGTAATACTGGCAAAAGCGTTGTCCTGGAGCTGCCTTACAGCTGTAGAAATCAAGCTCTGCAAACGAGAAGCAGTTCATTGCCCTCTCCTCTGCAGAGAAAGAGTTGACCCCAAGAGTTTGTTCTGTGTTGTGTGGCTCGGAAAACAAACAGGGGACTCACAGCGCACACGCTCTGCCACAGAAGGGAATTCATACGCGACTCTCTGAGGCCTACGGAAAGCCGTTAGAGGAGTTAAAGCACTCTATCGAGTCAGGGTTCATGGAGATGGCTGCACACAAAACCTCGCTCATAGGAAACACTCGTGCTTACCTTGAGGCTAGGGCTCACGTTTACTTCGCACTTTAGCTAGGGCAAGCGTGGGATGAGCTCCCAGCAAGGCACTGGAGAGCACCTGGTTTCATAGGAGAAACTCTCTTTCTTCACTGAGGCATTCCTAGAGGTGACTAGAAGACGGGTAGCAGCAATGTCTTTCAGTCAGCCTGGAGGCCGCCACTATCTACTTTTCAAATGGGGAAAATCCTGCCTCTTTCCAGGCTTCTCAATTACAAAGTGGATCACCCAGCACATACACCTATCTTCTCTGACAACCCAAGGGAGACCCTAGGAACACACTTCGGCTTTCTGCGATGAAACTTTTGCATGCAGGGTGTGCTGCATGTGGTGAACGGCATAATCCTCTAAATGCCCTCAGTAGGCCTAGGTGACTTTGGATGTTCCAAATGCCTAGCAATGCTCAGAGTAAATCTCTACTTTACTTCGGGCTGCGCCTAAAGTCCAGTTTCCGCGTCACTTAGAGAGACGTCGAGCTGGAGTCCCCCAACTGATTTGGAGCCCCGGGTGTTTCTTTCAGGGCAGCGTAGCTTTCCATAACGTGGCAGACGCACATGGAACGAAAGCCTGCCCAGAACCGCGGTCCTGAGGCTGCTTCAAACCTGTGGAATGCTTGCCCTAGAGAACACCTTAGTTCCCGGCCCTTTCAACTGCATAGTGAGGGATGATCCCAGAGCTGTGTATCCCTTGATTGTGCTCAGAGGGCTTTGGGTACACAGCACAATTCCTTGGAAAGAAGTGCCCACGTGAGATTCTTGAGCGCTGTGAGGCCTACTAAGGCTAAAGCCGTCCTATCTCTGGTAATGGGAAAATGTGCACCTTACCTCGAGACTAGCGGTCCCATTTAGTTGGCACTTGAGCGACAGTATGCTCCTGGGGTGAGCTCCCAGGAAGGAATCGCAAGCACCTGGTTTCTTTTGGAAAAACTCACTGCTCCTCAGAGGCATCTGTGGAGTGAATAGTACCCTGGTGGTGGGGTTGTCAGGCGGCTTGGAAGCTGCAACGAAGTTGCTTTGCAAAGGGGGAAAGTCGGGCTTCTCCCACATTCTCCAGGTGCCAACTTGACCCCACAGCGCATTGACCAGCACTCTCTGACTGACTACTGGAGACTTTCAGCCACACTGGGCCTTTCTAGGATCACACTTCGTTGGACGCGGGGTGTTAGGCATGCCATGAATAGCATTACCCGCTTAATGACTGAGTCAGGCCTAGGTGACTTTGGATCGTCCAAATGCCTCACAATTGTACCGGGTTTTCTGTACTTTCTGTCAGGCTGGACCTACAGTGTACCTGGCGTCACAATAGAGAGATGACAGGTAAGAGTTGCCAGGATGCACTTAAGGCTCAAGGATTCTTTCACTGCCGTTCAGAGGGCCTCCACAGAGGGAGAGCCACGTTGACTGTAATACTGGCAAAAACGTTGTCCTGGAGCTGCCTTACAGCTGTAGAAATCAAGCTCTGCAAACGAGAAGCAGTTCATTGCCCTCCCCTCTGCAGAGAAAGAGTTGACCGCAACAGTTTGTTCTGTGTTGTGTGGCTCGGAAAACAAACAGGGGACTCACAGCGCACACGCTCTCCCACAGAAGGGAATTCATACGCGACTCTCTGAGGCCTACGGAAAGCCGTTAGAGGAGTTAAAGCACTCTATCGAGTCAGGGTTCGTGGAGATGGCTGCACACAAAACCTCGCTCATAGGAAACACTCGTGCTTACCTTGAGGCTAGGGCTCACGTTTACTTCGCACTTTAGCTGGGGCAAGCGTGGGATGAGCTCCCAGCAAGGCACTGGAGAGCACCTGGTTTCATAGGAGAAACTCTCTTCACTGAGGCATTCCTAGAGGTGACTAGAAGACGGGTAGCAGCAATGTCTTTCAGTCAGCCTGGAGGCCGCCACTATCTACTTTTCAAATGGGGAAAATCCTGCCTCTTTCCAGGCTTCTCAATTACAAAGTGGATCACCCAGCACATACACCTATCTTCTCTGACAACCCAAGGGAGACCCTAGGAACACACTTCGGCCTTCTGCGATGAAACTTTTGCATGCAGGGTGTGCTGCATGTGGTGAACGGCATAATCCTCTAAATGCCCTCAGTAGGCCTAGGTGACTTTGGATGTTCCAAATGCCTAGCAATGCTCAGAGTAAATCTCTACTTTACTTCGGGCTGGGCCTAAAGTCCAGTTTCCGCGTCACTTAGAGAGACGTCGAGCTGGAGTCCCCCAACTGATTTGGAGCCCCGGGGGTTTCTTTCAGGGCAGCGTAGCTTTCCATAACGTGGCAGACGCACATGGAACGAAAGCCTGCCCAGAACCGCGGTCCTGAGGCTGCTTCAAACCTGTGGAATGCTAGCCCTAGAGAACACCTTAGTTCCCGGCCCTTTCAACTGCATAGTGAGGGATGTTCCCAGAGCTGTGTATCCCTTGATTGTGCTCAGAAGGCTTTGGGTACACAGCGCACTTCCTTGGAAAGAAGTGCCCACGTTAATGTCTTGAGCGCTGTGAGGCCTACTAAGGCTAAAGCCGTCCTATCTCTGGTAATGGGAAAATGTGCACCTTACCTCGAGACTAGAGGTCCCATTTAGTTGGCACTTGAGCGACAGTATGCTCCTGGGGTGAGCTCCCAGGAAGGAATCGCAAGCACCTGGTTTCTTTTGGGAAAACTCACTGCTCCTCAGAGGCATCTGTGGAGTGAATAATACCCTGGAGGTGGGGTTGTCAGGCGGCTTGGAAGCTGCCACGAAGTTGCTTTGCAAAGGGGGAAAGTCGGGCTTCTCCCACATTCTCCAGTTGCCAACTTGACCCCACAGCGCATTGAACAGCACTCTCTGACTGACTACTGGAGACTTTCAGCCACACTGGGCCTTTCTAGGATCACACTTCGTTGGACGCGGGGGGTTTGGCATGCCATGAATAGCATTACCCGCTTAATGACTGAGTCAGGCCTAGGTGACTTTGGATCGTCCAAATGCCTCACAATTGTACCGGGTTTTCTGTACTTTCTGTCAGGCTGGACCTACAGTGTACCTGGCGTCACAATAGAGAGATGACAGGTAAGAGTTGCCAGGATGCACTTAAGGCTCAAGGATTCTTTCACTGCCGTTCAGAGGGCCTCCACAGAGGGAGAGCCACGTTGACTGTAATACTGGCAAAAACGTTGTCCTGGAGCTGCCTTACAGCTGTAGAAATCAAGCTCTGCAAACGAGAAGCAGTTCATTGCCCTCCCCTCTGCAGAGAAAGAGTTGACCCCAACAGTTTGTTCTGTGTTGTGTGGCTCGGAAAACAAACAGGGGACTCACAGCGCACACGCTCTCCCACAGAAGGGAATTCATACGCGACTCTCTGAGGCCTACGGAAAGCCGTTAGAGGAGTTAAAGCACTCTATCGAGTCAGGGTTCATGGAGATGGCTGCACACAAAACCTCGCTCATAGGAAACACTCGTGCTTACCTTGAGGCTAGGGCTCACGTTTACTTCGCACTTTAGCTGGGGCAAGCGTGGGATGAGCTCCCAGCAAGGCACTGGAGAGCACCTGGTTTCATAGGAGAAACTCTCTTTCTTCACTGAGGCATTCCTAGAGGTGACTAGAAGACGGGTAGCAGCAATGTCTTTCAGTCAGCCTGGAGGCCGCCACTATCTACCTTTGAAATGGGGAAAATCCTGCCTCTTTCCAGGCTTCTCAATTACAAAGTGGATCACCCAGCACATACACCTATCTTCTCTGACAACCCAAGGGAGACCCTTGGAACACACTTCGGCCTTCTGCGATGAAACTTTTGCATGCAGGGTGTGCTGCATGTGGTGAACGGCATAAACCTCTAAATGCCCTCAGTAGGCCTAGGTGACTTTGGATGTTCCAAATGCCTAGCAATGCTCAGAGTAAATCTCTACTTTACTTCGGGCTCGGCCTAAAGTCCAGTTTCCGCGTCACTTAGAGAGACGTCAAGCTGGAGTCCCCAACTGATTTGGAGCCCCGGGGGTTTCTTTCAGGGCAGCGTAGCTTTCCATAACGTGGCAGACGCACATGGAACGAAAGCCTGCCAAGAACCGCGGTCCTGAGGCTGCTTCAAACCTGTGGAATGCTAGCCCTAGAGAACACCTTAGTTCCCGGCCCTTTCAACTGCATAGTGAGGGATGATCCCAGAGCTGTGTATCCCTTGATTGTGCTCAGAGGGCTTTGGGTACACAGCACAATTCCTTGGAAAGAAGTGCCCACGTGAGAGTCTTGAGCGCTGTGAGGCCTACTAAGGCTAAAGCCGTCCTATCTCTGGTAATGGGAAAATGTGCACCTTACCTCGAGACTAGAGGTCCCATTTAGTTGGCACTTGAGCGACAGTATGCTCCTGGGGTGAGCTCCCAGGAAGGAATCGCAAGCACCTGGTTTCTTTTGGGAAAACTCACTGCTCCTCAGAGGCATCTGTGGAGTGAATAGTACCCTGGTGGTGGGGTTGTCAGGCGGCTTGGAAGCTGCCACGAAGTTGCTTTGCAAAGGGGGAAAGTCGGGCTTCTCCCACATTCTCCAGTTGCCAACTTGACCCCACAGCGCATTGAACAGCACTCTCTGACTGACTACTGGAGACTTTCAGCCACACTGGGCCTTTCTAGGATCACACTTCGTTGGACGCGGGGGGTTTGGCATGCCATGAATAGCATTACCCGCTTAATGACTGAGTCAGGCCTAGGTGACTTTGGATCGTCCAAATGCCTCACAATTGTACCGGGTTTTCTGTACTTTCTGTCAGGCTGGACCTACAGTGTACCTGGCGTCACAATAGAGAGATGACAGGTAAGAGTTGCCAGGATGCACTTAAGGCTCAAGGATTCTTTCACTGCCGTTCAGAGGGCCTCCACAGAGGGAGAGCCACGTTGACTGTAATACTGGCAAAAACGTTGTCCTGGAGCTGCCTTACAGCTGTAGAAATCAAGCTCTGCAAACGAGAAGCAGTTCATTGCCCTCCCCTCTGCAGAGAAAGAGTTGACCGCAACAGTTTGTTCTGTGTTGTGTGGCTCGGAAAACAAACAGGGGACTCACAGCGCACACGCTCTCCCACAGAAGGGAATTCATACGCGACTCTCTGAGGCCTACGGAAAGCCGTTAGAGGAGTTAAAGCACTCTATCGAGTCAGGGTTCATGGAGATGGCTGCACACAAAACCTCGCTCATAGGAAACACTCGTGCTTACCTTGAGGCTAGGGCTCACGTTTACTTCGCACTTTAGCTGGGGCAAGCGTGGGATGAGCTCCCAGCAAGGCACTCGAGACCACCTGGTTTCATAGGAGAAACTCTCTTTCTTCACTGAGGCATTCCTAGAGGTGACTAGAAGACGGGTAGCAGCAATGTCTTTCAGTCAGCCTGGAGGCCGCGACTATCTACTTTTCAAATGGGGAAAATCCTGCCTCTTTCCAGGCTTCTCAATTAAAAAGTGGATCACCCAGCACATACACCTATCTTCTCTGACAACCCAAGGGAGACCCTAGGAACACACTTCGGCCTTCTGCGATGAAACTTTTGCATGCAGGGTGTGCTGCATGTGGTGAACGGCATAATCCTCTAAATGCCCTCAGTAGGCCTAGGTGACTTTGGATGTTTCAAATGCCTAGCAATGCTCAGAGTAAATCTCTACTTTACTTCGGGCTGGGCCTAAAGTCCAGTTTCCGCGTCACTTAGAGAGACGTCGAGCTGGAGTCCCCCAACTGATTTGGAGCCCCGAGGGTTTCTTTCAGGGCAGCGTAGCTTTCCATAATGTGGCAGACGCACATGGAACGAAAGCCTGCCAAGAACCGCGGTCCTGAGGCTGCTTCAAACCTGTGGAATGCTAGCCCTAGAGAACACCTTAGTTCCCGGCCCTTTCAACTGCATAGTGAGGGATGTTCCCAGAGCTGTGTATCCCTTGATTGTGCTCAGAAGGCTTTGGGTACACAGCGCACTTCCTTGGAAAGAAGTGCCCACGTGAGAGTCTTGAGCGCTGTGAGGCCTACTAAGGCTAAAGCCGTCCTATCTCTGGTAATGGGAAAATGTGCACCTTACCTCGAGACTAGAGGTCGCATTTAGTTGGCACTTGAGCGACAGTATGCTCCTGGGGTGAGCTCCCAGGAAGGAATCGCAAGCACCTGGTTTCTTTTGGGAAAACTCACTGCTCCTCAGAGGCATCTGTGGAGTGAATAGTACCCTGGTGGTGGGGTTGTCAGGCGGCTTCGAAGCTGCCACGAAGTTGCTTTGCAAAGGGGGAAAGTCGGGCTTCTCCCACATTCTCCAGTTGCCAACTTGACCCCACAGCGCATTGAACAGCACTCTCTGACTGACTACTGGAGACTTTCAGCCACACTGGGCCTTTCTTGGATCACACTTCGTTGGACGCGGGGGGTTTGGCATGCCATGAATAGCATTACCCGCTTAATGACTGAGTCAGGCCTAGGTGACTTTGGATCGTCCAAATGCCTCACAATTGTACCGGGTTTTCTGTACTTTCTGTCAGGCTGGACCTACAGTGTACCTGGCGTCACAATAGAGAGATGACAGGTAAGAGTTGCCAGGATGCACTTAAGGCTCAAGGATTCTTTCACTGCCGTTCAGAGGGCCTCCACAGAGGGAGAGCCACGTTGACTGTAATACTGGCAAAAACGTTGTCCTGGAGCTGCCTTACAGCTGTAGAAATCAAGCTCTGCAAACGAGAAGCAGTTCATTGCCCTCCCCTCTGCAGAGAAAGAGTTGACCCCAACAGTTTGTTCTGTGTTGTGTGGCTCGGAAAACAAACAGGGGACTCACAGCGCACACGCTCTCCCACAGAAGGGAATTCATACGCGACTCTCTGAGGCCTACGGAAAGCCGTTAGAGGAGTTAAAGCACTCTATCGAGTCAGGGTTCATGGAGATGGCTGCACACAAAACCTCGCTCATAGGAAACACTCGTGCTTACCTTGAGGCTAGGGCTCACGTTTACTTCGCACTTTAGCTAGGGCAAGCGTGGGATGAGCTCCCAGCAAGGCACTGGAGAGCACCTGGTTTCATAGGAGAAACTCTCTTTCTTCACTGAGGCATTCCTAGAGGTGACTAGAAGACGGGTAGCAGCAATGTCTTTCAGTCACCCTGGAGGCCGCCACTATCTACTTTTCAAATGGGGAAAATCCTGCCTCTTTCCAGGCTTCTCAATTACAAAGTGGATCACCCAGCACATACACCTATCTTCTCTGACAACCCAAGGGAGACCCTAGGAACACACTTCGGCCTTCTGCGATGAAACTTTTGCATGCAGGGTGTGCTGCATGTGGTGAACGGCATAATCCTCTAAATGCCCTCAGTAGGCCTAGGTGACTTTGGATGTTCCAAATGCCTAGCAATTCTCAGAGTAAATCTCTACTTTACTTCGGGCTGGGCCTAAAGTCCAGTTTCCGCGTCACTTAGAGAGACGTCGAGCTGGAGTCCCCCAACTGATTTGGAGCCCCGGGGGTTTCTTTCAGGGCAGCGTAGCTTTCCATAACGTGGCAGACGCACATGGAACGAAAGCCTGCCCAGAACCGCGGTCCTGAGGCTGCTTCAAACCTGTGGAATGCTAGCCCTAGAGAACACCTTAGTTCCCGGCCCTTTCAACTGCATAGTGAGGGATGATCACAGAGCTGTTTATCCCTTGATTGTGCTCAGAGGGCTTTGGGTACACAGCACAATTCCTTGGAAAGAAGTGCCCACGTGAGAGTCTTGAGCGCTGTGAGGCCTACTAAGGCTAAAGCCGTCCATTGACTAAGACTTCCTGGAAACTGGTGCACACCTATCTCTGGTAATGGGAAAATGTGCACCTTACCTCGAGACTAGCGGTCCCATTTAGTTGGCACTTGAGCGACAGTATGCTCCTGGGGTGAGCTCCCAGGAAGGAATCGCAAGCGCCTGGTTTCTTTTGGAAAAACTCACTGCTCCTCAGAGGCATCTGTGGAGTGAATAGTACCCTGGTGGTGGGGTTGTCAGGCGGCTTGGAAGCTGCCACGAAGTTGCTTTGCAAAGGGGGAAAGTCGGGCTTCTCCCACATTCTCCAGGTGCCAACTTGACCCCACAGCGCATTGACCAGCACGCTCTGACTGACTACTGGAGACTTTCAGCCACACTGGGCCTTTCTAGGATCACACTTCGTTGGACGCGGGGTGTTAGGCATGCCATGAATAGCATTACCCGCTTAATGACTGAGTCAGGCCTAGGTGACTTTGGATCGTCCAAATGCCTCACAATTGTACCGGGTTTTCTGTACTTTCTGTCAGGCTGGACCTACAGTGTACCTGGCGTCACAATAGAGAGATGACAGGTAAGAGTTGCCAGGATGCACTTAAGGCTCAAGGATTCTTTCACTGCCGTTCAGAGGGCCTCCACAGAGGGAGAGCCACGTTGACTGTAATACTGGCAAAAACGTTGTCCTGGAGCTGCCTTACAGCTGTAGAAATCAAGCTCTGCAAACGAGAAGCAGTTCATTGCCCTCCCCTCTGCAGAGAAAGAGTTGACCCCAACAGTTTGTTCTGTGTTGTGTGGCTCGGAAAACAAACAGGGGACTCACAGCGCACACGCTCTCCCACAGAAGGGAATTCATACGCGACTCTCTGAGGCCTACGGAAAGCCGTTAGAGGAGTTAAAGCACTCTATCGAGTCAGGGTTCATGGAGATGGCTGCACACAAAACCTCGCTCATAGGAAACACTCGTGCTTACCTTGAGGCTAGGGCTCACGTTTACTTCGCACTTTAGCTAGGGCAAGCGTGGGATGAGCTCCCAGCAAGGCACTGGAGAGCACCTGGTTTCATAGGAGAAACTCTCTTTCTTCACTGAGGCATTCCTAGAGGTGACTAGAAGACGGGTAGCAGCAATGTCTTTCAGTCAGCCTGGAGGCCGCCACTATCTACTTTTCAAATGGGGAAAATCCTGCCTCTTTCCAGGCTTCTCAATTACAAAGTGGATCACCCAGCACATACACCTATCTTCTCTGACAACCCAAGGGAGACCCTAGGAACACACTTCGGCCTTCTGCGATGAAACTTTTGCATGCAGGGTGTGCTGCATGTGGTGAACGGCATAATCCTCTAAATGCCCTCAGTAGGCCTAGGTGACTTTGGATGTTCCAAATGCCTAGCAATGCTCAGAGTAAATCTCTACTTTACTTCGGGCTGGGCCTAAAGTCCAGTTTCCGCGTCACTTAGAGAGACGTCGAGCTGGAGTCCCCCAACTGATTTGGAGCCCCGGGGGTTTCTTTCAGGACAGCGTAGCTTTCCATAACGTGGCAGACGCACATGGAACGAAAGCCTGCCCAGAACCGCGGTCCTGAGGCTGCTTCAAACCTGTGGAATGCTAGCCCTAGAGAACACCTTAGTTCCCGGCCCTTTCAACTGCCTAGTGAGGGATGATCCCAGAGCTGTGTATCCCTTGATTGTGCTCAGAGGGCTTTGGGTACACAGCACAATTCATTGGAAAGAAGTGCCCACGTGAGAGTCTTGAGCGCTGTGAGGCCTACTAAGGCTAAAGCCGTCCTATCTCTGGTAATGGGAAAATGTGCACCTTACCTCGAGACTAGAGGTCCCATTTAGTTGGCACTTGAGCGACAGTATGCTCCTGGGGTGAGCTCCCAGGAAGGAATCGCAAGCACCTGGTTTCTTTTGGAAAAACTCACTGCTCCTCAGAGGCATCTGTGGAGTGAATAGTACCCTGGTGGTGGGGTTGTCAGGCGGCTTGGAAGCTGCAACGAAGTTGCTTTGCAAATGGGGAAAGTCGGGCTTCTCCCACATTCTCCAGGTGCCAACTTGACCCCACAGCGCATTGACCAGCACTCTCTGACTGACTACTGGAGACTTTCAGCCACACTGGGCCTTTCTAGGATCACACTTCGTTGGACGCGGGGGGTTTGGCATGCCATGAATAGCTTTACCCGCTTAATGACTGAGTCAGGCCTAGGTGACTTTGGATCGTCCAAATGCCTCACAATTGTACCGGGTTTTCTGTACTTTCTGTCAGGCTGGACCTACAGTGTACCTGGCGTCACAATAGAGAGATGACAGGTAAGAGTTGCCAGGATGTACTTAAGGCTCAAGGATTCTTTCACTGCCATTCAGAGGGCCTCCACAGAGGGAGAGCCACGTTGACTGTAATACTGGCAAAAACGTTGTCCTGGAGCTGCCTTACAGCTGTAGAAATCAAGCTCTGCAAACGAGAAGCAGTTCATTGCCCTCCCCTCTGCAGAGAAAGAGTTGACCGCAACAGTTTGTTCTGTGTTGTGTGGCTCGGAAAACAAACAGGGGACTCACAGCGCACACGCTCTCCCACAGAAGGGAATTCATACGCGACTCTCTGAGGCCTACGGAAAGCCGTTAGAGGAGTTAAAGCACTCTATCGAGTCAGGGTTCATGGAGATGGCTGCACACAAAACCTCGCTCATAGGAAACACTCGTGCTTACCTTGAGGCTAGGGCTCACGTTTACTTCGCACTTTAGCTGGGGCAAGCGAGGGATGAGCTCCCAGCAAGGCACTGGAGAGCACCTGGTTTCATAGGAGAAACTCTCTTTCTTCACTGAGGCATTCCTAGAGGTGACTAGAAGACGGGTAGCAGCAATGTCTTTCAGTCAGCCTGGAGGCCGCCACTATCTACCTTTGAAATGGGGAAAATCCTGCCTCTTTCCAGGCTTCTCAATTACAAAGTGGATCACCCAGCACATACACCTATCTTCTCTGACAACCCAAGGGAGACCCTAGGAACACACTTCGGCCTTCTGCGATGAAACTTTTGCATGCAGGGTGTGCTGCATGTGGTGAACGGCATAATCCTCTAAATGCCCTCAGTAGGCCTAGGTGACTTTGGATGTTCCAAATGCCTAGCAATGCTCAGAGTAAATCTCTACTTTACTTCGGGCTGGGCCTAAAGTCCAGTTTCCGCGTCACTTAGAGAGACGTCGAGCTGGAGTCCCCCAACTGATTTGGAGCCCCGGGGGTTTCTTTCATGGCAGCGTAGCTTTCCATAACGTGGCAGACGCACATGGAACGAAAGCCTGCCAAGAACCGCGGTCCTGAAGCTGCTTCAAACCTGTGGAATGCTAGCCCTAGAGAACACCTTAGTTCCCGGCCCTTTCAACTGCATAGTGAGGGATGATCCCAGAGCTGTGTATCCCTTGATTGTGCTCAGAGGGCTTTGGGTACACAGCACAATTCCTTGGAAAGAAGTGCCCACGTGAGAGTCTTGAGCGCTGTGAGGCCTATTAAGGCTAAAGCCGTCCTATCTCTGGTAATGGGAAAATGTGCACCTTACCTCGAGACTAGAGGTCCCATTTAGTTGGCACTTGAGCGACAGTATGCTCCTGGGATGAGCTCCCAGGAAGGAATCGCAAGCACCTGGTTTCTTTTGGAAAAACTCACTGCTCCTCAGAGGCATCTGTGGAGTGAATAGTACCCTGGTGGTGGGGTTGTCAGGCGGCTTGGAAGCTGCAACGAAGTTGCTTTGCAAAGGGGGAAAGTCGGGCTTCGCCCACATTCTCCAGGTGCCAACTTGACCCCACAGCGCATTGACCAGCACTCTCTGACTGACTACTGGAGACTTTCAGCCACACTGGGCCTTTCTAGGATCACACTTCGTTGGACGCGGGGTGTTAGGCATGCCATGAATAGCATTACCCGCTTAATGACTGAGTCAGGCCTAGGTGACTTTGGATCGTCCAAATGCCTCACAATTGTACCGGGTTTTCTGTACTTTCTGTCAGGCTGGACCTACAGTGTACCTGGCGTCACAATAGAGAGATGACAGGTAAGAGTTGCCAGGATGCACTTAAGGCTCAAGGACTCTTTCACTGCCGTTCAGAGGGCCTCCACAGAGGGAGAGCCACGTTGACTGTAATACTGGCAAAAGCGTTGTCCTGGAGCTGCCTTACAGCTGTAGAAATCAAGCTCTGCAAACGAGAAGCAGTTCATTGCCCTCTCCTCTGCAGAGAAAGAGTTGACCCCAAGAGTTTGTTCTGTGTTGTGTGGCTCGGAAAACAAACAGGGGACTCACAGCGCACACGCTCTGCCACAGAAGGGAATTCATACGCGACTCTCTGAGGCCTACGGAAAGCCGTTAGAGGAGTTAAAGCACTCTATCGAGTCAGGGTTCATGGATATGGCTGCACACAAAACCTCGCTCATAGGAAACACTCGTGCTTACCTTGAGGCTAGGGCTCACGTTTACTTCGCACTTTAGCTAGGGCAAGCGTGGGATGAGCTCCCAGCAAGGCACTGGAGAGCACCTGGTTTCATAGGAGAAACTCTCTTTCTTCACTGAGGCATTCCTAGAGGTGACTAGAAGACGGGTAGCAGCAATGTCTTTCAGTCAGCCTGGAGGCCGCCACTATCTACTTTTCAAATGGGGAAAATCCTGCCTCTTTCCAGGCTTCTCAATTACAAAGTGGATCACCCAGCACATACACCTATCTTCTCTGACAACCCAAGGGAGACCCTAGGAACACACTTCGGCTTTCTGCGATGAAACTTTTGCATGCAGGGTGTGCTGCATGTGGTGAACGGCATAATCCTCTAAATGCCCTCAGTAGGCCTAGGTGACTTTGGATGTTCCAAATGCCTAGCAATGCTCAGAGTAAATCTCTACTTTACTTCGGGCTGCGCCTAAAGTCCAGTTTCCGCGTCACTTAGAGAGACGTCGAGCTGGAGTCCCCCAACTGATTTGGAGCCCCGGGTGTTTCTTTCAGGGCAGCGTAGCTTTCCATAACGTGGCAGACGCACATGGAACGAAAGCCTGCCCAGAACCGCGGTCCTGAGGCTGCTTCAAACCTGTGGAATGCTTGCCCTAGAGAACACCTTAGTTCCCGGCCCTTTCAACTGCATAGTGAGGGATGATCCCAGAGCTGTGTATCCCTTGATTGTGCTCAGAGGGCTTTGGGTACACAGCACAATTCCTTGGAAAGAAGTGCCCACGTGAGAGTCTTGAGCGCTGTGAGGCCTACTAAGGCTAAAGCCGTCCTATCTCTGGTAATGGGAAAATGTGCACCTTACCTCGAGACTAGCGGTCCCATTTAGTTGGCACTTGAGCGACAGTATGCTCCTGGGGTGAGCTCCCAGGAAGGAATCGCAAGCACCTGGTTTCTTTTGGAAAAACTCACTGCTCCTCAGAGGCATCTGTGGAGTGAATAGTACCCTGGTGGTGGGGTTGTCAGGCGGCTTGGAAGCTGCAACGAAGTTGCTTTGCAAAGGGGGAAAGTCGGGCTTCTCCCACATTCTCCAGGTGCCAACTTGACCCCACAGCGCATTGACCAGCACTCTCTGACTGACTACTGGAGACTTTCAGCCACACTGGGCCTTTCTAGGATCACACTTCGTTGGACGCGGGGTGTTAGGCATGCCATGAATAGCATTACCCGCTTAATGACTGAGTCAGGCCTAGGTGACTTTGGATCGTCCAAATGCCTCACAATTGTACCGGGTTTTCTGTACTTTCTGTCAGGCTGGACCTACAGTGTACCTGGCGTCACAATAGAGAGATGACAGGTAAGAGTTGCCAGGATGCACTTAAGGCTCAAGGATTCTTTCACTGCCGTTCAGAGGGCCTCCACAGAGGGAGAGCCACGTTGACTGTAATACTGGCAAAAACGTTGTCCTGGAGCTGCCTTACAGCTGTAGAAATCAAGCTCTGCAAACGAGAAGCAGTTCATTGCCCTCCCCTCTGCAGAGAAAGAGTTGACCGCAACAGTTTGTTCTGTGTTGTGTGGCTCGGAAAACAAACAGGGGACTCACAGCGCACACGCTCTCCCACAGAAGGGAATTCATACGCGACTCTCTGAGGCCTACGGAAAGCCGTTAGAGGAGTTAAAGCACTCTATCGAGTCAGGGTTCGTGGAGATGGCTGCACACAAAACCTCGCTCATAGGAAACACTCGTGCTTACCTTGAGGCTAGGGCTCACGTTTACTTCGCACTTTAGCTGGGGCAAGCGTGGGATGAGCTCCCAGCAAGGCACTGGAGAGCACCTGGTTTCATAGGAGAAACTCTCTTCACTGAGGCATTCCTAGAGGTGACTAGAAGACGGGTAGCAGCAATGTCTTTCAGTCAGCCTGGAGGCCGCCACTATCTACTTTTCAAATGGGGAAAATCCTGCCTCTTTCCAGGCTTCTCAATTACAAAGTGGATAACCCAGCACATACACCTATCTTCTCTGACAACCCAAGGGAGACCCTAGGAACACACTTCGGCCTTCTGCGATGAAACTTTTGCATGCAGGGTGTGCTGCATGTGGTGAACGGCATAATCCTCTAAATGCCCTCAGTAGGCCTAGGTGACTTTGGATGTTCCAAATGCCTAGCAATGCTCAGAGTAAATCTCTACTTTACTTCGGGCTGGGCCTAAAGTCCAGTTTCCGCGTCACTTAGAGAGACGTCGAGCTGGAGTCCCCCAACTGATTTGGAGCCCCGGGGGTTTCTTTCAGGGCAGCGTAGCTTTCCATAACGTGGCAGACGCACATGGAACGAAAGCCTGCCCAGAACCGCGGTCCTGAGGCTGCTTCAAACCTGTGGAATGCTAGCCCTAGAGAACACCTTAGTTCCCGGCCCTTTCAACTGCATAGTGAGGGATGTTCCCAGAGCTGTGTATCCCTTGATTGTGCTCAGAAGGCTTTGGGTACACAGCGCACTTCCTTGGAAAGAAGTGCCCACGTTAGAGTCTTGAGCGCTGTGAGGCCTACTAAGGCTAAAGCCGTCCTATCTCTGGTAATGGGAAAATGTGCACCTTACCTCGAGACTAGAGGTCCCATTTAGTTGGCACTTGAGCGACAGTATGCTCCTGGGGTGAGCTCCCAGGAAGGAATCGCAAGCACCTGGTTTCTTTTGGGAAAACTCACTGCTCCTCAGAGGCATCTGTGGAGTGAATAATACCCTGGAGGTGGGGTTGTCAGGCGGCTTGGAAGCTGCCACGAAGTTGCTTTGCAAAGGGGGAAAGTCGGGCTTCTCCCACATTCTCCAGTTGCCAACTTGACCCCACAGCGCATTGAACAGCACTCTCTGACTGACTACTGGAGACTTTCAGCCACACTGGGCCTTTCTAGGATCACACTTCGTTGGACGCGGGGGGTTTGGCATGCCATGAATAGCATTACCCGCTTAATGACTGAGTCAGGCCTAGGTGACTTTGGATCGTCCAAATGCCTCACAATTGTACCGGGTTTTCTGTACTTTCTGTCAGGCTGGACCTACAGTGTACCTGGCGTCACAATAGAGAGATGACAGGTAAGAGTTGCCAGGATGCACTTAAGGCTCAAGGATTCTTTCACTGCCGTTCAGAGGGCCTCCACAGAGGGAGAGCCACGTTGACTGTAATACTGGCAAAAACGTTGTCCTGGAGCTGCCTTACAGCTGTAGAAATCAAGCTCTGCAAACGAGAAGCAGTTCATTGCCCTCCCCTCTGCAGAGAAAGAGTTGACCCCAACAGTTTGTTCTGTGTTGTGTGGCTCGGAAAACAAACAGGGGACTCACAGCGCACACGCTCTCCCACAGAAGGGAATTCATACGCGACTCTCTGAGGCCTACGGAAAGCCGTTAGAGGAGTTAAAGCACTCTATCGAGTCAGGGTTCATGGAGATGGCTGCACACAAAACCTCGCTCATAGGAAACACTCGTGCTTACCTTGAGGCTAGGGCTCACGTTTACTTCGCACTTTAGCTGGGGCAAGCGTGGGATGAGCTCCCAGCAAGGCACTGGAGAGCACCTGGTTTCATAGGAGAAACTCTCTTTCTTCACTGAGGCATTCCTAGAGGTGACTAGAAGACGGGTAGCAGCAATGTCTTTCAGTCAGCCTGGAGGCCGCCACTATCTACTTTTCAAATGGGGAAAATCCTGCCTCTTTCCAGGCTTCTCAATTACAAAGTGGATCACCCAGCACATACACCTATCTTCTCTGACAACCCAAGGGAGACCCTAGGAACACACTTCGGCCTTCTGCGATGAAACTTTTGCATGCAGGGTGTGCTGCATGTGGTGAACGGCATAATCCTCTAAATGCCCTCAGTAGGCCTAGGTGACTTTGGATGTTCCAAATGCCTAGCAATGCTCAGAGTAAATCTCTACTTTACTTCGGGCTGGGCCTAAAGTCCAGTTTCCGCGTCACTTAGAGAGACGTCGAGCTGGAGTCCCCCAACTGATTTGGAGCCCCGGGGGTTTCTTTCAGGGCAGCGTAGCTTTCCATAACGTGGCAGACGCACATGGAACGAAAGCCTGCCCAGAACCGCGGTCCTGAGGCTGCTTCAAACCTGTGGAATGCTAGCCCTAGAGAACACCTTAGTTCCCGGCCCTTTCAACTGCCTAGTGAGGGATGATCCCAGAGCTGTGTATCCCTTGATTGTGCTCAGAGGGCTTTGGGTACACAGCACAATTCATTGGAAAGAAGTGCCCACGTGAGAGTCTTGAGCGCTGTGAGGCCTACTAAGGCTAAAGCCGTCCTATCTCTGGTAATGGGAAAATGTGCACCTTACCTCGAGACTAGAGGTCCCATTTAGTTGGCACTTGAGCGACAGTATGCTCCTGGGGTGAGCTCCCAGGAAGGAATCGCAAGCACCTGGTTTCTTTTGGAAAAACTCACTGCTCCTCAGAGGCATCTGTGGAGTGAATAGTACCCTGGTGGTGGGGTTGTCAGGCGGCTTGGAAGCTGCAACGAAGTTGCTTTGCAAATGGGGAAAGTCGGGCTTCTCCCACATTCTCCAGGTGCCAACTTGACCCCACAGCGCATTGACCAGCACTCTCTGACTGACTACTGGAGACTTTCAGCCACACTGGGCCTTTCTAGGATCACACTTCGTTGGACGCGGGGGGTTTGGCATGCCATGAATAGCATTACCCGCTTAATGACTGAGTCAGGCCTAGGTGACTTTGGATCGTCCAAATGCCTCACAATTGTACCGGGTTTTCTGTACTTTCTGTCAGGCTGGACCTACAGTGTACCTGGCGTCACAATAGAGAGATGACAGGTAAGAGTTGCCAGGATGTACTTAAGGCTCAAGGATTCTTTCACTGCCATTCAGAGGGCCTCCACAGAGGGAGAGCCACGTTGACTGTAATACTGGCAAAAACGTTGTCCTGGAGCTGCCTTACAGCTGTAGAAATCAAGCTCTGCAAACGAGAAGCAGTTCATTGCCCTCCCCTCTGCAGAGAAAGAGTTGACCGCAACAGTTTGTTCTGTGTTGTGTGGCTCGGAAAACAAACAGGGGACTCACAGCGCACACGCTCTCCCACAGAAGGGAATTCATACGCGACTCTCTGAGGCCTACGGAAAGCCGTTAGAGGAGTTAAAGCACTCTATCGAGTCAGGGTTCATGGAGATGGCTGCACACAAAACCTCGCTCATAGGAAACACTCGTGCTTACCTTGAGGCTAGGGCTCACGTTTACTTCGCACTTTAGCTGGGGCAAGCGAGGGATGAGCTCCCAGCAAGGCACTGGAGAGCACCTGGTTTCATAGGAGAAACTCTCTTTCTTCACTGAGGCATTCCTAGAGGTGACTAGAAGACGGGTAGCAGCAATGTCTTTCAGTCAGCCTGGAGGCCGCCACTATCTACCTTTGAAATGGGGAAAATCCTGCCTCTTTCCAGGCTTCTCAATTACAAAGTGGATCACCCAGCACATACACCTATCTTCTCTGACAACCCAAGGGAGACCCTAGGAACACACTTCGGCCTTCTGCGATGAAACTTTTGCATGCAGGGTGTGCTGCATGTGGTGAACGGCATAATCCTCTAAATGCCCTCAGTAGGCCTAGGTGACTTTGGATGTTCCAAATGCCTAGCAATGCTCAGAGTAAATCTCTACTTTACTTCGGGCTGGGCCTAAAGTCCAGTTTCCGCGTCACTTAGAGAGACGTCGAGCTGGAGTCCCCCAACTGATTTGGAGCCCCGGGGGTTTCTTTCATGGCAGCGTAGCTTTCCATAACGTGGCAGACGCACATGGAACGAAAGCCTGCCAAGAACCGCGGTCCTGAAGCTGCTTCAAACCTGTGGAATGCTAGCCCTAGAGAACACCTTAGTTCCCGGCCCTTTCAACTGCATAGTGAGGGATGATCCCAGAGCTGTGTATCCCTTGATTGTGCTCAGAGGGCTTTGGGTACACAGCACAATTCCTTGGAAAGAAGTGCCCACGTGAGAGTCTTGAGCGCTGTGAGGCCTACTAAGGCTAAAGCCGTCCTATCTCTGGTAATGGGAAAATGTGCACCTTACCTCGAGACTAGAGGTCCCATTTAGTTGGCACTTGAGCGACAGTATGCTCCTGGGATGAGCTCCCAGGAAGGAATCGCAAGCACCTGGTTTCTTTTGGAAAAACTCACTGCTCCTCAGAGGCATCTGTGGAGTGAATAGTACCCTGGTGGTGGGGTTGTCAGGCGGCTTGGAAGCTGCAACGAAGTTGCTTTGCAAAGGGGGAAAGTCGGGCTTCGCCCACATTCTCCAGGTGCCAACTTGACCCCACAGCGCATTGACCAGCACTCTCTGACTGACTACTGGAGACTTTCAGCCACACTGGGCCTTTCTAGGATCACACTTCGTTGGACGCGGGGTGTTAGGCATGCCATGAATAGCATTACCCGCTTAATGACTGAGTCAGGCCTAGGTGACTTTGGATCGTCCAAATGCCTCACAATTGTACCGGGTTTTCTGTACTTTCTGTCAGGCTGGACCTACAGTGTACCTGGCGTCACAATAGAGAGATGACAGGTAAGAGTTGCCAGGATGCACTTAAGGCTCAAGGACTCTTTCACTGCCGTTCAGAGGGCCTCCACAGAGGGAGAGCCACGTTGACTGTAATACTGGCAAAAGCGTTGTCCTGGAGCTGCCTTACAGCTGTAGAAATCAAGCTCTGCAAACGAGAAGCAGTTCATTGCCCTCTCCTCTGCAGAGAAAGAGTTGACCCCAAGAGTTTGTTCTGTGTTGTGTGGCTCGGAAAACAAACAGGGGACTCACAGCGCACACGCTCTGCCACAGAAGGGAATTCATACGCGACTCTCTGAGGCCTACGGAAAGCCGTTAGAGGAGTTAAAGCACTCTATCGAGTCAGGGTTCATGGAGATGGCTGCACACAAAACCTCGCTCATAGGAAACACTCGTGCTTACCTTGAGGCTAGGGCTCACGTTTACTTCGCACTTTAGCTAGGGCAAGCGTGGGATGAGCTCCCAGCAAGGCACTGGAGAGCACCTGGTTTCATAGGAGAAACTCTCTTTCTTCACTGAGGCATTCCTAGAGGTGACTAGAAGACGGGTAGCAGCAATGTCTTTCAGTCAGCCTGGAGGCCGCCACTATCTACTTTTCAAATGGGGAAAATCCTGCCTCTTTCCAGGCTTCTCAATTACAAAGTGGATCACCCAGCACATACACCTATCTTCTCTGACAACCCAAGGGAGACCCTAGGAACACACTTCGGCTTTCTGCGATGAAACTTTTGCATGCAGGGTGTGCTGCATGTGGTGAACGGCATAATCCTCTAAATGCCCTCAGTAGGCCTAGGTGACTTTGGATGTTCCAAATGCCTAGCAATGCTCAGAGTAAATCTCTACTTTACTTCGGGCTGCGCCTAAAGTCCAGTTTCCGCGTCACTTAGAGAGACGTCGAGCTGGAGTCCCCCAACTGATTTGGAGCCCCGGGTGTTTCTTTCAGGGCAGCGTAGCTTTCCATAACGTGGCAGACGCACATGGAACGAAAGCCTGCCCAGAACCGCGGTCCTGAGGCTGCTTCAAACCTGTGGAATGCTTGCCCTAGAGAACACCTTAGTTCCCGGCCCTTTCAACTGCATAGTGAGGGATGATCCCAGAGCTGTGTATCCCTTGATTGTGCTCAGAGGGCTTTGGGTACACAGCACAATTCCTTGGAAAGAAGTGCCCACGTGAGAGTCTTGAGCGCTGTGAGGCCTACTAAGGCTAAAGCCGTCCTATCTCTGGTAATGGGAAAATGTGCACCTTACCTCGAGACTAGCGGTCCCATTTAGTTGGCACTTGAGCGACAGTATGCTCCTGGGGTGAGCTCCCAGGAAGGAATCGCAAGCACCTGGTTTCTTTTGGAAAAACTCACTGCTCCTCAGAGGCATCTGTGGAGTGAATAGTACCCTGGTGGTGGGGTTGTCAGGCGGCTTGGAAGCTGCAACGAAGTTGCTTTGCAAAGGGGGAAAGTCGGGCTTCTCCCACATTCTCCAGGTGCCAACTTGACCCCACAGCGCATTGACCAGCACTCTCTGACTGACTACTGGAGACTTTCAGCCACACTGGGCCTTTCTAGGATCACACTTCGTTGGACGCGGGGTGTTAGGCATGCCATGAATAGCATTACCCGCTTAATGACTGAGTCAGGCCTAGGTGACTTTGGATCGTCCAAATGCCTCACAATTGTACCGGGTTTTCTGTACTTTCTGTCAGGCTGGACCTACAGTGTACCTGGCGTCACAATAGAGAGATGACAGGTAAGAGTTGCCAGGATGCACTTAAGGCTCAAGGATTCTTTCACTGCCGTTCAGAGGGCCTCCACAGAGGGAGAGCCACGTTGACTGTAATACTGGCAAAAACGTTGTCCTGGAGCTGCCTTACAGCTGTAGAAATCAAGCTCTGCAAACGAGAAGCAGTTCATTGCCCTCCCCTCTGCAGAGAAAGAGTTGACCGCAACAGTTTGTTCTGTGTTGTGTGGCTCGGAAAACAAACAGGGGACTCACAGCGCACACGCTCTCCCACAGAAGGGAATTCATACGCGACTCTCTGAGGCCTACGGAAAGCCGTTAGAGGAGTTAAAGCACTCTATCGAGTCAGGGTTCGTGGAGATGGCTGCACACAAAACCTCGCTCATAGGAAACACTCGTGCTTACCTTGAGGCTAGGGCTCACGTTTACTTCGCACTTTAGCTGGGGCAAGCGTGGGATGAGCTCCCAGCAAGGCACTGGAGAGCACCTGGTTTCATAGGAGAAACTCTCTTCACTGAGGCATTCCTAGAGGTGACTAGAAGACGGGTAGCAGCAATGTCTTTCAGTCAGCCTGGAGGCCGCCACTATCTACTTTTCAAATGGGGAAAATCCTGCCTCTTTCCAGGCTTCTCAATTACAAAGTGGATAACCCAGCACATACACCTATCTTCTCTGACAACCCAAGGGAGACCCTAGGAACACACTTCGGCCTTCTGCGATGAAACTTTTGCATGCAGGGTGTGCTGCATGTGGTGAACGGCATAATCCTCTAAATGCCCTCAGTAGGCCTAGGTGACTTTGGATGTTCCAAATGCCTAGCAATGCTCAGAGTAAATCTCTACTTTACTTCGGGCTGGGCCTAAAGTCCAGTTTCCGCGTCACTTAGAGAGACGTCGAGCTGGAGTCCCCCAACTGATTTGGAGCCCCGGGGGTTTCTTTCAGGGCAGCGTAGCTTTCCATAACGTGGCAGACGCACATGGAACGAAAGCCTGCCCAGAACCGCGGTCCTGAGGCTGCTTCAAACCTGTGGAATGCTAGCCCTAGAGAACACCTTAGTTCCCGGCCCTTTCAACTGCATAGTGAGGGATGTTCCCAGAGCTGTGTATCCCTTGATTGTGCTCAGAAGGCTTTGGGTACACAGCGCACTTCCTTGGAAAGAAGTGCCCACGTTAGAGTCTTGAGCGCTGTGAGGCCTACTAAGGCTAAAGCCGTCCTATCTCTGGTAATGGGAAAATGTGCACCTTACCTCGAGACTAGAGGTCCCATTTAGTTGGCACTTGAGCGACAGTATGCTCCTGGGGTGAGCTCCCAGGAAGGAATCGCAAGCACCTGGTTTCTTTTGGGAAAACTCACTGCTCCTCAGAGGCATCTGTGGAGTGAATAATACCCTGGAGGTGGGGTTGTCAGGCGGCTTGGAAGCTGCCACGAAGTTGCTTTGCAAAGGGGGAAAGTCGGGCTTCTCCCACATTCTCCAGTTGCCAACTTGACCCCACAGCGCATTGAACAGCACTCTCTGACTGACTACTGGAGACTTTCAGCCACACTGGGCCTTTCTAGGATCACACTTCGTTGGACGCGGGGGGTTTGGCATGCCATGAATAGCATTACCCGCTTAATGACTGAGTCAGGCCTAGGTGACTTTGGATCGTCCAAATGCCTCACAATTGTACCGGGTTTTCTGTACTTTCTGTCAGGCTGGACCTACAGTGTACCTGGCGTCACAATAGAGAGATGACAGGTAAGAGTTGCCAGGATGCACTTAAGGCTCAAGGATTCTTTCACTGCCGTTCAGAGGGCCTCCACAGAGGGAGAGCCACGTTGACTGTAATACTGGCAAAAACGTTGTCCTGGAGCTGCCTTACAGCTGTAGAAATCAAGCTCTGCAAACGAGAAGCAGTTCATTGCCCTCCCCTCTGCAGAGAAAGAGTTGACCCCAACAGTTTGTTCTGTGTTGTGTGGCTCGGAAAACAAACAGGGGACTCACAGCGCACACGCTCTCCCACAGAAGGGAATTCATACGCGACTCTCTGAGGCCTACGGAAAGCCGTTAGAGGAGTTAAAGCACTCTATCGAGTCAGGGTTCATGGAGATGGCTGCACACAAAACCTCGCTCATAGGAAACACTCGTGCTTACCTTGAGGCTAGGGCTCACGTTTACTTCGCACTTTAGCTGGGGCAAGCGTGGGATGAGCTCCCAGCAAGGCACTGGAGAGCACCTGGTTTCATAGGAGAAACTCTCTTTCTTCACTGAGGCATTCCTAGAGGTGACTAGAAGACGGGTAGCAGCAATGTCTTTCAGTCAGCCTGGAGGCCGCCACTATCTACCTTTGAAATGGGGAAAATCCTGCCTCTTTCCAGGCTTCTCAATTACAAAGTGGATCACCCAGCACATACACCTATCTTCTCTGACAACCCAAGGGAGACCCTTGGAACACACTTCGGCCTTCTGCGATGAAACTTTTGCATGCAGGGTGTGCTGCATGTGGTGAACGGCATAATCCTCTAAATGCCCTCAGTAGGCCTAGGTGACTTTGGATGTTCCAAATGCCTAGCAATGCTCAGAGTAAATCTCTACTTTACTTCGGGCTCGGCCTAAAGTCCAGTTTCCGCGTCACTTAGAGAGACGTCAAGCTGGAGTCCCCAACTGATTTGGAGCCCCGGGGGTTTCTTTCAGGGCAGCGTAGCTTTCCATAACGTGGCAGACTCACATGGAACGAAAGCCTGCCAAGAACCGCGGTCCTGAGGCTGCTTCAAACCTGTGGAATGCTAGCCCTAGAGAACACCTTAGTTCCCGGCCCTTTCAACTGCATAGTGAGGGATGATCCCAGAGCTGTGTATCCCTTGATTGTGCTCAGAGGGCTTTGGGTACACAGCACAATTCCTTGGAAAGAAGTGCCCACGTGAGAGTCTTGAGCGCTGTGAGGCCTACTAAGGCTAAAGCCGTCCTATCTCTGGTAATGGGAAAATGTGCACCTTACCTCGAGACTAGAGGTCCCATTTAGTTGGCACTTGAGCGACAGTATGCTCCTGGGGTGAGCTCCCAGGAAGGAATCGCAAGCACCTGGTTTCTTTTGGAAAAACTCACTGCTCCTCAGAGGCATCTGTGGAGTGAATAGTACCCTGGTGGTGGGGTTGTCAGGCGGCTTGGAAGCTGCCACGAAGTTGCTTTGCAAAGGGGGAAAGTCGGGCTTCTCCCACATTCTCCAGTTGCCAACTTGACCCCACAGCGCATTGAACAGCACTCTCTGACTGACTACTGGAGACTTTCAGCCACACTGGGCCTTTCTAGGATCACACTTCGTTGGACGCGGGGGGTTTGGCATGCCATGAATAGCATTACCCGCTTAATGACTGAGTCAGGCCTAGGTGACTTTGGATCGTCCAAATGCCTCACAATTGTACCGGGTTTTCTGTACTTTCTGTCAGGCTGGACCTACAGTGTACCTGGCGTCACAATAGAGAGATGACAGGTAAGAGTTGCCAGGATGCACTTAAGGCTCAAGGATTCTTTCACTGCCGTTCAGAGGGCCTCCACAGAGGGAGAGCCACGTTGACTGTAATACTGGCAAAAACGTTGTCCTGGAGCTGCCTTACAGCTGTAGAAATCAAGCTCTGCAAACGAGAAGCAGTTCATTGCCCTCCCCTCTGCAGAGAAAGAGTTGACCCCAACAGTTTGTTCTGTGTTGTGTGGCTCGGAAAACAAACAGGGGACTCACAGCGCACACGCTCTCCCACAGAAGGGAATTCATACGCGACTCTCTGAGGCCTACGGAAAGCCGTTAGAGGAGTTAAAGCACTCTATCGAGTCAGGGTTCATGGAGATGGCTGCACACAAAACCTCGCTCATAGGAAACACTCGTGCTTACCTTGAGGCTAGGGCTCACGTTTACTTCGCACTTTAGCTGGGGCAAGCGTGGGATGAGCTCCCAGCAAGGCACTGGAGAGCACCTGGTTTCATAGGAGAAACTCTCTTTCTTCACTGAGGCATTCCTAGAGGTGACTAGAAGACGGGTAGCAGCAATGTCTTTCAGTCAGCCTGGAGGCCGCGACTATCTACTTTTCAAATGGGGAAAATCCTGCCTCTTTCCAGGCTTCTCAATTAAAAAGTGGATCACCCAGCACATACACCTATCTTCTCTGACAACCCAAGGGAGACCCTAGGAACACACTTCGGCCTTCTGCGATGAAACTTTTGCATGCAGGGTGTGCTGCATGTGGTGAACGGCATAATCCTCTAAATGCCCTCAGTAGGCCTAGGTGACTTTGGATGTTTCAAATGCCTAGCAATGCTCAGAGTAAATCTCTACTTTACTTCGGGCTGGGCCTAAAGTCCAGTTTCCGCGTCACTTAGAGAGACGTCGAGCTGGAGTCCCCCAACTGATTTGGAGCCCCGAGGGTTTCTTTCAGGGCAGCGTAGCTTTCCATAATGTGGCAGACGCACATGGAACGAAAGCCTGCCAAGAACCGCGGTCCTGAGGCTGCTTCAAACCTGTGGAATGCTAGCCCTAGAGAACACCTTAGTTCCCGGCCCTTTCAACTGCATAGTGAGGGATGTTCCCAGAGCTGTGTATCCCTTGATTGTGCTCAGAAGGCTTTGGGTACACAGCGCACTTCCTTGGAAAGAAGTGCCCACGTGAGAGTCTTGAGCGCTGTGAGGCCTACTAAGGCTAAAGCCGTCCTATCTCTGGTAATGGGAAAATGTGCACCTTACCTCGAGACTAGAGGTCGCATTTAGTTGGCACTTGAGCGACAGTATGCTCCTGGGGTGAGCTCCCAGGAAGGAATCGCAAGCACCTGGTTTCTTTTGGGAAAACTCACTGCTCCTCAGAGGCATCTGTGGAGTGAATAGTACCCTGGTGGTGGGGTTGTCAGGCGGCTTCGAAGCTGCCACGAAGTTGCTTTGCAAAGGGGGAAAGTCGGGCTTCTCCCACATTCTCCAGTTGCCAACTTGACCCCACAGCGCATTGAACAGCACTCTCTGACTGACTACTGGAGACTTTCAGCCACACTGGGCCTTTCTTGGATCACACTTCGTTGGACGCGGGGGGTTTGGCATGCCATGAATAGCATTACCCGCTTAATGACTGAGTCAGGCCTAGGTGACTTTGGATCGTCCAAATGCCTCACAATTGTACCGGGTTTTCTGTACTTTCTGTCAGGCTGGACCTACAGTGTACCTGGCGTCACAATAGAGAGATGACAGGTAAGAGTTGCCAGGATGCACTTAAGGCTCAAGGATTCTTTCACTGCCGTTCAGAGGGCCTCCACAGAGGGAGAGCCACGTTGACTGTAATACTGGCAAAAACGTTGTCCTGGAGCTGCCTTACAGCTGTAGAAATCAAGCTCTGCAAACGAGAAGCAGTTCATTGCCCTCCCCTCTGCAGAGAAAGAGTTGACCCCAACAGTTTGTTCTGTGTTGTGTGGCTCGGAAAACAAACAGGGGACTCACAGCGCACACGCTCTCCCACAGAAGGGAATTCATACGCGACTCTCTGAGGCCTACGGAAAGCCGTTAGAGGAGTTAAAGCACTCTATCGAGTCAGGGTTCATGGAGATGGCTGCACACAAAACCTCGCTCATAGGAAACACTCGTGCTTACCTTGAGGCTAGGGCTCACGTTTACTTCGCACTTTAGCTGGGGCAAGCGTGGGATGAGCTCCCAGCAAGGCACTGGAGAGCACCTGGTTTCATAGGAGAAACTCTCTTTCTTCACTGAGGCATTCCTAGAGGTGACTAGAAGACGGGTAGCAGCAATGTCTTTCAGTCAGCCTGGAGGCCGCGACTATCTACTTTTCAAATGGGGAAAATCCTGCCTCTTTCCAGGCTTCTCAATTAAAAAGTGGATCACCCAGCACATACACCTATCTTCTCTGACAACCCAAGGGAGACCCTAGGAACACACTTCGGCCTTCTGCGATGAAACTTTTGCATGCAGGGTGTGCTGCATGTGGTGAACGGCATAATCCTCTAAATGCCCTCAGTAGGCCTAGGTGACTTTGGATGTTTCAAATGCCTAGCAATGCTCAGAGTAAATCTCTACTTTACTTCGGGCTGGGCCTAAAGTCCAGTTTCCGCGTCACTTAGAGAGACGTCGAGCTGGAGTCCCCCAACTGATTTGGAGCCCCGAGGGTTTCTTTCAGGGCAGCGTAGCTTTCCATAATGTGGCAGACGCACATGGAACGAAAGCCTGCCAAGAACCGCGGTCCTGAGGCTGCTTCAAACCTGTGGAATGCTAGCCCTAGAGAACACCTTAGTTCCCGGCCCTTTCAACTGCATAGTGAGGGATGTTCCCAGAGCTGTGTATCCCTTGATTGTGCTCAGAAGGCTTTGGGTACACAGCGCACTTCCTTGGAAAGAAGTGCCCACGTGAGAGTCTTGAGCGCTGTGAGGCCTACTAAGGCTAAAGCCGTCCTATCTCTGGTAATGGGAAAATGTGCACCTTACCTCGAGACTAGAGGTCGCATTTAGTTGGCACTTGAGCGACAGTATGCTCCTGGGGTGAGCTCCCAGGAAGGAATCGCAAGCACCTGGTTTCTTTTGGGAAAACTCACTGCTCCTCAGAGGCATCTGTGGAGTGAATAGTACCCTGGTGGTGGGGTTGTCAGGCGGCTTCGAAGCTGCCACGAAGTTGCTTTGCAAAGGGGGAAAGTCGGGCTTCTCCCACATTCTCCAGTTGCCAACTTGACCCCACAGCGCATTGAACAGCACTCTCTGACTGACTACTGGAGACTTTCAGCCACACTGGGCCTTTCTTGGATCACACTTCGTTGGACGCGGGGGGTTTGGCATGCCATGAATAGCATTACCCGCTTAATGACTGAGTCAGGCCTAGGTGACTTTGGATCGTCCAAATGCCTCACAATTGTACCGGGTTTTCTGTACTTTCTGTCAGGCTGGACCTACAGTGTACCTGGCGTCACAATAGAGAGATGACAGGTAAGAGTTGCCAGGATGCACTTAAGGCTCAAGGATTCTTTCACTGCCGTTCAGAGGGCCTCCACAGAGGGAGAGCCACGTTGACTGTAATACTGGCAAAAACGTTGTCCTGGAGCTGCCTTACAGCTGTAGAAATCAAGCTCTGCAAACGAGAAGCAGTTCATTGCCCTCCCCTCTGCAGAGAAAGAGTTGACCCCAACAGTTTGTTCTGTGTTGTGTGGCTCGGAAAACAAACAGGGGACTCACAGCGCACACGCTCTCCCACAGAAGGGAATTCATACGCGACTCTCTGAGGCCTACGGAAAGCCGTTAGAGGAGTTAAAGCACTCTATCGAGTCAGGGTTCATGGAGATGGCTGCACACAAAACCTCGCTCATAGGAAACACTCGTGCTTACCTTGAGGCTAGGGCTCACGTTTACTTCGCACTTTAGCTAGGGCAAGCGTGGGATGAGCTCCCAGCAAGGCACTGGAGAGCACCTGGTTTCATAGGAGAAACTCTCTTTCTTCACTGAGGCATTCCTAGAGGTGACTAGAAGACGGGTAGCAGCAATGTCTTTCAGTCACCCTGGAGGCCGCCACTATCTACTTTTCAAATGGGGAAAATCCTGCCTCTTTCCAGGCTTCTCAATTACAAAGTGGATCACCCAGCACATACACCTATCTTCTCTGACAACCCAAGGGAGACCCTAGGAACACACTTCGGCCTTCTGCGATGAAACTTTTGCATGCAGGGTGTGCTGCATGTGGTGAACGGCATAATCCTCTAAATGCCCTCAGTAGGCCTAGGTGACTTTGGATGTTCCAAATGCCTAGCAATTCTCAGAGTAAATCTCTACTTTACTTCGGGCTGGGCCTAAAGTCCAGTTTCCGCGTCACTTAGAGAGACGTCGAGCTGGAGTCCCCCAACTGATTTGGAGCCCCGGGGGTTTCTTTCAGGGCAGCGTAGCTTTCCATAACGTGGCAGATGCACATGGAACGAAAGCCTGCCCAGAACCGCGGTCCTGAGGCTGCTTCAAACCTGTGGAATGCTAGCCCTAGAGAACACCTTAGTTCCCGGCCCTTTCAACTGCATAGTGAGGGATGATCACAGAGCTGTTTATCCCTTGATTGTGCTCAGAGGGCTTTGGGTACACAGCACAATTCCTTGGAAAGAAGTGCCCACGTGAGAGTCTTGAGCGCTGTGAGGCCTACTAAGGCTAAAGCCGTCCATTGACTAAGACTTCCTGGAAACTGGTGCACACCTATCTCTGGTAATGGGAAAATGTGCACCTTACCTCGAGACTAGCGGTCCCATTTAGTTGGCACTTGAGCGACAGTATGCTCCTGGGGTGAGCTCCCAGGAAGGAATCGCAAGCGCCTGGTTTCTTTTGGAAAAACTCACTGCTCCTCAGAGGCATCTGTGGAGTGAATAGTACCCTGGTGGTGGGGTTGTCAGGCGGCTTGGAAGCTGCCACGAAGTTGCTTTGCAAAGGGGGAAAGTCGGGCTTCTCCCACATTCTCCAGGTGCCAACTTGACCCCACAGCGCATTGACCAGCACGCTCTGACTGACTACTGGAGACTTTCAGCCACACTGGGCCTTTCTAGGATCACACTTCGTTGGACGCGGGGTGTTAGGCATGCCATGAATAGCATTACCCGCTTAATGACTGAGTCAGGCCTAGGTGACTTTGGATCGTCCAAATGCCTCACAATTGTACCGGGTTTTCTGTACTTTCTGTCAGGCTGGACCTACAGTGTACCTGGCGTCACAATAGAGAGATGACAGGTAAGAGTTGCCAGGATGCACTTAAGGCTCAAGGATTCTTTCACTGCCGTTCAGAGGGCCTCCACAGAGGGAGAGCCACGTTGACTGTAATACTGGCAAAAACGTTGTCCTGGAGCTGCCTTACAGCTGTAGAAATCAAGCTCTGCAAACGAGAAGCAGTTCATTGCCCTCCCCTCTGCAGAGAAAGAGTTGACCGCAACAGTTTGTTCTGTGTTGTGTGGCTCGGAAAACAAACAGGGGACTCACAGCGCACACGCTCTCCCACAGAAGGGAATTCATACGCGACTCTCTGAGGCCTACGGAAAGCCGTTAGAGGAGTTAAAGCACTCTATCGAGTCAGGGTTCAAGGAGATGGCTGCACACAAAACCTCGCTCATAGGAAACACTCGTGCTTACCTTGAGGCTAGGGCTCACGTTTACTTCGCACTTTAGCTAGGGCAAGCGTGGGATGAGCTCCCAGCAAGGCACTGGAGAGCACCTGGTTTCATAGGAGAAACTCTCTTTCTTCACTGAGGCATTCCTAGAGGTGACTAGAAGACGGGTAGCAGCAATGTCTTTCAGTCAGCCTGGAGGCCGCCACTATCTACTTTTCAAATGGGGAAAATCCTGCCTCTTTCCAGGCTTCTCAATTACAAAGTGGATCACCCAGCACATACACCTATCTTCTCTGACAACCCAAGGGAGACCCTAGGAACACACTTCGGCCTTCTGCGATGAAACTTTTGCATGCAGGGTGTGCTGCATGTGGTGAACGGCATAATCCTCTAAATGCCCTCAGTAGGCCTAGGTGACTTTGGATGTTCCAAATGCCTAGCAATGCTCAGAGTAAATCTCTACTTTACTTCGGGCTGGGCCTAAAGTCCAGTTTCCGCGTCACTTAGAGAGACGTCGAGCTGGAGTCCCCCAACTGATTTGGAGCCCCGGGGGTTTCTTTCAGGGCAGCGTAGCTTTCCATAACGTGGCAGACGCACATGGAACGAAAGCCTGCCCAGAACCGCGGTCCTGAGGCTGCTTCAAACCTGTGGAATGCTAGCCCTAGAGAACACCTTAGTTCCCGGCCCTTTCAACTGCCTAGTGAGGGATGATCCCAGAGCTGTGTATCCCTTGATTGTGCTCAGAGGGCTTTGGGTACACAGCACAATTCATTGGAAAGAAGTGCCCACGTGAGAGTCTTGAGCGCTGTGAGGCCTACTAAGGCTAAAGCCGTCCTATCTCTGGTAATGGGAAAATGTGCACCTTACCTCGAGACTAGAGGTCCCATTTAGTTGGCACTTGAGCGACAGTATGCTCCTGGGGTGAGCTCCCAGGAAGGAATCGCAAGCACCTGGTTTCTTTTGGAAAAACTCACTGCTCCTCAGAGGCATCTGTGGAGTGAATAGTACCCTGGTGGTGGGGTTGTCAGGCGGCTTGGAAGCTGCAACGAAGTTGCTTTGCAAATGGGGAAAGTCGGGCTTCTCCCACATTCTCCAGGTGCCAACTTGACCCCACAGCGCATTGACCAGCACTCTCTGACTGACTACTGGAGACTTTCAGCCACACTGGGCCTTTCTAGGATCACACTTCGTTGGACGCGGGGGGTTTGGCATGCCATGAATAGCATTACCCGCTTAATGACTGAGTCAGGCCTAGGTGACTTTGGATCGTCCAAATGCCTCACAATTGTACCGGGTTTTCTGTACTTTCTGTCAGGCTGGACCTACAGTGTACCTGGCGTCACAATAGAGAGATGACAGGTAAGAGTTGCCAGGATGTACTTAAGGCTCAAGGATTCTTTCACTGCCATTCAGAGGGCCTCCACAGAGGGAGAGCCACGTTGACTGTAATACTGGCAAAAACGTTGTCCTGGAGCTGCCTTACAGCTGTAGAAATCAAGCTCTGCAAACGAGAAGCAGTTCATTGCCCTCCCCTCTGCAGAGAAAGAGTTGACCGCAACAGTTTGTTCTGTGTTGTGTGGCTCGGAAAACAAACAGGGGACTCACAGCGCACACGCTCTCCCACAGAAGGGAATTCATACGCGACTCTCTGAGGCCTACGGAAAGCCGTTAGAGGAGTTAAAGCACTCTATCGAGTCAGGGTTCATGGAGATGGCTGCACACAAAACCTCGCTCATAGGAAACACTCGTGCTTACCTTGAGGCTAGGGCTCACGTTTACTTCGCACTTTAGCTGGGGCAAGCGAGGGATGAGCTCCCAGCAAGGCACTGGAGACCACCTGGTTTCATAGGAGAAACTCTCTTTCTTCACTGAGGCATTCCTAGAGGTGACTAGAAGACGGGTAGCAGCAATGTCTTTCAGTCAGCCTGGAGGCCGCCACTATCTACCTTTGAAATGGGGAAAATCCTGCCTCTTTCCAGGCTTCTCAATTACAAAGTGGATCACCCAGCACATACACCTATCTTCTCTGACAACCCAAGGGAGACCCTTGGAACACACTTCGGCCTTATGCGATGAAACTTTTGCATGCAGGGTGTGCTGCATGTGGTGAACCGCATAATCCTCTAAATGCCCTCAGTAGGCCTAGGTGACTTTGGATGTTCCAAATGCCTAGCAATGCTCAGAGTAAATCTCTACTTTACTTCGGGCTGGGCCTAAAGTCCAGTTTCCGCGTCACTTAGAGAGACGTCGAGCTGGAGTCCCCCAACTGATTTGGAGCCCCGGGGGTTTCTTTCAGGGCAGCGTAGCTTTCCATAACGTGGCAGACGCACATGGAACGAAAGCCTGCCAAGAACCGCGGTCCTGAGGCTGCTTCAAACCTGTGGAATGCTAGCCCTAGAGAACACCTTAGTTCCCGGCCCTTTCAACTGCATAGTGAGGGATGATCCCAGAGCTGTTTATCCCTTGATTGTGCTCAGAGGGCTTTGGGTACACAGCACAATTCCTTGGAAAGAAGTGCCCACGTGAGAGTCTTGAGCGCTGTGAGGCCTACTAAGGCTAAAGCCGTCCATTGACTAAGACTTCCTGGAAACTGGTGCACACCTATCTCTGGTAATGGGAAAATGTGCACCTTACCTCGAGACTAGCGGTCCCATTTAGTTGGCACTTGAGCGACAGTATGCTCCTGGGGTGAGCTCCCAGGAAGGAATCGCAAGCACCTGGTTTCTTTTGGGAAAACTCACTGCTCCTCAGAGGCATCTGTGGAGTGAATAGTACCCTGGTGGTGGGGTTGTCAGGCGGCTTGGAAGCTGCAACGAAGTTGCTTTGCAAAGGGGGAAAGTCGGGCTTCTCCCACATTCTCCAGGTGCCAACTTGACCCCACAGCGCATTGACCAGCACTCTCTGACTGACTACTGGAGACTTTCAGCCACACTGGGCCTTTCTAGGATCACACTTCGTTGGACGCGGGGTGTTAGGCATGCCATGAATAGCATTACCCGCTTAATGACTGAGTCAGGCCTAGGTGACGTTGGATCGTCCAAATGCCTCACAATTGTACCGGGTTTTCTGTACTTTCTGTCAGGCTGGACCTACAGTGTACCTGGCGTCACAATAGAGAGATGACAGGTAAGAGTTGCCAGGATGCACTTAAGGCTCAAGGATTCTTTCACTGCCGTTCAGAGGGCCTCCACAGAGGGAGAGCCACGTTGACTGTAATACTGGCAAAAACGTTGTCCTGGAGCTGCCTTAC
Source organism: Mesoplodon bidens (assembly GCF_964165515.1). Taxonomy (NCBI): domain Eukaryota; kingdom Metazoa; phylum Chordata; class Mammalia; order Artiodactyla; family Ziphiidae; genus Mesoplodon; species Mesoplodon bidens. Next base: position 344,054 of record NW_027671792.1, on the reverse strand, counting down.
AGCTGTAGAAATCAAGCTCTGCAAACGAGAAGCAGTTCATTGCCCTCCCCTCTGCAGAGAAAGAGTTGACCGCAACAGTTTGTTCTGTGTTGTGTGGCTCGGAAAACAAACAGGGGACTCACAGCGCACACGCTCTCCCACAGAAGGGAATTCATACGCGACTCTCTGAGGCCTACGGAAAGCCGTTAGAGGAGATAAAGCACTCTATCGAGTCAGGGTTCATGGAGATGGCTGCACACAAAACCTCGCTCATAGGAAACACTCGTGCTTACCTTGAGGCTAGGGCTCACGTTTACTTCGCACTTTAGCTGGGGCAAGCGTGGGATGAGCTCCCAGAAAGGCACTCGAGACCACCTGGTTTCATAGGAGAAACTCTCTTTCTTCACTGAGGCATTCCTAGAGGTGACTAGAAGACGGGTAGCAGCAATGTCTTTCAGTCAGCCTGGAGGCCGCCACTATCTACCTTTGAAATGGGGAAAATCCTGCCTCTTTCCAGGCTTCTCAATTACAAAGTGGATCACCCAGCACATACACCTATCTTCTCTGACAACCCAAGGGAGACCCTTGGAACACACTTCGGCCTTCTGCGATGAAACTTTTGCATGCAGGGTGTGCTGCATGTGGTGAACGGCATAATCCTCTAAATGCCCTCAGTAGGCCTAGGTGACTTTGGATGTTCCAAATGCCTAGCAATGCTCAGAGTAAATCTCTACTTTACTTCGGGCTGGGCCTAAAGTCCAGTTTCCGCGTCACATAGAGAGACGTCAAGCTGGAGTCCCCCAACTGATTTGGAGCCCCGGGGGTTTCTTTCAGGGCAGCGTAGCTTTCCATAACGTGGCAGACGCACATGGAACGAAAGCCTGCCAAGAACCGCGGTCCTGAGGCTGCTTCAAACCTGTGGAATGCTAGCCCTAGAGAACACCTTAGTTCCCGGCCCTTTCAACTGCCTAGTGAGGGATGATCCCAGAGCTGTGTATCCCTTGATTGTGCTCAGAGGGCTTTGGGTACACAGCACACAATTCCTTGGAAAGAAGTGCCCACGTGAGAGTCTTGAGCGCTGTGAGGCCTACTAAGGCTAAAGCCGTCCTATCTCTGGTAATGGGAAAATGTGCACCTTACCTCGAGACTAGAGGTCCCATTTAGTTGGCACTTGAGCGACAGTATGCTCCTGGGGTGAGCTCCCAGGAAGGAATCGCAAGCACCTGGTTTCTTTTGGAAAAACTCACTGCTCCTCAGAGGCATCTGTGGAGTGAATAGTACCCTGGTGGTGAGGTTGTCAGGCGGCTTGGAAGCTGCAACGAAGTTGCTTTGCAAAGGGGGAAAGTCGGGCTTCTCCCACATTCTCCAGGTGCCAACTTGACCCCACAGCGCATTGACCAGCACTCTCTGACTGACTACTGGAGACTTTCAGCCACACTGGGCCTTTCTAGGATCACACTTCGTTGGACGCGGGGGGTTTGGCATGCCATGAATAGCATTACCCGCTTAATGACTGAGTCAGGCCTAGGTGACTTTGGATCGTCCAAATGCCTCACAATTGTACCGGGTTTTCTGTACTTTCTGTCAGGCTGGACCTACAGTGTACCTGGCGTCACAATAGAGAGATGACAGGTAAGAGTTGCCAGGATGCACTTAAGGCTCAAGGATTCTTTCACTGCCGTTCAGAGGGCCTCCACAGAGGGAGAGCCACGTTGACTGTAATACTGGCAAAAACGTTGTCCTGGAGCTGCCTTACAGCTGTAGAAATCAAGCTCTGCAAACGAGAAGCAGTTCATTGCCCTCCCCTCTGCAGAGAAAGAGTTGACCGCAACAGTTTGTTCTGTGTTGTGTGGCTCGGAAAACAAACAGGGGACTCACAGCGCACACGCTCTCCCACAGAAGGGAATTCATACGCGACTCTCTGAGGCCTACGGAAAGCCGTTAGAGGAGTTAAAGCACTCTATCGAGTCAGGGTTCATGGAGATGGCTGCACACAAAACCTCGCTCATAGGAAACACTCGTGCTTACCTTGAGGCTAGGGCTCACGTTTACTTCGCACTTTAGCTGGGGCAAGCGTGGGATGAGCTCCCAGCAAGGCACTGGAGAGCACCTGGTTTCATAGGAGAAACTCTCTTTCTTCACTGAGGCATTCCTAGAGGTGACTAGAAGACGGGTAGCAGCAATGTCTTTCAGTCAGCCTGGAGGCCGCCACTATCTACTTTTCAAATGGGGAAAATCCTGCCTCTTTCCAGGCTTCTCAATTACAAAGTGGATCACCCAGCACATACACCTATCTTCTCTGACAACCCAAGGGAGACCCTAGGAACACACTTCGGCCTTCTGCGATGAAACTTTTGCATGCAGGGTGTGCTGCATGTGGTGAACGGCATAATCCTCTAAATGCCCTCAGTAGGCCTAGGTGACTTTGGAGGTTCCAAATGCCTAGCAATGCTCAGAGTAAATCTCTACTTTACTTCGGGCTGGGCCTAAAGTCCAGTTTCCGCGTCACTTAGAGAGACGTCGAGCTGGAGTCCCCCAACTGATTTGGAGCCCCGAGGGTTTCTTTCAGGGCAGCGTAGCTTTCCATAACGTGGCAGACGCACATGGAACGAAAGCCTGCCAAGAACCGCGGTCCTGAGGCTGCTTCAAATCTGTGGAATGCTAGCCCTAGAGAACACCTTAGTTCCCGGCCCTTTCAACTGCATAGTGAGGGATGTTCCCAGAGCTGTGTATCCCTTGATTTTGCTCAGAAGGCTTTGGGTACACAGCGCACTTCCTTGGAAAGAAGTGCCCACGTGAGAGTCTTGAGCGCTGTGAGGCCTACTAAGGCTAAAGCCGTCCTATCTCTGGTAATGGGAAAATGTGCACCTTACCTCGAGACTAGAGGTCGCATTTAGTTGGCACTTGAGCGACAGTATGCTCCTGGGGTGAGCTCCCAGGAAGGAATCGCAAGCACCTGGTTTCTTTTGGGAAAACTCACTGCTCCTCAGAGGCATCTGTGGAGTGAATAGTACCCTGGTGGTGGGGTTGTCAGGCGGCTTGGAAGCTGCAACGAAGTTGCTTTGCAAAGGGGGAAAGTCGGGCTTCTCCCACATTCTCCAGTTGCCAACTTGACCCCACAGCGCATTGACCAGCACTCTCTGACTGACTACTGGAGACTTTCAGCCACACTGGGCCTTTCTAGGATCACACTTCGTTGGACGCGGGGGGTTTGGCATGCCATGAATAGCATTACCCGCTTAATGACTGAGTCAGGCCTAGGTGACTTTGGATCGTCCAAATGCCTCACAATTGTACCGGGTTTTCTGTACTTTCTGTCAGGCTGGACCTACAGTGTACCTGGCGTCACAATAGAGAGATGACAGGTAAGAGTTGCCAGGATGCACTTAAGGCTCAAGGATTCTTTCACTGCCGTTCAGAGGGCCTCCACAGAGGGAGAGCCACGTTGACTGTAATACTGGCAAAAACGTTGTCCTGGAGCTGCTTTACAGCTGTAGAAATCAAGCTCTGCAAACGAGAAGCAGTTCATTGCCCTCCCCTTTGCAGAGAAAGAGTTGACCCCAACAGTTTGTTCTGTGTTGTGTGGCTCGGAAAACAAACAGGGGACTCACAGCGCACACGCTCTCCCACAGAAGGGAATTCATACGCGACTCTCTGAGGCCTACGGAAAGCCGTTAGAGGAGTTAAAGCACTCTATCGAGTCAGGGTTCATGGAGATGGCTGCACACAAAACCTCGCTCATAGGAAACACTCGTGCTTACCTTGAGGCTAGGGCTCACGTTTACTTCGCACTTTAGCTAGGGCAAGCGTGGGATGAGCTCCCAGCAAGGCACTGGAGAGCACCTGGTTTCATAGGAGAAACTCTCTTTCTTCACTGAGGCATTCCTAGAGGTGACTAGAAGACGGGTAACAGCAATGTCTTTCAGTCAGCCTGGAGGCCGCCACTCTCTACTTTTCAAATGGGGAAAATCCTGCCTCTTTCCAGGCTTCTCAATTACAAAGGGGATCACCCAGCACATACACCTATCTTCTCTGACAACCCAAGGGAGACCCTAGGAACACACTTCGGCCTTCTGCGATGAAACTTTTGCATGCAGGGTGTGCTGCATGTGGTGAACGGCATAATCCTCTAAATGCCCTCAGTAGGCCTAGGTGACTTTGGATGTTCCAAATGCCTAGCAATTCTCAGAGTAAATCTCTACTTTGCTTCGGGCTGGGTTAAAGTCCAGTTTCCGCGTCACTTAGAGAGACGTCGAGCTGGAGTCCCCCAACTGATTTGGAGCCCCGGGTGTTTCTTTCAGGGCAGCGTAGCTTTCCATAACGTGGCAGACGCACATGGAACGAAAGCCTGCCCAGAACCGCGGTCCTGAGGCTGCTTCAAACCTGTGGAATGCTAGCCCTAGAGAACACCTTAGTTCCCGGCCCTTTCAACTGCATAGTGAGGGATGATCACAGAGCTGTTTATCCCTTGATTGTGCTCAGAGGGCTTTGAGTACACAGCACAATTCCTTGGAAAGAAGTGCCCACGTGAGAGTCTTGAGCGCTGTGAGGCCTACTAAGGCTAAAGCCGTCCATTGACTAAGACTTCCTGGAAACTGGTGCACACCTATCTCTGGTAATGGGAAAATGTGCACCTTACCTCGAGACTAGCGGTCCCATTTAGTTGGCACTTGAGCGACAGTATGCTCCAGGGGTGAGCTCCCAGGAAGGAATCGCAAGCACCTGGTTTCTTTTGGAAAAACTCACTGCTCCTCAGAGGCATCTGTGGAGTGAATAGTACCCTGGTGGTGGGGTTGTCAGGCGGCTTGGAAGCTGCCACGAAGTTGCTTTGCAAAGGGGGAAAGTCGGGCTTCTCCCACATTCTCCATTTGCCAACTTGACCCCACAGCGCATTGAACAGCACTCTCTGACTGACTACTGGAGACTTTCAGCCACACTGGGCCTTTCTTGGATCACACTTCGTTGGACGCGGGGGGTTTGGCATGCCATGAATAGCATTACCCGCTTAATGACTGAGTCAGGCCTAGGTGACTTTGGATCGTCCAAATGCCTCACAATTGTACCGGGTTTTCTGTACTTTCTGTCAGGCTGGACCTACAGTGTACCTGGCGTCACAATAGAGAGATGACAGGTAAGAGTTGCCAGGATGCACTTAAGGCTCAAGGATTCTTTCACTGCCGTTCAGAGGGCCTCCACAGAGGGAGAGCCACGTTGACTGTAATACTGGCAAAAACGTTGTCCTGGAGCTGCCTTACAGCTGTAGAAATCAAGCTCTGCAAACGAGAAGCAGTTCATTGCCCTCCCCTCTGCAGAGAAAGAGTTGACCGCAACAGTTTGTTCTGTGTTGTGTGGCTCGGAAAACAAACAGGGGACTCACAGCGCACACGCTCTCCCACAGAAGGGAATTCATACGCGACTCTCTGAGGCCTACGGAAAGCCGTTAGAGGAGTTAAAGCACTCTATCGAGTCAGGGTTCATGGAGATGGCTGCACACAAAACCTCGCTCATAGGAAACACTCGTGCTTACCTTGAGGCTAGGGCTCACGTTTACTTCGCACTTTAGCTGGGGCAAGCGTGGGATGAGCTCCCAGCAAGGCACTGGAGAGCACCTGGTTTCATAGGAGAAACTCTCTTTCTTCACTGAGGCATTCCTAGAGGTGACTAGAAGACGGGTAGCAGCAATGTCTTTCAGTCAGCCTGGAGGCCGCCACTATCTACTTTTCAAATGGGGAAAATCCTGCCTCTTTCCAGGCTTCTCAATTACAAAGTGGATCACCCAGCACATACACCTATCTTCTCTGACAACCCAAGGGAGACCCTAGGAACACACTTCGGCCTTCTGCGATGAAACTTTTGCATGCAGGGTGTGCTGCATGTGGTGAACGGCATAATCCTCTAAATGCCCTCAGTAGGCCTAGGTGACTTTGGATGTTCCAAATGCCTAGCAATGCTCAGAGTAAATCTCTACTTTACTTCGGGCTGGGCCTAAAGTCCAGTTTTCGCGTCACTTAGAGAGACGTCGAGCTGGAGTCCCCCAACTGACTTGGAGCCCCGAGGGTTTCTTTCAGGGCAGCGTAGCTTTCCATAACGTGGCAGACGCACATGGAACGAAAGCCTGCCAAGAACCGCGGTCCTGAGGCTGCTTCAAACCTGTGGAATGCTAGCCCTAGAGAACACCTTAGTTCCCGGCCCTTTCAACTGCATAGTGAGGGATGTTCCCAGAGCTGTGTATCCCTTGATTGTGCTCAGAAGGCTTTGGGTACACAGCGCACCTCCTTGGAAAGAAGTGCCCACGTGAGAGTCTTGAGCGCTGTGAGGCCTACTAAGGCTAAAGCCGTCCTATCTCTGGTAATGGGAAAATGTGCACCTTACCTCGAGACTAGAGGTCGCATTTAGTTGGCACTTGAGCGACAGTATGCTCCTGGGGTGAGCTCCCAGGAAGGAATCACAAGCACCTGGTTTCTTTTGGGAAAACTCACTGCTCCTCAGAGGCATCTGTGGAGTGAATAGTACCCTGGTGGTGGGGTTGTCAGGCGGCTTGGAAGCTGCAACGAAGTTGCTTTGCAAAGGGGGAAAGTCGGGCTTCTCCCACATTCTCCAGTTGCCAACTTGACCCCACAGCGCATTGACCAGCACTCTCTGACTGACTACTGGAGACTTTCAGCCACACTGGGCCTTTCTAGGATCACACTTCGTTGGACGCGGGGGGTTTGGCATGCCATGAATAGCATTACCCGCTTAATGACTGAGTCAGGCCTAGGTGACTTTGGATCGTCCAAATGCCTCACAATTGTACCGGGTTTTCTGTACTTTCTGTCAGGCTGGACCTACAGTGTACCTGGCGTCACAATAGAGAGATGACAGGTAAGAGTTGCCAGGATGCACTTAAGGCTCAAGGATTCTTTCACTGCCGTTCAGAGGGCCTCCACAGAGGGAGAGCCACGTTGACTGTAATACTGGCAAAAACGTTGTCCTGGAGCTGCTTTACAGCTGTAGAAATCAAGCTCTGCAAACGAGAAGCAGTTCATTGCCCTCCCCTTTGCAGAGAAAGAGTTGACCCCAACAGTTTGTTCTGTGTTGTGTGGCTCGGAAAACAAACAGGGGACTCACAGCGCACACGCTCTCCCACAGAAGGGAATTCATACGCGACTCTCTGAGGCCTACGGAAAGCCGTTAGAGGAGTTAAAGCACTCTATCGAGTCAGGGTTCATGGAGATGGCTGCACACAAAACCTCGCTCATAGGAAACACTCGTGCTTACCTTGAGGCTAGGGCTCACGTTTACTTCGCACTTTAGCTAGGGCAAGCGTGGGATGAGCTCCCAGCAAGGCACTGGAGAGCACCTGGTTTCATAGGAGAAACTCTCTTTCTTCACTGAGGCATTCCTAGAGGTGACTAGAAGACGGGTAGCAGCAATGTCTTTCAGTCAGCCTGGAGGCCGCCACTCTCTACTTTTCAAATGGGGAAAATCCTGCCTCTTTCCAGGCTTCTCAATTACAAAGTGGATCACCCAGCACATACACCTATCTTCTCTGACAACCCAAGGGAGACCCTAGGAACACACTTCGGCCTTCTGCGATGAAACTTTTGCATGCAGGGTGTGCTGCATGTGGTGAACGGCATAATCCTCTAAATGCCCTCAGTAGGCCTAGGTGACTTTGGATGTTCCAAATGCCTAGCAATTCTCAGAGTAAATCTCTACTTTACTTCGGGCTGGGCCTAAAGTCCAGTTTCCGCGTCACTTAGAGAGACGTCGAGCTGGAGTCCCCCAACTGATTTGGAGCCCCGAGGGTTTCTTTCAGGGCAGCGTAGCTTTCCATAACGTGGCAGACGCACATGGAACGAAAGCCTCCCAAGAACCGCGGTCCTGAGGCTGCTTCAAACCTGTGGAATGCTAGCCCTAGAGAACACCTTAGTTCCCGGCCCTTTCAACTGCATAGTGAGGGATGTTCCCAGAGCTGTGTTTCCCTTGATTGTGCTCAGAAGGCTTTGGGTACACAGCGCACTTCCTTGGAAAGAAGTGCCCACGTGAGAGTCTTGAGCGCTGTGAGGCCTACTAAGGCTAAAGCCGTCCTATCTCTGGTAATGGGAAAATGTGCACCTTACCTCGAGACTAGAGGTCGCATTTAGTTGGCACTTGAGCGACAGTATGCTCCTGGGGTGAGCTCCCAGGAAGGAATCGCAAGCACCTGGTTTCTTTTGGGAAAACTCACTGCTCCTCAGAGGCATCTGTGGAGTGAATAGTACCCTGGTGGTGGGGTTGTCAGGCGGCTTGGAAGCTGCAACGAAGTTGCTTTGCAAAGGGGGAAAGTCGGGCTTCTCCCACATTCTCCAGTTGCCAACTTGACCCCACAGCGCATTGACCAGCACTCTCTGACTGACTACTGGAGACTTTCAGCCACACTGGGCCTTTCTAGGATCACACTTCGTTGGACGCGGGGGGTTTGGCATGCCATGAATAGCATTACCCGCTTAATGACTGAGTCAGGCCTAGGTGACTTTGGATCGTCCAAATGCCTCACAATTGTACCGGGTTTTCTGTACTTTCTGTCAGGCTGGACCTACAGTGTACCTGGCGTCACAATAGAGAGATGACAGGTAAGAGTTGCCAGGATGCACTTAAGGCTCAAGGATTCTTTCACTGCCGTTCAGAGGGCCTCCACAGAGGGAGAGCCACGTTGACTGTAATACTGGCAAAAACGTTGTCCTGGAGCTGCCTTACAGCTGTAGAAATCAAGCTCTGCAAACGAGAAGCAGTTCATTGCCCTCCCCTCTGCAGAGAAAGAGTTGACCGCAACAGTTTGTTCTGTGTTGTGTGGCTCGGAAAACAAACAGGGGACTCACAGCGCACACGCTCTCCCACAGAAGGGAATTCATACGCGACTCTCTGAGGCCTACGGAAAGCCGTTAGAGGAGTTAAAGCACTCTATCGAGTCAGGGTTCATGGAGATGGCTGCACACAAAACCTCGCTCATAGGAAACACTCGTGCTTACCTTGAGGCTAGGGCTCACGTTTACTTCGCACTTTAGCTGGGGCAAGCGTGGGATGAGCTCCCAGCAAGGCACTGGAGAGCACCTGGTTTCATAGGAGAAACTCTCTTTCTTCACTGAGGCATTCCTAGAGGTGACTAGAAGACGGGTAGCAGCAATGTCTTTCAGTCAGCCTGGAGGCCGCCACTATCTACTTTTCAAATGGGGAAAATCCTGCCTCTTTCCAGGCTTCTCAATTACAAAGTGGATCACCCAGCACATACACCTATCTTCTCTGACAACCCAAGGGAGACCCTAGGAACACACTTCGGCCTTCTGCGATGAAACTTTTGCATGCAGGGTGTGCTGCATGTGGTGAACGGCATAATCCTCTAAATGCCCTCAGTAGGCCTAGGTGACTTTGGATGTTCCAAATGCCTAGCAATGCTCAGAGTAAATCTCTACTTTACTTCGGGCTGGGCCTAAAGTCCAGTTTTCGCGTCACTTAGAGAGACGTCGAGCTGGAGTCCCCCAACTGATTTGGAGCCCCGAGGGTTTCTTTCAGGGCAGCGTAGCTTTCCATAACGTGGCAGACGCACATGGAACGAAAGCCTGCCAAGAACCGCGGTCCTGAGGCTGCTTCAAACCTGTGGAATGCTAGCCCTAGAGAACACCTTAGTTCCCGGCCCTTTCAACTGCATAGTGAGGGATGTTCCCAGAGCTGTGTATCCCTTGATTGTGCTCAGAAGGCTTTGGGTACACAGCGCACCTCCTTGGAAAGAAGTGCCCACGTGAGAGTCTTGAGCGCTGTGAGGCCTACTAAGGCTAAAGCCGTCCTATCTCTGGTAATGGGAAAATGTGCACCTTACCTCGAGACTAGAGGTCGCATTTAGTTGGCACTTGAGCGACAGTATGCTCCTGGGGTGATCTCCCAGGAAGGAATCACAAGCACCTGGTTTCTTTTGGGAAAACTCACTGCTCCTCAGAGGCATCTGTGGAGTGAATAGTACCCTGGTGGTGGGGTTGTCAGGCGGCTTGGAAGCTGCAACGAAGTTGCTTTGCAAAGGGGGAAAGTCGGGCTTCTCCCACATTCTCCAGTTGCCAACTTGACCCCACAGCGCATTGACCAGCACTCTCTGACTGACTACTGGAGACTTTCAGCCACACTGGGCCTTTCTAGGATCACACTTCGTTGGACGCGGGGGGTTTGGCATGCCATGAATAGCATTACCCGCTTAATGACTGAGTCAGGCCTAGGTGACTTTGGATCGTCCAAATGCCTCACAATTGTACCGGGTTTTCTGTACTTTCTGTCAGGCTGGACCTACAGTGTACCTGGCGTCACAATAGAGAGATGACAGGTAAGAGTTGCCAGGATGCACTTAAGGCTCAAGGATTCTTTCACTGCCGTTCAGAGGGCCTCCACAGAGGGAGAGCCACGTTGACTGTAATACTGGCAAAAACGTTGTCCTGGAGCTGCTTTACAGCTGTAGAAATCAAGCTCTGCAAACGAGAAGCAGTTCATTGCCCTCCCCTCTGCAGAGAAAGAGTTGACCCCAACAGTTTGTTCTGTGTTGTGTGGCTCGGAAAACAAACAGGGGACTCACAGCGCACACGCTCTCCCACAGAAGGGAATTCATACGCGACTCTCTGAGGCCTACGGAAAGCCGTTAGAGGAGTTAAAGCACTCTATCGAGTCAGGGTTCATGGAGATGGCTGCACACAAAACCTCGCTCATAGGAAACACTCGTGCTTACCTTGAGGCTAGGGCTCACGTTTACTTCGCACTTTAGCTGGGGCAAGCGTGGGATGAGCTCCCAGCAAGGCACTGGAGAGCACCTGGTTTCATAGGAGAAACTCTCTTTCTTCACTGAGGCATTCCTAGAGGTGACTAGAAGACGGGTAGCAGCAATGTCTTTCAGTCAGCCTGGAGGCCGCTACTCTCTACTTTTCAAATGGGGAAAATCCTGCCTCTTTCCAGGCTTCTCAATTACAAAGTGGATCACCCAGCACATACACCTATCTTCTCTGACAACCCAAGGGAGACCCTAGGAACACACTTCGGCCTTCTGCGATGAAACTTTTGCATGCAGGGTGTGCTGCATGTGGTGAACGGCATAATCCTCTAAATGCCCTCAGTAGGCCTAGGTGACTTTGGATGTTCCAAATGCCTAGCAATTCTCAGAGTAAATCTCTACTTTGCTTCGGGCTGGGCCTAAAGTCCAGTTTCCGCGTCACTTAGAGAGACGTCGAGCTGGAGTCCCCCAACTGATTTGGAGCCCCGGGTGTTTCTTTCAGGGCAGCGTAGCTTTCCATAACGTGGCAGACGCACATGGAACGAAAGCCTGCCCAGAACCGCGGTCCTGAGGCTGCTTCAAACCTGTGGAATGCTAGCCCTAGAGAACACCTTAGTTCCCGGCCCTTTCAACTGCATAGTGAGGGATGATCACAGAGCTGTTTATCCCTTGATTGTGCTCAGAGGGCTTTGGGTACACAGCACAATTCCTTGGAAAGAAGTGCCCACGTGAGAGTCTTGAGCGCTGTGAGGCCTACTAAGGCTAAAGCCGTCCATTGACTAAGACTTCCTGGAAACTGGTGCACACCTATCTCTGGTAATGGGAAAATGTGCACCTTACCTCGAGACTAGCGGTCCCATTTAGTTGGCACTTGAGCGACAGTATGCTCCAGGGGTGAGCTCCCAGGAAGGAATCGCAAGCACCTGGTTTCTTTTGGAAAAACTCACTGCTCCTCAGAGGCATCTGTGGAGTGAATAGTACCCTGGTGGTGGGGTTGTCAGGCGGCTTGGAAGCTGCCACGAGGTTGCTTTGCAAAGGGGGAAAGTCGGGCTTCTCCCACATTCTCCATTTGCCAACTTGACCCCACAGCGCATTGAACAGCACTCTCTGACTGACTACTGGAGACTTTCAGCCACACTGGGCCTTTCTTGGATCACACTTCGTTGGACGCGGGGGGTTTGGCATGCCATGAATAGCATTACCCGCTTAATGACTGAGTCAGGCCTAGGTGACTTTGGATCGTCCAAATGCCTCACAATTGTACCGGGTTTTCTGTACTTTCTGTCAGGCTGGACCTACAGTGTACCTGGCGTCACAATAGAGAGATGACAGGTAAGAGTTGCCAGGAAGCACTTAAGGCTCAAGGATTCTTTCACTGCCGTTCAGAGGGCCTCCACAGAGGGAGAGCCACGTTGACTGTAATACTGGCAAAAACGTTGTCCTGGAGCTGCCTTACAGCTGTAGAAATCAAGCTCTGCAAACGAGAAGCAGTTCATTGCCCTCCCCTCTGCAGAGAAAGAGTTGACCGCAACAGTTTGTTCTGTGTTCTGTGGCTCGGAAAACAAACAGGGGACTCACAGCGCACACGCTCTGCCACAGAAGGGAATTCATACGCGACTCTCTGAGGCCTACGGAAAGCCGTTAGAGGAGTTAAAGCACTCTATCGAGTCAGGGTTCATGGAGATGGCTGCACACAAAACCTCGCTCATAGGAAACACTCGTGCTTACCTTGAGGCTAGGGCTCACGTTTACTTCGCACTTTAGCTGGGGCAAGCGTGGGATGAGCTCCCAGCAAGGCACTGGAGAGCACCTGGTTTCATAGGAGAAACTCTCTTTCTTCACTGAGGCATTCCTAGAGGTGACTAGAAGACGGGTAGCAGCAATGTCTTTCAGTCAGCCTGGAGGCCGCCACTATCTACTTCTCAAATGGGGAAAATCCTGCCTCTTTCCAGGCTTCTCAATTACAAAGTGGATCACCCAGCACATACACCTATCTTCTCTGACAACCCAAGGGAGACCCTAGGAACACACTTCGGCCTTCTGCGATGAAACTTTTGCATGCAGGGTGTGCTGCATGTGGTGAACGGCATAATCCTCTAAATGCCCTCAGTAGGCCTAGGTGACTTTGGATGTTCCAAATGCCTAGCAATGCTCAGAGTAAATCTCTACTTTACTTCGGGCTGGGCCTAAAGTCCAGTTTTCGCGTCACTTAGAGAGACGTCGAGCTGGAGTCCCCCAACTGATTTGGAGCCCCGAGGGTTTCTTTCAGGGCAGCGTAGCTTTCCATAACGTGGCAGACGCACATGGAACGAAAGCCTGCCAAGAACCGCGGTCCTGAGGCTGCTTCAAACCTGTGGAATGCTAGCCCTAGAGAACACCTTAGTTCCCGGCCCTTTCAACTGCATAGTGAGGGATGTTCCCAGAGCTGTGTATCCCTTGATTGTGCTCAGAAGGCTTTGGGTACAGAGCGCACCTCCTTGGAAAGAAGTGCCCACGTGAGAGTCTTGAGCGCTGTGAGGCCTACTAAGGCTAAAGCCGTCCTATCTCTGGTAATGGGAAAATGTGCACCTTACCTCGAGACTAGAGGTCGCATTTAGTTGGCACTTGAGCGACAGTATGCTCCTGGGGTGAGCTCCCAGGAAGGAATCACAAGCACCTGGTTTCTTTTGGGAAAACTCACTGCTCCTCAGAGGCATCTGTGGAGTGAATAGTACCCTGGTGGTGGGGTTGTCAGGCGGCTTGGAAGCTGCAACGAAGTTGCTTTGCAAAGGGGGAAAGTCGGGCTTCTCCCACATTCTCCAGTTGCCAACTTGACCCCACAGCGCATTGACCAGCACTCTCTGACTGACTACTGGAGACTTTCAGCCACACTGGGCCTTTCTAGGATCACACTTCGTTGGACGCGGGGGGTTTGGCATGCCATGAATAGCATTACCCGCTTAATGACTGAGTCAGGCCTAGGTGACTTTGGATCGTCCAAATGCCTCACAATTGTACCGGGTTTTCTGTACTTTCTGTCAGGCTGGACCTACAGTGTACCTGGCGTCACAATAGAGAGATGACAGGTAAGAGTTGCCAGGATGCACTTAAGGCTCAAGGATTCTTTCACTGCCGTTCAGAGGGCCTCCACAGAGGGAGAGCCACGTTGACTGTAATACTGGCAAAAACGTTGTCCTGGAGCTGCTTTACAGCTGTAGAAATCAAGCTCTGCAAACGAGAAGCAGTTCATTGCCCTCCCCTTTGCAGAGAAAGAGTTGACCCCAACAGTTTGTTCTGTGTTGTGTGGCTCGGAAAACAAACAGGGGACTCACAGCGCACACGCTCTCCCACAGAAGGGAATTCATACGCGACTCTCTGAGGCCTACGGAAAGCCGTTAGAGGAGTTAAAGCACTCTATCGAGTCAGGGTTCATGGAGATGGCTGCACACAAAACCTCGCTCATAGGAAACACTCGTGCTTACCTTGAGGCTAGGGCTCACGTTTACTTCGCACTTTAGCTAGGGCAAGCGTGGGATGAGCTCCCAGCAAGGCACTGGAGAGCACCTGGTTTCATAGGAGAAACTCTCTTTCTTCACTGAGGCATTCCTAGAGGTGACTAGAAGACGGGTAGCAGCAATGTCTTTCAGTCAGCCTGGAGGCCGCCACTCTCTACTTTTCAAATGGGGAAAATCCTGCCTCTTTCCAGGCTTCTCAATTACAAAGTGGATCACCCAGCACATACACCTATCTTCTCTGACAACCCAAGGGAGACCCTAGGAACACACTTCGGCCTTCTGCGATGAAACTTTTGCATGCAGGGTGTGCTGCATGTGGTGAACGGCATAATCCTCTAAATGCCCTCAGTAGGCCTAGGTGACTTTGGATGTTCCAAATGCCTAGCAATTCTCAGAGTAAATCTCTACTTTGCTTCGGGCTGGGCCTAAAGTCCAGTTTCCGCGTCACTTAGAGAGACGTCGAGCTGGAGTCCCCCAACTGATTTGGAGCCCCGGGTGTTTCTTTCAGGGCAGCGTAGCTTTCCATAACCTGGCAGACGCACATGGAACGAAAGCCTGCCCAGAACCGCGGTCCTGAGGCTGCTTCAAACCTGTGGAATGCTAGCCCTAGAGAACACCTTAGTTCCCGGCCCTTTCAACTGCATAGTGAGGGATGATCACAGAGCTGTTTATCCCTTGATTGTGCTCAGAGGGCTTTGGGTACACAGCACAATTCCTTGGAAAGAAGTGCCCACGTGAGAGTCTTGAGCGCTGTGAGGCCTACTAAGGCTAAAGCCGTCCATTGACTAAGACTTCCTGGAAACTGGTGCACACCTATCTCTGGTAATGGGAAAATGTGCACCTTACCTCGAGACTAGCGGTCCCATTTAGTTGGCACTTGAGCGACAGTATGCTCCAGGGGTGAGCTCCCAGGAAGGAATCGCAAGCACCTGGTTTCTTTTGGAAAAACTCACTGCTCCTCAGAGGCATCTGTGGAGTGAATAGTACCCTGGTGGTGGGGTTGTCAGGCGGCTTGGAAGCTGCCACGAAGTTGCTTTGCAAAGGGGGAAAGTCGGGCTTCTCCCACATTCTCCATTTGCCAACTTGACCCCACAGCGCATTGAACAGCACTCTGACTGACTACTGGAGACTTTCAGCCACACTGGGCCTTTCTTGGATCACACTTCGTTGGACGCGGGGGGTTTGGCATGCCATGAATAGCATTACCCGCTTAATGACTGAGTCAGGCCTAGGTGACTTTGGATCGTCCAAATGCCTCACAATTGTACCGGGTTTTCTGTACTTTCTGTCAGGCTGGACCTACAGTGTACCTGGCGTCACAATAGAGAGATGACAGGTAAGAGTTGCCAGGATGCACTTAAGGCTCAAGGATTCTTTCACTGCCGTTCAGAGGGCCTCCACAGAGGGAGAGCCACGTTGACTGTAATACTGGCAAAAACGTTGTCCTGGAGCTGCCTTACAGCTGTAGAAATCAAGCTCTGCAAACGAGAAGCAGTTCATTGCCCTCCCCTCTGCAGAGAAAGAGTTGACCGCAACAGTTTGTTCTGTGTTGTGTGGCTCGGAAAACAAACAGGGGACTCACAGCGCACACGCTCTCCCACAGAAGGGAATTCATACGCGACTCTCTGAGGCCTACGGAAAGCCGTTAGAGGAGTTAAAGCACTCTATCGAGTCAGGGTTCATGGAGATGGCTGCACACAAAACCTCGCTCATAGGAAACACTCGTGCTTACCTTGAGGCTAGGGCTCACGTTTACTTCGCACTTTAGCTGGGGCAAGCGTGGGATGAGCTCCCAGCAAGGCACTGGAGAGCACCTGGTTTCATAGGAGAAACTCTCTTTCTTCACTGAGGCATTCCTAGAGGTGACTAGAAGACGGGTAGCAGCAATGTCTTTCAGTCAGCCTGGAGGCCGCCACTATCTACTTTTCAAATGGGGAAAATCCTGCCTCTTTCCAGGCTTCTCAATTACAAAGTGGATCACCCAGCACATACACCTATCTTCTCTGACAACCCAAGGGAGACCCTAGGAACACACTTCGGCCTTCTGCGATGAAACTTTTGCATGCAGGGTGTGCTGCATGTGGTGAACGGCATAATCCTCTAAATGCCCTCAGTAGGCCTAGGTGACTTTGGATGTTCCAAATGCCTAGCAATGCTCAGAGTAAATCTCTACTTTACTTCGGGCTGGGCCTAAAGTCCAGTTTTCGCGTCACTTAGAGAGACGTCGAGCTGGAGTCCCCCAACTGATTTGGAGCCCCGAGGGTTTCTTTCAGGGCAGCGTAGCTTTCCATAACGTGGCAGACGCACATGGAACGAAAGCCTGCCAAGAACCGCGGTCCTGAGGCTGCTTCAAACCTGTGGAATGCTAGCCCTAGAGAACACCTTAGTTCCCGGCCCTTTCAACTGCATAGTGAGGGATGTTCCCAGAGCTGTGTATCCCTTGATTGTGCTCAGAAGGCTTTGGGTACACAGCGCACCTCCTTGGAAAGAAGTGCCCACGTGAGAGTCTTGAGCGCTGTGAGGCCTACTAAGGCTAAAGCCGTCCTATCTCTGGTAATGGGAAAATGTGCACCTTACCTCGAGACTAGAGGTCGCATTTAGTTCGCACTTGAGCGACAGTATGCTCCTGGGGTGAGCTCCCAGGAAGGAATCACAAGCACCTGGTTTCTTTTGGGAAAACTCACTGCTCCTCAGAGGCATCTGTGGAGTGAATAGTACCCTGGTGGTGGGGTTGTCAGGCGGCTTGGAAGCTGCAACGAAGTTGCTTTGCAAAGGGGGAAAGTCGGGCTTCTCCCACATTCTCCAGGTGCCAACTTGACCCCACAGCGCATTGACCAGCACTCTCTGACTGACTACTGGAGACTTTCAGCCACACTGGGCCTTTCTAGGATCACACTTCGTTGGACGCGGGGGGTTTGGCATGCCATGAATAGCATTACCCGCTTAATGACTGAGTCAGGCCTAGGTGACTTTGGATCGTCCAAATGCCTCACAATTGTACCGGGTTTTCTGTACTTTCTGTCAGGCTGGACCTACAGTGTACCTGGCGTCACAATAGAGAGATGACAGGTAAGAGTTGCCAGGATGCACTTAAGGCTCAAGGATTCTTTCACTGCCGTTCAGAGGGCCTCCACAGAGGGAGAGCCACGTTGACTGTAATACTGGCAAAAACGTTGTCCTGGAGCTGCTTTACAGCTGTAGAAATCAAGCTCTGCAAACGAGAAGCAGTTCATTGCCCTCCCCTTTGCAGAGAAAGAGTTGACCCCAACAGTTTGTTCTGTGTTGTGTGGCTCGGAAAACAAACAGGGGACTCACAGCGCACACGCTCTCCCACAGAAGGGAATTCATACGCGACTCTCTGAGGCCTACGGAAAGCCGTTAGAGGAGTTAAAGCACTCTATCGAGTCAGGGTTCATGGAGATGGCTGCACACAAAACCTCGCTCATAGGAAACACTCGTGCTTACCTTGAGGCTAGGGCTCACGTTTACTTCGCACTTTAGCTGGGGCAAGCGTGGGATGAGCTCCCAGCAAGGCACTGGAGAGCACCTGGTTTCATAGGAGAAACTCTCTTTCTTCACTGAGGCATTCCTAGAGGTGACTAGAAGACGGGTAGCAGCAATGTCTTTCAGTCAGCCTGGAGGCCGCCACTCTCTACTTTTCAAATGGGGAAAATCCTGCCTCTTTCCAGGCTTCTCAATTACAAAGTGGATCACCCAGCACATACACCTATCTTCTCTGACAACCCAAGGGAGACCCTAGGAACACACTTCGGCCTTCTGCGATGAAACTTTTGCATGCAGGGTGTGCTGCATGTGGTGAACGGCATAATCCTCTAAATGCCCTCAGTAGGCCTAGGTGACTTTGGATGTTCCAAATGCCTAGCAATTCTCAGAGTAAATCTCTACTTTGCTTCGGGCTGGGCCTAAAGTCCAGTTTCCGCGTCACTTAGAGAGACGTCGAGCTGGAGTCCCCCAACTGATTTGGAGCCCCGGGTGTTTCTTTCAGGGCAGCGTAGCTTTCCATAACGTGGCAGACGCACATGGAACGAAAGCCTGCCCAGAACCGCGGTCCTGAGGCTGCTTCAAACCTGTGGAATGCTAGCCCTAGAGAACACCTTAGTTCCCGGCCCTTTCAACTGCATAGTGAGGGATGATCACAGAGCTGTTTATCCCTTGATTGTGCTCAGAGGGCTTTGGGTACACAGCACAATTCCTTGGAAAGAAAAGCCCACGTGAGAGTCTTGAGCGCTGTGAGGCCTACTAAGGCTAAAGCCGTCCATTGACTAAGACTTCCTGGAAACTGGTGCACACCTATCTCTGGTAATGGGAAAATGTGCACCTTACCTCGAGACTAGCGGTCCCATTTAGTTGGCACTTGAGCGACAGTATGCTCCAGGGGTGAGCTCCCAGGAAGGAATCGCAAGCACCTGGTTTCTTTTGGAAAAACTCACTGCTCCTCAGAGGCATCTGTGGAGTGAATAGTACCCTGGTGGTGGGGTTGTCAGGCGGCTTGGAAGCTGCCACGAAGTTGCTTTGCAAAGGGGGAAAGTCGGGCTTCTCCCACATTCTCCATTTGCCAACTTGACCCCACAGCGCATTGAACAGCACTCTCTGACTGACTACTGGAGACTTTCAGCCACACTGGGCCTTTCTTGGATCACACTTCGTTGGACGCGGGGGGTTTGGCATGCCATGAATAGCATTACCCGCTTAATGACTGAGTCAGGCCTAGGTGACTTTGGATCGTCCAAATGCCTCACAATTGTACCGGGTTTTCTGTACTTTCTGTCAGGCTGGACCTACAGTGTACCTGGCGTCACAATAGAGAGATGACAGGTAAGAGTTGCCAGGATGCACTTAAGGCTCAAGGATTCTTTCACTGCCGTTCAGAGGGCCTCCACAGAGGGAGAGCCACGTTGACTGTAATACTGGCAAAAACGTTGTCCTGGAGCTGCCTTACAGCTGTAGAAATCAAGCTCTGCAAACGAGAAGCAGTTCATTGCCCTCCCCTCTGCAGAGAAAGAGTTGACCGCAACAGTTTGTTCTGTGTTGTGTGGCTCGGAAAACAAACAGGGGACTCACAGCGCACACGCTCTCCCACAGAAGGGAATTCATACGCGACTCTCTGAGGCCTACGGAAAGCCGTTAGAGGAGTTAAAGCACTCTATCGAGTCAGGGTTCATGGAGATGGCTGCACACAAAACCTCGCTCATAGGAAACACTCGTGCTTACCTTGAGGCTAGGGCTCACGTTTACTTCGCACTTTAGCTGGGGCAAGCGTGGGATGAGTTCCCAGAAAGGCACTCGAGACCACCTGGTTTCATAGGAGAAACTCTCTTTCTTCACTGAGGCATTCCTAGAGGTGACTAGAAGACGGGTAGCAGCAATGTCTTTCAGTCAGCCTGGAAGCCGCCACTATCTACTTTTCAAATGGGGAAAATCCTGCCTCTTTCCAGGCTTCTCAATTACAAAGTGGATCACCCAGCACATACACCTATCTTCTCTGACAACCCAAGGGAGACCCTAGGAACACACTTCGGCCTTCTGCGATGAAACTTTTGCATGCAGGGTGTGCTGCATGTGGTGAACGGCATAATCCTCTAAATGCCCTCAGTAGGCCTAGGTGACTTTGGATGTTCCAAATGCCTAGCAATGCTCAGAGTAAATCTCTACTTTACTTCGGGCTGGGCCTAAAGTCCAGTTTTCGCGTCACTTAGAGAGACGTCGAGCTGGAGTCCCCCAACTGATTTGGAGCCCCGAGGGTTTCTTTCAGGGCAGCGTAGCTTTCCATAACGTGGCAGACGCACATGGAACGAAAGCCTGCCAAGAACCGCGGTCCTGAGGCTGCTTCAAACCTGTGGAATGCTAGCCCTAGAGAACACCTTAGTTCCCGGCCCTTTCAACTGCATAGTGAGGGATGTTCCCAGAGCTGTGTATCCCTTGATTGTGCTCAGAAGGCTTTGGGTACACAGCGCACCTCCTTGGAAAGAAGTGCCCACGTGAGAGTCTTGAGCGCTGTGAGGCCTACTAAGGCTAAAGCCGTCCTATCTCTGGTAATGGGAAAATGTGCACCTTACCTCGAGACTAGAGGTCGCATTTAGTTCGCACTTGAGCGACAGTATGCTCCTGGGGTGAGCTCCCAGGAAGGAATCACAAGCACCTGGTTTCTTTTGGGAAAACTCACTGCTCCTCAGAGGCATCTGTGGAGTGAATAGTACCCTGGTGGTGGGGTTGTCAGGCGGCTTGGAAGCTGCAACGAAGTTGCTTTGCAAAGGGGGAAAGTCGGGCTTCTCCCACATTCTCCAGTTGCCAACTTGACCCCACAGCGCATTGACCAGCACTCTCTGACTGACTACTGGAGACTTTCAGCCACACTGGGCCTTTCTAGGATCACACTTCGTTGGACGCGGGGGGTTTGGCATGCCATGAATAGCATTACCCGCTTAATGACTGAGTCAGGCCTAGGTGACTTTGGATCGTCCAAATGCCTCACAATTGTACCGGGTTTTCTGTACTTTCTGTCAGGCTGGACCTACAGTGTACCTGGCGTCACAATAGAGAGATGACAGGTAAGAGTTGCCAGGATGCACTTAAGGCTCAAGGATTCTTTCACTGCCGTTCAGAGGGCCTCCACAGAGGGAGAGCCACGTTGACTGTAATACTGGCAAAAACGTTGTCCTGGAGCTGCCTTACAGCTGTAGAAATCAAGCTCTGCAAACGAGAAGCAGTTCATTGCCCTCCCCTTTGCAGAGAAAGAGTTGACCCCAACAGTTTGTTCTGTGTTGTGTGGCTCGGAAAACAAACAGGGGACTCACAGCGCACACGCTCTCCCACAGAAGGGAATTCATACGCGACTCTCTGAGGCCTACGGAAAGCCGTTAGAGGAGTTAAAGCACTCTATCGAGTCAGGGTTCATGGAGATGGCTGCACACAAAACCTCGCTCATAGGAAACACTCGTGCTTACCTTGAGGCTAGGGCTCACGTTTACTTCGCACTTTAGCTGGGGCAAGCGTGGGATGAGCTCCCAGCAAGGCACTGGAGAGCACCTGGTTTCATAGGAGAAACTCTCTTTCTTCACTGAGGCATTCCTAGAGGTGACTAGAAGACGGGTAGCAGCAATGTCTTTCAGTCAGCCTGGAGGCCGCCACTCTCTACTTTTCAAATGGGGAAAATCCTGCCTCTTTCCAGGCTTCTCAATTACAAAGTGGATCACCCAGCACATACACCTATCTTCTCTGACAACCCAAGGGAGACCCTAGGAACACACTTCGGCCTTCTGCGATGAAACTTTTGCATGCAGGGTGTGCTGCATGTGGTGAACGGCATAATCCTCTAAATGCCCTCAGTAGGCCTAGGTGACTTTGGATGTTCCAAATGCCTAGCAATTCTCAGAGTAAATCTCTACTTTGCTTCGGGCTGGGCCTAAAGTCCAGTTTCCGCGTCACTTAGAGAGACGTCGAGCTGGAGTCCCCCAACTGATTTGGAGCCCCGGGTGTTTCTTTCAGGGCAGCGTAGCTTTCCATAACGTGGCAGACGCACATGGAACGAAAGCCTGCCCAGAACCGCGGTCCTGAGGCTGCTTCAAACCTGTGGAATGCTAGCCCTAGAGAACACCTTAGTTCCCGGCCCTTTCAACTGCATAGTGAGGGATGATCACAGAGCTGTTTATCCCTTGATTGTGCTCAGAGGGCTTTGGGTACACAGCACAATTCCTTGGAAAGAAGTGCCCACGTGAGAGTCTTGAGCGCTGTGAGGCCTACTAAGGCTAAAGCCGTCCATTGACTAAGACTTCCTGGAAACTGGTGCACACCTATCTCTGGTAATGGGAAAATGTGCACCTTACCTCGAGACTAGCGGTCCCATTTAGTTGGCACTTGAGCGACAGTATGCTCCAGGGGTGAGCTCCCAGGAAGGAATCGCAAGCACCTGGTTTCTTTTGGAAAAACTCACTGCTCCTCAGAGGCATCTGTGGAGTGAATAGTACCCTGGTGGTGGGGTTGTCAGGCGGCTTGGAAGCTGCCACGAAGTTGCTTTGCAAAGGGGGAAAGTCGGGCTTCTCCCACATTCTCCATTTGCCAACTTGACCCCACAGCGCATTGAACAGCACTCTCTGACTGACTACTGGAGACTTTCAGCCACACTGGGCCTTTCTTGGATCACACTTCGTTGGACGCGGGGGGTTTGGCATGCCATGAATAGCATTACCCGCTTAATGACTGAGTCAGGCCTAGGTGACTTTGGATCGTCCAAATGCCTCACAATTGTACCGGGTTTTCTGTACTTTCTGTCAGGCTGGACCTACAGTGTACCTGGCGTCACAATAGAGAGATGACAGGTAAGAGTTGCCAGGATGCACTTAAGGCTCAAGGATTCTTTCACTGCCGTTCAGAGGGCCTCCACAGAGGGAGAGCCACGTTGACTGTAATACTGGCAAAAACGTTGTCCTGGAGCTGCCTTACAGCTGTAGAAATCAAGCTCTGCAAACGAGAAGCAGTTCATTGCCCTCCCCTCTGCAGAGAAAGAGTTGACCGCAACAGTTTGTTCTGTGTTGTGTGGCTCGGAAAACAAACAGGGGACTCACAGCGCACACGCTCTCCCACAGAAGGGAATTCATACGCGACTCTCTGAGGCCTACGGAAAGCCGTTAGAGGAGTTAAAGCACTCTATCGAGTCAGGGTTCATGGAGATGGCTGCACACAAAACCTCGCTCATAGGAAACACTCGTGCTTACCTTGAGGCTAGGGCTCACGTTTACTTCGCACTTTAGCTGGGGCAAGCGTGGGATGAGCTCCCAGCAAGGCACTGGAGAGCACCTGGTTTCATAGGAGAAACTCTCTTTCTTCACTGAGGCATTCCTAGAGGTGACTAGAAGACGGGTAGCAGCAATGTCTTTCAGTCAGCCTGGAGGCCGCCACTATCTACTTTTCAAATGGGGAAAATCCTGCCTCTTTCCAGGCTTCTCAATTACAAAGTGGATCACCCAGCACATACACCTATCTTCTCTGACAACCCAAGGGAGACCCTAGGAACACACTTCGGCCTTCTGCGATGAAACTTTTGCATGCAGGGTGTGCTGCATGTGGTGAACGGCATAATCCTCTAAATGCCCTCAGTAGGCCTAGGTGACTTTGGATGTTCCAAATGCCTAGCAATGCTCAGAGTAAATCTCTACTTTACTTCGGGCTGGGCCTAAAGTCCAGTTTTCGCGTC
Source organism: Mesoplodon bidens (assembly GCF_964165515.1). Classification (NCBI taxonomy): domain Eukaryota; kingdom Metazoa; phylum Chordata; class Mammalia; order Artiodactyla; family Ziphiidae; genus Mesoplodon; species Mesoplodon bidens. Next base: position 320,605 of record NW_027671792.1, on the reverse strand, counting down.
ACTTAGAGAGACGTCGAGCTGGAGTCCCCCAACTGATTTGGAGCCCCGAGGGTTTCATTCAGGGCAGCGTAGCTTTCCATAACGTGGCAGACGCACATGGAACGAAAGCCTGCCAAGAACCGCGGTCCTGACGCTGCTTCAAACCTGTGGAATGCTAGCCCTAGAGAACACCTTAGTTCCCGGCCCTTTCAACTGCATAGTGAGGGATGTTCCCAGAGCTGTGTATCCCTTGATTGTGCTCAGAAGGCTTTGGGTACACAGCGCACCTCCTTGGAAAGAAGTGCCCACGTGAGAGTCTTGAGCGCTGTGAGGCCTACTAAGGCTAAAGCCGTCCTATCTCTGGTAATGGGAAAATGTGCACCTTACCTCGAGACTAGAGGTCGCATTTAGTTGGCACTTGAGCGACAGTATGCTCCTGGGGTGAGCTCCCAGGAAGGAATCACAAGCACCTGGTTTCTTTTGGGAAAACTCACTGCTCCTCAGAGGCATCTGTGGAGTGAATAGTACCCTGGTGGTGGGGTTGTCAGGCGGCTTGGAAGCTGCAACGAAGTTGCTTTGCAAAGGGGGAAAGTCGGGCTTCTCCCACATTCTCCAGTTGCCAACTTGACCCCACAGCGCATTGACCAGCACTCTCTGACTGACTACTGGAGACTTTCAGCCACACTGGGCCTTTCTAGGATCACACTTCGTTGGACGCGGGGGGTTTGGCATGCCATGAATAGCATTACCCGCTTAATGACTGAGTCAGGCCTAGGTGACTTTGGATCGTCCAAATGCCTCACAATTGTACCGGGTTTTCTGTACTTTCTGTCAGGCTGGACCTACAGTGTACCTGGCGTCACAATAGAGAGATGACAGGTAAGAGTTGCCAGGATGCACTTAAGGCTCAAGGATTCTTTCACTGCCGTTCAGAGGGCCTCCACAGAGGGAGAGCCACGTTGACTGTAATACTGGCAAAAACGTTGTCCTGGAGCTGCCTTACAGCTGTAGAAATCAAGCTCTGCAAACGAGAAGCAGTTCATTGCCCTCCCCTCTGCAGAGAAAGAGTTGACCGCAACAGTTTGTTCTGTGTTGTGTGGCTCGGAAAACAAACAGGGGACTCACAGCGCACACGCTCTCCCACAGAAGGGAATTCATACGCGACTCTCTGAGGCCTACGGAAAGCCGTTAGAGGAGTTAAAGCACTCTATCGAGTCAGGGTTCATGGAGATGGCTGCACACAAAACCTCGCTCATAGGAAACACTCGTGCTTACCTTGAGGCTAGGGCTCACGTTTACTTCGCACTTTAGCTGGGGCAAGCGTGGGATGAGCTCCCAGCAAGGCACTGGAGAGCACCTGGTTTCATAGGAGAAACTCTCTTTCTTCACTGAGGCATTCCTAGAGGTGACTAGAAGACGGGTAGCAGCAATGTCTTTCAGTCAGCCTGGAGGCCGCCACTATCTACTTTTCAAATGGGGAAAATCCTGCCTCTTTCCAGGCTTCTCAATTACAAAGTGGATCACCCAGCACATACACCTATCTTCTCTGACAACCCAAGGGAGACCCTAGGAACACACTTCGGCCTTCTGCGATGAAACTTTTGCATGCAGGGTGTGCTGCATGTGGTGAACGGCATAATCCTCTAAATGCCCTCAGTAGGCCTAGGTGACTTTGGATGTTCCAAATGCCTAGCAATGCTCAGAGTAAATCTCTACTTTACTTCGGGCTGGGCCTAAAGTCCAGTTTCCGCGTCACTTAGAGAGACGTCGAGCTGGAGTCCCCCTACTGATTTGGAGCCCGGGGGTTTCTTTCAGGGCAGCGTAGCTTTCCATAATGTGGCAGACGCACATGGAACGAAAGCCTGCCAAGAACCGCGGTCCTGAGGCTGCTTCAAACCTGTGGAATGCTAGCCCTAGAGAACACCTTAGTTCCCCGCCCTTTCAACTGCATAGTGAGGGATGTTCCCAGAGCTGTGTATCCCTTGATTGTGCTCAGAAGGCTTTGGGTACACAGCGCACTTCCTTGGAAAGAAGTGCCCACGTGAGAGTCTTGAGCGCTGTGAGGCCTACTAAGGCTAAAGCCGTCCTATCTCTGGTAATGGGAAAATGTGCACCTTACCTCGAGACTAGAGGTCGCATTTAGTTGGCACTTGAGCGACAGTATGCTCCTGGGGTGAGCTCCCAGGAAGGAATCGCAAGCACCTGGTTTCTTTTGGGAAAACTCACTGCTCCTCAGAGGCATCTGTGGAGTGAATAGTACCCTGGTGGTGGGGTTGTCAGGCGGCTTGGAAGCTGCCACGAAGTTGCTTTGCAAAGGGGGAAAGTCGGGCTTCTCCCACATTCTCCATTTGCCAACTTGACCCCACAGCGCATTGAACAGCACTCTCTGACTGACTACTGGAGACTTTCAGCCACACTGGGCCTTTCTAGGATCACACTTCGTTGGACGCGGGGGGTTTGGCATGCCATGAATAGCATTACCCGCTTAATGACTGAGTCAGGCCTAGGTGACTTTGGATCGTCCAAATGCCTCACAATTGTACCGGGTTTTCTGTACTTTCTGTCAGGCTGGACCTACAGTGTACCTGGCGTCACAATAGAGAGATGACAGGTAAGAGTTGCCAGGATGCACTTAAGGCTCAAGGATTCTTTCACTGCCGTTCAGAGGGCCTCCACAGAGGGAGAGCCACGTTGACTGTAATACTGGCAAAAACGTTGTCCTGGAGCTGCCTTACAGCTGTAGAAATCAAGCTCTGCAAACGAGAAGCAGTTCATTGCCCTCCCCTCTGCAGAGAAAGAGTTGACCGCAACAGTTTGTTCTGTGTTGTGTGGCTCGGAAAACAAACAGGGGACTCACAGCGCACACGCTCTCCCACAGAAGGGAATTCATACGCGACTCTCTGAGGCCTACGGAAAGCCGTTAGAGGAGTTAAAGCACTCTATCGAGTCAGGGTTCATGGAGATGGCTGCACACAAAACCTCGCTCATAGGAAACACTCGTGCTTACCTTGAGGCTAGGGCTCACGTTTACTTCGCACTTTAGCTGGGGCAAGCGTGGGATGAGCTCCCAGCAAGGCACTGGAGAGCACCTGGTTTCATAGGAGAAACTCTCTTTCTTCACTGAGGCATTCCTAGAGGTGACTAGAAGAGGGGTAGCAGCAATGTCTTTCAGTCAGCCTGGAGCCCGCCACTATCTACCTTTGAAATGGGGAAAATCCTGCCTCTTTCCAGGCTTCTCAATTAAAAAGTGGATCACCCAGCACATACACCTATCTTCTCTGACAACCCAAGGGAGACCCTAGGAACACACTTCGGCCTTCTGCGATGAAACTTTTGCATGCAGGGTGTGCTGCATGTGGTGAACGGCATAATCCTCTAAATGCCCTCAGTAGGCCTAGGTGACTTTGGATGTTCCAAATGCCTAGCAATGCTCAGAGTAAATCTCTACTTTACTTCGGGCTGGGCCTAAAGTCCAGTTTCCGCGTCACTTAGAGAGACGTCGAGCTGGAGTCCCCCAACTGATTTGGAGCCCCGAGGGTTTCTTTCAGGGCAGCGTAGCTTTCCATAACGTGGCAGACGCACATGGAACGAAAGCCTGCCAAGAACCGCGGTCCTGAGGCTGCTTCAAACCTGTGGAATGCTAGCCCTAGAGAACACCTTAGTTCCTGGCCCTTTCAACTGCATAGAGAGGGATGATCCCAGAGCTGTTTATCCCTTGATTGTGCTCAGAGGGCTTTGGGTACACAGCACAATTCCTTGGAAAGAAGTGCCCACGTGAGAGTCTTGAGCGCTGTGAGGCCTACTAAGGCTAAAGCCGTCCATTGACTAAGACTTCCTGGAAACTGGTGCACACCTATCTCTGGTAATGGGAAAATGTGCACCTTACCTCGAGACTAGCGGTCCCATTTAGTTGGCACTTGAGCGACAGTATGCTCCTGGGGTGAGCTCCCAGGAAGGAATCGCAAGCACCTGGTTTCTTTTGGAAAAACTCACTGCTCCTCAGAGGCATCTGTGGAGTGAATAGTACCCTGGTGGTGGGGTTGTCAGGCGGCTTGGAAGCTGCAACGAAGTTGCTTTGCAAAGGGGGAAAGTCGGGCTTCTCCCACATTCTCCAGGTGCCAACTTGACCCCACAGCGCATTGACCAGCACTCTCTGACTGACTACTGGAGACTTTCAGCCACACTGGGGTTTTCTAGGATCACACTTCGTTGGACGCGGGGTGTTAGGCATGCCATGAATAGCATTACCCGCTTAATGACTGAGTCAGGCCTAGGTGACTTTGGATCGTCCAAATGCCTCACAATGGTACCGGGTTTTCTGTACTTTCTGTCAGGCTGGACCTACAGTGTACCTGGCGTCACAATAGAGAGATGACAGGTAAGAGTTGCCAGGATGCACTTAAGGCTCAAGGATTCTTTCACTGCCGTTCAGAGGGCCTCCACAGAGGGAGAGCCACGTTGACTGTAATACTGGCAAAAACGTTGTCCTGGAGCTGCCTTACAGCTGTAGAAATCAAGCTCTGCAAACGAGAAGCAGTTCATTGCCCTCCCCTCTGCAGAGAAAGAGTTGACCCCAACAGTTTGTTCTGTGTTGTGTGGCTCGGAAAACAAACAGGGGACTCACAGCGCACACGCTCTCCCACAGAAGGGAATTCATACGCGACTCTCTGAGGCCTACGGAAAGCCGTTAGAGGAGATAAAGCACTCTATCGAGTCAGGGTTCATGGAGATGGCTGCACACAAAACCTCGCTCATAGGAAACACTCGTGCTTACCTTGAGGCTAGGGCTCACGTTTACTTCGCACTTTAGCTGGGGCAAGCGTGGGATGAGCTCCCAGAAAGGCACTCGAGACCACCTGGTTTCATAGGAGAAACTCTCTTTCTTCACTGAGGCATTCCTAGAGGTGACTAGAAGACGGGTAGCAGCAATGTCTTTCAGTCAGCCTGGAGGCCGCCACTATCTACCTTTGAAATGGGGAAAATCCTGCCTCTTTCCAGGCTTCTCAATTACAAAGTGGATCACCCAGCACATACACCTATCTTCTCTGACAACCCAAGGGAGACCCTTGGAACACACTTCGTCCTTCTGCGATGAAACTTTTGCATGCAGGGTGTGCTGCATGTGGTGAACGGCATAATCCTCTAAATGCCCTCAGTAGGCCTAGGTGACTTTGGATGTTCCAAATGCCTAGCAATGCTCAGAGTAAATCTCTACTTTACTTCGGGCTGGGCCTAAAGTCCAGTTTCCGCGTCACTTAGAGAGACGTCAAGCTGGAGTCCCCCAACTGATTTGGAGCCCCGGGGGTTTCTTTCAGGGCAGCGTAGCTTTCCGTAACGTGGCAGACGCACATGGAACGAAAGCCTGCCAAGAACCGCGGTCCTGACGCTGCTTCAAACCTGTGGAATGCTAGCCCTAGAGAACACCTTAGTTCCCGGCCCTTTCAACTGCCTAGTGAGGGATGATCCCAGAGCTGTGTATCCCTTGATTGTGCTCAGAGGGCTTTGGGTACACAGCACAATTCCTTGGAAAGAAGTGCCCACGTGAGAGTCTTGAGAGCTGTGAGGCCTACTAAGGCTAAAGCCGTCCTATCTCTGGTAATGGGAAAATGTGCACCTTACCTCGAGACTAGAGGTCCCATTTAGTTGGCACTTGAGCGACAGTATGCTCCTGGGGTGAGCTCCCAGGAAGGAATCGCAAGCACCTGGTTTCTTTTGGAAAAACTCACTGCTCCTCAGAGGCATCTGTGGAGTGAATAGTACCCTGGTGGTGGGGTTGTCAGGCGGCTTGGAAGCTGCAACGAAGTTGCTTTGCAAAGGGGGAAAGTCGGGCTTCTCCCACATTCTCCAGGTGCCAACTTGACCCCACAGCGCATTGACCAGCACTCTCTGACTGACTACTGGAGACTTTCAGCCACACTGGGCCTTTCTAGGATCACACTTCGTTGGACGCGGGGGGTTTGGCATGCCATGAATAGCATTACCCGCTTAATGACTGAGTCAGGCCTAGGTGACTTTGGATCGTCCAAATGCCTCACAATTGTACCGGGTTTTCTGTACTTTCTGTCAGGCTGGACCTACAGTGTACCTGGCGTCACAATAGAGAGATGACAGGTAAGAGTTGCCAGGATGCACTTAAGGCTCAAGGATTCTTTCTCTGCTGTTCAGAGGGCCTCCACAGAGGGAGAGCCACGTTGACTGTAATACTGGCAAAAACGTTGTCCTGGAGCTGCCTTACAGCTGTAGAAATCAAGCTCTGCAAACGAGAAGCAGTTCATTGCCCTCCCCTCTGCAGAGAAAGAGTTGACCCCAACAGTTTGTTCTGTGTTGTGTGGCTCGGAAAACAAACAGGGGACTCACAGCGCACACGCTCTCCCACAGAAGGGAATTCATACGCGACTCTCTGAGGCCTACGGAAAGCCGTTAGAGGAGTTAAAGCACTCTATCGAGTCAGGGTTCATGGAGATGGCTGCACACAAAACCTCGCTCATAGGAAACACTCGTGCTTACCTTGAGGCTAGGGCTCACGTTTACTTCGCACTTTAGCTAGGGCAAGCGAGGGATGAGCTCCCAGCAAGGCACTGGAGACCACCTGGTTTCATAGGAGAAACTCTCTTTCTTCACTGAGGCATTCCTAGAGGTGACTAGAAGACGGGTAGCAGCAATGTCTTTCAGTCAGCCTGGAGGCCGCCACTATCTACCTTTGAAATGGGGAAAATCCTGCCTCTTTCCAGGCTTCTCAATTACAAAGTGGATCACCCAGCACATACACCTATCTTCTCTGACAACCCAAGGGAGACCCTTGGAACACACTTCGGCCTTCTGCGATGAAACTTTTGCATGCAGGGTGTGCTGCATGTGGTGAACGGCATAAACCTCTTAATGCCCTCAGTAGGCCTAGGTGACTTTGGATGTTCCAAATGCCTAGCAATGCTCAGAGTAAATCTCTACTTTACTTCGGGCTGGGCCTAAAGTCCAGTTTCCGCGTCACTTAGAGAGACGTCGAGCTGGAGTCCCCCAACTGATTTGGAGCCCCGGGGGTTTCTTTCATGGCAGCGTAGCTTTCCATAACGTGGCAGACGCACATGGAACGAAAGCCTGCCAAGAACCGCGGTCCTGAGGCTGCTTCAAACCTGTGGAATGCTAGCCCTAGAGAACACCTTAGTTCCTGGCCCTTTCAACTGCATAGAGAGGGATGATCCCAGAGCTGTTTATCCCTTGATTGTGCTCAGAGGGCTTTGGGTACACAGCACAATTCCTTGGAAAGAAGTGCCCACGTGAGAGTCTTGAGCGCTGTGAGGCCTACTAAGGCTAAAGCCGTCCATTGACTAAGACTTCCTGGAAACTGGTGCACACCTATCTCTGGTAATGGGAAAATGTGCACCTTACCTCGAGACTAGCGGTCCCATTGAGTTGGCACTTGAGCGACAGTATGCTCCTGGGGTGAGCTCCCAGGAAGGAATCGCAAGCACCTGGTTTCTTTTGGAAAAACTCACTGCTCCTCAGAGGCATCTGTGGAGTGAATAGTACCCTGGTGGTGGGGTTGTCAGGCGGCTTGGAAGCTGCAACGAAGTTGCTTTGCAAAGGGGGAAAGTCGGGCTTCTCCCACATTCTCCAGGTGCCAACTTGACCCCACAGCGCATTGACCAGCACTCTCTGACTGACTACTGGAGACTTTCAGCCACACTGGGCCTTTCTAGGATCACACTTCGTTGGACGCGGGGTGTTAGGCATGCCATGAATAGCATTACCCGCTTAATGACTGAGTCAGGCCTAGGTGACTTTGGATCGTCCAAATGCCTCACAATGGTACCGGGTTTTCTGTACTTTCTGTCAGGCTGGACCTACAGTGTACCTGGCGTCACAATAGAGAGATGACAGGTAAGAGTTGCCAGGATGCACTTAAGGCTCAAGGATTCTTTCACTGCCGTTCAGAGGGCCTCCACAGAGGGAGAGCCACGTTGACTGTAATACTGGCAAAAACGTTGTCCTGGAGCTGCCTTACAGCTGTAGAAATCAAGCTCTGCAAACGAGAAGCAGTTCATTGCCCTCCCCTCTGCAGAGAAAGAGTTGACCGCAACAGTTTGTTCTGTGTTGTGTGGCTCGGAAAACAAACAGGGGACTCACAGCGCACACGCTCTCCCACAGAAGGGAATTCATACGCGACTCTCTGAGGCCTACGGAAAGCCGTTAGAGGAGATAAAGCTCTCTATCGAGTCAGGGTTCATGGAGATGGCTGCACACAAAACCTCGCTCATAGGAAACACTCGTGCTTACCTTGAGGCTAGGGCTCACGTTTACTTCGCACTTTAGCTGGGGCAAGCGTGGGATGAGCTCCCAGAAAGGCACTCGAGACCACCTGGTTTCATAGGAGAAACTCTCTTTCTTCACTGAGGCATTCCTAGAGGTGACTAGAAGACGGGTAGCAGCAATGTCTTTCAGTCAGCCTGGAGGCCGCCACTATCTACCTTTGAAATGGGGAAAATCCTGCCTCTTTCCAGGCTTCTCAATTACAAAGTGGATCACCCAGCACATACACCTATCTTCTCTGACAACCCAAGGGAGACCCTTGGAACACACTTCGTCCTTCTGCGATGAAACTTTTGCATGCAGGGTGTGCTGCATGTGGTGAACGGCATAATCCTCTAAATGCCCTCAGTAGGCCTAGGTGACTTTGGATGTTCCAAATGCCTAGCAATGCTCAGAGTAAATCTCTACTTTACTTCGGGCTGGCCCTAAAGTCCAGTTTCCGCGTCACTTAGAGAGACGTCAAGCTGGAGTCCCCCAACTGATTTGGAGCCCCGGGGGTTTCCTTCAGGGCAGCGTAGCTTTCCATAACGTGGCAGACGCACATGGAACGAAAGCCTGCCAAGAACCGCGGTCCTGAGGCTGCTTCAAACCTGTGGAATGCTAGCCCTAGAGAACACCTTAGTTCCCGGCCCTTTCAACTGCCTAGTGAGGGATGATCCCAGAGCTGTGTATCCCTTGATTGTGCTCAGAGGGCTTTGGGTACACAGCACAATTCCTTGGAAAGAAGTGCCCACGTGAGAGTCTTGAGAGCTGTGAGGCCTACTAAGGCTAAAGCCGTCCTATCTCTGGTAATGGGAAAATGTGCACCTTACCTCGAGACTAGAGGTCCCATTTAGTTGGCACTTGAGCGACAGTATGCTCCTGGGGTGAGCTCCCAGGAAGGAATCGCAAGCACCTGGTTTCTTTTGGAAAAACTCACTGCTCCTCAGAGGCATCTGTGGAGTGAATAGTACCCTGGTGGTGGGGTTGTCAGGCGGCTTGGAAGCTGCAACGAAGTTGCTTTGCAAAGGGGGAAAGTCGGGCTTCTCCCACATTCTCCAGGTGCCAACTTGACCCCACAGCGCATTGACCAGCACTCTCTGACTGACTACTGGAGACTTTCAGCCACACTGGGCCTTTCTAGGATCACACTTCGTTGGACGCGGGGGGTTTGGCATGCCATGAATAGCATTACCCGCTTAATGACTGAGTCAGGCCTAGGTGACTTTGGATCGTCCAAATGCCTCACAATTGTACCGGGTTTTCTGTACTTTCTGTCAGGCTGGACCTACAGTGTACCTGGCGTCACAATAGAGAGATGACAGGTAAGAGTTGCCAGGATGCACTTAAGGCTCAAGGATTCTTTCTCTGCTGTTCAGAGGGCCTCCACAGAGGGAGAGCCACGTTGACTGTAATACTGGCAAAAACGTTGTCCTGGAGCTGCCTTACAGCTGTAGAAATCAAGCTCTGCAAACGAGAAGCAGTTCATTGCCCTCCCCTCTGCAGAGAAAGAGTTGACCCCAACAGTTTGTTCTGTGTTGTGTGGCTCGGAAAACAAACAGGGGACTCACAGCGCACACGCTCTCCCACAGAAGGGAATTCATACGCGACTCTCTGAGGCCTACGGAAAGCCGTTAGAGGAGTTAAAGCACTCTATCGAGTCAGGGTTCATGGAGATGGCTGCACACAAAACCTCGCTCATAGGAAACACTCGTGCTTACCTTGAGGCTAGGGCTCACGTTTACTTCGCACTTTAGCTGGGGCAAGCGTGGGATGAGCTCCCAGCAAGGCACTGGAGAGCACCTGGTTTCATAGGAGAAACTCTCTTTCTTCACTGAGGCATTCCTAGAGGTGACTAGAAGACGGGTAGCAGCAATGTCTTTCAGTCAGCCTGGAGGCCGCCACTATCTACTTTTCAAATGGGGAAAATCCTGCCTCTTTCCAGGCTTCTCAATTACAAAGTGGATCACCCAGCACATACACCTATCTTCTCTGACAACCCAAGGGAGACCCTAGGAACACACTTCGGCCTTCTGCGATGAAACTTTTGCATGCAGGGTGTGCTGCATGTGGTGAACGGCATAATCCTCTAAATGCCCTCAGTAGGCCTAGGTGACTTTGGATGTTCCAAATGCCTAGCAATGCTCAGAGTAAATCTCTACTTTACTTCGGGCTGGGCCTAAAGTCCAGTTTCCGCGTCACTTAGAGAGACGTCGAGCTGGAGTCCCCCAACTGATTTGGAGCCCCGAGGGTTTCTTTCAGGGCAGCGTAGCTTTCCATAACGTGGCAGACGCACATGGAACGAAAGCCTGCCAAGAACCGCGGTGCTGAGGCTGCTTCAAACCTGTGGAATGCTAGCCCTAGAGAACACCTTAGTTCCCGGCCCTTTCAACTGCATACTGAGGGATGTTCCCAGAGATGTGTATCCCTTGATTGTGCTCAGAAGGCTTTGGGTACACAGCGCACTTCCTTGGAAAGAAGTGCCCACGTGAGAGTCTTGAGCGCTGTGAGGCCTACTAAGGCTAAAGCCGTCCTATCTCTGGTAATGGGATAATGTGCACCTTACCTCGAGACTAGAGGTCGCATTTAGATGGCACTTGAGCGACAGTATGCTCCTGGGGTGAGCTCCCAGGAAGGAATCGCAAGCACCTGGTTTCTTTTGGAAACACTCACTGTTCCTCAGAGGCATCTGAGGAGTGAATAGTACCCTGGTGGTGGGGTTGTCAGGCGGCTTGGAAGCTGCAACGAAGTTGCTTTGCAAAGGGGGAAAGTTGGGCTTCTCCCACATTCTCCAGTTGCCAACTTGACCCCACAGCGCATTGACCAGCACTCTCTGACTGACTACTGGAGACTTTCAGCCACACTGGGCCTTTCTAGGATCACACTTCGTTGGACGCGGGGGGTTTGGCATGCCATGAATAGCATTACCCGCTTAATGACTGAGTCAGGCCTAGGTGACTTTGGATCGTCCAAATGCCTCACAATTGTACCGGGTTTTCTGTACTTTCTGTCAGGCTGGACCTACAGTGTACCTGGCGTCACAATAGAGAGATGACAGGTAAGAGTTGCCAGGATGCACTTAAGGCTCAAGGATTCTTTCACTGCCGTTCAGAGGGCCTCCACAGAGGGAGAGCCACGTTGACTGTAATACTGGCAAAAACGTTGTCCTGGAGCTGCCTTACAGCTGTAGAAATCAAGCTCTGCAAACGAGAAGCAGTTCATTGCCCTCCCCTCTGCAGAGAAAGAGTTGACCCCAACAGTTTGTTCTGTGTTGTGTGGCTCGGAAAACAAACAGGGGACTCACAGCGCACACGCTCTCCCACAGAAGGGAATTCATACGCGACTCTCTGAGGCCTACGGAAAGCCGTTAGAGGAGTTAAAGCACTCTATCGAGTCAGGGTTCATGGAGATGGCTGCACACAAAACCTCGCTCATAGGAAACACTCGTGCTTACCTTGAGGCTAGGGCTCACGTTTACTTCGCACTTTAGCTAGGGCAAGCGTGGGATGAGCTCCCAGCAAGGCACTGGAGAGCACCTGGTTTCATAGGAGAAACTCTCTTTCTTCACTGAGGCATTCCTAGAGGTGACTAGAAGACGGGTAGCAGCAATGTCTTTCAGTCAGCCTGGAGGCCGCCACTCTCTACTTTTCAAAAGGGGAAAATCCTGCCTCTTTCCAGGCTTCTCAATTACAAAGTGGATCACCCAGCACATACACCTATCTTCTCTGACAACCCAAGGGAGACCCTAGGAACACACTTCGGCCTTCTGCGATGAAACTTTTGCATGCAGGGTGTGCTGCATGTGGTGAACGGCATAATCCTCTAAATGCCCTCAGTAGGCCTAGGTGACTTTGGATGTTCCAAATGCCTAGCAATTCTCAGAGTAAATCTCTACTTTACTTCGGGCTGGGCCTAAAGTCCAGTTTCCGCGTCACTTAGAGAGACGTCGAGCTGGAGTCCCCCAACTGATTTGGAGCCCCGGGGGTTTCTTTCAGGGCAGCGTAGCTTTCCATAACGTGGCAGACGCACATGGAACGAACGCCTGCCCAGAACCGCGGTCCTGAGGCTGCTTCAAACCTGTGGAATGCTAGCCCTAGAGAACACCTTAGTTCCCGGCCCTTTCAACTGCATAGTGAGGGATGATCCCAGAGCTGTTTATCCCTTGATTGTGCTCAGAGGGCTTTGGGTACACAGCACAATTCCTTGGAAAGAAGTGCCCACGTGAGAGTCTTGAGCGCTGTGAGGCCTACTAAGGCTAAAGCCGTCCATTGACTAAGACTTCCTGGAAACTGGTGCACACCTATCTCTGGTAATGGGAAAATGTGCACCTTACCTCGAGACTAGCGGTCCCATTTAGTTGGCACTTGAGCGACAGTATGCTCCTGGGGTGAGCTCCCAGGAAGGAATCGCAAGCACCTGGTTTCTTTTGGAAAAACTCACTGCTCCTCAGAGGCATCTGTGGAGTGAATAGTACCCTGGTGGTGGGGTTGTCAGGCGGCTTGGAAGCTGCCACGAAGTTGCTTTGCAAAGGGGGAAAGTCGGGCTTCTCCCACATTCTCCATTTGCCAACTTGACCCACAGCGCATTGAACAGCACTCTCTGACTGACTACTGGAGACTTTCAGCCACACTGGGCCTTTCTAGGATCACACTTCGTTGGACGCGGGGGGTTTGGCATGCCATGAATAGCATTACCCGCTTAATGACTGAGTCAGGCCTAGGTGACTTTGGATCGTCCAAATGCCTCACAATTGTACCGGGTTTTCTGTACTTTCTGTCAGGCTGGACCTACAGTGTACCTGGCGTCACAATAGAGAGATGACAGGTAAGAGTTGCCAGGATGCACTTAAGGCTCAAGGATTCTTTCACTGCCGTTCAGAGGGCCTCCACAGAGGGAGAGCCACGTTGACTGTAATACTGGCAAAAACGTTGTCCTGGAGCTGCCTTACAGCTGTAGAAATCAAGCTCTGCAAACGAGAAGCAGTTCATTGCCCTCCCCTCTGCAGAGAAAGAGTTGACCGCAACAGTTTGTTCTGTGTTGTGTGGCTCGGAAAACAAACAGGGGACTCACAGCGCACACGCTCTGCCACAGAAGGGAATTCATACGCGACTCTCTGAGGCCTACGGAAAGCCGTTAGAGGAGTTAAAGCACTCTATCGAGTCAGGGTTCATGGAGATGGCTGCACACAAAACCTCGCTCATAAGAAACACTCGTGCTTACCTTGAGGCTAGGGCTCACGTTTACTTCGCACTTTAGCTGGGGCAAGCGTGGGATGAGCTCCCAGCAAGGCACTGGAGAGCACCTGGTTTCATAGGAGAAACTCTCTTTCTTCACTGAGGCATTCCTAGAGGTGACTAGAAGACGGGTAGCAGCAATGTCTTTCAGTCAGCCTGGAGGCCGCCACTATCTACTTTTCAAATGGGGAAAATCCTGCCTCTTTCCAGGCTTCTCAATTACAAAGTGGATCACCCAGCACATACAACTATCTTCTCTGACAACCCAAGGGAGACCCTAGGAACACACTTCGGCCTTCTGCGATGAAACTTTTGCATGCAGGGTGTGCTGCATGTGGTGAACAGCATAATCCTCTAAATGCCCTCAGTAGGCCTAGGTGACTTTGGATGTTCCAAATGCCTAGCAATGCTCAGAGTAAATCTCTACTTTACTTCGGGCTGGGCCTAAAGTCCAGTTTCCGCGTCACTTAGAGAGACGTCGAGCTGGAGTCCCCCTACTGATTTGGAGCCCCGGGGGTTTCTTTCAGGGCAGCGTAGCTTTCCATAACGTGGCAGACGCACATGGAACGAAAGCCTGCCAAGAACCGCGGTCCTGAGGCTGCTTCAAACCTGTGGAATGCTAGCCCTAGAGAACACCTTAGTTCCCCGCCCTTTCAACTGCATAGTGAGGGATGTTCCCAGAGCTGTGTATCCCTTGATTGTGCTCAGAAGGCTTTGGGTACACAGCGCACTTCCTTGGAAAGAAGTGCCCACGTGAGAGTCTTGAGCGCTGTGAGGCCTACTAAGGCTAAAGCCGTCCTATCTCTGGTAATGGGAAAATGTGCACCTTACCTCGAGACTAGAGGTCCCATTTAGTTGGCACTTGAGCGACAGTATGCTCCTGGGGTGAGCTCCCAGGAAGGAATCGCAAGCACCTGGTTTCTTTTGGGAAAACTCACTGCTCCTCAGAGGCATCTGTGGAGTGAATAGTACCCTGGTGGTGGGGTTGTCAGGCGGCTTGGAAGCTGCCACGAAGTTGCTTTGCAAAGGAGGAAAGTCGGGCTTCTCCCACATTCTCCATTTGCCAACTTGACCCCACAGCGCATTGAACAGCACTCTCTGACTGACTACTGGAGACTTTCAGCCACACTGGGCCTTTCTTGGATCACACTTCGTTGGACGCGGGGGGTTTGGCATGCCATGAATAGCATTACCCGCTTAATGACTGAGTCAGGCCTAGGTGACTTTGGATCGTCCAAATGCCTCACAATTGTACCGGGTTTTCTGTACTTTCTGTCAGGCTGGACCTACAGTGTACCTGGCGTCACAATAGAGAGATGACAGGTAAGAGTTGCCAGGATGCACTTAAGGCTCAAGGATTCTTTCACTGCCGTTCAGAGGGCCTCCACAGAGGGAGAGCCACGTTGACTGTAATACTGGCAAAAACGTTGTCCTGGAGCTGCCTTACAGCTGTAGAAATCAAGCTCTGCAAACGAGAAGCAGTTCATTGCCCTCCCCTCTGCAGAGAAAGAGTTGACCGCAACAGTGTGTTCTGTGTTGTGTGGCTCGGAAAACAAACAGGGGACTCACAGCGCACACGCTCTCCCACAGAAGGGAATTCATACGCGACTCTCTGAGGCCTACGGAAAGCCGTTAGAGGAGATAAAGCACTCTATCGAGTCAGGGTTCATGGAGATGGCTGCACACAAAACCTCGCTCATAGGAAACACTCGTGCTTACCTTGAGGCTAGGGCTCACGTTTACTTCGCACTTTAGCTGGGGCAAGCGTGGGATGAGCTCCCAGAAAGGCACTCGAGACCACCTGGTTTCATAGGAGAAACTCTCTTTCTTCACTGAGGCATTCCTAGAGGTGACTAGAAGACGGGTAGCAGCAATGTCTTTCAGTCAGCCTGGAGGCCGCCACTATCTACCTTTGAAATGGGGAAAATCCTGCCTCTTTCCAGGCTTCTCAATTACAAAGTGGATCACCCAGCACATACACCTATCTTCTCTGACAACCCAAGGGAGACGCTAGGAACACACTTCGGCCTTCTGCGATGAAACTTTTGCATGCAGGGTGTGCTGCATGTGGTGAACGGCATAATCCTCTAAATGCCCTCAGTAGGCCTAGGTGACTTTGGATGTTCCAAATGCCTAGCAATGCTCAGAGTAAATCTCTACTTTACTTCGGGCTGGGCCTAAAGTCCAGTTTCCGCGTCACTTAGAGAGACGTCAAGCTGGAGTCCCCCAACTGATTTGGAGCCCCGGGGGTTTCTTTCAGGGCAGCGTAGCTTTCCATAACGTGGCAGACGCACATGGAACGAAAGCCTGCCAAGAACCGCGGTCCTGAGGCTGCTTCAAACCTGTGGAATGCTAGCCCTAGAGAACACCTTAGTTCCCGGCCCTTTCAACTGCCTAGAGAGGGATGATCCCAGAGCTGTGTATCCCTTGATTGTGCTCAGAGGGCTTTGGGTACACAGCACAATTCCTTGGAAAGAAGTGCCCACGTGAGAGTCTTGAGCGCTGTGAGGCCTACTAAGGCTAAAGCCGTCCTATCTCTGGTAATGGGATAATGTGCACCTTACCTCGAGACTAGAGGTCGCATTTAGATGGCACTTGAGCGACAGTATGCTCCTGGGGTGAGCTCCCAGGAAGGAATCGCAAGCACCTGGTTTCTTTTGGAAACACTCACTGCTCCTCAGAGGCATCTGTGGAGTGAATAGTACCCTGGTGGTGGGGTTGTCAGGCGGCTTGGAAGCTGCAACGAAGTTGCTTTGCAAAGGGGGAAAGTCGGGCTTCTCCCACATTCTCCAGTTGCCAACTTGACCCCACAGCGCATTGACCAGCACTCTCTGACTGACTACTGGAGACTTTCAGCCACACTGGGCCTTTCTAGGATCACACTTCGTTGGACGCGGGGGGTTTGGCATGCCATGAATAGCATTACCCGCTTAATGACTGAGTCAGGCCTAGGTGACTTTGGATCGTCCAAATGCCTCACAATTGTACCGGGTTTTCTGTACTTTCTGTCAGGCTGGACCTACAGTGTACCTGGCGTCACAATAGAGAGATGACAGGTAAGAGTTGCCAGGATGCACTTAAGGCTCAAGGATTCTTTCACTGCCGTTCAGAGGGCCTCCACAGAGGGAGAGCCACGTTGACTGTAATACTGGCAAAAACGTTGTCCTGGAGCTGCCTTACAGCTGTAGAAATCAAGCTCTGCAAACGAGAAGCAGTTCATTGCCCTCCCCTCTGCAGAGAAAGAGTTGACCGCAACAGTTTGTTCTGTGTTGTGTGGCTCGGAAAACAAACAGGGGACTCACAGCGCACACGCTCTCCCACAGAAGGGAATTCATACGCGACTCTCTGAGGCCTACGGAAAGCCGTTAGAGGAGTTAAAGCACTCTATCGAGTCAGGGTTCATGGAGATGGCTGCACACAAAACCTCGCTCATAGGAAACACTCGTGCTTACCTTGAGGCTAGGGCTCACGTTTACTTCGCACTTTAGCTAGGGCAAGCGTGGGATGAGCTCCCAGCAAGGCACTGGAGAGCACCTGGTTTCATAGGAGAAACTCTCTTTCTTCACTGAGGCATTCCTAGAGGTGACTAGAAGACGGGTAGCAGCAATGTCTTTCAGTCAGCCTGGAGGCCGCCACTCTCTACTTTTCAAATGGGGAAAATCCTGCCTCTTTCCAGGCTTCTCAATTACAAAGTGGATCACCCAGCACATACACCTATCTTCTCTGACAACCCAAGGGAGACCCTAGGAACACACTTCGGCCTTCTGCGATGAAACTTTTGCATGCAGGGTGTGCTGCATGTGGTGAACGGCATAATCCTCTAAATGCCCTCAGTAGGCCTAGGTGACTTTGGATGTTCCAAATGCCTAGCAATGCTCAGAGTAAATCTCTACTTTACTTCGGGCTGGGCCTAAAGTCCAGTTTCCGCGTCACTTAGAGAGACGTCGAGCTGGAGTCCCCCAACTGATTTGGAGCCCCGGGGGTTTCTTTCAGGGCAGCGTAGCTTTCCATAACGTGGCAGACGCACATGGAACGAAAGCCTGCCCAGAACCGCGGTCCTGAGGCTGCTTCAAACCTGTGGAATGCTAGCCCTAGAGAACACCTTAGTTCCCGGCCCTTTCAACTGCATAGTGAGGGATGATCCCAGAGCTGTTTATCCCTTGATTGTGCTCAGAGGGCTTTGGGTACACAGCACAATTCCTTGGAAAGAAGTGCCCACGTGAGAGTCTTGAGCGCTGTGAGGCCTACTAAGGCTAAAGCCGTCCATTGACTAAGACTTCCTGGAAACTGGTGCACACCTATCTCTGGTAATGGGAAAATGTGCACCTTACCTCGAGACTAGAGGTCCCATTTAGTTGGCACTTGAGCGACAGTATGCTCCTGGGGTGAGCTCCCAGGAAGGAATCGCAAGCACCTGGTTTCTTTTGGGAAAACTCACTGCTCCTCAGAGGCATCTGTGGAGTGAATAGTACCCTGGTGGTGGGGTTGTCAGGCGGCTTGGAAGCTGCCACGAAGTTGCTTTGCAAAGGAGGAAAGTCGGGCTTCTCCCACATTCTCCATTTGCCAACTTGACCCCACAGCGCATTGAACAGCACTCTCTGACTGACTACTGGAGACTTTCAGCCACACTGGGCCTTTCTTGGATCACACTTCGTTGGACGCGGGGGGTTTGGCATGCCATGAATAGCATTACCCGCTTAATGACTGAGTCAGGCCTAGGTGACTTTGGATCGTCCAAATGCCTCACAATTGTACCGGGTTTTCTGTACTTTCTGTCAGGCTGGACCTACAGTGTACCTGGCGTCACAATAGAGAGATGACAGG
This sequence comes from Mesoplodon bidens, assembly GCF_964165515.1. Taxonomy (NCBI): domain Eukaryota; kingdom Metazoa; phylum Chordata; class Mammalia; order Artiodactyla; family Ziphiidae; genus Mesoplodon; species Mesoplodon bidens. The sequence goes on along the minus strand of NW_027671792.1, from coordinate 302,282 downwards.
TAAGAGTTGCCAGGATGCACTTAAGGCTCAAGGATTCTTTCACTGCCGTTCAGAGGGCCTCCACAGAGGGAGAGCCACGTTGACTGTAATACTGGCAAAAACGTTGTCCTGGAGCTGCCTTACAGCTGTAGAAATCAAGCTCTGCAAACGAGAAGCAGTTCATTGCCCTCCCCTCTGCAGAGAAAGAGTTGACCGCAACAGTTTGTTCTGTGTTGTGTGGCTCGGAAAACAAACAGGGGACTCACAGCGCACACGCTCTCCCACAGAAGGGAATTCATACGCGACTCTCTGAGGCCTACGGAAAGCCGTTAGAGGAGATAAAGCACTCTATCGAGTCAGGGTTCATGGAGATGGCTGCACACAAAACCTCGCTCATAGGAAACACTCGTGCTTACCTTGAGGCTAGGGCTCACGTTTACTTCGCACTTTAGCTGGGGCAAGCGTGGGATGAGCTCCCAGAAAGGCACTCGAGACCACCTGGTTTCATAGGAGAAACTCTCTTTCTTCACTGAGGCATTCCTAGAGGTGACTAGAAGACGGGTAGCAGCAATGTCTTTCAGTCAGCCTGGAGGCCGCCACTATCTACCTTTGAAATGGGGAAAATCCTGCCTCTTTCCAGGCTTCTCAATTACAAAGTGGATCACCCAGCACATACACCTATCTTCTCTGACAACCCAAGGGAGACCCTAGGAACACACTTCGGCCTTCTGCGATGAAACTTTTGCATGCAGGGTGTGCTGCATGTGGTGAACGGCATAATCCTCTAAATGCCCTCAGTAGGCCTAGGTGACTTTGGATGTTCCAAATGCCTAGCAATGCTCAGAGTAAATCTCTACTTTACTTCGGGCTGGGCCTAAAGTCCAGTTTCCGCGTCACTTAGAGAGACGTCAAGCTGGAGTCCCCCAACTGATTTGGAGCCCCGGGGGTTTCTTTCAGGGCAGCGTAGCTTTCCATAACGTGGCAGACGCACATGGAACGAAAGCCTGCCAAGAACCGCGGTCCTGAGGCTGCTTCAAACCTGTGGAATGCTAGCCCTAGAGAACACCTTAGTTCCCGGCCCTTTCAACTGCCTAGTGAGGGATGATCCCAGAGCTGTGTATCCCTTGATTGTGCTCAGAGGGCTTTGGGTACACAGCACAATTCCTTGGAAAGAAGTGCCCACGTGAGAGTCTTGAGCGCTGTGAGGCCTACTAAGGCTAAAGCCGTCCTATCTCTGGTAATGGGAAAATGTGCACCTTACCTCGAGACTAGCGGTCCCATTTAGTTGGCACTTGAGCGACAGTATGCTCCTGGGGTGAGCTCCCAGGAAGGAATCGCAAGCACCTGGTTTCTTTTGGGAAAACTCACTGCTCCTCAGAGGCATCTGTGGAGTGAATAGTACCCTGGTGGTGGGGTTGTCAGGCGGCTTGGAAGCTGCAACGAAGTTGCTTTGCAAAGGGGGAAAGTCGGGCTTCTCCCACATTCTCCAGGTGCCAACTTGACCCCACAGCGCATTGACCAGCACTCTCTGACTGACTACTGGAGACTTTCAGCCACACTGGGCCTTTCTAGGATCACACTTCGTTGGACGCGGGGTGTTAGGCATGCCATGAATAGCATTACCCGCTTAATGACTGAGTCAGGCCTAGGTGACTTTGGATCGTCCAAATGCCTCACAATTGTACCGGGTTTTCTGTACTTTCTGTCAGGCTGGACCTACAGTGTACCTGGCGTCACAATAGAGAGATGACAGGTAAGAGTTGCCAGGATGCACTTAAGGCTCAAGGATTCTTTCACTGCCGTTCAGAGGGCCTCCACAGAGGGAGAGCCACGTTGACTGTAATACTGGCAAAAACGTTGTCCTGGAGCTGCCTTACAGCTGTAGAAATCAAGCTCTGCAAACGAGAAGCAGTTCATTGCCCTCCCCTCTGCAGAGAAAGAGTTGACCGCAACAGTTTGTTCTGTGTTGTGTGGCTCGGAAAACAAACAGGGGACTCACAGCGCACACGCTCTCCCACAGAAGGGAATTCATACGCGACTCTCTGAGGCCTACGGAAAGCCGTTAGAGGAGATAAAGCACTCTATCGAGTCAGGGTTCATGGAGATGGCTGCACACAAAACCTCGCTCATAGGAAACACTCGTGCTTACCTTGAGGCTAGGGCTCACGTTTACTTCGCACTTTAGCTAGGGCAAGCGTGGGATGAGCTCCCAGCAAGGCACTGGAGAGCACCTGGTTTCATAGGAGAAACTCTCTTTCTTCACTGAGGCATTCCTAGAGGTGACTAGAAGACGGGTAGCAGCAATGTCTTTCAGTCAGCCTGGAGGCCGCCACTATCTACTTTTCAAATGGGGAAAATCCTGCCTCTTTCCAGGCTTCTCAATTACAAAGTGGATCACCCAGCACATACACCTATCTTCTCTGACAACCCAAGGGAGACCCTAGGAACACACTTCGGCCTTCTGCGATGAAACTTTTGCATGCAGGGTGTGCTGCATGTGGTGAACGGCATAATCCTCTAAATGCCCTCAGTAGGCCTAGGTGACTTTGGATGTTCCAAATGCCTAGCAATGCTCAGAGTAAATCTCTACTTTACTTCGGGCTGGGCCTAAAGTCCAGTTTCCGCGTCACTTAGAGAGACGTCGAGCTGGAGTCCCCCAACTGATTTGGAGCCCCGGGGGTTTCTTTCAGGGCAGCGTAGCTTTCCATAACGTGGCAGACGCACATGGAACGAACGCCTGCCCAGAACCGCGGTCCTGAGGCTGCTTCAAACCTGTGGAATGCTAGCCCTAGAGAACACCTTAGTTCCCGGCCCTTTCAACTGCATAGTGAGGGATGATCCCAGAGCTGTTTATCCCTTGATTGTGCTCAGAGGGCTTTGGGTACACAGCACAATTCCTTGGAAAGAAGTGCCCACGTGAGAGTCTTGAGCGCTGTGAGGCCTACTAAGGCTAAAGCCGTCCATTGACTAAGACTTCCTGGAAACTGGTGCACACCTATCTCTGGTAATGGGAAAATGTGCACCTTACCTCGAGACTAGCGGTCCCATTTAGTTGGCACTTGAGCGACAGTATGCTCCTGGGGTGAGCTCCCAGGAAGGAATCGCAAGCACCTGGTTTCTTTTGGAAAAACTCACTGCTCCTCAGAGGCATCTGTGGAGTGAATAGTACCCTGGTGGTGGGGTTGTCAGGCGGCTTGGAAGCTGCCACGAAGTTGCTTTGCAAAGGGGGAAAGTCGGGCTTCTCCCACATTCTCCATTTGCCAACTTGACCCCACAGCGCATTGAACAGCACTCTCTGACTGACTACTGGAGACTTTCAGCCACACTGGGCCTTTCTTGGATCACACTTCGTTGGACGCGGGGGGTTTGGCATGCCATGAATAGCATTACCCGCTTAATGACTGAGTCAGGCCTAGGTGACTTTGGATCGTCCAAATGCCTCACAATTGTACCGGGTTTTCTGTACTTTCTGTCAGGCTGGACCTACAGTGTACCTGGCGTCACAATAGAGAGATGACAGGTAAGAGTTGCCAGGATGCACTTAAGGCTCAAGGATTCTTTCACTGCCGTTCAGAGGGCCTCCACAGAGGGAGAGCCACGTTGACTGTAATACTGGCAAAAACGTTGTCCTGGAGCTGCCTTACAGCTGTAGAAATCAAGCTCTGCAAACGAGAAGCAGTTCATTGCCCTCCCCTCTGCAGAGAAAGAGTTGACCGCAACAGTTTGTTCTGTGTTGTGTGGCTCGGAAAACAAACAGGGGACTCACAGCGCACACGCTCTCCCACAGAAGGGAATTCATACGCGACTCTCTGAGGCCTACGGAAAGCCGTTAGAGGAGTTAAAGCACTCTATCGAGTCAGGGTTCATGGAGATGGCTGCACACAAAACCTCGCTCATAGGAAACACTCGTGCTTACCTTGAGGCTAGGGCTCACGTTTACTTCGCACTTTAGCTGGGGCAAGCGTGGGATGAGCTCCCAGCAAGGCACTGGAGAGCACCTGGTTTCATAGGAGAAACTCTCTTTCTTCACTGAGGCATTCCTAGAGGTGACTAGAAGACGGGTAGCAGCAATGTCTTTCAGTCAGCCTGGAGGCCGCCACTATCTACTTTTCAAATGGGGAAAATCCTGCCTCTTTCCAGGCTTCTCAATTACAAAGTGGATCACCCAGCACATACAACTATCTTCTCTGACAACCCAAGGGAGACCCTAGGAACACACTTCGGCCTTCTGCGATGAAACTTTTGCATGCAGGGTGTGCTGCATGTGGTGAACAGCATAATCCTCTAAATGCCCTCAGTAGGCCTAGGTGACTTTGGATGTTCCAAATGCCTAGCAATGCTCAGAGTAAATCTCTACTTTACTTCGGGCTGGGCCTAAAGTCCAGTTTCCGCGTCACTTAGAGAGACGTCGAGCTGGAGTCCCCCTACTGATTTGGAGCCCCGGGGGTTTCTTTCAGGGCAGCGTAGCTTTCCATAACGTGGCAGACGCACATGGAACGAAAGCCTGCCAAGAACCGCGGTCCTGAGGCTGCTTCAAACCTGTGGAATGCTAGCCCTAGAGAACACCTTAGTTCCCCGCCCTTTCAACTGCATAGTGAGGGATGTTCCCAGAGCTGTGTATCCCTTGATTGTGCTCAGAAGGCTTTGGGTACACAGCGCACTTCCTTGGAAAGAAGTGCCCACGTGAGAGTCTTGAGCGCTGTGAGGCCTACTAAGGCTAAAGCCGTCCTATCTCTGGTAATGGGAAAATGTGCACCTTACCTCGAGACTAGAGGTCCCATTTAGTTGGCACTTGAGCGACAGTATGCTCCTGGGGTGAGCTCCCAGGAAGGAATCGCAAGCACCTGGTTTCTTTTGGGAAAACTCACTGCTCCTCAGAGGCATCTGTGGAGTGAATAGTACCCTGGTGGTGGGGTTGTCAGGCGGCTTGGAAGCTGCCACGAAGTTGCTTTGCAAAGGAGGAAAGTCGGGCTTCTCCCACATTCTCCATTTGCCAACTTGACCCCACAGCGCATTGAACAGCACTCTCTGACTGACTACTGGAGACTTTCAGCCACACTGGGCCTTTCTTGGATCACACTTCGTTGGACGCGGGGGGTTTGGCATGCCATGAATAGCATTACCCGCTTAATGACTGAGTCAGGCCTAGGTGACTTTGGATCGTCCAAATGCCTCACAATTGTACCGGGTTTTCTGTACTTTCTGTCAGGCTGGACCTACAGTGTACCTGGCGTCACAATAGAGAGATGACAGGTAAGAGTTGCCAGGATGCACTTAAGGCTCAAGGATTCTTTCACTGCCGTTCAGAGGGCCTCCACAGAGGGAGAGCCACGTTGACTGTAATACTGGCAAAAACGTTGTCCTGGAGCTGCCTTACAGCTGTAGAAATCAAGCTCTGCAAACGAGAAGCAGTTCATTGCCCTCCCCTCTGCAGAGAAAGAGTTGACCGCAACAGTTTGTTCTGTGTTGTGTGGCTCGGAAAACAAACAGGGGACTCACAGCGCACACGCTCTCCCACAGAAGGGAATTCATACGCGACTCTCTGAGGCCTACGGAAAGCCGTTAGAGGAGATAAAGCACTCTATCGAGTCAGGGTTCATGGAGATGGCTGCACACAAAACCTCGCTCATAGGAAACACTCGTGCTTACCTTGAGGCTAGGGCTCACGTTTACTTCGCACTTTAGCTAGGGCAAGCGTGGGATGAGCTCCCAGCAAGGCACTGGAGAGCACCTGGTTTCATAGGAGAAACTCTCTTTCTTCACTGAGGCATTCCTAGAGGTGACTAGAAGACGGGTAGCAGCAATGTCTTTCAGTCAGCCTGGAGGCCGCCACTATCTACTTTTCAAATGGGGAAAATCCTGCCTCTTTCCAGGCTTCTCAATTACAAAGTGGATCACCCAGCACATACACCTATCTTCTCTGACAACCCAAGGGAGACCCTAGGAACACACTTCGGCCTTCTGCGATGAAACTTTTGCATGCAGGGTGTGCTGCATGTGGTGAACGGCATAATCCTCTAAATGCCCTCAGTAGGCCTAGGTGACTTTGGATGTTCCAAATGCCTAGCAATGCTCAGAGTAAATCTCTACTTTACTTCGGGCTGGGCCTAAAGTCCAGTTTCCGCGTCACTTAGAGAGACGTCGAGCTGGAGTCCCCCAACTGATTTGGAGCCCCGGGGGTTTCTTTCAGGGCAGCGTAGCTTTCCATAACGTGGCAGACGCACATGGAACGAACGCCTGCCCAGAACCGCGGTCCTGAGGCTGCTTCAAACCTGTGGAATGCTAGCCCTAGAGAACACCTTAGTTCCCGGCCCTTTCAACTGCATAGTGAGGGATGATCCCAGAGCTGTTTATCCCTTGATTGTGCTCAGAGGGCTTTGGGTACACAGCACAATTCCTTGGAAAGAAGTGCCCACGTGAGAGTCTTGAGCGCTGTGAGGCCTACTAAGGCTAAAGCCGTCCATTGACTAAGACTTCCTGGAAACTGGTGCACACCTATCTCTGGTAATGGGAAAATGTGCACCTTACCTCGAGACTAGCGGTCCCATTTAGTTGGCACTTGAGCGACAGTATGCTCCTGGGGTGAGCTCCCAGGAAGGAATCGCAAGCACCTGGTTTCTTTTGGAAAAACTCACTGCTCCTCAGAGGCATCTGTGGAGTGAATAGTACCCTGGTGGTGGGGTTGTCAGGCGGCTTGGAAGCTGCCACGAAGTTGCTTTGCAAAGGGGGAAAGTCGGGCTTCTCCCACATTCTCCATTTGCCAACTTGACCCACAGCGCATTGAACAGCACTCTCTGACTGACTACTGGAGACTTTCAGCCACACTGGGCCTTTCTTGGATCACACTTCGTTGGACGCGGGGGGTTTGGCATGCCATGAATAGCATTACCCGCTTAATGACTGAGTCAGGCCTAGGTGACTTTGGATCGTCCAAATGCCTCACAATTGTACCGGGTTTTCTGTACTTTCTGTCAGGCTGGACCTACAGTGTACCTGGCGTCACAATAGAGAGATGACAGGTAAGAGTTGCCAGGATGCACTTAAGGCTCAAGGATTCTTTCACTGCCGTTCAGAGGGCCTCCACAGAGGGAGAGCCACGTTGACTGTAATACTGGCAAAAACGTTGTCCTGGAGCTGCCTTACAGCTGTAGAAATCAAGCTCTGCAAACGAGAAGCAGTTCATTGCCCTCCCCTCTGCAGAGAAAGAGTTGACCGCAACAGTTTGTTCTGTGTTGTGTGGCTCGGAAAACAAACAGGGGACTCACAGCGCACACGCTCTCCCACAGAAGGGAATTCATACGCGACTCTCTGAGGCCTACGGAAAGCCGTTAGAGGAGTTAAAGCACTCTATCGAGTCAGGGTTCATGGAGATGGCTGCACACAAAACCTCGCTCATAGGAAACACTCGTGCTTACCTTGAGGCTAGGGCTCACGTTTACTTCGCACTTTAGCTGGGGCAAGCGTGGGATGAGCTCCCAGCAAGGCACTGGAGAGCACCTGGTTTCATAGGAGAAACTCTCTTTCTTCACTGAGGCATTCCTAGAGGTGACTAGAAGACGGGTAGCAGCAATGTCTTTCAGTCAGCCTGGAGGCCGCCACTATCTACTTTTCAAATGGGGAAAATCCTGCCTCTTTCCAGGCTTCTCAATTACAAAGTGGATCACCCAGCACATACAACTATCTTCTCTGACAACCCAAGGGAGACCCTAGGAACACACTTCGGCCTTCTGCGATGAAACTTTTGCATGCAGGGTGTGCTGCATGTGGTGAACAGCATAATCCTCTAAATGCCCTCAGTAGGCCTAGGTGACTTTGGATGTTCCAAATGCCTAGCAATGCTCAGAGTAAATCTCTACTTTACTTCGGGCTGGGCCTAAAGTCCAGTTTCCGCGTCACTTAGAGAGACGTCGAGCTGGAGTCCCCCTACTGATTTGGAGCCCCGGGGGTTTCTTTCAGGGCAGCGTAGCTTTCCATAACGTGGCAGACGCACATGGAACGAAAGCCTGCCAAGAACCGCGGTCCTGAGGCTGCTTCAAACCTGTGGAATGCTAGCCCTAGAGAACACCTTAGTTCCCCGCCCTTTCAACTGCATAGTGAGGGATGTTCCCAGAGCTGTGTATCCCTTGATTGTGCTCAGAAGGCTTTGGGTACACAGCGCACTTCCTTGGAAAGAAGTGCCCACGTGAGAGTCTTGAGCGCTGTGAGGCCTACTAAGGCTAAAGCCGTCCTATCTCTGGTAATGGGAAAATGTGCACCTTACCTCGAGACTAGAGGTCCCATTTAGTTGGCACTTGAGCGACAGTATGCTCCTGGGGTGAGCTCCCAGGAAGGAATCGCAAGCACCTGGTTTCTTTTGGGAAAACTCACTGCTCCTCAGAGGCATCTGTGGAGTGAATAGTACCCTGGTGGTGGGGTTGTCAGGCGGCTTGGAAGCTGCCACGAAGTTGCTTTGCAAAGGAGGAAAGTCGGGCTTCTCCCACATTCTCCATTTGCCAACTTGACCCCACAGCGCATTGAACAGCACTCTCTGACTGACTACTGGAGACTTTCAGCCACACTGGGCCTTTCTTGGATCACACTTCGTTGGACGCGGGGGGTTTGGCATGCCATGAATAGCATTACCCGCTTAATGACTGAGTCAGGCCTAGGTGACTTTGGATCGTCCAAATGCCTCACAATTGTACCGGGTTTTCTGTACTTTCTGTCAGGCTGGACCTACAGTGTACCTGGCGTCACAATAGAGAGATGACAGGTAAGAGTTGCCAGGATGCACTTAAGGCTCAAGGATTCTTTCACTGCCGTTCAGAGGGCCTCCACAGAGGGAGAGCCACGTTGACTGTAATACTGGCAAAAACGTTGTCCTGGAGCTGCCTTACAGCTGTAGAAATCAAGCTCTGCAAACGAGAAGCAGTTCATTGCCCTCCCCTCTGCAGAGAAAGAGTTGACCGCAACAGTTTGTTCTGTGTTGTGTGGCTCGGAAAACAAACAGGGGACTCACAGCGCACACGCTCTCCCACAGAAGGGAATTCATACGCGACTCTCTGAGGCCTACGGAAAGCCGTTAGAGGAGATAAAGCACTCTATCGAGTCAGGGTTCATGGAGATGGCTGCACACAAAACCTCGCTCATAGGAAACACTCGTGCTTACCTTGAGGCTAGGGCTCACGTTTACTTCGCACTTTAGCTAGGGCAAGCGTGGGATGAGCTCCCAGCAAGGCACTGGAGAGCACCTGGTTTCATAGGAGAAACTCTCTTTCTTCACTGAGGCATTCCTAGAGGTGACTAGAAGACGGGTAGCAGCAATGTCTTTCAGTCAGCCTGGAGGCCGCCACTATCTACTTTTCAAATGGGGAAAATCCTGCCTCTTTCCAGGCTTCTCAATTACAAAGTGGATCACCCAGCACATACAACTATCTTCTCTGACAACCCAAGGGAGACCCTAGGAACACACTTCGGCCTTCTGCGATGAAACTTTTGCATGCAGGGTGTGCTGCATGTGGTGAACAGCATAATCCTCTAAATGCCCTCAGTAGGCCTAGGTGACTTTGGATGTTCCAAATGCCTAGCAATGCTCAGAGTAAATCTCTACTTTACTTCGGGCTGGGCCTAAAGTCCAGTTTCCGCGTCACTTAGAGAGACATCAAGCTGGAGTCCCCCAACTGATTTGGAGCCCCGGGGGTTTCTTTCAGGGCAGCGTAGCTTTCCATAACGTGGCAGACGCACATGGAACGAAAGCCTGCCAAGAACCGCGGTCCTGAGGCTGCTTCAAACCTGTGGAATGCTAGCCCTAGAGAACACCTTAGTTCCCGGCCCTTTCAACTGCATAGTGAGGGATGATCCCAGAGCTGTGTATCCCTTGATTGTGCTCAGAGGGCTTTGGGTACACAGCACAATTCCTTGGAAAGAAGTGCCCACGTGAGAGTCTTGAGCGCTGTGAGGCCTACTAAGTCTAAAGCCGTCCTATCTCTGGTAATGGGAAAATGTGCACCTTACCTCTAGACTAGAGGTCCCATTTAGTTGGCACTTGAGCGACAGTATGCTCCTGGGATGAGCTCCCAGGAAGGAATCGCAAGCACCTGGTTTCTTTTGGAAAAACTCACTGCTCCTCAGAGGCATCTGTGGAGTGAATAGTACCCTGGTGGTGGGGTTGTCAGGCGGCTTGGAAGCTGCAACGAAGTTGCTTTGCAAAGGGGGAAAGTCGGGCTTCTCCCACATTCTCCAGGTGCCAACTTGACCCCACAGCGCATTGACCAGCACTCTCTGACTGACTACTGGAGACTTTCAGCCACACTGGGCCTTTCTAGGATCACACTTCGTTGGACGCGGGGTGTTAGGCATGACATGAATAGCATTACCCGCTTAATGACTGAGTCAGGCCTAGGTGACTTTGGATCGTCCAATTGCCTCACAATTGTACCGGGGTTTCTGTACTTTCTGTCAGGCTGGACCTACAGTGTACCTGGCGTCACAATAGAGAGATGACAGGTAAGAGTTGCCAGGATGCACTTAAGGCTCAAGGACTCTTTCACTGCCGTTCAGAGGGCCTCCACAGAGGGAGAGCCACGTTGACTGTAATACTGGCAAAAGCGTTGTCCTGGAGCTGCCTTACAGCTGTAAAAATCAAGCTCTGCAAACGAGAAGCAGTTCATTGCCCTCTCCTCTGCAGAGAAAGAGTTGACCCCAACAGTTTGTTCTGTGTTGTGTGGCTCGGAAAACAAACAGGGGACTCACAGCGCACACGCTCTCCCACAGAAGGGAATTCATACGCGACTCTCTGAGGCCTACGGAAAGCCGTTAGAGGAGTTAAAGCACTCTATCGAGTCAGGGTTCATGGAGATGGCTGCACACAAAACCTCGCTCACAGGAAACACTCGTGCTTACCTTGAGGCTAGGGCTCACGTTTACTTCGCACTTTAGCTAGGGCAAGCGTGGGATGAGCTCCCAGCAAGGCACTGGAGAGCACCTGGTTTCATAGGAGAAACTCTCTTTCTTCACTGAGGCATTCCTAGAGGTGACTAGAAGACGGGTAGCAGCAATGTCTTTCAGTCAGCCTGGAGGCCGCCACTATCTACTTTTCAAATGGGGAAAATCCTGCCTCTTTCCAGGCTTCTCAATTAGAAAGTGGATCACCCAGCACATACACCTATCTTCTCTGACAACCCAAGGGAGACCCTAGGAACACACTTCGGCCTTCTGCGATGAAACTTTTGCATGCAGGGTGTGCTGCATGTGGTGAACGGCATAATCCTCTAAATGCCCTCAGTAGGCCTAGGTGACTTTGGATGTTCCAAATGCCTAGCAATGCTCAGAGTAAATCTCTACTTTACTTCGGGCTGCGCCTAAAGTCCAGTTTCCGCGTCACTTAGAGAGACGTCGAGCTGGAGTCCCCCAACTGATTTGGAGCCCCGGGGGTTTCTTTCAGGGCAGCGTAGCTTTCCATAACGTGGCAGACGCACATGGAACGAAAGTCTGCCCAGAACCGCGGTCCTGAGGCTGCTTCAAACCTGTGGAATGCTTGCCCTAGAGAACACCTTAGTTCCCGGCCCTTTCAACTGCATAGTGAGGGATGATCCCAGAGCTGTGTATCCCTTGATTGTGCTCAGAGGGCTTTGGGTACACAGCACAATTCCTTGGAAAGAAGTGCCCACGTGAGAGTCTTGAGCGCTGTGAGGCCTACTAAGGCTAAAGCCGTCCATTGACTAAGACTTCCTGGAAACTGGTGCACACCTATCTCTGGTAATGGGAAAATGTGCACCTTACCTCGAGACTAGCGGTCCCATTTAGTTGGCACTTGAGCGACAGTATGCTCCTGGGGTGAGCTCCCAGGAAGGAATCGCAAGCACCTGGTTTCTTTTGGAAAAACTCACTGCTCCTCAGAGGCATCTGTGGAGTGAATAGTACCCTGGTGGTGGGGTTGTTAGGCGGCTTGGAAGCTGCAACGAAGTTGCTTTGCAAAGGGGGAAAGTCGGGCTTCTCCCACATTCTCCAGGTGCCAACTTGACCCCACAGCGCATTGACCAGCACTCTCTGACTGACTACTGGAGACTTTCAGCCACACTGGGCCTTTCTAGGATCACACTTCGTTGGACGCGGGGTGTTAGGCATGCCATGAATAGCATTACCCGCTTAATGACTGAGTCAGGCCTAGGTGACTTTGGATCGTCCAAATGCCTCACAATTGTACCGGGTTTTCTGTACTTTCTGTCAGGCTGGACCTACAGTGTACCTGGCGTCACAATAGAGAGATGACAGGTAAGAGTTGCCAGGATGCACTTAAGGCTCAAGGATTCTTTCACTGCCGTTCAGAGGGCCTCCACAGAGGGAGAGCCACGTTGACTGTAATACTGGCAAAAACGTTGTCCTGGAGCTGCCTTACAGCTGTAGAAATCAAGCTCTGCAAACGAGAAGCAGTTCATTGCCCTCCCCTCTGCAGAGAAAGAGTTGACCGCAACAGTTTGTTCTGTGTTGTGTGGCTCGGAAAACAAACAGGGGACTCACAGCGCACAGGCTCTCCCACAGAAGGGAATTCATACGCGACTCTCTGAGGCCTACGGAAAGCCGTTAGAGGAGATAAAGCACTCTATCGAGTCAGGGTTCATGGAGATGGCTGCACACAAAACCTCGCTCATAGGAAACACTCGTGCTTACCTTGAGGCTAGGGCTCACGTTTACTTCGCACTTTAGCTGGTGCAAGCGTGGGATGAGCTCCCAGAAAGGCACTCGAGACCACCTGGTTTCATAGGAGAAACTCTCTTTCTTCACTGAGGCATTCCTAGAGGTGACTAGAAGACGGGTAGCAGCAATGTCTTTCAGTCAGCCTGGAGGCCGCCACTATCTACCTTTGAAATGGGGAAAATCCTGCCTCTTTCCAGGCTTCTCAATTACAAAGTGGATCACCCAGCACATACACCTATCTTCTCTGACAACCCAAGGGAGACCCTAGGAACACACTTCGGCCTTCTGCGATGAAACTTTTGCATGCAGGGTGTGCTGCATGTGGTGAACGGCATAATCCTCTAAATGCCCTCAGTAGGCCTAGGTGACTTTGGATGTTCCAAATGCCTAGCAATGCTCAGAGTAAATCTCTACTTTACTTCGGGCTCGGCCTAAAGTCCAGTTTCCGCGTCACTTAGAGAGACGTCGAGCTGGAGTCCCCCAACTGATTTGGAGCCCCGGGGGTTTCTTTCAGGGCAGCGTAGCTTTCCATAACGTGGCAGACGCACATGGAACGAAAGCCTGCCCAGAACCGCGGTCCTGAGGCTGCTTCAAACCTGTGGAATGCTAGCCCTAGAGAACACCTTAGTTCCCGGCCCTTTCAACTGCATAGTGAGGGATGTTCCCAGAGCTGTGTATCCCTTGATTGTGCTCAGAAGGCTTTGGGTACACAGCGCACTTCCTTGGAAAGAAGTGCCCACGTGAGAGTCTTGAGCGCTGTGAGGCCTACTAAGGCTAAAGCCGTCCTATCTCTGGTAATGGGAAAATGTGCACCTTACCTCGAGACTAGAGGTCCCATTTAGTTGGCACTTGAGCGACAGTATGCTCCTGGGGTGAGCTCCCAGGAAGGAATCGCAAGCACCTGGTTTCTTTTGGGAAAACTCACTGCTCCTCAGAGGCATCTGTGGAGTGAATAATACCCTGGAGGTGGGGTTGTCAGGCGGCTTGGAAGCTGCCACGAAGTTGCTTTGCAAAGGGGGAAAGTCGGGCTTCTCCCACATTCTCCAGTTGCCAACTTGACCCCACAGCGCATTGAACAGCACTCTCTGACTGACTACTGGAGACTTTCAGCCACACTGGGCCTTTCTAGGATCACACTTCGTTGGACGCGGGGGGTTTGGCATGCCATGAATAGCATTTCCCGCTTAATGACTGAGTCAGGCCTAGGTGACTTTGGATCGTCCAAATGCCTCACAATTGTACCGGGTTTTCTGTACTTTCTCTCAGGCTGGACCTACAGTGTACCTGGCGTCACAATAGAGAGATGACAGGTAAGAGTTGCCAGGATGCACTTAAGGCTCAAGGATTCTTTCACTGCCATTCAGAGGGCCTCCACAGAGGGAGAGCCACGTTGACTGTAATACTGGCAAAAACGTTGTCCTGGAGCTGCCTTACAGCTGTAGAAATCAAGCTCTGCAAACGAGAAGCAGTTCATTGCCCTCCCCTCTGCAGAGAAAGAGTTGACCGCAACAGTTTGTTCTGTGTTGTGTGGCTCGGAAAACAAACAGGGGACTCACAGCGCACACGCTCTCCCACAGAAGGGAATTCATACGCGACTCTCTGAGGCCTACGGAAAGCCGTTAGAGGAGTTAAAGCACTCTATCGAGTCAGGGTTCATGGAGATGGCTGCACACAAAACCTCGCTCATAGGAAACACTCGTGCTTACCTTGAGGCTAGGGCTCACGTTTACTTCGCACTTTAGCTGGGGCAAGCGTGGGATGAGCTCCCAGAAAGGCACTCGAGACCACCTGGTTTCATAGGAGAAACTCTCTTTCTTCACTGAGGCATTCCTAGAGGTGACCAGAAGACGGGTAGCAGCAATGTCTTTCAGTCAGCCTGGAGGCCGCCACTATCTACCTTTGAAATGGGGAAAATCCTGCCTCTTTCCAGGCTTCTCAATTACAAAGTGGATCACCCAGCACATACACCTATCTTCTCTGACAACCCAAGGGAGACCCTTGGAACACACTTCGGCCTTCTGCGATGAAACTTTTGCATGCAGGGTGTGCTGCATGTGGTGAACGGCATAATCCTCTAAATGCCCTCAGTAGGCCTAGGTGACTTTGGATGTTCCAAATGCCTAGCAATGCTCAGAGTAAATCTCTACTTTACTTCGGGCTCGGCCTTAAGTCCAGTTTCCGCGTCACTTAGAGAGAAGTCATGCTGGAGTCCCCAACTGATTTGGAGCCCCGGGGGTTTCTTTCAGGGCAGCGTAGCTTTCCATAACGTGGCAGACGCACATGGAACGAAAGCCTGCCAAGAACCGCGGTCCTGAGGCTGCTTCAAACCTGTGGAATGCTAGCCCTAGAGAACACCTTAGTTCCCGGCCCTTTCAACTGCATAGTGAGGGATGATCCCAGAGCTGTGTATCCCTTGATTGTGCTCAGAGGGCTTTGGGTACACAGCACAATTCCTTGGAAAGAAGTGCCCACGTGAGAGTCTTGAGCGCTGTGAGGCCTACTAAGGCTAAAGCCGTCCTATCTCTGGTAATGGGAAAATGTGCACCTTACCTCGAGACTAGAGGTCCCATTTAGTTGGCACTTGAGCGACAGTATGCTCCTGGGGTGAGCTCCCAGGAAGGAATCGCAAGCACCTGGTTTCTTTTGGAAAAACTCACTGCTCCTCAGAGGCATCTGTGGAGTGTATAGTACCCTGGTTGTGGGGTTGTCAGGCGGCTTGGAAGCTGCAACGAAGTTGCTTTGCAAAGGGGGAAAGTCGGGCTTCTCCCACATTCTCCAGGTGCCAACTTGACCCCACAGCGCATTGACCAGCACTCTCTGACTGACTACTGGAGACTTTCAGCCACACTGGGCCTTTCTAGGATCACACTTCGTTGGACGCGGGGTGTTAGGCATGCCATGAATAGCATTACCCGCTTAATGACTGAGTCAGGCCTAGGTGACTTTGGATCGTCCAAATGCCTCACAATTGTACCGGGTTTTCTGTACTTTCTGTCAGGCTGGACCTACAGTGTACCTGGCGTCACAATAGAGAGATGACAGGTAAGAGTTGCCAGGATGCACTTAAGGCTCAAGGATTCTTTCACTGCCGTTCAGAGGGCCTCCACAGAGGGAGAGCCACGTTGACTGTAATACTGGCAAAAACGTTGTCCTGGAGCTGCCTTACAGCTGTAGAAATCAAGCTCTGCAAACGAGAAGCAGTTCATTGCCCTCTCCTCTGCAGAGAAAGAGTTGACCCCAACAGTGTGTTCTGTGTTGTGTGGCTCGGAAAACAAACAGGGGACTCACAGCGCACACGCTCTCCCACAGAAGGGAATTCATACGCGACTCTCTGAGGCCTACGGAAAGCCGTTAGAGGAGTTAAAGCACTCTATCGAGTCAGGGTTCATGGAGATGGCTGCACACAAAACCTCGCTCATAGGAAACACTCGTGCTTACCTTGAGGCTAGGGCTCACGTTTACTTCGCACTTTAGCTGGGGCAAGCGTGGGATGAGCTCCCAGCAAGGCACTGGAGAGCACCTGGTTTCATAGGAGAAACTCTCTTTCTTCACTGAGGCATTCCTAGAGGTGACTAGAAGACGGGTAGCAGCAATGTCTTTCAGTCAGCCTGGAGGCCGCCACTATCTACTTTTCAAATGGGGAAAATCCTGCCTCTTTCCAGGCTTCTCAATTACAAAGTGGATCACCCAGCACATACACCTATCTTCTCTGACAACCCAAGGGAGACCCTAGGAACACACTTCGGCCTTCTGCGATGAAACTTTTGCATGCAGGGTGTGCTGCATGTGGTGAACGGCATAATCCTCTAAATGCCCTCAGTAGGCCTAGGTGACTTTGGATGTTCCAAATGCCTAGCAATGCTCAGAGTAAATCTCTACTTTACTTCGGGCTGGGCCTAAAGTCCAGTTTCCGCGTCACTTAGAGAGACGTCGAGCTGGAGTCCCCCAACTGATTTGGAGCCCCGGGGGTTTCTTTCAGGGCAGCGTAGCTTTCCATAACGTGGCAGACACACATGGAACGAAAGCCTGCCCAGAACCGCGGTCCTGAGGCTGCTTCAAACCTGTGGAATGCTAGCCCTAGAGAACACCTTAGTTCCCGGCCCTTTCAACTGCATAGTGAGGGATGTTCCCAGAGCTGTGTATCCCTTGATTGTGCTCAGAAGTATTTGTGTACACAGCGCACTTCCTTGGAAAGAAGTGCCCACGTGAGAGTCTTGAGCGCTGTGAGGCCTACTAAGGCTAAAGCCGTCCTATCTCTGGTAATGGGAAAATGTGCACCTTACCTCGAGACTAGAGGTCCCATTTAGTTGGCACTTGAGCGACAGTATGCTCCTGGGGTGAGCTCCCAGGAAGGAATCGCAAGCACCTGGTTTCTTTTGGGAAAACTCACTGCTCCTCAGAGGCATCTGTGGAGTGAATAGTTCCCTGGTGGTGGGGTTGTCAGGCGGCTTGGAAGCTGCCACGAAGTTGCTTTGCAAAGGGGGAAAGTCGGGCTTCTCCCACATTCTCCAGTTGCCAACTTGACCCCACAGCGCATTGAACAGCACTCTCTGACTGACTACTGGAGACTTTCAGCCACACTGGGCCTTTCTAGGATCACACTTCGTTGGACGCGGGGGGTTTGGCATGCCATGAATAGCATTACCCGCTTAATGACTGAGTCAGGCCTAGGTGACTTTGGATCGTCCAAATGCCTCACAATTGTACCGGGTTTTCTGTACTTTCTGTCAGGCTGGACCTACAGTGTACCTGGCGTCACAATAGAGAGATGACAGGTAAGAGTTGCCAGGATGCACTTAAGGCTCAAGGATTCTTTCACTGCCGTTCAGAGGGCCTCCACAGAGGGAGAGCCACGTTGACTGTAATACTGGCAAAAACGTTGTCCTGGAGCTGCCTTACAGCTGTAGAAATCAAGCTCTGCAAACGAGAAGCAGTTCATTGCCCTCCCCTCTGCAGAGAAAGAGTTGACCGCAACAGTTTGTTCTGTGTTGTGTGGCTCGGAAAACAAACAGGGGACTCACAGCGCACACGCTCTCCCACAGAAGGGAATTCATACGCGACTCTCTGAGGCCTACGGAAAGCCGTTAGAGGAGTTAAAGCACTCTATCGAGTCAGGGTTCATGGAGATGGCTGCACACATAACCTCGCTCATAGGAAACACTCGTGCTTACCTTGAGGCTAGGGCTCACGTTTACTTCGCACTTTAGCTGGGGCAAGCGTGGGATGAGCTCCCAGCAAGGCACTGGAGAGCACCTGGTTTCATAGGAGAAACTCTCTTTCTGCACTGAGGCATTCCTAGAGGTGACTAGAAGACGGGTAGCAGCAATGTCTTTCAGTCAGCCTGGAGGCCGCCACTATCTACTTTTCAAATGGGGAAAATCCTGCCTCTTTCCAGGCTTCTCAATTACAAAGTGGATCACCCAGCACATACACCTATCTTCTCTGACAACCCAAGGGAGACCCTAGGAACACACTTCGGCCTTCTGCGATGAAACTTTTGCATGCAGGGTGTGCTGCATGTGGTGAACGGCATAATCCTCTAAATGCCCTCAGTAGGCCTAGGTGACTTTGGATGTTCCAAATGCCTAGCAATGCTCAGAGTAAATCTCTACTTTACTTCGGGCTGGGCCTAAAGTCCAGTTTCCGCGTCACTTAGAGAGACGTCGAGCTGGAGTCCCCCAACTGATTTGGAGCCCCGAGGGTTTCTTTCAGGGCAGCGTAGCTTTCCATAATGTGGCAGACGCACATGGAACGAAAGCCTGCCAAGAACCGCGGTCCTGAGGCTGCTTCAAACCTGTGGAATGCTAGCCCTAGAGAACACCTTAGTTCCCCGCCCTTTCAACTGCATAGTGAGGGATGTTCCCAGAGCTGTGTATCCCTTGATTGTGCTCAGAAGGCTTTGGGTACACAGCACAATTCCTTGGAAAGAAGTGCCCACGTGAGAGTCTTGAGCGCTGTGAGGCCTACTAAGGCTAAAGCCGTCCTATCTCTGGTAATGGGAAAATGTGCACCTTACCTCGAGACTAGAGGTCGCATTTAGTTGGCACTTGAGCGACAGTATGCTCCTGGGGTGAGCTCCCAGGAAGGAATCGCAAGCACCTGGTTTCTTTTGGGAAAACTCACTGCTCCTCAGAGGCATCTGTGGAGTGAATAGTACCCTGGTGGTGGGGTTGTCAGGCGGCTTGGAAGCTGCCACGAAGTTGCTTTGCAAAGGGGGAAAGTCGGGCTTCTCCCACATTCTCCATTTGCCAACTTGACCCCACAGCGGATTGAACAGCACTCTCTGACTGACTACTGGAGACTTTCAGCCACACTGGGCCTTTCTTGGATCACACTTCGTTGGACGCGGGGGGTTTGGCATGCCATGAATAGCATTACCCGCTTAATGACTGAGTCAGGCCTAGGTGACTTTGGATCGTCCAAATGCCTCACAATTGTACCGGGTTTTCTGTACTTTCTGTCAGGCTGGACCTACAGTGTACCTGGCGTCACAATAGAGAGATGACAGGTAAGAGTTGCCAGGATGCACTTAAGGCTCAAGGATTCTTTCACTGCCGTTCAGAGGGCCTCCACAGAGGGAGAGCCACGTTGACTGTAATACTGGCAAAAACGTTGTCCTGGAGCTGCCTTACAGCTGTAGAAATCAAGCTCTGCAAACGAGAAGCAGTTCATTGCCCTCCCCTCTGCAGAGAAAGAGTTGACCGCAACAGTTTGTTCTGTGTTGTGTGGCTCGGAAAACAAACAGGGGACTCACAGCGCACACGCTCTCCCACAGAAGGGAATTCATACGCGACTCTCTGAGGCCTACGGAAAGCCGTTAGAGGAGTTAAAGCACTCTATCGAGTCAGGGTTCATGGAGATGGCTGCACACAAAACCTCGCTCATAGGAAACACTCGTGCTTACCTTGAGGCTAGGGCTCACGTTTACTTCGCACTTTAGCTAGGGCAAGCGTGGGATGAGCTCCCAGCAAGGCACTGGAGAGCACCTGGTTTCATAGGAGAAACTCTCTTTCTTCACTGAGGCATTCCTAGAGGTGACTAGAAGACGGGTAGCAGCAATGTCTTTCAGTCAGCCTGGAGGCCGCCACTATCTACTTTTCAAATGGGGAAAATCCTGCCTCTTTCCAGGCTTCTCAATTACAAAGTGGATCACCCAGCACATACACCTATCTTCTCTGACAACCCAAGGGAGACCCTAGGAACACACTTCGGCCTTCTGCGATGAAACTTTTGCATGCAGGGTGTGCTGCATGTGGTGAACGGCATAATCCTCTAAATGCCCTCAGTAGGCCTAGGTGACTTTGGATGTTCCAAATGCCTAGCAATTCTCAGAGTAAATCTCTACTTTACTTCGGGCTGGGCCTAAAGTCCAGTTTCCGCGTCACTTAGAGAGACGTCGAGCTGGAGTCCCCCAACTGATTTGGAGCCCCGGGGGTTTCTTTCAGGGCAGCGTAGCTTTCCATAACGTGGCAGACGCACATGGAACGAAAGCCTGCCCAGAACCGCGGTCCTGAGGCTGCTTCAAACCTGTGGAATGCTAGCCCTAGAGAACACCTTAGTTCCCGGCCCTTTCAACTGCATAGTGAGGGATGATCACAGAGCTGTTTATCCCTTGATTGTGCTCAGAGGGCTTTGGGTACACAGCACAATTCCTTGGAAAGAAGTGCCCACGTGAGAGTCTTGAGCGCTGTGAGGCCTACTAAGGCTAAAGCCGTCCATTGACTAAGACTTCCTGGAAACTGGTGCACACCTATCTTTGGTAATGGGAAAATGTGCACCTTACCTCGAGACTAGCGGTCCCATTTAGTTGGCACTTGAGCGACAGTATGCTCCTGGGGTGAGCTCCCAGGAAGGAATCGCAAGCACCTGGTTTCTTTTGGAAAAACTCACTGCTCCTCAGAGGCATCTGTGGAGTGAATAGTACCCTGGTGGTGGGGTTGTCAGGCGGCTTGGAAGCTGCCACGAAGTTGCTTTGCAAAGGGGGAAAGTCGGGCTTCTCCCACATTCTCCAGGTGCCAACTTGACCCCACAGCGCATTGACCAGCACGCTCTGACTGACTACTGGAGACTTTCAGCCACACTGGGCCTTTCTAGGATCACACTTCGTTGGACGCGGGGTGTTAGGCATGCCATGAATAGCATTACCCGCTTAATGACTGAGTCAGGCCTAGGTGACTTTGGATCGTCCAAATGCCTCACAATTGTACCGGGTTTTCTGTACTTTCTGTCAGGCTGGACCTACAGTGTACCTGGCGTCACAATAGAGAGATGACAGGTAAGAGTTGCCAGGATGCACTTAAGGCTCAAGGATTCTTTCACTGCCGTTCAGAGGGCCTCCACAGAGGGAGAGCCACGTTGACTGTAATACTGGCAAAAACGTTGTCCTGGAGCTGCCTTACAGCTGTAGAAATCAAGCTCTGCAAACGAGAAGCAGTTCATTGCCCTCCCCTCTGCAGAGAAAGAGTTGACCGCAACAGTTTGTTCTGTGTTGTGTGGCTCGGAAAACAAACAGGGGACTCACAGCGCACACGCTCTCCCACAGAAGGGAATTCATACGCGACTCTCTGAGGCCTACGGAAAGCCGTTAGAGGAGTTAAAGCACTCTATCGAGTCAGGGTTCATGGAGATGGCTGCACACAAAACCTCGCTCATAGGAAACACTCGTGCTTACCTTGAGGCTAGGGCTCACGTTTACTTCGCACTTTAGCTAGGGCAAGCGTGGGATGAGCTCCCAGCAAGGCACTCGAGACCACCTGGTTTCATAGGAGAAACTCTCTTTCTTCACTGAGGCATTCCTAGAGGTGACTAGAAGACGGGTAGCAGCAATGTCTTTCAGTCAGCCTGGAGGCCGCCACTATCTACTTTTCAAATGGGGAAAATCCTGCCTCTTTCCAGGCTTCTCAATTACAAAGGGGATCACCCAGCACATACACCTATCTTCTCTGACAACCCAAGGGAGACCCTAGGAACACACTTCGGCCTTCTGCGATGAAACTTTTGCATGCAGGGTGTGCTGCATGTGGTGAACGGCATAATCCTCTAAATGCCCTCAGTAGGCCTAGGTGACTTTGGATGTTCCAAATGCCTAGCAATGCTCAGAGTAAATCTCTACTTTACTTCGGGCTGGGCCTAAAGTCCAGTTTCCGCGTCACTTAGAGAGACGTCGAGCTGGAGTCCCCCAACTGATTTGGAGCCCCGGGGGTTTCTTTCAGGGCAGCGTAGCTTTCCATAACGTGGCAGACGCACATGGAACGAAAGCCTGCCCAGAACCGCGGTCCTGAGGCTGCTTCAAACCTGTGGAATGCTAGCCCTAGAGAACACCTTAGTTCCCGGCCCTTTCAACTGCATAGTGAGGGATGTTCCCAGAGTTGTGTATCCCTTGATTGTGCTCAGAAGGCTTTGGGTACACAGCGCACTTCCTTGGAAAGAAGTGCCCACGTTAGAGTCTTGAGCGCTGTGAGGCCTACTAAGGCTAAAGCCGTCCTATCTCTGGTAATGGGAAAATGTTCACCTTACCTCGAGACTAGAGGTCCCATTTAGTTGGCACTTGAGCGACAGTATGCTCCTGGGGTGAGCTCCCAGGAAGGAATCGCAAGCACCTGGTTTCTTTTGGGAAAACTCACTGCTCCTCAGAGGCATCTGTGGAGTGAATAATACCCTGGAGGTGGGGTTGTCAGGCGGCTTGGAAGCTGCCACGAAGTTGCTTTGCAAAGGGGGAAAGTCGGGCTTCTCCCACATTCTCCAGTTGCCAACTTGACCCCACAGCGCATTGAACAGCACTCTCTGACTGACTACTGGAGACTTTCAGCCACACTGGGCCTTTCTAGGATCACACTTCGTTGGACGCGGGGTGTTAGGCATGCCATGAATAGCATTACCCGCTTAATGACTGAGTCAGGCCTAGGTGACTTTGGATCATCCAAATGCCTCACAATTGTACCGGGTTTTCTGTACTTTCTGTCAGGCTGGACCTACAGTGTACCTGGCGTCACAATAGAGAGATGACAGGTAAGAGTTGCCAGGATGCACTTAAGGCTCAAGGATTCTTTCACTGCCGTTCAGAGGGCCTCCACAGAGGGAGAGCCACGTTGACTGTAATACTGGCAAAAACGTTGTCCTGGAGCTGCCTTACAGCTGTAGAAATCAAGCTCTGCAAACGAGAAGCAGTTCATTGCCCTCCCCTCTGCAGAGAAAGAGTTGACCGCAACAGTGTGTTCTTTGTTGTGTGGCTCGGAAAACAAACAGGGGACTCACAGCGCACACGCTCTCCCACAGAAGGGAATTCATACGCGACTCTCTGAGGCCTACGGAAAGCCGTTAGAGGAGTTAAAGCACTCTATCGAGTCAGGGTTCATGGAGATGGCTGCACACAAAACCTCGCTCATAGGAAACACTCGTGCTTACCTTGAGGCTAGGGCTCACGTTTACTTCGCACTTTAGCTGGGGCAAGCGTGGGATGAGCTCCCAGCAAGGCACTGGAGAGCACCTGGTTTCATAGGAGAAACTCTCTTTCTTCACTGAGGCATTCCTAGAGGTGACTAGAAGACGGGTAGCAGCAATGTCTTTCAGTCAGCCTGGAGGCCGCCACTATCTACTTTTCAAATGGGGAAAATCCTGCCTCTTTCCAGGCTTCTCAATTACAAAGTGGATCACCCAGCACATACACCTATCTTCTCTGACAACCCAAGGGAGACCCTAGGAACACACTTCGGCCTTCTGCGATGAAACTTTTGCATGCAGGGTGTGCTGCATGTGGTGAACGGCATAATCCTCTAAATGCCCTCAGTAGGCCTAGGTGACTTTGGATGTTCCAAATGCCTAGCAATGCTCAGAGTAAATCTCTACTTTACTTCGGGCTGGGCCTAAAGTCCAGTTTCCGCGTCACTTAGAGAGACGTCGAGCTGGAGTCCCCCAACTGATTTGGAGCCCCGGGGGTTTCTTTCAGGGCAGCGTAGCTTTCCATAACGTGGCAGACGCACATGGAACGAAAGCCTGCCCAGAACCGCGGTCCTGAGGCTGCTTCAAACCTGTGGAATGCTAGCCCTAGAGAACACCTTAGTTCCCGGCCCTTTCAACTGCATAGTGAGGGATGTTCCCAGAGCTGTGTATCCCTTGATTGTGCTCAGAAGGCTTTGGGTACACAGCGCACTTCCTTGGAAAGAAGTGCCCACGTGAGAGTCTTGAGCGCTGTGAGGCCTACTAAGGCTAAAGCCGTCCTATCTCTGGTAATGGGAAAATGTGCACCTTACCTCGAGACTAGAGGTCCCATTTAGTTGGCACTTGAGCGACAGTATGCTCCTGGGGTGAGCTCCCAGGAAGGAATCGCAAGCACCTGGTTTCTTTTGGAAAAACTCACTGCTCCTCAGAGGCATCTGTGGAGTGAATAATACCCTGGAGGTGGGGTTGTCAGGCGGCTTGGAAGCTGCCACGAAGTTGCTTTGCAAAGGGGGAAAGTCGGGCTTCTCCCACATTCTCCAGTTGCCAACTTGACCCCACAGCGCATTGAACAGCACTCTCTGACTGACTACTGGAGACTTTCAGCCACACTGGGCCTTTCTAGGATCACACTTCGTTGGACGCGGGGGGTTTGGCATGCCATGAATAGCATTACCCGCTTAATGACTGAGTCAGGCCTAGGTGACTTTGGATCGTCCAAATGCCTCACAATTGTACCGGGTTTTCTGTACTTTCTGTCAGGCTGGACCTACAGTGTACCTGGCGTCACAATAGAGAGATGACAGGTAAGAGTTGCCAGGATGCACTTAAGGCTCAAGGATTCTTTCACTGCCGTTCAGAGGGCCTCCACAGAGGGAGAGCCACGTTGACTGTAATACTGGCAAAAACGTTGTCCTGGAGCTGCCTTACAGCTGTAGAAATCAAGCTCTGCAAACGAGAAGCAGTTCATTGCCCTCCCCTCTGCAGAGAAAGAGTTGACCGCAACAGTTTGTTCTGTGTTGTGTGGCTCGGAAAACAAACAGGGGACTCACAGCGCACACGCTCTCCCACAGAAGGGAATTCATACGCGACTCTCTGAGGCCTACGGAAAGCCGTTAGAGGAGTTAAAGCACTCTATCGAGTCAGGGTTCATGGAGATGGCTGCACACAAAACCTCGCTCATAGGAAACACTCGTGCTTACCTTGAGGCTAGGGCTCACGTTTACTTCGCACTTTAGCTGGGGCAAGCGTGGGATGAGCTCCCAGCAAGGCACTGGAGAGCACCTGGTTTCATAGGAGAAACTCTCTTTCTTCACTGAGGCATTCCTAGAGGTGACTAGAAGACGGGTAGCAGCAATGTCTTTCAGTCAGCCTGGAGGCCGCCACTATCTACCTTTGAAATGGGGAAAATCCTGCCTCTTTCCAGGCTTCTCAATTACAAAGTGGATCACCCAGCACATACACCTATCTTCTCTGACAACCCAAGGGAGACCCTTGGAACACACTTCGGCCTTCTGCGATGAAACTTTTGCATGCAGGGTGTGCTGCATGTGGTGAACGGCATAATCCTCTAAATGCCCTCAGTAGGCCTAGGTGACTTTGGATGTTCCAAATGCCTAGCAATGCTCAGAGTAAATCTCTACTTTACTTCGGGCTCGGCCTAAAGTCCAGTTTCCGCGTCACTTAGAGAGACGTCAAGCTGGAGTCCCCAACTGATTTGGAGCCCCGGGGGTTTCTTTCAGGGCAGCGTAGCTTTCCATAACGTGGCAGACGCACATGGAACGAAAGCCTGCCAAGAACCGCGGTCCTGAGGCTGCTTCAAACCTGTGGAATGCTAGCCCTAGAGAACACCTTAGTTCCCGGCCCTTTCAACTGCATAGTGAGGGATGATCCCAGAGCTGTGTATCCCTTGATTGTGCTCAGAGGGCTTTGGGTACACAGCACAATTCCTTGGAAAGAAGTGCCCACGTGAGAGTCTTGAGCGCTGTGAGGCCTACTAAGGCTAAAGCCGTCCTATCTCTGGTAATGGGAAAATGTGCACCTTACCTCGAGACTAGAGGTCCCATTTAGTTGGCACTTGAGCGACAGTATGCTCCTGGGGTGAGCTCCCAGGAAGGAATCGCAAGCACCTGGTTTCTTTTGGAAAAACTCACTGCTCCTCAGAGGCATCTGTGGAGTGAATAGTACCCTGGTGGTGGGGTTGTCAGGCGGCTTGGAAGCTGCAACGAAGTTGCTTTGCAAAGGGGGAAAGTCGGGCTTCTCCCACATTCTCCAGGTGCCAACTTGACCCCACAGCGCATTGACCAGCACTCTCTGACTGACTACTGGAGACTTTCAGCCACACTGGGCCTTTCTAGGATCACACTTCGTTGGACGCGGGGTGTTAGGCATGCCATGAATAGCATTACCCGCTTAATGACTGAGTCAGGCCTAGGTGACTTTGGATCGTCCAAATGCCTCACAATTGTACCGGGTTTTCTGTACTTTCTGTCAGGCTGGACCTACAGTGTACCTGGCGTCACAATAGAGAGATGACAGGTAAGAGTTGCCAGGATGCACTTAAGGCTCAAGGATTCTTTCACTGCCGTTCAGAGGGCCTCCACAGAGGGAGAGCCACGTTGACTGTAATACTGGCAAAAACGTTGTCCTGGAGCTGCCTTACAGCTGTAGAAATCAAGCTCTGCAAACGAGAAGCAGTTCATTGCCCTCTCCTCTGCAGAGAAAGAGTTGACCCCAACAGTGTGTTCTGTGTTGTGTGGCTCGGAAAACAAACAGGGGACTCACAGCGCACACGCTCTCCCACAGAAGGGAATTCATACGCGACTCTCTGAGGCCTACGGAAAGCCGTTAGAGGAGTTAAAGCACTCTATCGAGTCAGGGTTCATGGAGATGGCTGCACACAAAACCTCGCTCATAGGAAACACTCGTGCTTACCTTGAGGCTAGGGCTCACGTTTACTTCGCACTTTAGCTGGGGCAAGCGTGGGATGAGCTCCCAGCAAGGCACTGGAGAGCACCTGGTTTCATAGGAGAAACTCTCTTTCTTCACTGAGGCATTCCTAGAGGTGACTAGAAGACGGGTAGCAGCAATGTCTTTCAGTCAGCCTGGAGGCCGCCACTATCTACTTTTCAAATGGGGAAAATCCTGCCTCTTTCCAGGCTTCTCAATTACAAAGTGGATCACCCAGCACATACACCTAACTTCTCTGACAACCCAAGGGAGACCCTAGGAACACACTTCGGCCTTCTGCGATGAAACTTTTGCATGCAGGGTGTGCTGCATGTGGTGAACGGCATAATCCTCTAAATGCCCTCAGTAGGCCTAGGTGACTTTGGATGTTCCAAATGCCTAGCAATGCTCAGAGTAAATCTCTACTTTACTTCGGGCTGGGCCTAAAGTCCAGTTTCCGCGTCACTTAGAGAGACGTCGAGCTGGAGTCCCCCAACTGATTTGGAGCCCCGGGGGTTTCTTTCAGGGCAGCGTAGCTTTCCATAACCTGGCAGACACACATGGAACGAAAGCCTGCCCAGAACCGCGGTCCTGAGGCTGCTTCAAACCTGTGGAATGCTAGCCCTAGAGAACACCTTAGTTCCCGGCCCTTTCAACTGCATAGTGAGGGATGTTCCCAGAGCTGTGTATCCCTTGATTGTGCTCAGAAGTATTTGTGTACACAGCGCACTTCCTTGGAAAGAAGTGCCCACGTGAGAGTCTTGAGCGCTGTGAGGCCTACTAAGGCTAAAGCCGTCATATCTCTGGTAATGGGAAAATGTGCACCTTACCTCGAGACTAGAGGTCCCATTTAGTTGGCACTTGAGCGACAGTATGCTCCTGGGGTGAGCTCCCAAGAAGGAATCGCAAGCACCTGGTTTCTTTTGGGAAAACTCACTGCTCCTCAGAGGCAT
The DNA here is from genome assembly GCF_964165515.1 of Mesoplodon bidens. NCBI lineage: Eukaryota > Metazoa > Chordata > Mammalia > Artiodactyla > Ziphiidae > Mesoplodon > Mesoplodon bidens. The sequence goes on along the minus strand of NW_027671792.1, from coordinate 274,791 downwards.
CTGTGGAGTGAATAGTACCCTGGTGGTGGGGTTGTCAGGCGGCTTGGAAGCTGCCACGAAGTTGCTTTGCAAAGGGGGAAAGTCGGGCTTCTCCCACATTCTCCAGTTGCCAACTTGACACAACAGCGCATTGAACAGCACTCTCTGACTGACTACTGGAGACTTTCAGCCACACTGGGCCTTTCTAGGATCACACTTCGTTGGACGCGGGGGGTTTGGCATGCCATGAATAGCATTACCCGCTTAATGACTGAGTCAGGCCTAGGTGACTTTGGATCGTCCAAATGCCTCACAATTGTACCGGGTTTTCTGTACTTTCTGTCAGGCTGGACCTACAGTGTACCTGGCGTCACAATAGAGAGATGACAGGTAAGAGTTGCCAGGATGCACTTAAGGCTCAAGGATTCTTTCACTGCCGTTCAGAGGGCCTCCACAGAGGGAGAGCCACGTTGACTGTAATACTGGCAAAAACGTTGTCCTGGAGCTGCCTTACAGCTGTAGAAATCAAGCTCTGCAAACGAGAAGCAGTTCATTGCCCTCCCCTCTGCAGAGAAAGAGTTGACCCCAACAGTTTGTTCTGTGTTGTGTGGCTCGGAAAACAAACAGGGGACTCACAGCGCACACGCTCTCCCACAGAAGGGAATTCATACGCGACTCTCTGAGGCCTACGGAAAGCCGTTAGAGGAGTTAAAGCACTCTATCGAGTCAGGGTTCATGGAGATGGCTGCACACAAAACCTCGCTCATAGGAAACACTCGTGCTTACCTTGAGGCTAGGGCTCACGTTTACTTCGCACTTTAGCTGGGGCAAGCGTGGGATGAGCTCCCAGCAAGGCACTGGAGAGCACCTGGTTTCATAGGAGAAACTCTCTTTCTTCACTGAGGCATTCCTAGAGGTGACTAGAAGACGGGTAGCAGCAATGTCTTTCAGTCAGCCTGGAGGCCGCCACTATCTACTTTTCAAATGGGGAAAATCCTGCCTCTTTCCAGGCTTCTCAATTAAAAAGTGGATCACCCAGCACATACACCTATCTTCTCTGACAACCCAAGGGAGACCCTAGGAACACACTTCGGCCTTCTGCGATGAAACTTTTGCATGCAGGGTGTGCTGCATGTGGTGAACGGCATAATCCTCTAAATGCCCTCAGTAGGCCTAGGTGACTTTGGATGTTCCAAATGCCTAGCAATGCTCAGAGTAAATCTCTACTTTACTTCGGGCTGGGCCTAAAGTCCAGTTTCCGCGTCACTTAGAGAGACGTCGAGCTGGAGTCCCCCAACTGATTTGGAGCCCCGGGTGTTTCTTTCAGGGCAGCGTAGCTTTCCATAATGTGGCAGACGCACATGGAACGAAAGCCTGCCAAGAACCGCGGTCCTGAGGCTGCTTGAAACCTGTGGAATGCTAGCCCTAGAGAACACCTTAGTTCCCGGCCCTTTCAACTGCATAGTGAGGGATGTTCCCAGAGCTGTGTATCCCTTGATTGTGCTCAGAAGGCTTTGGGTACACAGCGCACTTCCTTGGAAAGAAGTGCCCACGTGAGAGTCTTGAGCGCTGTGAGGCCTACTAAGGCTAAAGCTGTCCTATCTCTGGTAATGGGAAAATGTGCACCTTACCTCGAGACTAGAGGTCGCATTTAGTTGGCACTTGAGCGACAGTATGCTCCTGGGGTGAGCTCCCAGGAAGGAATCGCAAGCACCTGGTTTCTTTTGGGAAAACTCACTGCTCCTCAGAGGCATCTGTGGAGTGAATAGTACCCTGGTGGTGGGGTTGTCAGGCGGCTTGGAAGCTGCCACGAAGTTGCTTTGCAAAGGGGGAAAGTCGGGCTTCTCCCACATTCTCCAGTTGCCAACTTGACCCCACAGCGCATTGAACAGCACTCTCTGACTGACTACTGGAGACTTTCAGCCACACTGGGCCTTTCTTGGATCACACTTCGTTGGACGCGGGGGGTTTGGCATGCCATGAATAGCATTACCCGCTTAATGACTGAGTCAGGCCTAGGTGACTTTGGATCGTCCAAATGCCTCACAATTGTACCGGGTTTTCTGTACTTTCTGTCAGGCTGGACCTACAGTGTACCTGGCGTCACAATAGAGAGATGACAGGTAAGAGTTGCCAGGATGCACTTAAGGCTCAAGGATTCTTTCACTGCCGTTCAGAGGGCCTCCACAGAGGGAGAGCCACGTTGACTGTAATACTGGCAAAAACGTTGTCCTGGAGCTGCCTTACAGCTGTAGAAATCAAGCTCTGCAAACGAGAAGCAGTTCATTGCCCTCCCCTCTGCAGAGAAAGAGTTGACCCCAACAGTTTGTTCTGTGTTGTGTGGCTCGGAAAACAAACAGGGGACTCACAGCGCACACGCTCTCCCACAGAAGGGAATTCATACGCGACTCTCTGAGGCCTACGGAAAGCCGTTAGAGGAGTTAAAGCACTCTATCGAGTCAGGGTTCATGGAGATGGCTGCACACAAAACCTCGCTCATAGGAAACACTCGTGCTTACCTTGAGGCTAGGGCTCACGTTTACTTCGCACTTTAGCTAGGGCAAGCGTGGGATGAGCTCCCAGCAAGGCACTGGAGAGCACCTGGTTTCATAGGAGAAACTCTCTTTCTTCACTGAGGCATTCCTAGAGGTGACTAGAAGACGGGTAGCAGCAATGTCTTTCAGTCAGCCTGGAGGCCGCCACTATCTACTTTTCAAATGGGGAAAATCCTGCCTCTTTCCAGGCTTCTCAATTACAAAGTGGATCACCCAGCACATACACCTATCTTCTCTGACAACCCAAGGGAGACCCTAGGAACACACTTCGGCCTTCTGCGATGAAACTTTTGCATGCAGGGTGTGCTGCATGTGGTGAACGGCATAATCCTCTAAATGCCCTCAGTAGGCCTAGGTGACTTTGGATGTTCCAAATGCCTAGCAATTCTCAGAGTAAATCTCTACTTTACTTCGGGCTGGGCCTAAAGTCCAGTTTCCGCGTCACTTAGAGAGACGTCGAGCTGGAGTCCCCCAACTGATTTGGAGCCCCGGGGGTTTCTTTCAGGGCAGCGTAGCTTTCCATAACGTGGCAGACGCACATGGAACGAAAGCCTGCCCAGAACCGTGGTCCTGAGGCTGCTTCAAACCTGTGGAATGCTAGCCCTAGAGAACACCTTAGTTCCCGGCCCTTTCAACTGCATAGTGAGGGATGATCACAGAGCTGTTTATCCCTTGATTGTGCTCAGAGGGCTTTGGGTACACAGCACAATTCCTTGGAAAGAAGTGCCCACGTGAGAGTCTTGAGCGCTGTGAGGCCTACTAAGGCTAAAGCCGTCCATTGACTAAGACTTCCTGGAAACTGGTGCACACCTATCTCTGGTAATGGGAAAATGTGCACCTTACCTCGAGACTAGCGGTCCCATTTAGTTGGCACTTGAGCGACAGTATGCTCCTGGGGTGAGCTCCCAGGAAGGAATCGCAAGCACCTGGTTTCTTTTGGAAAAACTCACTGCTCCTCAGAGGCATCTGTGGAGTGAATAGTACCCTGGTGGTGGGGTTGTCAGGCGGCTTGGAAGCTGCCACGAAGTTGCTTTGCAAAGGGGGAAAGTCGGGCTTCTCCCACATTCTCCAGGTGCCAACTTGACCCCACAGCGCATTGACCAGCACTCTCTGACTGACTACTGGAGACTTTCAGCCACACTGGGCCTTTCTAGGATCACACTTCGTTGGACGCGGGGTGTTAGGCATGCCATGAATAGCATTACCCGCTTAATGACTGAGTCAGGCCTAGGTGACTTTGGATCGTCCAAATGCCTCACAATTGTACCGGGTTTTCTGTACTTTCTGTCAGGCTGGACCTACAGTGTACCTGGCGTCACAATAGAGAGATGACAGGTAAGAGTTGCCAGGATGCACTTAAGGCTCAAGGATTCTTTCACTGCCGTTCAGAGGGCCTCCACAGAGGGAGAGCCACGTTGACTGTAATACTGGCAAAAACGTTGTCCTGGAGCTGCCTTACAGCTGTAGAAATCAAGCTCTGCAAACGAGAAGCAGTTCATTGCCCTCCCCTCTGCAGAGAAAGAGTTGACCGCAACAGTTTGTTCTGTGTTGTGTGGCTCGGAAAACAAACAGGGGACTCACAGCGCACACGCTCTCCCACAGAAGGGAATTCATACGCGACTCTCTGAGGCCTACGGAAAGCCGTTAGAGGAGTTAAAGCACTCTATCGAGTCAGGGTTCATGGAGATGGCTGCACACAAAACCTCGCTCATAGGAAACACTCGTGCTTACCTTGAGGCTAGGGCTCACGTTTACTTCGCACTTTAGCTGGGGCAAGCGTGGGATGAGCTCCCAGCAAGGCACTGGAGAGCACCTGGTTTCATAGGAGAAACTCTCTTTCTTCACTGAGGCATTCCTAGAGGTGACTAGAAGACGGGTAGCAGCAATGTCTTTCAGTCAGCCTGGAGGCCGCCACTATCTACTTTTCAAATGGGGAAAATCCTGCCTCTTTCCAGGCTTCTCAATTACAAAGTGGATCACCCAGCACATACACCTATCTTCTCTGACAACCCAAGGGAGACCCTAGGAACACACTTCGGCCTTCTGCGATGAAACTTTTGCATGCAGGGTGTGCTGCATGTGGTGAACGGCATAATCCTCTAAATGCCCTCAGTAGGCCTAGGTGACTTTGGATGTTCCAAATGCCTAGCAATGCTCAGAGTAAATCTCTACTTTACTGCGGGCTGGGCCTAAAGTCCAGTTTCCGCGTCACTTAGAGAGACGTCGAGCTGGAGTCCCCCAACTGATTTGGAGCCCCGGGGGTTTCTTTCAGGGCAGCGTAGCTTTCCATAACGTGGCAGACGCACATGGAACGAAAGCCTGCCCAGAACCGCGGTCCTGAGGCTGCTTCAAACCTGTGGAATGCTAGCCCTAGAGAACACCTTAGTTCCCGGCCCTTTCAACTGCATAGTGAGGGATGTTCCCAGAGCTGTGTATCCCTTGATTGTGCTCAGAAGGCTTTGGGTACACAGCGCACTTCCTTGGAAAGAAGTGCCCACGTTAGAGTCTTGAGCGCTGTGAGGCCTACTAAGGCTAATGCCGTCCTATCTCTGGTAATGGGAAAATGTGCACCTTACCTCGAGACTAGAGGTCCCATTTAGTTGGCACTTGAGCGACAGTATGCTCCTGGGGTGAGCTCCCAGGAAGGAATCGCAAGCACCTGGTTTCTTTTGGGAAAACTCACTGCTCCTCAGAGGCATCTGTGGAGTGAATAATACCCTGGAGGTGGGGTTGTCAGGCGGCTTGGAAGCTGCCACGAAGTTGCTTTGCAAAGGGGGAAAGTCGGGCTTCTCCCACATTCTCCAGTTGCCAACTTGACCCCACAGCGCATTGAACAGCACTCTCTGACTGACTACTGGAGACTTTCAGCCACACTGGGCCTTTCTAGGATCACACTTCGTTGGACGCGGGGGGTTTGGCATGCCATGAATAGCATTACCCGCTTAATGACTGAGTCAGGCCTAGGTGACTTTGGATCGTCCAAATGCCTCACAATTGTACCGGGTTTTCTGTACTTTCTGTCAGGCTGGACCTACAGTGTACCTGGCGTCACAATAGAGAGATGACAGGTAAGAGTTGCCAGGATGCACTTAAGGCTCAAGGATTCTTTCACTGCCGTTCAGAGGGCCTCCACAGAGGGAGAGCCACGTTGACTGTAATACTGGCAAAAACGTTGTCCTGGAGCTGCCTTACAGCTGTAGAAATCAAGCTCTGCAAACGAGAAGCAGTTCATTGCCCTCCCCTCTGCAGAGAAAGAGTTGACCCCAACAGTTTGTTCTGTGTTGTGTGGCTCGGAAAACAAACAGGGGACTCACAGCGCACACGCTCTCCCACAGAAGGGAATTCATACGCGACTCTCTGAGGCCTACGGAAAGCCGTTAGAGGAGTTAAAGCACTCTATCGAGTCAGGGTTCATGGAGATGGCTGCACACAAAACCTCGCTCATAGGAAACACTCGTGCTTACCTTGAGGCTAGGGCTCACGTTTACTTCGCACTTTAGCTGGGGCAAGCGTGGGATGAGCTCCCAGCAAGGCACTGGAGAGCACCTGGTTTCATAGGAGAAACTCTCTTTCTTCACTGAGGCATTCCTAGAGGTGACTAGAAGACGGGTAACAGCAATGTCTTTCAGTCAGCCTGGAGGCCGCCTCTATCTACTTTTCAAATGGGGAAAATCCTGCCTCTTTCCAGGCTTCTCAATTACAAAGGGGATCACCCAGCACATACACCTATCTTCTCTGACAACCCAAGGGAGACCCTAGGAACACACTTCGGCCTTCTGCGATGAAACTTTTGCATGCAGGGTGTGCTGCATGTGGTGAACGGCATAATCCTCTAAATGCCCTCAGTAGGCCTAGGTGACTTTGGATGTTCCAAATGCCTAGCAATTCTCAGAGTAAATCTCTACTTTACTTCGGGCTGGGCCTAAAGTCCAGTTTCCGCGTCACTTAGAGAGACGTCGAGCTGGAGTCCCCCAACTGATTTGGAGCCCCGGGGGTTTCTTTCAGGGCAGCGTAGCTTTCCATAACGTGGCAGACGCACATGGAACGAAAGCCTGCCCAGAACCGCGGTCCTGAGGCTGCTTCAAACCTGTGGAATGCTAGCCCTAGAGAACACCTTAGTTCCCGGCCCTTTCAACTGCATAGTGTGGGATGATCACAGAGCTGTTTATCCCTTGATTGTGCTCAGAGGGCTTTGGGTACACAGCACAATTCCTTGGAAAGAAGTGCCCACGTGAGAGTCTTGAGCGCTGTGAGGCCTACTAAGGCTAAAGCCGTCCATTGACTAAGACTTCCTGGAAACTGGTGCACACCTATCTCTGGTAATGGGAAAATGTGCACCTTACCTCGAGACTAGCGGTCCCATTTAGTTGGCACTTGAGCGACAGTATGCTCCTGGGGTGAGCTCCCAGGAAGGAATCGCAAGCACCTGGTTTCTTTTGGAAAAACTCACTGCTCCTCAGAGGCATCTGTGGAGTGAATAGTACCCTGGTGGTGGGGTTGTCAGGCGGCTTGGAAGCTGCCACGAAGTTGCTTTGCAAAGGGGGAAAGTCGGGCTTCTCCCACATTCTCCAGGTGCCAACTTGACCCCACAGCGCATTGACCAGCACGCTCTGACTGACTACTGGAGACTTTCAGCCACACTGGGCCTTTCTAGGATCACACTTCGTTGGACGCGGGGTGTTAGGCATGCCATGAATAGCATTACCCGCTTAATGACTGAGTCAGGCCTAGGTGACTTTGGATCGTCCAAATGCCTCACAATTGTACCGGGTTTTCTGTACTTTCTGTCAGGCTGGACCTACAGTGTACCTGGCGTCACAATAGAGAGATGACAGGTAAGAGTTGCCAGGATGCACTTAAGGCTCAAGGATTCTTTCACTGCCGTTCAGAGGGCCTCCACAGAGGGAGAGCCACGTTGACTGTAATACTGGCAAAAACGTTGTCCTGGAGCTGCCTTACAGCTGTAGAAATCAAGCTCTGCAAACGAGAAGCAGTTCATTGCCCTCCCCTCTGCAGAGAAAGAGTTGACCGCAACAGTTTGTTCTGTGTTGTGTGGCTCGGAAAACAAACAGGGGACTCACAGCGCACACGCTCTCCCACAGAAGGGAATTCATACGCGACTCTCTGAGGCCTACGGAAAGCCGTTAGAGGAGTTAAAGCACTCTATCGAGTCAGGGTTCATGGAGATGGCTGCACACAAAACCTCGCTCATAGGAAACACTCGTGCTTACCTTGAGGCTAGGGCTCACGTTTACTTCGCACTTTAGCTAGGGCAAGCGTGGGATGAGCTCCCAGCAAGGCACTGGACAGCACGTGGTTTCATAGGAGAAACTCTCTTTCTTCACTGAGGCATTCCTAGAGGTGACTAGAAGACGGGTAGCAGCAATGTCTTTCAGTCAGCCTGGAGGCCGCCACTATCTACTTTTCAAATGGGGAAAATCCTGCCTCTTTCCAGGCTTCTCAATTACAAAGGGGATCACCCAGCACATACACCTATCTTCTCTGACAACCCAAGGGAGACCCTAGGAACACACTTCGGCCTTCTGCGATGAAACTTTTGCATGCAGGGTGTGCTGCATGTGGTGAACGGCATAATCCTCTAAATGCCCTCAGTAGGCCTAGGTGACTTTGGATGTTCCAAATGCCTAGCAATGCTCAGAGTAAATCTCTACTTTACTTCGGGCTGGGCCTAAAGTCCAGTTTCCGCGTCACTTAGAGAGACGTCAAGCTGGAGTCCCCCAACTGATTTGGAGCCCCGGGGGTTTCTTTCAGGGCAGCGTAGCTTTCCATAACGTGGCAGACGCACATGGAACGAAAGCCTGCCAAGAACCGCGGTCCTGAGGCTGCTTCAAACCTGTGGAATGCTAGCCCTAGAGAACACCTTAGTTCCCGGCCCTTTCAACTGCCTAGTGAGGGATGATCCCAGAGCTGTGTATCCCTTGATTGTGCTCAGAGGGCTTTGGGTACACAGCACAATTCCTTGGAAAGAAGTGCCCACGTGAGAGTCTTGAGCGCTGTGAGGCCTACTAAGGCTAAAGCCGTCCATTGACTAAGACTTCCTGGAAACTGGTGCACACCTATCTCTGGTAATGGGAAAATGTGCACCTTACTTCGAGACTAGCGGTCCCATTTAGTTGGCACTTGTGCGACAGTATGCTCCTGGGGTGAGCTCCCAGGAAGGAATCGCAAGCACCTGGTTTCTTTTGGGAAAACTCACTGCTCCTCAGAGGCATCTGTGGAGTGAATAGTACCCTGGTGGTGGGGTTGTCAGGCGGCTTGGAAGCTGCCACGAAGTTGCTTTGCAAAGGGGGAAAGTCGGGCTTCTCCCACATTCTCCAGGTGCCAACTTGACCCCACAGCGCATTGACCAGCACGCTCTGACTGACTACTGGAGACTTTCAGCCACACTGGGCCTTTCTAGGATCACACTTCGTTGGACGCGGGGTGTTAGGCATGCCATGAATAGCATTACCCGCTTAATGACTGAGTCAGGCCTAGGTGACTTTGGATCGTCCAAATGCCTCACAATTGTACCGGGTTTTCTGTACTTTCTGTCAGGCTGGACCTACAGTGTACCTGGCGTCACAATAGAGAGATGACAGGTAAGAGTTGCCAGGATGCACTTAAGGCTCAAGGATTCTTTCACTGCCGTTCAGAGGGCCTCCACAGAGGGAGAGCCACGTTGACTGTAATACTGGCAAAAACGTTGTCCTGGAGCTGCCTTACAGCTGTAGAAATCAAGCTCTGCAAACGAGAAGCAGTTCATTGCCCTCCCCTCTGCAGAGAAAGAGTTGACCGCAACAGTTTGTTCTGTGTTGTGTGGCTCGGAAAACAAACAGGGGACTCACAGCGCACACGCTCTCCCACAGAAGGGAATTCATACGCGACTCTCTGAGGCCTACGGAAAGCCGTTAGAGGAGTTAAAGCACTCTATCGAGTCAGGGTTCATGGAGATGGCTGCACACAAAACCTCGCTCATAGGAAACACTCGTGCTTACCTTGAGGCTAGGGCTCACGTTTACTTCGCACTTTAGCTAGGGCAAGCGTGGGATGAGCTCCCAGCAAGGCACTGGAGAGCACGTGGTTTCATAGGAGAAACTCTCTTTCTTCACTGAGGCATTCCTAGAGGTGACTAGAAGACGGGTAGCAGCAATGTCTTTCAGTCAGCCTGGAGGCCGCCACTATCTACTTTTCAAATGGGGAAAATCCTGCCTCTTTCCAGGCTTCTCAATTACAAAGGGGATCACCCAGCACATACACCTATCTTCTCTGACAACCCAAGGGAGACCCTAGGAACACACTTCGGCCTTCTGCGATGAAACTTTTGCATGCAGGGTGTGCTGCATGTGGTGAACGGCATAATCCTCTAAATGCCCTCAGTAGGCCTAGGTGACTTTGGATGTTCCAAATGCCTAGCAATGCTCAGAGTAAATCTCTACTTTACTTCGGGCTGGGCCTAAAGTCCAGTTTCCGCGTCACTTAGAGAGACGTCGAGCTGGAGTCCCCCAACTGATTTGGAGCCCCGGGGGTTTCTTTCAGGGCAGCGTAGCTTTCCATAACGTGGCAGACGCACATGGAACGAAAGCCTGCCCAGAACCGCGGTCCTGAGGCTGCTTCAAACCTGTGGAATGCTAGCCCTAGAGAACACCTTAGTTCCCGGCCATTTCAACTGCATAGTGAGGGATGTTCCCAGAGCTGTGTATCCCTTGATTGTGCTCAGAAGGCTTTGGGTACACAGCGCACTTCCTTGGAAAGAAGTGCCCACGTGAGAGTCTTGAGCGCTGTGAGGCCTACTAAGGCTAATGCCGTCCTATCTCTGGTAATGGGAAAATGTGCACCTTACCTCGAGACTAGAGGTCCCATTTAGTTGGCACTTGAGCGACAGTATGCTCCTGGGGTGAGCTCCCAGGAAGGAATCGCAAGCACCTGGTTTCTTTTGGGAAAACTCACTGCTCCTCAGAGGCATCTGTGGAGTGAATAATACCCTGGAGGTGGGGTTGTCAGGCGGCTTGGAAGCTGCCACGAAGTTGCTTTGCAAAGGGGGAAAGTCGGGCTTCTCCCACATTCTCCAGTTGCCAACTTGACCCCACAGCGCATTGACCAGCACTCTCTGACTGACTACTGGAGACTTTCAGCCACACTGGGCCTTTCTAGGATCACACTTCGTTGGACGCGGGGGGTTTGGCATGCCATGAATAGCATTACCCGCTTAATGACTGAGTCAGGCCTAGGTGACTTTGGATCGTCCAAATGCCTCACAATTGTACCGGGTTTTCTGTACTTTCTGTCAGGCTGGACCTACAGTGTACCTGGCGTCACAATAGAGAGATGACAGGTAAGAGTTGCCAGGATGCACTTAAGGCTCAAGGATTCTTTCACTGCCGTTCAGAGGGCCTCCACAGAGGGAGAGCCACGTTGACTGTAATACTGGCAAAAACGTTGTCCTGGATCTGCCTTACAGCTGTAGAAATCAAGCTCTGCAAACGAGAAGCAGTTCATTGCCCTCCCCTCTGCAGAGAAAGAGTTGACCGCAACAGTTTGTTCTGTGTTGTGTGGCTCGGAAAACAAACAGGGGACTCACAGCGCACACGCTCTCCCACAGAAGGGAATTCATACGCGACTCTCTGAGGCCTACGGAAAGCCGTTAGAGGAGTTAAAGCACTCTATCGAGTCAGGGTTCATGGAGATGGCTGCACACAAAACCTCGCTCATAGGAAACACTCGTGCTTACCTTGAGGCTAGGGCTCACGTTTACTTCGCACTTTAGCTGGGGCAAGCGTGGGATGAGCTCCCAGCAAGGCACTGGAGAGCACCTGGTTTCATAGGAGAAACTCTCTTTCTTCACTGAGGCATTCCTAGAGGTGACTAGAAGACGGGTAGCAGCAATGTCTTTCAGTCAGCCTGGAGGCTGCCACTATCTACTTTTCAAATGGGGAAAATCCTGCCTCTTTCCAGGCTTCTCAATTACAAAGTGGATCACCCAGCACATACACCTATCTTCTCTGACAACCCAAGGGAGACCCTTGGAACACACTTCGGCCTTCTGCGATGAAACTTTTGCATGCAGGGTGTGCTGCATGTGGTGAACGGCGTAATCCTCTAAATGCCCTCAGTAGGCCTAGGTGACATTGGATGTTCCAAATGCCTAGCAATGCTCAGAGTAAATCTCTACTTTACTTCGGGCTGGGCCTAAAGTCCAGTTTCCGCGTCACTTAGAGAGACGTCGAGCTGGAGTCCCCCAACTGATTTGGAGCCCCGAGGGTTTCTTTCAGGGCAGCGTAGCTTTCCATAATGTGGCAGACGCACATGGAACGAAAGCCTGCCAAGAACCGCGGTCCTGAGGCTGCTTCAAACCTGTGGAATGCTAGCCCTAGAGAACACCTTAGTTCCCGGCCCTTTCAACTGCATAGTGAGGGATGTTCCCAGAGCTGTGTATCCCTTGATTGTGCTCAGAAGGCTTTGGGTACACAGCGCACTTCCTTGGAAAGAAGTGCCCACGTGAGAGTCTTGAGCGCTGTGAGGCCTACTAAGGCTAAAGCCGTCCATTGACTAAGGCTTCCTGGAAACTGGTGCACACCTATCTCTGGTAATGGGAAAATGTGCACCTTACCTCGAGACTAGAGGTCACATTTAGTTGGCACTTGAGCGACAGTATGCTCCTGGGGTGAGCTCCCAGGAAGGAATCGCAAGCACCTGGTTTCTTTTGGAAAAACTCACTGCTCCTCAGAGGCATCTGTGGAGTGAATAGTACCCTGGTGGTGGGGTTGTCAGGCGGCTTGGAAGCTGCAACGAAGTTGCTTTGCAAAGGGGGAAAGTCGGGCTTCTCCCACATTCTCCAGGTGCCAACTTGACCCCACAGCGCATTGACCAGCACTCTCTGACTGTCTACTGGAGACTTTCAGCCACACTGGGCCTTTCTAGGATCACACTTCGTTGGACGCGGGGGGTTTGGCATGCCATGAATAGCATTACCCGCTTAATGACTGAGTCAGGCCTCGGTGACTTTGGATCGTCCAAATGCCTCACAATTGTACCGGGTTTTCTGTACTTTCTGTCAGGCTGGACCTACAGTGTACCTGGCGTCACAATAGAGAGATGACAGGTAAGAGTTGCCAGGATGCACTTAAGGCTCAAGGATTCTTTCACTGCCGTTCAGAGGGCCTCCACAGAGGGAGAGCCACGTTGACTGTAATACTGGCAAAAACGTTGTCCTGGAGCTGCCTTACAGCTGTAGAAATCAAGCTCTGCAAACGAGAAGCAGTTCATTGCCCTCCCCTCTGCAGAGAAAGAGTTGACCGCAACAGTTTGTTCTGTGTTGTGTGGCTCGGAAAACAAACAGGGGACTCACAGCGCACACGCTCTCCCACAGAAGGGAATTCATACGCGACTCTCTGAGGCCTACGGAAAGCCGTTAGAGGAGTTAAAGCACTCTATCGAGTCAGGGTTCATGGAGATGGCTGCACACAAAACCTCGCTCATAGGAAACACTCGTGCTTACCTTGAGGCTAGGGCTCACGTTTACTTCGCACTTTAGCTGGGGCAAGCGTGGGATGAGCTCCCAGCAAGGCACTGGAGAGCACCTGGTTTCATAGGAGAAACTCTCTTTCTTCACTGAGGCATTCCTAGAGGTGACTAGAAGACGGGTAGCAGCAATGTCTTTCAGTCAGCCTGGAGGCCGCCACTATCTACTTTTCAAATGGGGAAAATCCTGCCTCTTTCCAGGCTTCTCAATTACAAAGTGGATCACCCAGCACATACACCTATCTTCTCTGACAACCCAAGGGAGACCCTTGGAACACACTTCGGCCTTCTGCGATGAAACTTTTGCATGCAGGGTGTGCTGCATGTGGTGAACGGCATAATCCTCTAAATGCCCTCAGTAGGCCTAGGTGACTTTGGATGTTCCAAATGCCTAGCAATGCTCAGAGTAAATCTCTACTTTACTTCGGGCTGGGCCTAAAGTCCAGTTTCCGCGTCACTTAGAGAGACGTCAAGCTGGAGTCCCCCAACTGATTTGGAGCCCCGGGGGTTTCTTTCAGGGCAGCGTAGCTTTCCATAACTTGGCAGACGCACATGGAACGAAAGCCTGCCAAGAACCGCGGTCCTGAGGCTGCTTCAAACCTGTGGAATGCTAGCCCTAGAGAACACCTTAGTTCCCGGCCCTTTCAACTGCATAGTGAGGGATGTTCCCAGAGCTGTGTATCCCTTGATTGTGCTCAGAAGGCTTTGGGTACACAGCACACTTCCTTGGAAAGAAGTGCCCACGTGAGTGTCTTGAGCGCTGTGAGGCCTACTAAGGCTAAAGCCGTCCATTGACTAAGACTTCCTGGAAACTGGTGCACACCTATCTCTGGTAATGGGAAAATGTGCACCTTACCTCGAGACTAGAGGTCACATTTAGTTGGCACTTGAGCGACAGTATGCTCCTGGGGTGAGCTCCCAGGAAGTTATCGCAAGCACCTGGTTTCTTTTGGAAAAACTCACTGCTCCTCAGAGGCATCTGTGGAGTGAATAGTACCCTGGTGGTGGGGTTGTCAGGCGGCTTGGAAGCTGCAACGAAGTTGCTTTGCAAAGGGGGAAAGTCGGGCTTCTCCCACATTCTCCAGGTGCCAACTTGACCCCACAGCGCATTGAACAGCACTCTCTGACTGACTACTGGAGACTTTCAGCCACACTGGGCCTTTCTAGGATCACACTTCGTTGGACGCGGGGTGTTAGGCATGCCATGAATAGCATTACCCGCTTAATGACTGAGTCAGGCCTAGGTGACTTTGGATCGTCCAAATGCCTCACAATTGTACCGGGTTTTCTGTACTTTCTGTCAGGCTGGACCTACAGTGTACCTGGCGTCACAATAGAGAGATGACAGGTAAGAGTTGCCAGGATGCACTTAAGGCTCAAGGATTCTTTCACTGCCGTTCAGAGGGCCTCCACAGAGGGAGAGCCACGTTGACTGTAATACTGGCAAAAACGTTGTCCTGGAGCTGCCTTACAGCTGTAGAAATCAAGCTCTGCAAACGAGAAGCAGTTCATTGCCCTCCCCTCTGCAGAGAAAGAGTTGACCCCAACAGTTTGTTCTGTGTTGTGTGGCTCGGAAAACAAACAGGGGACTCACAGCGCACACGCTCTCCCACAGAAGGGAATTCATACGCGACTCTCTGAGGCCTACGGAAAGCCGTTAGAGGAGTTAAAGCACTCTATCGGGGCTTCCCTGGTGGCGCAGTGGTTGAGAGTCCGCCTGCCGATGCAGGGGACACGGGTTCGTGCCCCGGTCTGGGAAGATCCCACATGCCGCAGAGCGGCTGGGCCCGTGAGCCATGGCTGCTGAGCCTGCGCGTCCGGAGCCTGTGCTCTGCAAGGGGAGAGGCCACAACAGTGAGAGGCCCGCCTACCGCAAAAAAAAAAAAAAAAAAAAAAAAAAAAAAAAAAAAAAAAAAAAAAAAAAAGCACTCTATCGAGTCAGGGTTCATGGAGATGGCTGCACACAAAACCTCGCTCATAGGAAACACTCGTGCTTACCTTGAGGCTAGGGCTCACGTTTACTTCGCACTTTAGCTGGGGCAAGCGTGGGATGAGCTCCTAGAAAGGCACTCGAGACCACCTGGTTTCATAGGAGAAACTCTCTTTCTTCACTGAGGCATTCCTAGATGTGACTAGAAGACGGGTAGCAGCAATGTCTTTCAGTCAGCCTGGAGGCCGCCACTATCTACCTTTGAAATGGGGAAAATCCTGCCTCTTTCCAGGCTTCTCAATTACAAAGTGGATCACCCAGCACATACACCTATCTTCTCTGACAACCCAAGGGAGACCCTAGGAACACACTTCGGCCTTCTGCGATGAAACTTTTGCATGCAGGGTGTGCTGCATGTGGTGAACGGCATAATCCTCTAAATGCCCTCAGTAGGCCTAGGTGACTTTGGATGTTCCAAATGCCTAGCAATGCTCAGAGTAAATCTCTACTTTACTTCGGGCTGGGCCTAAAGTCCAGTTTCCGCGTCACTTAGAGAGACGTCGAGCTGGAGTCCCCCAACTGATTTGGAGCCCCGAGGGTTTCTTTCAGGGCAGCGTAGCTTTCCATAACGTGGCAGACGCACATGGAACGAAAGCCTGCCAAGAACCGCGGTCCTGAGGCTGCTTCAAACCTGTGGAATGCTAGCCCTAGAGAACACCTTAGTTCCCGGTCCTTTCAACTGCATAGTGAGGGATGTTCCCAGAGCTGTGTATCCCTTGATTGTGCTCAGAAGGCTTTGGGTACACAGCGCACTTCCTTGGAAAGAAGTGCCCACGTGAGAGTCTTGAGCGCTGTGAGGCCTACTAAGGCTAAAGCCGTCCTATCTCTGGTAATGGGAAAATGTGCACCTTACCTCGAGACTAGAGGTCGCATTTAGTTGGCACTTGAGCGACAGTATGCTCCTGTGGTGAGCTCCCAGGAAGGAATCGCAAGCACCTGGTTTCTTTTGGGAAAACTCACTGCTCCTCAGAGGCATCTGTGGAGTGAATAGTACCCTGGTGGTGGGGTTGTCAGGCGGCTTGGAAGCTGCAACGAAGTTGCTTTGCAAAGGGGGAAAGTCGGGCTTCTCCCACATTCTCCAGGTGCCAACTTGACCCAACAGCGCATTGACCAGCACTCTCTGACTGACTACTGGAGACTTTCAGCCACACTGGGCCTTTCTAGGATCACACTTCGTTGGACGCGGGGGGTTTGGCATGCCATGAATAGCATTACCCGCTTAATGACTGAGTCAGGCCTAGGTGACTTTGGATCGTCCAAATGCCTCACAATTGTACCGGGTTTTCTGTACTTTCTGTCAGGCTGGACCTACAGTGTACCTGGCGTCACAATAGAGAGATGACAGGTAAGAGTTGCCAGGATGCACTTAAGGCTCAAGGATTCTTTCACTGCCGTTCAGAGGGCCTCCACAGAGGGAGAGCCACGTTGACTGTAATACTGGCAAAAACGTTGTCCTGGAGCTGCCTTACAGCTGTAGAAATCAAGCTCTGCAAACGAGAAGCAGTTCATTGCCCTCCCCTCTGCAGAGAAAGAGTTGACCCCAACAGTTTGTTCTGTGTTGTGTGGCTCGGAAAACAAACAGGGGACTCACAGCGCACACGCTCTCCCACAGAAGGGAATTCATACGCGACTCTCTGAGGCCTACGGAAAGCCGTTAGAGGAGATAAAGCACTCTATCGAGTCAGGGTTCATGGAGATGGCTGCACACAAAACCTCGCTCATAGGAAACACTCGTTCTTACCTTGAGGCTAGGACTCACGTTTACTTCGCACTTTAGCTAGGGCAAGCGTGGGATGAGCTCCCAGCAAGGCACTGGAGACCACCTGGTTTCATAGGAGAAACTCTCTTTCTTCACTGAGGCATTCCTAGAGGTGACTAGAAGACGGGTAGCAGCAATGTCTTTCAGTCAGCCTGGAGGCCGCCACTATCTACTTTTCAAATGGGGAAAATCCTGCCTCTTTCCAGGCTTCTCAATTACAAAGTGGATCACCCAGCACATACACCTATCTTCTCTGACAACCCAAGGGAGACCCTAGGAACACACTTCGGCCTTCTGCGATGAAACTTTTGCATGCAGGGTGTGCTGCATGTGGTGAACGGCATAATCCTCTAAATGCCCTCAGTAGGCCTAGGTGACTTTGGATGTTCCAAATGCCTAGCAATGCTCAGAGTAAATCTCTACTTTACTTCGGGCTGGGCCTAAAGTCCAGTTTCCGCGTCACTTAGAGAGACGTCGAGCTGGAGTCCCCCAACTGATTTGGAGCCCCGGGGGTTTCTTTCAGGGCAGCGTAGCTTTCCATAACGTGGCAGACGCACATGGAACGAAAGCCTGCCCAGAACCGCGGTCCTGAGGCTGCTTCAAACCTGTGGAATGCTAGCCCTAGAGAACACCTTAGTACCCGGTCCTTTCAACTGCATAGTGAGGGATGTTCCCAGAGCTGTGTATCCCTTGATTGTGCTCAGAAGGCTTTGGGTACACAGCGCACTTCCTTGGAAAGAAGTGCCCACGTGAGAGTCTTGAGCGCTGTGAGGCCTACTAAGGCTAAAGCCGTCCTATCTCTGGTAATGGGAAAATGTGCACCTTACCTCGAGACTAGAGGTCACATTTAGTTGGCACTTGAGCGACAGTATGCTCCTGGGGTGAGCTCCCAGGAAGGAATCGCAAGCACCTGGTTTCTTTTGGGAAAACTCACTGCTCCTCAGAGGCATCTGTGGAGTGAATAGTACCCTGGTGGTGGGGTTGTCAGGCGGCTTGGAAGCTGCCACGAAGATGCTTTGCAAAGGGGGAAAGTCGGGCTTCTCCCACATTCTCCAGTTGCCAACTTGACCCCACAGCGCATTGACCAGCACTCTCTGACTGACTACTGGAGACTTTCAGCCACACTGGGCCTTTCTAGGATCACACTTCGTTGGACGCGGGGGGTTTGGCATGCCATGAATAGCATTACCCGCTTAATGACTGAGTCAGGCCTAGGTGACTTTGGATCGTCCAAATGCCTCACAATTGTACCGGGTTTTCTGTACTTTCTGTCAGGCTGGACCTACAGTGTACCTGGCGTCACAATAGAGAGATGACAGGTAAGAGTTGCCAGGATGCACTTAAGGCTCAAGGATTCTTTCACTGCCGTTCAGAGGGCCTCCACAGAGGGAGAGCCACGTTGACTGTAATACTGGCAAAAACGTTGTCCTGGAGCTGCCTTACAGCTGTAGAAATCAAGCTCTGCAAACGAGAAGCAGTTCATTGCCCTCCCCTCTGCAGAGAAAGAGTTGACCGCAACAGTTTGTTCTGTGTTGTGTGGCTCGGAAAACAAACAGGGGACTCACAGCGCACACGCTCTCCCACAGAAGGGAATTCATACGCGACTCTCTGAGGCCTACGGAAAGCCGTTAGAGGAGTTAAAGCACTCTATCGAGTCAGGGTTCGTGGAGATGGCTGCACACAAAACCTCGCTCATAGGAAACACTCGTGCTTACCTTGAGGCTAGGGCTCACGTTTACTTCGCACTTTAGCTGGGGCAAGCGTGGGATGAGCTCCCAGCAAGGCACTGGAGACCACCTGGTTTCATAGGAGCAGCTCTCTTTCTTCACTGAGGCATTCCTAGAGGTGACTAGAAGACGGGTAGCAGCAATGTCTTTCAGTCAGCCTGGAGGCCGCCACTATCTACTTTTCAAATGGGGAAAATCCTGCCTCTTTCCAGGCTTCTCAATTACAAAGTGGATCACCCAGCACATACACCTATCTTCTCTGACAACCCAAGGGAGACCCTTGGAACACACTTCGGCCTTCTGCGATGAAACTTTTGCATGCAGGGTGTGCTGCATGTGGTGAACGGCATAATCCTCTAAATGCCCTCAGTAGGCCTAGGTGACTTTGGATGTTCCAAATGCCTAGCAATGCTCAGAGTAAATCTCTACTTTACTTGGGGCTGGGCCTAAAGTCCAGTTTCCGCGTCACTTAGAGAGACGTCCAGCTGGAGTCCCCCAACTGATTTGGAGCCCCGGGGGTTTCTTTCAGGGCAGCGTAGCTTTCCATAACGTGGCAGACGCACATGGAACGAAAGCCTGCCAAGAACCGCGGTCCTGAGGCTGCTTCAAACCTGTGGAATGCTAGCCCTAGAGAACACCTTAGTTCCCGGCCATTTCAACTGCATAGTGAGGGATGTTCCCAGAGCTGTGTATCCCTTGATTGTGCTCAGAGGGCTTTGGGTACACAGCACACTTCCTTGGAAAGAAGTGCCCACGTGAGTGTCTTGAGCGCTGTGAGGCCTACTAAGGCTAAAGCCGTCCATTGACTAAGGCTTCCTGGAAACTGGTGCACACCTATCTCTGGTAATGGGAAAATGTGCACCTTACCTCGAGACTAGAGGTCACATTTAGTTGGCACTTGAGCGACAGTATGCTCCTGGGGTGAGCTCCCAGGAAGGAATCGCAAGCACCTGGTTTCTTTTGGAAAAACTCACTGCTCCTCAGAGGCATCTGTGGAGTGAATAGTACCCTGGTGGTGGGGTTGTCAGGCGGCTTGGAAGCTGCAACGAAGTTGCTTTGCAAAGGGGGAAAGTCGGGCTTCTCCCACATTCTCCAGGTGCCAACTTGACCCCACAGCGCATTGACCAGCACTCTCTGACTGTCTACTGGAGACTTTCAGCCACACTGGGCCTTTCTAGGATCACACTTCGTTGGACGCGGGGGGTTTGGCATGCCATGAATAGCATTACCCGCTTAATGACTGAGTCAGGCCTCGGTGACTTTGGATCGTCCAAATGCCTCACAATTGTACCGGGTTTTCTGTACTTTCTGTCAGGCTGGACCTACAGTGTACCTGGCGTCACAATAGAGAGATGACAGGTAAGAGTTGCCAGGATGCACTTAAGGCTCAAGGATTCTTTCACTGCCGTTCAGAGGGCCTCCACAGAGGGAGAGCCACGTTGACTGTAATACTGGCAAAAACGTTGTCCTGGAGCTGCCTTACAGCTGTAGAAATCAAGCTCTGCAAACGAGAAGCAGTTCATTGCCCTCCCCTCTGCAGAGAAAGAGTTGACCGCAACAGTTTGTTCTCTGTTGTGTGGCTCGGAAAACAAACAGGGGACTCACAGCGCACACGCTCTCCCACAGAAGGGAATTCATACGCGACTCTCTGAGGCCTACGGAAAGCCGTTAGAGGAGTTAAAGCACTCTATCGAGTCAGGGTTCATGGAGATGGCTGCACACAAAACCTCGCTCATAGGAAACACTCGTGCTTACCTTGAGGCTAGGGCTCACGTTTACTTCGCACTTTAGCTGGGGCAAGCGTGGGATGAGCTCCCAGCAAGGCACTGGAGACCACCTGGTTTCATAGGAGAAACTCTCTTTCTTCACTGAGGCATTCCTAGAGGTGACTAGAAGACGGGTAGCAGCAATGTCTTTCAGTCAGCCTGGAGGCCGCCACTACTTTTCAAATGGGGAAAATCCTGCCTCTTTCCAGGCTTCTCAATTACAAAGTGGATCACCCAGCACATACACCTATCTTCTCTGACAACCCAAGGGAGACCCTTGGAACACACTTCGGCCTTCTGCGATGAAACTTTTGCATGCAGGGTGTGCTGCATGTGGTGAACGGCATAATCCTCTAAATGCCCTCAGTAGGCCTAGGTGACTTTGGATGTTCCAAATGCCTAGCAATGCTCAGAGTAAATCTCTACTTTACTTCGGGCTGGGCCTAAAGTCCAGTTTCCGCGTCACTTAGAGAGACGTCAAGCTGGAGTCCCCCAACTGATTTGGAGCCCCGGGGGTTTCTTTCAGGGCAGCGTAGCTTTCCATAACGTGGCAGACGCACATGGAACGAAAGCCTGCCCAGAACCGCGGTCCTGAGGCTGCTTCAAACCTGTGGAATGCTAGCCCTAGAGAACACCTTAGTTCCCGGCCCTTTCAACTGCATAGTGAGGGATGTTCCCAGAGCTGTGTATCCCTTGATTGTGCTCAGAGGGCTTTGGGTACACAGCACACTTCCTTGGAAAGAAGTGCCCACGTGATTGTCTTGAGCGCTGTGAGGCCTACTAAGGCTAAAGCCGTCCATTGACTAAGACTTCCTGGAAACTGGTGCACACCTATCTCTGGTAATGGGAAAATGTGCACCTTACCTCGAGACTAGAGGTCCCATTTAGTTGGCACTTGAGCGACAGTATGCTCCTGGGGTGAGCTCCCAGGAAGGAATCGCAAGCACCTGGTTTCTTTTGGAAAAACTCACTGCTCCTCAGAGGCATCTGTGGAGTGAATAGTACCCTGGTGGTGGGGTTGTCAGGCGGCTTGGAAGCTGCAACGAAGTTGCTTTGCAAAGGGGGAAAGTCGGGCTTCTCCCACATTCTCCAGGTGCCAACTTGACCCCACAGCGCATTGACCAGCACTCTCTGACTGACTACTGGAGACTTTCAGCCACACTGGGCCTTTCTAGGATCACACTTCGTTGGACGCGGGGTGTTAGGCATGCCATGAATAGCATTACCCGCTTAATGACTGAGTCAGGCCTAGGTGACTTTGGATCGTCCAAATGCCTCACAATTGTACCGGGTTTTCTGTACTTTCTGTCAGGCTGGACCTACAGTGTACCTGGCGTCACAATAGAGAGATGACAGGTAAGAGTTGCCAGGATGCACTTAAGGCTCAAGGATTCTTTCACTGCCGTTCAGAGGGCCTCCACAGAGGGAGAGCCACGTTGACTGTAATACTGGCAAAAACGTTGTCCTGGAGCTGCCTTACAGCTGTAGAAATCAAGCTCTGCAAACGAGAAGCAGTTCATTGCCCTCCCCTCTGCAGAGAAAGAGTTGACCCCAACAGTTTGTTCTGTGTTGTGTGGCTCGGAAAACAAACAGGGGACTCACAGCGCACACGCTCTCCCACAGAAGGGAATTCATACGCGACTCTCTGAGGCCTACGGAAAGCCGTTAGAGGAGTTAAAGCACTCTATCGAGTCAGGGTTCATGGAGATGGCTGCACACAAAACCTCGCTCATAGGAAACACTCGTGCTTACCTTGAGGCTAGGGCTCACGTTTACTTCGCACTTTAGCTAGGGCAAGCGTGGGATGAGCTCCCAGCAAGGCACTGGAGAGCACCTGGTTTCATAGGAGAAACTCTCTTTCTTCACTGAGGCATTCCTAGAGGTGACTAGAAGACGGGTAGCAGCAATGTCTTTCAGTCAGCCTGGAGGCCGCCACTATCTACTTTTCAAATGGGGAAAATCCTGCCTCTTTCCAGGCTTCTCAATTACAAAGGGGATCACCCAGCACATACACCTATCTTCTCTGACAACCCAAGGGAGACCCTAGGAACACACTTCGGCCTTCTGCGATGAAACTTTTGCATGCAGGGTGTGCTGCATGTGGTGAACGGCATAATCCTCTAAATGCCTTCAGTAGGCCTAGGTGACTTTGGATGTTCCAAATGCCTAGCAATGCTCAGAGTAAATCTCTACTTTACTTCGGGCTGGGCCTAAAGTCCAGTTTCCGCGTCACTTAGAGAGACGTCGAGCTGGAGTCCCCCAACTGATTTGGAGCCCCGGGGGTTTCTTTCAGGGCAGCGTAGCTTTCCATAACGTGGCAGACGCACATGGAACGAAAGCCTGCCCAGAACCGCGGTCCTGAGGCTGCTTCAAACCTGTGGAATGCTAGCCCTAGAGAACACCTTAGTTCCCGGCCCTTTCAACTGCATAGTGAGGGATGTTCCCAGAGCTGTGTATCCCTTGATTGTGCTCAGAAGGCTTTGGGTACACAGCGCACTTCCTTGGAAAGAAGTGCCCACGTGAGAGTCTTGAGCGCTGTGAGGCCTACTAAGGCTAAAGCCGTCCTATCTCTGGTAATGGGAAAATGTGCACCTTACCTCGAGACTAGAGGTCCCATTTAGTTGGCACTTGAGCGACAGTATGCTCCTGGGGTGAGCTCCCAGGAAGGAATCGCAAGCACCTGGTTTCTTTTGGGAAAACTCACTGCTCCTCAGAGGCATCTGTGGAGTGAATAATACCCTGGAGGTGGGGTTGTCAGGCGGCTTGGAAGCTGCCACGAAGTTGCTTTGCAAAGGGGGAAAGTCGGGCTTCTCCCACATTCTCCAGTTGCCAACTTGACCCCACAGCGCATTGAACAGCACTCTCTGACTGACTACTGGAGACTTTCAGCCACACTGGGCCTTTCTAGGATCACACTTCGTTGGACGCGGTGGGTTTGGCATGCCATGAATAGCATTACCCGCTTAATGACTGAGTCAGGCCTAGGTGACTTTGGATCGTCCAAATGCCTCACAATTGTACCGGGTTTTCTGTACTTTCTGTCAGGCTGGACCTACAGTGTACCTGGCGTCACAATAGAGAGATGACAGGTAAGAGTTGCCAGGATGCACTTAAGGCTCAAGGATTCTTTCACTGCCGTTCAGAGGGCCTCCACAGAGGGAGAGCCACGTTGACTGTAATACTGGCAAAAACGTTGTCCTGGAGCTGCCTTACAGCTGTAGAAATCAAGCTCTGCAAACGAGAAGCAGTTCATTGCCCTCCCCTCTGCAGAGAAAGAGTTGACCGCAACAGTTTGTTCTGTGTTGTGTGGCTCGGAAAACAAACAGGGGACTCACAGCGCACACGCTCTCCCACAGAAGGGAATTCATACGCGACTCTCTGAGGCCTACGGAAAGCCGTTAGAGGAGTTAAAGCACTCTATCGAGTCAGGGTTCATGGAGATGGCTGCACACAAAACCTCGCTCATAGGAAACACTCGTGCTTACCTTGAGGCTAGGGCTCACGTTTACTTCGCACTTTAGCTGGGGCAAGCGTGGGATGAGCTCCCAGCAAGGCACTGGAGACCACCTGGTTTCATAGGAGAAACTCTCTTTCTTCACTGAGGCATTCCTAGAGGTGACTAGAAGACGGGTAGCAGCAATGTCTTTCAGTCAGCCTGGAGGCCGCCACTATCTACTTTTCAAATGGGGAAAATCCTGCCTCTTTCCAGGCTTCTCAATTACAAAGTGGATCACCCAGCACATACACCTATCTTCTCTGACAACCCAAGGGAGACCCTAGGAACACACTTCGGCCTTCTGCGATGAAACTTTTGCATGCAGGGTGTGCTGCATGTGGTGAACGGCATAATCCTCTAAATGCCCTCAGTAGGCCTAGGTGACTTTGGATGTTCCAAATGCCTAGCAATGCTCAGAGTAAATCTCTACTTTACTTCGGGCTGGGCCTAAAGTCCAGTTTCCGCGTCACTTAGAGAGACGTCGAGCTGGAGTCCCCCAACTGATTTGGAGCCCCGAGGGTTTCTTTCAGGGCAGCGTAGCTTTCCATAACGTGGCAGACGCACATGGAACGAAAGCCTGCCAAGAACCGCGGTCCTGAGGCTGCTTCAAACCTGTGGAATGCTAGCCCTAGAGAACACCTTAGTTCCCGGCCCTTTCAACTGCATAGTGAGGGATGTTCCCAGAGCTGTGTATCCCTTGATTGTGCTCAGAAGGCTTTGGGTACACAGCGCACTTCCTTGGAAAGAAGTGCCCACGTGATTGTCTTGAGCGCTGTGAGGCCTACTAAGGCTAAAGCCGTCCTATCTCTGGTAATGGGAAAATGTGCACCTTACCTCGAGACTAGAGGTCGCATTTAGTTGGCACTTGAGCGACAGTATGCTCCTGGGGTGAGCTCCCAGGAAGGAATCGCAAGCACCTGGTTTCTTTTGGGAAAACTCACTGCTCCTCAGAGGCATCTGTGGAGTGAATAGTACCCTGGTGGTGGGGTTGTCAGGCGGCTTGGAAGCTGCCACGAAGTTGCTTTGCAAAGGGGGAAAGTCGGGCTTCTCCCACATTCTCCAGTTGCGAACTTGACCCCACAGCGCATTGAACAGCACTCTCTGACTGACTACTGGAGACTTTCAGCCACACTGGGCCTTTCTTGTATCACACTTCGTTGGACGCGGGGGGTTTGGCATGCCATGAATAGCATTACCCGCTTAATGACTGAGTCAGGCCTAGGTGACTTTGGATCGTCCAAATGCCTCACAATTGTACCGGGTTTTCTGTACTTTCTGTCAGGCTGGACCTACAGTGTACCTGGCGTCACAATAGAGAGATGACAGGTAAGAGTTGCCAGGATGCACTTAAGGCTCAAGGATTCTTTCACTGCCGTTCAGAGGGCCTCCACAGAGGGAGAGCCACGTTGACTGTAATACTGGCAAAAACGTTGTCCTGGAGCTGCCTTACAGCTGTAGAAATCAAGCTCTGCAAACGAGAAGCAGTTCATTGCCCTCCCCTCTGCAGAGAAAGAGTTGACCCCAACAGTTTGTTCTGTGTTGTGTGGCTCGGAAAACAAACAGGGGACTCACAGCGCACACGCTCTCCCACAGAAGGGAATTCATACGCGACTCTCTGAGGCCTACGGAAAGCCGTTAGAGGAGTTAAAGCACTCTATCGAGTCAGGGTTCATGGAGATGGCTGCACACAAAACCTCGCTCATAGGAAACACTCGTGCTTACCTTGAGGCTAGGGCTCACGTTTACTTCGCACTTTAGCTAGGGCAAGCGTGGGATGAGCTCCCAGCAAGGCACTGGAGAGCACCTGGTTTCATAGGAGAAACTCTCTTTCTTCACTGAGGCATTCCTAGAGGTGACTAGAAGACGGGTAACAGCAATGTCTTTCAGTCAGCCTGGAGGCCGCCACTATCTACTTTTCAAATGGGGAAAATCCTGCCTCTTTCCAGGCTTCTCAATTACAAAGGGGATCACCCAGCACATACACCTATCTTCTCTGACAACCCAAGGGAGACCCTAGGAACACACTTCGGCCTTCTGCGATGAAACTTTGCATGCAGGGTGTGCTGCATGTGGTGAACGGCATAATCCTCTAAATGCCCTCAGTAGGCCTAGGTGACTTTGGATGTTCCAAATGCCTAGCAATTCTCAGAGTAAATCTCTACTTTACTTCGGGCTGGGCCTAAAGTCCAGTTTCCGCGTCACTTAGAGAGACGTCGAGCTGGAGTCCCCCAACTGATTTGGAGCCCCGGGGGTTTCTTTCAGGGCAGCGTAGCTTTCCATAACGTGGCAGACGCACATGGAACGAAAGCCTGCCCAGAACCGCGGTCCTGAGGCTGCTTCAAACCTGTGGAATGCTAGCCCTAGAGAACACCTTAGTTCCCGGCCCTTTCAACTGCATAGTGAGGGATGATCACAGAGCTGTTTATCCCTTGATTGTGCTCAGAGGGCTTTGGGTACACAGCACAATTCCTTGGAAAGAAGTGCCCACGTGAGAGTCTTGAGCGCTGTGAGGCCTACTAAGGCTAAAGCCGTCCATTGACTAAGACTTCCTGGAAACTGGTGCACACCTATCTCTGGTAATGGGAAAATGTGCACCTTACCTCGAGACTAGCGGTCCCATTTAGTTGGCACTTGAGCGACAGTATGCTCCTGGGGTGAGCTCCCAGGAAGGAATCGCAAGCACCTGGTTTCTTTTGGAAAAACTCACTGCTCCTCAGAGGCATCTGTGGAGTGAATAGTACCCTGGTGGTGGGGTTGTCAGGCGGCTTGGAAGCTGCCACGAAGTTGCTTTGCAAAGGGGGAAAGTCGGGCTTCTCCCACATTCTCCAGGTGCCAACTTGACCCCACAGCGCATTGACCAGCACTCTCTGACTGACTACTGGAGACTTTCAGCCACACTGGGCCTTTCTAGGATCACACTTCGTTGGACGCGGGGTGTTAGGCATGCCATGAATAGCATTACCCGCTTAATGACTGAGTCAGGCCTAGGTGACTTTGGATCGTCCAAATGCCTCACAATTGTACCGGGTTTTCTGTACTTTCTGTCAGGCTGGACCTACAGTGTACCTGGCGTCACAATAGAGAGATGACAGGTAAGAGTTGCCATGATGCACTTAAGGCTCAAGGATTCTTTCACTGCCGTTCAGAGGGCCTCCACAGAGGGAGAGCCACGTTGACTGTAATACTGGCAAAAACGTTGTCCTGGAGCTGCCTTACAGCTGTAGAAATCAAGCTCTGCAAACGAGAAGCAGTTCATTGCCCTCCCCTCTGCAGAGAAAGAGTTGACCCCAACAGTTTGTTCAGTGTTGTGTGGCTCGGAAAACAAACAGGGGACTCACAGCGCACACGCTCTCCCACAGAAGGGAATTCATACGCGACTCTCTGAGGCCTACGGAAAGCCGTTAGAGGAGTTAAAGCACTCTATCGAGTCAGGGTTCATGGAGATGGCTGCACACAAAACCTCGCTCATAGGAAACACTCGTGCTTACCTTGAGGCTAGGGCTCACGTTTACTTCGCACTTTAGCTAGGGCAAGCGTGGGATGAGCTCCCAGCAAGGCACTGGAGAGCACGTGGTTTCATAGGAGAAACTCTCTTTCTTCACTGAGGCATTCCTAGAGGTGACTAGAAGACGGGTAGCAGCAATGTCTTTCAGTCAGCCTGGAGGCCGCCACTATCTACTTTTCAAATGGGGAAAATCCTGCCTCTTTCCAGGCTTCTCAATTACAAAGTGGATCACCCAGCACATACACCTATCTTCTCTGACAACCCAAGGGAGACCCTAGGAACACACTTCGGCCTTCTGCGATGAAACTTGCATGCAGGGTGTGCTGCATGTGGTGAACGGCATAATCCTCTAAATGCCCTCAGTAGGCCTAGGTGACTTTGGATGTTCCAAATGCCTAGCAATTCTCAGAGTAAATCTCTACTTTACTTCGGGCTGGGCCTAAAGTCCAGTTTCCGCGTCACTTAGAGAGACGTCGAGCTGGAGTCCCCCAACTGATTTGGAGCCCCGGGGGTTTCTTTCAGGGCAGCGTAGCTTTCCATAACGTGGCAGACGCACATGGAACGAAAGCCTGCCCAGAACCGCGGTCCTGAGGCTGCTTCAAACCTGTGGAATGCTAGCCCTAGAGAACACCTTAGTTCCCGGCCCTTTCAACTGCATAGTGAGGGATGTTCCCAGAGCTGTGTATCCCTTGATTGTGCTCAGAAGGCTTTGGGTACACAGCGCACCTCCTTGGAAAGAAGTGCCCACGTGAGAGTCTTGAGCGCTGTGAGGCCTACTAAGGCTAAAGCCGTCCTATCTCTGGTAATGGGAAAATGTGCACCTTACCTCGAGACTAGAGGTCGCATTTAGTTGGCACTTGAGCGACAGTATGCTCCTGGGGTGAGCTCCCAGGAAGGAATCGCAAGCACCTGGTTTCTTTTGGGAAAACTCACTGCTCCTCAGAGGCATCTGTGGAGTGAATAGTACCCTGGTGGTGGGGTTGTCAGGCGGCTTGGAAGCTGCAACGAAGTTGCTTTGCAAAGGGGGAAAGTCGGGCTTCTCCCACATTCTCCAGTTGCCAACTTGACCCCACAGCGCATTGACCAGCACTCTCTGACTGACTACTGGAGACTTTCAGCCACACTGGGCCTTTCTAGGATCACACTTCGTTGGACGCGGGGGGTTTGGCATGCCATGAATAGCATTACCCGCTTAATGACTGAGTCAGGCCTAGGTGACTTTGGATCGTCCAAATGCCTCACAATTGTACCGGGTTTTCTGTACTTTCTGTCAGGCTGGACCTACAGTGTACCTGGCGTCACAATAGAGAGATGACAGGTAAGAGTTGCCAGGATGCACTTAAGGCTCAAGGATTCTTTCACTGCCGTTCAGAGGGCCTCCACAGAGGGAGAGCCACGTTGACTGTAATACTGGCAAAAACGTTGTCCTGGAGCTGCCTTACAGCTGTAGAAATCAAGCTCTGCAAACGAGAAGCAGTTCAATGCCCTCCCCTCTGCAGAGAAAGAGTTGACCCCAACAGTTTGTTCTGTGTTGTGTGGCTCGGAAAACAAACAGGGGACTCACAGCGCACACGCTCTCCCACAGAAGGGAATTCATACGCGACTCTCTGAGGCCTACGGAAAGCCGTTAGAGGAGATAAAGCACTCTATCGAGTCAGGGTTCATGGAGATGGCTGCACACAAAACCTCGCTCATAGGAAACACTCGTTCTTACCTTGAGGCTAGGACTCACGTTTACTTCGCACTTTAGCTAGGGCAAGCGTGGGATGAGCTCCCAGCAAGGCACTGGAGACCACCTGGTTTCATAGGAGAAACTCTCTTTCTTCACTGAGGCATTCCTAGAGGTGACTAGAAGACGGGTAGCAGCAATGTCTTTCAGTCAGCCTGGAGGCCGCCACTATCTACTTTTCAAATGGGGAAAATCCTGCCTCTTTCCAGGCTTCTCAATTACAAAGTGGATCACCCAGCACATACACCTATCTTCTCTGACAACCCAAGGGAGACCCTAGGAACACACTTCGGCCTTCTGCGATGAAACTTTTGCATGCAGGGTGTGCTGCATGTGGTGAACGGCATAATCCTCTAAATGCCCTCAGTAGGCCTAGGTGACTTTGGATGTTCCAAATGCCTAGCAATGCTCAGAGTAAATCTCTACTTTACTTCGGGCTGGGCCTAAAGTCCAGTTTCCGCGTCACTTAGAGAGACGTCGAGCTGGAGTCCCCCAACTGATTTGGAGCCCCGGGGGTTTCTTTCAGGGCAGCGTAGCTTTCCATAACGTGGCAGACGCACATGGAACGAAAGCCTGCCCAGAACCGCGGTCCTGAGGCTGCTTCAAACCTGTGGAATGCTAGCCCTAGAGAACACCTTAGTACCCGGTCCTTTCAACTGCATAGTGAGGGATGTTCCCAGAGCTGTGTATCCCTTGATTGTGCTCAGAAGGCTTTGGGTACACAGCGCACTTCCTTGGAAAGAAGTGCCCACGTGAGAGTCTTGAGCGCTGTGAGGCCTACTAAGGCTAAAGCCGTCCTATCTCTGGTAATGGGAAAATGTGCACCTTACCTCGAGACTAGAGGTCACATTTAGTTGGCACTTGAGCGACAGTATGCTCCTGGGGTGAGCTCCCAGGAAGGAATCGCAAGCACCTGGTTTCTTTTGGGAAAACTCACTGCTCCTCAGAGGCATCTGTGGAGTGAATAGTACCCTGGTGGTGGGGTTGTCAGGCGGCTTGGAAGCTGCCACGAAGATGCTTTGCAAAGGGGGAAAGTCGGGCTTCTCCCACATTCTCCAGTTGCCAACTTGACCCCACAGCGCATTGACCAGCACTCTCTGACTGACTACTGGAGACTTTCAGCCACACTGGGCCTTTCTAGGATCACACTTCGTTGGACGCGGGGGGTTTGGCATGCCATGAATAGCATTACCCGCTTAATGACTGAGTCAGGCCTAGGTGACTTTGGATCGTCCAAATGCCTCACAATTGTACCGGGTTTTCTGTACTTTCTGTCAGGCTGGACCTACAGTGTACCTGGCGTCACAATAGAGAGATGACAGGTAAGAGTTGCCAGGATGCACTTAAGGCTCAAGGATTCTTTCACTGCCGTTCAGAGGGCCTCCACAGAGGGAGAGCCACGTTGACTGTAATACTGGCAAAAACGTTGTCCTGGAGCTGCCTTACAGCTGTAGAAATCAAGCTCTGCAAACGAGAAGCAGTTCATTGCCCTCCCCTCTGCAGAGAAAGAGTTGACCGCAACAGTTTGTTCTGTGTTGTGTGGCTCGGAAAACAAACAGGGGACTCACAGCGCACACGCTCTCCCACAGAAGGGAATTCATACGCGACTCTCTGAGGCCTACGGAAAGCCGTTAGAGGAGTTAAAGCACTCTATCGAGTCAGGGTTCGTGGAGATGGCTGCACACAAAACCTCGCTCATAGGAAACACTCGTGCTTACCTTGAGGCTAGGGCTCACGTTTACTTCGCACTTTAGCTAGGGCAAGCGTGGGATGAGCTCCCAGCAAGGCACTGGAGACCACCTGGTTTCATAGGAGCAGCTCTCTTTCTTCACTGAGGCATTCCTAGAGGTGACTAGAAGACGGGTAGCAGCAATGTCTTTCAGTCAGCCTGGAGGCCGCCACTATCTACTTTTCAAATGGGGAAAATCCTGCCTCTTTCCAGGCTTCTCAATTACAAAGTGGATCACCCAGCACATACACCTATCTTCTCTGACAACCCAAGGGAGACCCTTGGAACACACTTCGGCCTTCTGCGATGAAACTTTTGCATGCAGGGTGTGCTGCATGTGGTGAACGGCATAATCCTCTAAATGCCCTCAGTAGGCCTAGGTGACTTTGGATGTTCCAAATGCCTAGCAATGCTCAGAGTAAATCTCTACTTTACTTGGGGCTGGGCCTAAAGTCCAGTTTCCGCGTCACTTAGAGAGACGTCCAGCTGGAGTCCCCCAACTGATTTGGAGCCCCGGGGGTTTCTTTCAGGGCAGCGTAGCTTTCCATAACGTGGCAGACGCACATGGAACGAAAGCCTGCCAAGAACCGCGGTCCTGAGGCTGCTTCAAACCTGTGGAATGCTAGCCCTAGAGAACACCTTAGTTCCCGGCCATTTCAACTGCATAGTGAGGGATGTTCCCAGAGCTGTGTATCCCTTGATTGTGCTCAGAGGGCTTTGGGTACACAGCACACTTCCTTGGAAAGAAGTGCCCACGTGAGTGTCTTGAGCGCTGTGAGGCCTACTAAGGCTAAAGCCGTCCATTGACTAAGGCTTCCTGGAAACTGGTGCACACCTATCTCTGGTAATGGGAAAATGTGCACCTTACCTCGAGACTAGAGGTCACATTTAGTTGGCACTTGAGCGACAGTATGCTCCTGGGGTGAGCTCCCAGGAAGGAATCGCAAGCACCTGGTTTCTTTTGGGAAAACTCACTGCTCCTCAGAGGCATCTGTGGAGTGAATAGTACCCTGGTGGTGGGGTTGTCAGGCGGCTTGGAAGCTGCAACGAAGTTGCTTTGCAAAGGGGGAAAGTCGGGCTTCTCCCACATTCTCCAGGTGCCAACTTGACCCCACAGCGCATTGACCAGCACTCTCTGACTGTCTACTGGAGACTTTCAGCCACACTGGGCCTTTCTAGGATCACACTTCGTTGGACGCGGGGGGTTTGGCATGCCATGAATAGCATTACCCGCTTAATGACTGAGTCAGGCCTCGGTGACTTTGGATCGTCCAAATGCCTCACAATTGTACCGGGTTTTCTGTACTTTCTGTCAGGCTGGACCTACAGTGTACCTGGCGTCACAATAGAGAGATGACAGGTAAGAGTTGCCAGGATGCACTTAAGGCTCAAGGATTCTTTCACTGCCGTTCAGAGGGCCTCCACAGAGGGAGAGCCACGTTGACTGTAATACTGGCAAAAACGTTGTCCTGGAGCTGCCTTACAGCTGTAGAAATCAAGCTCTGCAAACGAGAAGCAGTTCATTGCCCTCCCCTCTGCAGAGAAAGAGTTGACCGCAACAGTTTGTTCTCTGTTGTGTGGCTCGGAAAACAAACAGGGGACTCACAGCGCACACGCTCTCCCACAGAAGGGAATTCATACGCGACTCTCTGAGGCCTACGGAAAGCCGTTAGAGGAGTTAAAGCACTCTATCGAGTCAGGGTTCATGGAGATGGCTGCACACATAACCTCGCTCATAGGAAACACTCGTGCTTACCTTGAGGCTAGGGCTCACGTTTACTTCGCACTTTAGCTGGGGCAAGCGTGGGATGAGCTCCCAGCAAGGCACTGGAGACCACCTGGTTTCATAGGAGAAACTCTCTTTCTTCACTGAGGCATTCCTAGAGGTGACTAGAAGACGGGTAGCAGCAATGTCTTTCAGTCAGCCTGGAGGCCGCCACTACTTTTCAAATGGGGAAAATCCTGCCTCTTTCCAGGCTTCTCAATTACAAAGTGGATCACCCAGCACATACACCTATCTTCTCTGACAACCCAAGGGAGACCCTTGGAACACACTTCGGCCTTCTGCGATGAAACTTTTGCATGCAGGGTGTGCTGCATGTGGTGAACGGCATAATCCTCTAAATGCCCTCAGTAGGCCTAGGTGACTTTGGATGTTCCAAATGCCTAGCAATGCTCAGAGTAAATCTCTACTTTACTTCGGGCTGGGCCTAAAGTCCAGTTTCCGCGTCACTTAGAGAGACGTCAAGCTGGAGTCCCCCAACTGATTTGGAGCCCCGGGGGTTTCTTTCAGGGCAGCGTAGCTTTCCATAACGTGGCAGACGCACATGGAACGAAAGCCTGCCCAGAACCGCGGTCCTGAGGCTGCTTCAAACCTGTGGAATGCTAGCCCTAGAGAACACCTTAGTTCCCGGCCCTTTCAACTGCATAGTGAGGGATGTTCCCAGAGCTGTGTATCCCTTGATTGTGCTCAGAGGGCTTTGGGTACACAGCACACTTCCTTTGAAAGAAGTGCCCACGTGATTGTCTTGAGCGCTGTGAGGCCTACTAAGGCTAAAGCCGTCCATTGACTAAGACTTCCTGGAAACTGGTGCACACCTATCTCTGGTAATGGGAAAATGTGCACCTTACCTCGAGACTAGAGGTCCCATTTAGTTGGCACTTGAGCGACAGTATGCTCCTGGGGTGAGCTCCCAGGAAGTTATCGCAAGCACCTGGTTTCTTTTGGAAAAACTCACTGCTCCTCAGAGGCATCTGTGGAGTGAATAGTACCCTGGTGGTGGGGTTGTCAGGCGGCTTGGAAGCTGCAACGAAGTTGCTTTGCAAAGGGGGAAAGTCGGGCTTCTCCCACATTCTCCAGGTGCCAACTTGACCCCACAGCGCATTGACCAGCACTCTCTGACTGACTACTGGTGACTTTCAGCCACACTGGGCCTTTCTAGGATCACACTTCGTTGGACGCGGGGTGTTAGGCATGCCATGAATAGCATTACCCGCTTAATGACTGAGTCAGGCCTAGGTGACTTTGGATCGTCCAAATGCCTCACAATTGTACCGGGTTTTCTGTACTTTCTGTCAGGCTGGACCTACAGTGTACCTGGCGTCACAATAGAGAGATGACAGGTAAGAGTTGCCAGGATGCACTTAAGGCTCAAGGATTCTTTCACTGCCGTTCAGAGGGCCTCCACAGAGGGAGAGCCACGTTGACTGTAATACTGGCAAAAACGTTGTCCTGGAGCTGCCTTACAGCTGTAGAAATCAAGCTCTGCAAACGAGAAGCAGTTCATTGCCCTCCCCTCTGCAGAGAAAGAGTTGACCCCAACAGTTTGTTCTGTGTTGTGTGGCTCGGAAAACAAACAGGGGACTCACAGCGCACACGCTCTCCCACAGAAGGGAATTCATACGCGACTCTCTGAGGCCTACGGAAAGCCGTTAGAGGAGTTAAAGCACTCTATCGAGTCAGGGTTCATGGAGATGGCTGCACACAAAACCTCGCTCATAGGAAACACTCGTGCTTACCTTGAGGCTAGGGCTCACGTTTACTTCGCACTTTAGCTAGGGCAAGCGTGGGATGAGCTCCTAGAAAGGCACTCGAGACCACCTGGTTTCATAGGAGAAACTCTCTTTCTTCACTGAGGCATTCCTAGAGGTGACTAGAAGACGGGTAGCAGCAATGTCATTCAGTCAGCCTGGAGGCCGCCACTATCTACCTTTGAAATGGGGAAAATCCTGCCTCTTTCCAGGCTTCTCAATTACAAAGTGGATCACCCAGCACATACACCTATCTTCTCTGACAACCCAAGGGAGACCCTTGGAACACACTTCGGCCTTCTGCGATGAAACTTTTGCATGCAGGGTGTGCTGCATGTGGTGAACGGCATAATCCTCTAAATGCCCTCAGTAGGCCTAGGTGACTTTGGATGTTCCAAATGCCTAGCAATGCTCAGAGTAAATCTCTACTTTACTTCGGGCTGGGCCTAAAGTCCAGTTTCCGCGTCACTTAGAGAGACGTCGAGCTGGAGTCCCCCAACTGATTTGGAGCCCCGAGGGTTTCTTTCAGGGCAGCGTAGCTTTCCATAACGTGGCAGACGCACATGGAACGAAAGCCTGCCAAGAACCGCGGTCCTGAGGCTGCTTCAAACCTGTGGAATGCTAGCCCTAGAGAACACCTTAGTTCCCCGCCCTTTCAACTGCATAGTGAGGGATGTTCCCAGAGCTGTGTATCCCTTGATTGTGCTCAGAAGGCTTTGGGTACACAGCGCACTTCCTTGGAAAGAAGTGCCCACGTGAGAGTCTTGAGCGCTGTGAGGCCTACTAAGGCTAAAGCCGTCCTATCTCTGGTAATGGGAAAATGTGCACCTTACCTCGAGACTAGAGGTCGCATTTAGTTGGCACTTGAGCGACAGTATGCTCCTGGGGTGAGCTCCCAGGAAGGAATCGCAAGCACCTGGTTTCTTTTGGGAAAACTCACTGCTCCTCAGAGGCATCTGTGGAGTGAATAGTACCCTGGTGGTGGGGTTGTCAGGCGGCTTGGAAGCTGCAACGAAGTTGCTTTGCAAAGGGGGAAAGTCGGGCTTCTCCCACATTCTCCAGTTGCCAACTTGACCCCACAGCGCATTGACCAGCACTCTCTGACTGACTACTGGAGACTTTCAGCCACACTGGGCCTTTCTAGGATCACACTTCGTTGGACGCGGGGGGTTTGGCATGCCATGAATAGCATTACCCGCTTAATGACTGAGTCAGGCCTAGGTGACTTTGGATCGTCCAAATGCCTCACAATTGTACCGGGTTTTCTGTACTTTCTGTCAGGCTGGACCTACAGTGTACCTGGCGTCACAATAGAGAGATGACAGGTAAGAGTTGCCAGGATGCACTTAAGGCCCAAGGATTCTTTCACTGCCGTTCAGAGGGCCTCCACAGAGGGAGAGCCACGTTGACTGTAATACTGGCAAAAACGTTGTCCTGGAGCTGCCTTACAGCTATAGAAATCAAGCTCTGCAAACGAGAAGCAGTTCAATGCCCTCCCCTCTGCAGAGAAAGAGTTGACCGCAACAGTTTGTTCTGTGTTGTGTGGCTCGGAAAACAAACAGGGGACTCACAGCGCACACGCTCTCCCACAGAAGGGAATTCATACGCGACTCTCTGAGGCCTACGGAAAGCCGTTAGAGGAGTTAAAGCACTCTATCGAGTCAGGGTTCATGGAGATGGCTGCACACAAAACCTCGCTCATAGGAAACACTCGTGCTTACCTTGAGGCTAGGGCTCACGTTTACTTCGCACTTTAGCTGGGGCAAGCGTGGGATGAGCTCCCAGCAAGGCACTGGAGAGCACCTGGTTTCATAGGAGAAACTCTCTTTCTTCACTGAGGCATTCCTAGAGGTGACTAGAAGACGGGTAGCAGCAATGTCTTTCAGTCAGCCTGGAGGCCGCCACTATCTACTTTTCAAATGGGGAAAATCCTGCCTCTTTCCAGGCTTCTCAATTACAAAGGGGATCACCCAGCACATACACCTATCTTCTCTGACAACCCAAGGGAGACCCTAGGAACACACTTCGGCCTTCTGCGATGAAACTTTGCATGCAGGGTGTGCTGCATGTGGTGAACGGCATAATCCTCTAAATGCCCTCAGTAGGCCTAGGTGACTTTGGATGTTCCAAATGCCTAGCAATTCTCAGAGTAAATCTCTACTTTACTTCGGGCTGGGCCTAAAGTCCAGTTTCCGCGTCACTTAGAGAGACGTCGAGCTGGAGTCCCCCAACTGATTTGGAGCCCCGGGGGTTTCTTTCAGGGCAGCGTAGCTTTCCATAACGTGGCAGACGCACATGGAACGAAAGCCTGCCCAGAACCGCGGTCCTGAGGCTGCTTCAAACCTGTGGAATGCTAGCCCTAGAGAACACCTTAGTTCCCGGCCCTTTCAACTGCATAGTGAGGGATGATCACAGAGCTGTTTATCCCTTGATTGTGCTCAGAGGGCTTTGGGTACACAGCACAATTCCTTGGAAAGAAGTGCCCACGTGAGAGTCTTGAGCGCTGTGAGGCCTACTAAGGCTAAAGCCGTCCATTGACTAAGACTTCCTGGAAACTGGTGCACACCTATCTCTGGTAATGGGAAAATGTGCACCTTACCTCGAGACTAGCGGTCCCATTTAGTTGGCACTTGAGCGACAGTATGCTCCTGGGGTGAGCTCCCAGGAAGGAATCGCAAGCACCTGGTTTCTTTTGGAAAAACTCACTGCTCCTCAGAGGCATCTGTGGAGTGAATAGTACCCTGGTGGTGGGGTTGTCAGGCGGCTTGGAAGCTGCCACGAAGTTGCTTTGCAAAGGGGGAAAGTCGGGCTTCTCCCACATTCTCCAGGTGCCAACTTGACCCCACAGCGCATTGACCAGCACGCTCTGACTGACTACTGGAGACTTTCAGCCACACTGGGCCTTTCTAGGATCACACTTCGTTGGACGCGGGGTGTTAGGCATGCCATGAATAGCATTACCCGGTTAATGACTGAGTCAGGCCTAGGTGACTTTGGATCGTCCAAATGCCTCACAATTGTACCGGGTTTTCTGTACTTTCTGTCAGGCTGGACCTACAGTGTACCTGGCGTCACAATAGAGAGATGACAGGTAAGAGTTGCCAGGATGCACTTAAGGCTCAAGGATTCTTTCACTGCCGTTCAGAGGGCCTCCACAGAGGGAGAGCCACGTTGACTGTAATACTGGCAAAAACGTTGTCCTGGAGCTGCCTTACAGCTGTAGAAATCAAGCTCTGCAAACGAGAAGCAGTTCATTGCCCTCCCCTCTGCAGAGAAAGAGTTGACCGCAACAGTTTGTTCTGTGTTGTGTGGCTCGGAAAACAAACAGGGGACTCACAGCGCACACGCTCTCCCACAGAAGGGAATTCATACGCGACTCTCTGAGGCCTACGGAAAGCCGTTAGAGGAGTTAAAGCACTCTATCGAGTCAGGGTTCATGGAGATGGCTGCACACAAAACCTCGCTCATAGGAAACACTCGTGCTTACCTTGAGGCTAGGGCTCACGTTTACTTCGCACTTTAGCTAGGGCAAGCGTGGGATGAGCTCCCAGCAAGGCACTGGAGAGCACGTGGTTTCATAGGAGAAACTCTCTTTCTTCACTGAGGCATTCCTAGAGGTGACTAGAAGACGGGTAGCAGCAATGTCTTTCAGTCAGCCTGGAGGCCGCCACTATCTACTTTTCAAATGGGGAAAATCCTGCCTCTTTCCAGGCTTCTCAATTACAAAGGGGATCACCCAGCACATACACCTATCTTCTCTGACAACCCAAGGGAGACCCTAGGAACACACTTCGGCCTTCTGCGATGAAACTTTTGCATGCAGGGTGTGCTGCATGTGGTGAACGGCATAATCCTCTAAATGCCCTCAGTAGGCCTAGGTGACTTTGGATGTTCCAAATGCCTAGCAATGCTCAGAGTAAATCTCTACTTTACTTCGGGCTGGGCCTAAAGTCCAGTTTCCGCGTCACTTAGAGAGACGTCGAGCTGGAGTCCCCCAACTGATTTGGAGCCCCGGGGGTTTCTTTCAGGGCAGCGTAGCTTTCCATAACGTGGCAGACGCACATGGAACGAAAGCCTGCCCAGAACCGCGGTCCTGAGGCTGCTTCAAACCTGTGGAATGCTAGCCCTAGAGAACACCTTAGTTCCCGGCCCTTTCAACTGCATAGTGAGGGATGTTCCCAGAGCTGTGTATCCCTTGATTGTGCTCAGAAGGCTTTGGGTACACAGCGCACTTCCTTGGAAAGAAGTGCCCACGTGAGAGTCTTGAGCGCTGTGAGGCCTACTAAGGCTAAAGCCGTCCTATCTCTGGTAATGGGAAAATGTGCACCTTACCTCGAGACTAGAGGTCCCATTTAGTTGGCACTTGAGCCACAGTATGCTCCTGGGGTGAGCTCCCAGGAAGGAATCGCAAGCACCTGGTTTCTTTTGGGAAAACTCACTGCTCCTCAGAGGCATCTGTGGAGTGAATAATACCCTGGAGGTGGGGTTGTCAGGCGGCTTGGAAGCTGCCACGAAGTTGCTTTGCAAAGGGGGAAAGTCGGGCTTCTCCCACATTCTCCAGTTGCCAACTTGACCCCACAGCGCATTGAACAGCACTCTCTGACTGACTACTGGAGACTTTCAGCCACACTGGGCCTTTCTAGGATCACACTTCGTTGGACGCGGTGGGTTTGGCATGCCATGAATAGCATTACCCGCTTAATGACTGAGTCAGGCCTAGGTGATTTTGGATCGTCCAAATGCCTCACAATTGTACCGGGTTTTCTGTACTTTCTGTCAGGCTGGACCTACAGTGTACCTGGCGTCACAATAGAGAGATGACAGGTAAGAGTTGCCAGGATGCACTTAA
Organism: Mesoplodon bidens; assembly: GCF_964165515.1. Taxonomy (NCBI): domain Eukaryota; kingdom Metazoa; phylum Chordata; class Mammalia; order Artiodactyla; family Ziphiidae; genus Mesoplodon; species Mesoplodon bidens. Next base: position 235,655 of record NW_027671792.1, on the reverse strand, counting down.
GGCTCAAGGATTCTTTCACTGCCGTTCAGAGGGCCTCCACAGAGGGAGAGCCACGTTGACTGTAATACTGGCAAAAACGTTGTCCTGGAGCTGCCTTACAGCTGTAGAAATCAAGCTCTGCAAACGAGAAGCAGTTCATTGCCCTCCCCTCTGCAGAGAAAGAGTTGACCGCAACAGTTTGTTCTGTGTTGTGTGGCTCGGAAAACAAACAGGGGACTCACAGCGCACACACTCTCCCACAGAAGGGAATTCATACGCGACTCTCTGAGGCCTACGGAAAGCCGTTAGAGGAGTTAAAGCACTCTATCGAGTCAGGGTTCATGGAGATGGCTGCACACAAAACCTCGCTCATAGGAAACACTCGTGCTTACCTTGAGGCTAGGGCTCACGTTTACTTCGCACTTTAGCTGGGGCAAGCGTGGGATGAGCTCCCAGCAAGGCACTGGAGACCACCTGGTTTCATAGGAGAAACTCTCTTTCTTCACTGAGGCATTCCTAGAGGTGACTAGAAGACGGGTAGCAGCAATGTCTTTCAGTCAGCCTGGAGGCCGCCACTATCTACTTTTCAAATGGGGAAAATCCTGCCTCTTTCCAGGCTTCTCAATTACAAAGTGGATCACCCAGCACATACACCTATCTTCTCTGACAACCCAAGGGAGACCCTAGGAACACACTTCGGCCTTCTGCGATGAAACTTTTGCATGCAGGGTGTGCTGCATGTGGTGAACGGCATAATCCTCTAAATGCCCTCAGTAGGCCTAGGTGACTTTGGATGTTCCAAATGCCTAGCAATGCTCAGAGTAAATCTCTACTTTACTTCGGGCTGGGCCTAAAGTCCAGTTTCCGCGTCACTTAGAGAGACGTCGAGCTGGAGTCCCCCAACTGATTTGGAGCCCCGAGGGTTTCTTTCAGGGCAGCGTAGCTTTCCATAACGTGGCAGACGCACATGGAACGAAAGCCTGCCAAGAACCGCGGTCCTGAGGCTGCTTCAAACCTGTGGAATGCTAGCCCTAGAGAACACCTTAGTTCCCGGCCCTTTCAACTGCATAGTGAGGGATGTTCCCAGAGCTGTGTATCCCTTGATTGTGCTCAGAAGGCTTTGGGTACACAGCGCACTTCCTTGGAAAGAAGTGCCCACGTGATTGTCTTGAGCGCTGTGAGGCCTACTAAGGCTAAAGCCGTCCTATCTCTGGTAATGGGAAAATGTGCACCTTACCTCGAGACTAGAGGTCGCATTTAGTTGGCACTTGAGCGACAGTATGCTCCTGGGGTGAGCTCCCAGGAAGGAATCGCAAGCACCTGGTTTCTTTTGGGAAAACTCACTGCTCCTCAGAGGCATCTGTGGAGTGAATAGTACCCTGGTGGTGGGGTTGTCAGGCGGCTTGGAAGCTGCCACGAAGTTGCTTTGCAAAGGGGGAAAGTCGGGCTTCTCCCACATTCTCCAGTTGCGAACTTGACCCCACAGCGCATTGAACAGCACTCTCTGACTGACTACTGGAGACTTTCAGCCACACTGGGCCTTTCTTGTATCACACTTCGTTGGACGCGGGGGGTTTGGCATGCCATGAATAGCATTACCCGCTTAATGACTGAGTCAGGCCTAGGTGACTTTGGATCGTCCAAATGCCTCACAATTGTACCGGGTTTTCTGTACTTTCTGTCAGGCTGGACCTACAGTGTACCTGGCGTCACAATAGAGAGATGACAGGTAAGAGTTGCCAGGATGCACTTAAGGCTCAAGGATTCTTTCACTGCCGTTCAGAGGGCCTCCACAGAGGGAGAGCCACGTTGACTGTAATACTGGCAAAAACGTTGTCCTGGAGCTGCCTTACAGCTGTAGAAATCAAGCTCTGCAAACGAGAAGCAGTTCATTGCCCTCCCCTCTGCAGAGAAAGAGTTGACCCCAACAGTTTGTTCTGTGTTGTGTGGCTCGGAAAACAAACAGGGGACTCACAGCGCACACGCTCTCCCACAGAAGGGAATTCATACGCGACTCTCTGAGGCCTACGGAAAGCCGTTAGAGGAGTTAAAGCACTCTATCGAGTCAGGGTTCATGGAGATGGCTGCACACAAAACCTCGCTCATAGGAAACACTCGTGCTTACCTTGAGGCTAGGGCTCACGTTTACTTCGCACTTTAGCTAGGGCAAGCGTGGGATGAGCTCCCAGCAAGGCACTGGAGAGCACCTGGTTTCATAGGAGAAACTCTCTTTCTTCACTGAGGCATTCCTAGAGGTGACTAGAAGACGGGTAACAGCAATGTCTTTCAGTCAGCCTGGAGGCCGCCACTATCTACTTTTCAAATGGGGAAAATCCTGCCTCTTTCCAGGCTTCTCAATTACAAAGGGGATCACCCAGCACATACACCTATCTTCTCTGACAACCCAAGGGAGACCCTAGGAACACACTTCGGCCTTCTGCGATGAAACTTTGCATGCAGGGTGTGCTGCATGTGGTGAACGGCATAATCCTCTAAATGCCCTCAGTAGGCCTAGGTGACTTTGGATGTTCCAAATGCCTAGCAATTCTCAGAGTAAATCTCTACTTTACTTCGGGCTGGGCCTAAAGTCCAGTTTCCGCGTCACTTAGAGAGACGTCGAGCTGGAGTCCCCCAACTGATTTGGAGCCCCGGGGGTTTCTTTCAGGGCAGCGTAGCTTTCCATAACGTGGCAGACGCACATGGAACGAAAGCCTGCCCAGAACCGCGGTCCTGAGGCTGCTTCAAACCTGTGGAATGCTAGCCCTAGAGAACACCTTAGTTCCCGGCCCTTTCAACTGCATAGTGAGGGATGATCACAGAGCTGTTTATCCCTTGATTGTGCTCAGAGGGCTTTGGGTACACAGCACAATTCCTTGGAAAGAAGTGCCCACGTGAGAGTCTTGAGCGCTGTGAGGCCTACTAAGGCTAAAGCTGTCCATTGACTAAGACTTCCTGGAAACTGGTGCACACCTATCTCTGGTAATGGGAAAATGTGCACCTTACCTCGAGACTAGCGGTCCCATTTAGTTGGCACTTGAGCGACAGTATGCTCCTGGGGTGAGCTCCCAGGAAGGAATCGCAAGCACCTGGTTTCTTTTGGAAAAACTCACTGCTCCTCAGAGGCATCTGTGGAGTGAATAGTACCCTGGTGGTGGGGTTGTCAGGCGGCTTGGAAGCTGCCACGAAGTTGCTTTGCAAAGGGGGAAAGTCGGGCTTCTCCCACATTCTCCAGGTGCCAACTTGACCCCACAGCGCATTGAACAGCACTCTCTGACTGACTACTGGAGACTTTCAGCCACACTGGGCCTTTCTAGGATCACACTTCGTTGGACGCGGGGTGTTAGGCATGCCATGAATAGCATTACCCGCTTAATGACTGAGTCAGGCCTAGGTGACGTTGGATCGTCCAAATGCCTCACAATTGTACCGGGTTTTCTGTACTTTCTGTCAGGCTGGACCTACAGTGTACCTGGCGTCACAATAGAGAGATGACAGGTAAGAGTTGCCATGATGCACTTAAGGCTCAAGGATTCTTTCACTGCCGTTCAGAGGGCCTCCACAGAGGGAGAGCCACGTTGACTGTAATACTGGCAAAAACGTTGTCCTGGAGCTGCCTTACAGCTGTAGAAATCAAGCTCTGCAAACGAGAAGCAGTTCATTGCCCTCCCCTCTGCAGAGAAAGAGTTGACCCCAACAGTTTGTTCAGTGTTGTGTGGCTCGGAAAACAAACAGGGGACTCACAGCGCACACGCTCTCCCACAGAAGGGAATTCATACGCGACTCTCTGAGGCCTACGGAAAGCCGTTAGAGGAGTTAAAGCACTCTATCGAGTCAGGGTTCATGGAGATGGCTGCACACAAAACCTCGCTCATAGGAAACACTCGTGCTTACCTTGAGGCTAGGGCTCACGTTTACTTCGCACTTTAGCTAGGGCAAGCGTGGAATGAGCTCCCAGCAAGGCACTGGAGAGCACGTGGTTTCATAGGAGAAACTCTCTTTCTTCACTGAGGCATTCCTAGAGGTGACTAGAAGACGGGTAGCAGCAATGTCTTTCAGTCAGCCTGGAGGCCGCCACTATCTACTTTTCAAATGGGGAAAATCCTGCCTCTTTCCAGGCTTCTCAATTACAAAGTGGATCACCCAGCACATACACCTATCTTCTCTGACAACCCAAGGGAGACCCTAGGAACACACTTCGGCCTTCTGCGATGAAACTTGCATGCAGGGTGTGCTGCATGTGGTGAACGGCATAATCCTCTAAATGCCCTCAGTAGGCCTAGGTGACTTTGGATGTTCCAAATGCCTAGCAATTCTCAGAGTAAATCTCTACTTTACTTCGGGCTGGGCCTAAAGTCCAGTTTCCGCGTCACTTAGAGAGACGTCGAGCTGGAGTCCCCCAACTGATTTGGAGCCCTGGGGGTTTCTTTCAGGGCAGCGTAGCTTTCCATAACGTGGCAGACGCACATGGAACGAAAGCCTGCCCAGAACCGCGGTCCTGAGGCTGCTTCAAACCTGTGGAATGCTAGCCCTAGAGAACACCTTAGTTCCCGGCCCTTTCAACTGCATAGTGAGGGATGTTCCCAGAGCTGTGTATCCCTTGATTGTGCTCAGAAGGCTTTGGGTACACAGCGCACTTCCTTGGAAAGAAGTGCCCACGTTAGAGTCTTGAGCGCTGTGAGGCCTACTAAGGCTAAAGCCGTCCTATCTCTGGTAATGGGAAAATGTGCACCTTACCTCGAGACTAGAGGTCCCATTTAGTTGGCACTTTAGCGACAGTATGCTCCTGGGGTGAGCTCCCAGGAAGGAATCGCAAGCACCTGGTTTCTTTTGGGAAAACTCACTGCTCCTCAGAGGCATCTGTGGAGTTAATAATACCCTGGAGGTGGGGTTGTCAGGCGGCTTGGAAGCTGCCACGAAGTTGCTTTGCAAAGGGGGAAAGTCGGGCTTCTCCCACATTCTCCAGTTGCCAACTTGACCCCACAGCGCATTGAACAGCACTCTCTGACTGACTACTGGAGACTTTCAGCCACACTGGCCTTTCTAGGATCACACTTCGTTGGACGCGGGGGGTTTGGCATGCCATGAATAGCATTACCCGCTTAATGACTGAGTCAGGCCTAGGTGACTTTGGATCGTCCAAATGCCTCACAATTGTACCGGGTTTTCTGTACTTTCTGTCAGGCTGGACCTACAGTGTACCTGGCGTCACAATAGAGAGATGACAGGTAAGAGTTGCCAGGATGCACTTAAGGCTCAAGGATTCTTTCACTGCCGTTCAGAGGGCCTCCACAGAGGGAGAGCCACGTTGACTGTAATACTGGCAAAAACGTTGTCCTGGAGCTGCCTTACAGCTGTAGAAATCAAGCTCTGCAAACGAGAAGCAGTTCATTGCCCTCCCCTCTGCAGAGAAAGAGTTGACCGCAACAGTTTGTTCTGTGTTGTGTGGCTCGGAAAACAAACAGGGGACTCACAGCGCACACGCTCTCCCACAGAAGGGAATTCATACGCGACTCTCTGAGGCCTACGGAAAGCCGTTAGAGGAGTTAAAGCACTCTATCGAGTCAGGGTTCATGGAGATGGCTGCACACAAAACCTCGCTCATAGGAAACACTCGTGCTTAACTTGAGGCTAGGGCTCACGTTTACTTCGCACTTTAGCTGGGGCAAGCGTGGGATGAGCTCCCAGCAAGGCACTGGAGAGCACCTGGTTTCATAGGAGAAACTCTCTTTCTTCACTGAGGCATTCCTAGAGGTGACTAGAAGACGGGTAGCAGCAATGTCTTTCAGTCAGCCTGGAGGCCGCCACTATCTACTTTTCAAATGGGGAAAATCCTGCCTCTTTCCAGGCTTCTCAATTACAAAGTGGATCACCCAGCACATACACCTATCTTCTCTGACAACCCAAGGGAGACCCTTGGAACACACTTCGGCCTTCTGCGATGAAACTTTTGCATGCAGGGTGTGCTGCATGTGGTGAACGGCATAATCCTCTAAATGCCCTCAGTAGGCCTAGGTGACTTTGGATGTTCCAAATGCCTAGCAATGCTCAGAGTAAATCTCTACTTTACTTCGGGCTGGGCCTAAAGTCCAGTTTCCGCGTCACTTAGAGAGACGTCGAGCTGGAGTCCCCCTACTGATTTGGAGCCCCGGGGGTTTCTTTCAGGGCAGCGTAGCTTTCCATAACGTGGCAGACGCACATGGAACGAAAGCCTGCCAAGAACCGCGGTCCTGAGGCTGCTTCAAACCTGTGGAATGCTAGCCCTAGAGAACACCTTAGTTCCCCGCCCTTTCAACTGCATAGTGAGGGATGTTCCCAAAGCTGTGCATCCCTTGATTGTGCTCAGAGGGCTTTGGGTACACAGCGCACTTCCTTGGAAAGAAGTGCCCACGTGAGAGTCTTGAGCGCTGTGAGGCCTACTAAGGCTAAAGCCGTCCTATCTCTGGTAATGGGAAAATGTGCACCTTACCTCGAGACTAGAGGTCCCATTTAGTTGGCACTTGAGCGACAGTATGCTCCTGGGGTGAGCTCCCAGGAAGGAATCGCAAGCACCTGGTTTCTTTTGGGAAAACTCACTGCTCCTCAGAGGCATCTGTGGAGTGAATAGTACCCTGGTGGTGGGGTTGTCAGGCGGCTTGGAAGCTGCCACGAAGTTGCTTTGCAAAGGTGGAAAGTCGGGCTTCTCCCACATTCTCCAGTTGCCAACTTGACCCCACAGCGCATTGACCAGCACTCTCTGACTGACTACTGGAGACTTTCAGCCACACTGGGCCTTTCTAGGATCACACTTCGTTGGACGCGGGGGGTTTGGCATGCCATGAATAGCATTACCCGCTTAATGACTGAGTCAGGCCTAGGTGACTTTGGATCGTCCAAATGCCTCACAATTGTACCGGGTTTTCTGTACTTTCTGTCAGGCTGGACCTACAGTGTACCTGGCGTCACAATAGAGAGATGACAGGTAAGAGTTGCCAGGATGCACTTAAGGCTCAAGGATTCTTTCACTGCCGTTCAGAGGGCCTCCACAGAGGGAGAGCCACGTTGACTGTAATACTGGCAAAAACGTTGTCCTGGAGCTGCCTTACAGCTGTAGAAATCAAGCTCTGCAAACGAGAAGCAGTTCATTGCCCTCCCCTCTGCAGAGAAAGAGTTGACCCCAACAGTTTGTTCAGTGTTGTGTGGCTCGGAAAACAAACAGGGGACTCACAGCGCACACGCTCTCCCACAGAAGGGAATTCATACGCGACTCTCTGAGGCCTACGGAAAGCCGTTAGAGGAGTTAAAGCACTCTATCGAGTCAGGGTTCATGGAGATGGCTGCACACAAAACCTCGCTCATAGGAAACACTCGTGCTTACCTTGAGGCTAGGGCTCACGTTTACTTCGCACTTTAGCTGGGGCAAGCGTGGGATGAGCTCCCAGCAAGGCACTGGAGAGCACCTGGTTTCATAGGAGAAACTCTCTTTCTTCACTGAGGCATTCCTAGAGGTGACTAGAAGACGGGTAGCAGCAATGTCTTTCAGTCAGCCTGGAGGCCGCCACTATCTACTTTTCAAATGGGGAAAATCCTGCCTCTTTCCAGGCTTCTCAATTACAAAGTGGATCACCCAGCACATACACCTATCTTCTCTGACAACCCAAGGGAGACCCTTGGAACACACTTCGGCCTTCTGCGATGAAACTTTTGCATGCAGGGTGTGCTGCATGTGGTGAACGGCATAATCCTCTAAATGCCCTCAGTAGGCCTAGGTGACTTTGGATGTTCCAAATGCCTAGCAATGCTCAGAGTAAATCTCTACTTTACTTCGGGCTGGGCCTAAAGTCCAGTTTCCGCGTCACTTAGAGAGACGTCGAGCTGGAGTCCCCCAACTGATTTGGAGCCACGAGGGTTTCTTTCAGGGCAGCGTAGCTTTCCATAATGTGGCAGACGCACATGGAACGAAAGCCTGCCAAGAACCGCGGTCCTGAGGCTGCTTCAAACCTGTGGAATGCTTGCCCTAGAGAACACCTTAGTTCCCCGCCCTTTCAACTGCATAGTGAGGGATGTTCCCAGAGCTGTGTATCCCTTGATTGTGCTCAGAAGGCTTTGGGTACACAGCGCACTTCCTTGGAAAGAAGTGCCCACGTGAGAGTCTTGAGCGCTGTGAGGCCTACTAAGGCTAAAGCCGTCCTATCTCTGGTAATGGGAAAATGTGCACCTTACCTCGAGACTAGAGGTCGCATTTAGTTGGCACTTGAGCGACAGTATGCTCCTGGGGTGAGCTCCCAGGAAGGAATCGCAAGCACCTGGTTTCTTTTGGGAAAACTCACTGCTCCTCAGAGGCATCTGTGGAGTGAATAGTACCCTGGTGGTGGGGTTGTCAGGCGGCTTGGAAGCTGCCACGAAGTTGCTTTGCAAAGGGGGAAAGTCGGGCTTCTCCCACATTCTCCAGTTGCCAACTTGACCCCACAGCGCATTGAACAGCACTCTCTGACTGACTACTGGAAACTTTCAGCCACACTGGGCCTTTCTTGGATCACACTTCGTTGGACGCGGGGGGTTTGGCATGCCATGAATAGCATTACCCGCTTAATGACTGAGTCAGGCCTAGGTGACTTTGGATCGTCCAAATGCCTCACAATTGTACCGGGTTTTCTGTACTTTCTGTCAGGCTGGACCTACAGTGTACCTGGCGTCACAATAGAGAGATGACAGGTAAGAGTTGCCAGGATGCACTTAAGGCTCAAGGATTCTTTCACTGCCGTTCAGAGGGCCTCCACAGAGGGAGAGCCACGTTGACTGTAATACTGGCAAAAACGTTGTCCTGGATCTGCCTTACAGCTGTAGAAATCAAGCTCTGCAAACGAGAAGCAGTTCATTGCCCTCCCCTCTGCAGAGAAAGAGTTGACCCCAACAGTTTGTTCTCTGTTGTGTGGCTCGGAAAACAAACAGGGGACTCACAGCGCACACGCTCTCCCACAGAAGGGAATTCATACGCGACTCTCTGAGGCCTACGGAAAGCCGTTAGAGGAGTTAAAGCACTCTATCGAGTCAGGGTTCATGGAGATGGCTGCACACAAAACCTCGCTCATAGGAAACACTCGTGCTTACCTTGAGGCTAGGGCTCACGTTTACTTCGCACTTTAGCTAGGGCAAGCGTGGGATGAGCTCCCAGCAAGGCACTGGAGACCACCTGGTTTCATAGGAGAAACTCTCTTTCTTCACTGAGGCATTCCTAGAGGTGACTAGAAGACGGGTAGCAGCAATGTCTTTCAGTCAGCCTGGAGGCCGCCACTATCTACTTTTCAAATGGGGAAAATCCTGCCTCTTTCCAGGCTTCTCAATTACAAAGTGGATCACCCAGCACATACACCTATCTTCTCTGACAACCCAAGGGAGACCCTAGGAACACACTTCGGCCTTCTGCGATGAAACTTTTGCATGCAGGGTGTGCTGCATGTGGTGAACGGCATAATCCTCTAAATGCCCTCAGTAGGCCTAGGTGACTTTGGATGTTCCAAATGCCTAGCAATGCTCAGAGTAAATCTCTACTTTACTTCGGGCTGGGCCTAAAGTCCAGTTTCCGCGTCACTTAGAGAGACGTCGAGCTGGAGTCCCCCAACTGATTTGGAGCCCCGGGGGTTTCTTTCATGGCAGCGTAGCTTTCCATAACGTGGCAGACGCACATGGAACGAAAGCCTGCCCAGAACCGCGGTCCTGAGGCTGCTTCAAACCTGTGGAATGCTAGCCCTAGAGAACACCTTAGTTCCCGGCCCTTTCAACTGCATAGTGAGGGATGTTCCCAGAGCTGTGTATCCCTTGATTGTGCTCAGAAGTATTTGGGTACACAGCGCACTTCCTTGGAAAGAAGTGCCCACGTGAGAGTCTTGAGCGCTGTGAGGCCTACTAAGGCTAAAGCCGTCCTATCTCTGGTAATGGGAAAATGTGCACCTTACCTCGAGACTAGAGGTCCCATTATTTGGCACTTGAGCGACAGTATGCTCCTGGGGTGAGCTCCCAGGAAGGAATCGCAAGCACCTGGTTTCTTTTGGGAAAACTCACTGCTCCTCAGAGGCATCTGTGGAGTGAATAGTACCCTGGTGGTGGGGTTGTCAGGCGGCTTGGAAGCTGCCACGAAGTTGCTTTGCAAAGGGGGAAAGTCGGGCTTCTCCCACATTCTCCAGTTGCCAACTTGACCCCACAGCGCAATGAACAGCACTCTCTGACTGACTACTGGAGACTTTCAGCCACACTGGGCCTTTCTAGGATCACACTTCGTTGGACGCGGGGGGTTTGGCATGCCATGAATAGCATTACCCCCTTAATGACTGAGTCAGGCCTAGGTGACTTTGGATCGTCCAAATGCCTCACAATTGTACCGGGTTTTCTGTACTTTCTGTCAGGCTGGACCTACAGTGTACCTGGCGTCACAATAGAGAGATGACAGGTAAGAGTTGCCAGGATGCACTTAAGGCTCAAGGATTCTTTCACTGCCGTTCAGAGGGCCTCCACAGAGGGAGAGCCACGTTGACTGTAATACTGGCAAAAACGTTGTCCTGGAGCTGCCTTACAGCTGTAGAAATCAAGCTCTGCAAACGAGAAGCAGTTCATTGCCCTCCCCTCTGCAGAGAAAGAGTTGACCGCAACAGTTTGTTCTGTGTTGTGTGGCTCGGAAAACAAACAGGGGACTCACAGCGCACACGCTCTCCCACAGAAGGGAATTCATTCGCGACTCTCTGAGGCCTACGGAAAGCCGTTAGAGGAGTTAAAGCACTCTATCGAGTCAGGGTTCATGGAGATGGCTGCACACAAAACCTCGCTCATAGGAAACACTCGTGCTTACCTTGAGGCTAGGGCTCACGTTTACTTCGCACTTTAGCTGGGGCAAGCGTGGGATGAGCTCCCAGCAAGGCACTGGAGAGCACCTGGTTTCATAGGAGAAACTCTCTTTCTTCACTGAGGCATTCCTAGAGGTGACTAGAAGACGGGTAGCAGCAATGTCTTTCAGTCAGCCTGGAGGCCGCCACTATCTACTTTTCAAATGGGGAAAATCCTGCCTCTTTCCAGGCTTCTCAATTACAAAGTGGATCACCCAGCACATACACCTATCTTCTCTGACAACCCAAGGGAGACCCTTGGAACACACTTCGGCCTTCTGCGATGAAACTTTTGCATGCAGGGTGTGCTGCATGTGGTGAACGGCGTAATCCTCTAAATGCCCTCAGTAGGCCTAGGTGACTTTGGATGTTCCAAATGCCTAGCAATGCTCAGAGTAAATCTCTACTTTACTTCGGGCTGGGCCTAAAGTCCAGTTTCCGCGTCACTTAGAGAGACGTCGAGCTGGAGTCCCCCAACTGATTTGGAGCCCCGAGGGTTTCTTTCAGGGCAGCGTAGCTTTCCATAATGTGGCAGACGCACATGGAACGAAAGCCTGCCAAGAACCGCGGTCCTGAGGCTGCTTCAAACCTGTGGAATGCTAGCCCTAGAGAACACCTTAGTTCCCGGCCCTTTCAACTGCATAGTGAGGGATGTTCCCAGAGCTGTGTATCCCTTGATTGTGCTCAGAAGGCTTTGGGTACACAGCGCACTTCCTTGGAAAGAAGTGCCCACGTGAGAGTCTTGAGCGCTGTGAGGCCTACTAAGGCTAAAGCCGTCCTATCTCTGGTAATGGGAAAATGTGCACCTTACCTCGAGACTAGAGGTCGCATTTAGTTGGCACTTGAGCGACAGTATGCTCCTGGGGTGAGCTCCCAGGAAGGAATCGCAAGCACCTGGTTTGTTTTGGAAAAACTCACTGCTCCTCAGAGGCATCTGTGGAGTGAATAGTACCCTGGTGGTGGGGTTGTCAGGCGGCTTGGAAGCTGCAACGAAGTTGCTTTGCAAAGGGGGAAAGTCGGGCTTCTCCCACATTCTCCAGGTGCCAACTTGACCCCACAGCGCATTGACCAGCACTCTCTGACTGTCTACTGGAGACTTTCAGCCACACTGGGCCTTTCTAGGATCACACTTCGTTGGACGCGGGGGGTTTGGCATGCCATGAATAGCATTACCCGCTTAATGACTGAGTCAGGCCTCGGTGACTTTGGATCGTCCAAATGCCTGACAATTGTACCGGGTTTTCTGTACTTTCTGTCAGGCTGGACCTACAGTGTACCTGGCGTCACAATAGAGAGATGACAGGTAAGAGTTGCCAGGATGCACTTAAGGCTCAAGGATTCTTTCACTGCCGTTCAGAGGGCCTCCACAGAGGGAGAGCCACTTTGACTGTAATACTGGCAAAAACGTTGTCCTGGAGCTGCCTTACAGCTGTAGAAATCAAGCTCTGCAAACGAGAAGCAGTTCATTGCCCTCCCCTCTGCAGAGAAAGAGTTGACCGCAACAGTTTGTTCTCTGTTGTGTGGCTCGGAAAACAAACAGGGGACTCACAGCGCACACGCTCTCCCACAGAAGGGAATTCATACGCGACTCTCTGAGGCCTACGGAAAGCCGTTAGAGGAGTTAAAGCACTCTATCGAGTCAGGGTTCATGGAGATGGCTGCACACAAAACCTCGCTCATAGGAAACACTCGTGCTTACCTTGAGGCTAGGGCTCACGTTTACTTCGCACTTTAGCTGGGGCAAGCGTGGGATGAGCTCCCAGCAAGGCACTGGAGACCACCTGGTTTCATAGGAGAAACTCTCTTTCTTCACTGAGGCATTCCTAGAGGTGACTAGAAGACGGGTAGCAGCAATGTCTTTCAGTCAGCCTGGAGGCCGCCACTATCTACTTTTCAAATGGGGAAAATCCTGCTTCTTTCCAGGCTTCTCAATTACAAAGTGGATCACCCAGCACATACACCTATCTTCTCTGACAACCCAAGGGAGACCCTTGGAACACACTTCGGCCTTCTGCGATGAAACTTTTGCATGCAGGGTGTGCTGCATGTGGTGAACGGCATAATCCTCTAAATGCCCTCAGTAGGCCTAGGTGACTTTGGATGTTCCAAATGCCTAGCAATGCTCAGAGTAAATCTCTACTTTACTTCGGGCTGGGCCTAAAGTCCAGTTTCCGCGTCACTTAGAGAGACGTCAAGCTGGAGTCCCCCAACTTATTTGGAGCCCCGGGGGTTTCTTTCAGGGCAGCGTAGCTTTCCATAACGTGGCAGACGCACATGGAACGAAAGCCTGCCCAGAACCGCGGTCCTGAGGCTGCTTCAAACCTGTGGAATGCTAGCCCTAGAGAACACCTTAGTTCCCGGCCCTTTCAACTGCATAGTGATGGATGTTCCCAGAGCTGTGTATCCCTTGATTGTGCTCAGAGGGCTTTGGGTACACAGCACACTTCCTTGGAAAGAAGTGCCCACGTGATTGTCTTGAGCGCTGTGAGGCCTACTAAGGCTAAAGCCGTCCATTGACTAAGACTTCCTGGAAACTGGTGCACACCTATCTCTGGTAATGGGAAAATGTGCACCTTACCTCGAGACTAGAGGTCCCATTTAGTTGGCACTTGAGCGACAGTATGCTCCTGGGGTGAGCTCCCAGGAAGTTATCGCAAGCACCTGGTTTCTTTTGGAAAAACTCACTGCTCCTCAGAGGCATCTGTGGAGTGAATAGTACCCTGGTGGTGGGGTTGTCAGGCGGCTTGGAAGCTGCAACGAAGTTGCTTTGCAAAGGGGGAAAGTCGGGCTTCTCCCACATTCTCCAGGTGCCAACTTGACCCCACAGCGCATTGACCAGCACTCTCTGACTGACTACTGGAGACTTTCAGCCACACTGGGCCTTTCTAGGATCACACTTCGTTGGACGCGGGGTGTTAGGCATGCCATGAATAGCATTACCCGCTTAATGACTGAGTCAGGCCTAGGTGACTTTGGATCGTCCAAATGCCTCACAATTGTACCGGGTTTTCTGTACTTTCTGTCAGGCTGGACCTACAGTGTACCTGGCGTCACAATAGAGAGATGACAGGTAAGAGTTGCCAGGATGCACTTAAGGCTCAAGGATTCTTTCACTGCCGTTCAGAGGGCCTCCACAGAGGGAGAGCCACGTTGACTGTAATACTGGCAAAAACGTTGTCCTGGAGCTGCCTTACAGCTGTAGAAATCAAGCTCTGCAAACGAGAAGCAGTTCATTGCCCTCCCCTCTGCAGAGAAAGAGTTGACCCCAACAGTTTGTTCTGTGTTGTGTGGCTCGGAAAACAAACAGGGGACTCACAGCGCACACGCTCTCCCACAGAAGGGAATTCATACGCGACTCTCTGAGGCCTACGGAAAGCCGTTAGAGGAGTTAAAGCACTCTATCGAGTCAGGGTTCATGGAGATGGCTGCACACAAAACCTCGCTCATAGGAAACACTCGTGCTTACCTTGAGGCTAGGGCTCACGTTTACTTCGCACTTTAGCTAGGGCAAGCGTGGGATGAGCTCCTAGAAAGGCACTCGAGACCACCTGGTTTCATAGGAGAAACTCTCTTTCTTCACTGAGGCATTCCTAGAGGTGACTAGAAGACGGGTAGCAGCAATGTCTTTCAGTCAGCCTGGAGGCCGCCACTATCTACCTTTGAAATGGGGAAAATCCTGCCTCTTTCCAGGCTTCTCAATTACAAAGGGGATCACCCAGCACATACACCTATCTTCTCTGACAACCCAAGGGAGACCCTTGGAACACACTTCGGCCTTCTGCGATGAAACTTTTGCATGCAGGGTGTGCTGCATGTGGTGAACGGCATAATCCTCTAAATGCCCTCAGTAGGCCTAGGTGACTTTGGATGTTCCAAATGCCTAGCAATGCTCAGAGTAAATCTCTACTTTACTTCGGGCTGGGCCTAAAGTCCAGTTTCCGCGTCACTTAGAGAGACGTCGAGCTGGAGTCCCCCAACTGATTTGGAGCCCCGACGGTTTCTTTCAGGGCAGCGTAGCTTTCCATAACGTGGCAGACGCACATGGAACGAAAGCCTGCCAAGAACCGCGGTCCTGAGGCTGCTTCAAACCTGTGGAATGCTAGCCCTAGAGAACACCTTAGTTCCCCGCCCTTTCAACTGCATAGTGAGGGATGTTCCCAGAGCTGTGTATCCCTTGATTGTGCTCAGAAGGCTTTGGGTACACAGCGCACTTCCTTGGAAAGAAGTGCCCACGTGAGAGTCTTGAGCGCTGTGAGGCCTACTAAGGCTAAAGCCGTCCTATCTCTGGTAATGGGAAAATGTGCACCTTACCTCGAGACTAGAGGTCGCATTTAGTTGGCACTTGAGCGACAGTATGCTCCTGGGGTGAGCTCCCAGGAAGGAATCGCAAGCACCTGGTTTCTTTTGGGAAAACTCACTGCTCCTCAGAGGCATCTGTGGAGTGAATAGTACCCTGGTGGTGGGGTTGTCAGGCGGCTTGGAAGCTGCAACGAAGTTGCTTTGCAAAGGGGGAAAGTCGGGCTTCTCCCACATTCTCCAGTTGCCAACTTGACCCCACAGCGCATTGACCAGCACTCTCTGACTGACTACTGGAGACTTTCAGCCACACTGGGCCTTTCTAGGATCACACTTCGTTGGACGCGGGGGGTTTGGCATGCCATGAATAGCATTACCCGCTTAATGACTGAGTCAGGCCTAGGTGACTTTGGATCGTCCAAATGCCTCACAATTGTACCGGGTTTTCTGTACTTTCTGTCAGGCTGGACCTACAGTGTACCTGGCGTCACAATAGAGAGATGACAGGTAAGAGTTGCCAGGATGCACTTAAGGCTCAAGGATTCTTTCACTGCCGTTCAGAGGGCCTCCACAGAGGGAGAGCCACGTTGACTGTAATACTGGCAAAAACGTTGTCCTGGAGCTGCCTTACAGCTATAGAAATCAAGCTCTGCAAACGAGAAGCAGTTCAATGCCCTCCCCTCTGCAGAGAAAGAGTTGACCGCAACAGTTTGTTCTGTGTTGTGTGGCTCGGAAAACAAACAGGGGACTCACAGCGCACACGCTCTCCCACAGAAGGGAATTCATACGCGACTCTCTGAGGCCTACGGAAAGCCGTTAGAGGAGTTAAAGCACTCTATCGATTCAGGGTTCATGGAGATGGCTGCACACAAAACCTCGCTCATAGGAAACACTCGTGCTTACCTTGAGGCTAGGGCTCACGTTTACTTCGCACTTTAGCTGGGGCAAGCGTGGGATGAGCTCCCAGCAAGGCACTGGAGACCACCTGGTTTCATAGGAGAAACTCTCTTTCTTCACTGAGGCATTCCTAGAGGTGACTAGAAGACGGGTAGCAGCAATGTCTTTCAGTCAGCCTGGAGGCCGCCACTATCTACTTTTCAAATGGGGAAAATCCTGCCTCTTTCCAGGCTTCTCAATTACAAAGTGGATCACCCAGCACATACACCTATCTTCTCTGACAACCCAAGGGAGACCCTTGGAACACACTTCGGCCTTCTGCGATGAAACTTTTGCATGCAGGGTGTGCTGCATGTGGTGAACGGCATAATCCTCTAAATGCCCTCAGTAGGCCTAGGTGACTTTGGATGTTCCAAATGCCTAGCAATTCTCAGAGTAAATCTCTACTTTACTTCGGGCTGGGCCTAAAGTCCAGTTTCCGCGTCACTTAGAGAGACGTCGAGCTGGAGTCCCCCAACTGATTTGGAGCCCCGGGGGTTTCTTTCAGGGCAGCGTAGCTTTCCATAACGTGGCAGACGCACATGGAACGAAAGCCTGCCCAGAACCGCGGTCCTGAGGCTGCTTCAAACCTGTGGAATGCTAGCCCTAGAGAACACCTTAGTTCCCGGCCCTTTCAACTGCATAGTGAGGGATGATCACAGAGCTGTTTATCCCTTGATTGTGCTCAGAGGGCTTTGGGTACACAGCACACATCCTTGGAAAGAAGTGCCCACGTGATTGTCTTGAGCGCTGTGAGGCCTACTAAGGCTAAAGCCGTCCATTGACTAAGACTTCCTGGAAACTGGTGCACACCTATCTCTGGTAATGGGAAAATGTGCACCTTACCTCGAGACTAGCGGTCCTATTTAGTTGGCACTTGAGCGACAGTATGCTCCTGGGGTGAGCTCCCAGGAAGGAATCGCAAGCACCTGGTTTCTTTTGGGAAAACTCACTGCTCCTCAGAGGCATCTGTGGAGTGAATAGTACCCTGGTGGTGGGGTTGTCAGGCGGCTAGGAAGCTGCCACGAAGTTGCTTTGCAAAGGGGGAAAGTCGGGCTTCTCCCACATTCTCCATTTGCCAACTTGACCCCACAGCGCATTGAACAGCACTCTCTGACTGACTACTGTAGACTTTCAGCCACACTGGGCCTTTCTTGGATCACACTTCGTTGGACGCGGGGGGTTTGGCATGCCATGAATAGCATTACCCGCTTAATGACTGAGTCAGGCCTAGGTGACTTTGGATCGTCCAAATGCCTCACAATTGTACCGGGTTTTCTGTACTTTCTGTCAGGCTGGACCTACAGTGTACCTGGCGTCACAATAGAGAGATGACAGGTAAGAGTTGCCAGGATGCACTTAAGGCTCAAGGATTCTTTCACTGCCGTTCAGAGGGCCTCCACAGAGGGAGAGCCACGTTGACTGTAATACTGGCAAAAACGTTGTCCTGGAGCTGCCTTACAGCTGTAGAAATCAAGCTCTGCAAACGAGAAGCAGTTCATTGCCCTCCCCTCTGCAGAGAAAGAGTTGACCCCAACAGTTTGTTCTGTGTTGTGTGGCTCGGAAAACAAACAGGGGACTCACAGCGCACACGCTCTCCCACAGAAGGGAATTCATACGCGACTCTCTGAGGCCTACGGAAAGCCGTTAGAGGAGTTAAAGCACTCTATCGAGTCAGTGTTCATGGAGATGGCTGCACACAAAACCTCGCTCATAGGAAACACTCGTGCTTACCTTGAGGCTAGGGCTCACGTTTACTTCGCACTTTAGCTGGGGCAAGCGTGGGATGAGCTCCCAGCAAGGCACTGGAGACCACCTGGTTTCATAGGAGAAACTCTCTTTCTTCACTGAGACATTCCTAGAGGTGACTAGAAGACGGGTAGCAGCAATGTCTTTCAGTCAGCCTGGAGGCCGCCACTATCTACTTTTCAAATGGGGAAAATCCTGCCTCTTTCCAGGCTTCTCAATTACAAAGTGGATCACCCAGCACATACACCTATCTTCTCTGACAACCCAAGGGAGACCCTAGGAACACACTTCGGCCTTCTGCGATGAAACTTTTGCATGCAGGGTGTGCTGCATGTGGTGAACGGCATAATCCTCTAAATGCCCTCAGTAGGCCTAGGTGACTTTGGATGTTCCAAATGCCTAGCAATGCTCAGAGTAAATCTCTACTTTACTTCGGGCTGGGCCTAAAGTCCAGTTTCCGCGTCACTTAGAGAGACGTCGAGCTGGAGTCCCCCTACTGATTTGGAGCCCCGGGGGTTTCTTTCAGGGCAGCGTAGCTTTCCATAACGTGGCAGACGCACATGGAACGAAAGCCTGCCAAGAACCGCGGTCCTGAGGCTGCTTCAAACCTGTGGAATGCTAGCCCTAGAGAACACCTTAGTTCCCCGCCCTTTCAACTGCATAGTGAGGGATGTTCCCAGAGCTGTGTATCCCTTGATTGTGCTCAGAAGGCTTTGGGTACACAGCGCACTTCCTTGGAAAGAAGTGCCCACGTGAGAGTCTTGAGCGCTGTGAGGCCTACTAAGGCTAAAGCCGTCCTATCTCTGGTAATGGGAAAATGTGCACCTTACCTCGAGACTAGAGGTCGCATTTAGTTGGCACTTGAGCGACAGTATGCTCCTGGGGTGAGCTCCCAGGAAGGAATCGCAAGCACCTGGTTTCTTTTGGGAAAACTCACTGCTCCTCAGAGGCATCTGTGGAGTGAATAGTACCCTGGTGGTGGGGTTGTCAGGCGGCTTGGAAGCTGCCACGAAGTTGCTTTGCAAAGGGGGAAAGTCGGGCTTCTCCCACATTCTCCATTTGCCAACTTGACCCCACAGCGCATTGAACAGCACTCTCTGACTGACTACTGGAGACTTTCAGCCACACTGGGCCTTTCTTGGATCACACTTCGTTGGACGCGGGGGGTTTGGCATGCCATGAATAGCATTACCCGCTTAATGACTGAGTCAGGCCTAGGTGACTTTGGATCGTCCAAATGCCTCACAATTGTACCGGGTTTTCTGTACTTTCTGTCAGGCTGGACCTACAGTGTACCTGGCGTCACAATAGAGAGATGACAGGTAAGAGTTGCCAGGATGCACTTAAGGCTCAAGGATTCTTTCACTGCCGTTCAGAGGGCCTCCACAGAGGGAGAGCCACGTTGACTGTAATACTGGCAAAAACGTTGTCCTGGAGCTGCCTTACAGCTGTAGAAATCAAGCTCTGCAAACGAGAAGCAGTTCATTGCCCTCCCCTCTGCAGAGAAAGAGTTGACCGCAACAGTTTGTTCTGTGTTGTGTGGCTCGGAAAACAAACAGGGGACTCACAGCGCACACGCTCTCCCACAGAAGGGAATTCATACGCGACTCTCTGAGGCCTACGGAAAGCCGTTAGAGGAGTTAAAGCACTCTATCGAGTCAGGGTTCATGGAGATGGCTGCACACAAAACCTCGCTCATAGGAAACACTCGTGCTTACCCTGAGGCTAGGGCTCACGTTTACTTCGCACTTTAGCTAGGGCAAGCGTGGGATGAGCTCCCAGCAAGGCACTGTAGAGCACGTGGTTTCATAGGAGAAACTCTCTTTCTTCACTGAGGCATTCCTAGAGGTGACTAGAAGACGGGTAGCAGCAATGTCTTTCAGTCAGCCTGGAGGCCGCCACTATCTACTTTTCAAATGGGGAAAATCCTGCCTCTTTCCAGGCTTCTCAATTACAAAGGGGATCACCCAGCACATACACCTATCTTCTCTGACAACCCAAGGGAGACCCTAGGAACACACTTCGGCCTTCTGCGATGAAACTTTTGCATGCAGGGTGTGCTGCATGTGGTGAACGGCATAATCCTCTAAATGCCCTCAGTAGGCCTAGGTGACTTTGGATGTTCCAAATGCCTAGCAATGCTCAGAGTAAATCTCTACTTTACTTCGGGCTGGGCCTAAAGTCCAGTTTCCGCGTCACTTAGAGAGACGTCGAGCTGGAGTCCCCCAACTGATTTGGAGCCCCGGGGGTTTCTTTCAGGGCAGCGTAGCTTTCCATAACGTGGCAGACGCACATGGAACGAAAGCCTGCCCAGAACCGCGGTCCTGAGGCTGCTTCAAACCTGTGGAATGCTAGCCCTAGAGAACACCTTAGTTCCCGGCCCTTTCAACTGCATAGTGAGGGATGTTCCCAGAGCTGTGTATCCCTTGATTGTGCTCAGAAGGCTTTGGGTACACAGCGCACTTCCTTGGAAAGAAGTGCCCACGTTAGAGTCTTGAGCGCTGTGAGGCCTACTAAGGCTAAAGCCGTCCTATCTCTGGTAATGGGAAAATGTGCACCTTACCTCGAGACTAGAGGTCCCATTTAGTTGGCACTTGAGCGACAGTATGCTCCTGGGGTGAGCTCCCAGGAAGGAATCGCAAGCACCTGGTTTCTTTTGGGAAAACTCACTGCTCCTCAGAGGCATTTGTGGAGTGAATAATACCCTGGAGGTGGGGTTGTCAGGCGGCTTGGAAGCTGCCACGAAGTTGCTTTGCAAAGGGGGAAAGTCGGGCTTCTCCCACATTCTCCAGTTGCCAACTTGACCCCACAGCGCATTGAACAGCACTCTCTGACTGACTACTGGAGACTTTCAGCCACACTGGGCCTTTCTAGGATCACACTTCGTTGGACGCGGGGGGTTTGGCATGCCATGAATAGCATTACCCGCTTAATGACTGAGTCAGGCCTAGGTGACTTTGGATCGTCCAAATGCCTCACAATTGTACCGGGTTTTCTGTACTTTCTGTCAGGCTGGACCTACAGTGTACCTGGCGTCACAATAGAGAGATGACAGGTAAGAGTTGCCAGGATGCACTTAAGGCTCAAGGATTCTTTCACTGCCGTTCAGAGGGCCTCCACAGAGGGAGAGCCACGTTGACTGTAATACTGGCAAAAACGTTGTCCTGGAGCTGCCTTACAGCTGTAGAAATCAAGCTCTGCAAACGAGAAGCAGTTCATTGCCCTCCCCTCTGCAGAGAAAGAGTTGACCGCAACAGTTTGTTCTGTGTTGTGTGGCTCGGAAAACAAACAGGGGACTCACAGCGCACACGCTCTCCCACAGAAGGGAATTCATACGCGACTCTCTGAGGCCTACGGAAAGCCGTTAGAGGAGTTAAAGCACTCTATCGAGTCAGGGTTCATGGAGATGGCTGCACACAAAACCTCGCTCATAGGAAACACTCGTGCTTACCTTGAGGCTAGGGCTCACGTTTACTTCGCACTTTAGCTGGGGCAAGCGTGGGATGAGCTCCCAGCAAGGCACTGGAGAGCACGTGGTTTCATAGGAGAAACTCTCTTTCTTCACTGAGGCATTCCTAGAGGTGACTAGAAGACGGGTAGCAGCAATGTCTTTCAGTCAGCCTGGAGGCCGCCACTATCTACTTTTCAAATGGGGAAAATCCTGCCTCTTTCCAGGCTTCTCAATTACAAAGTGGATCACCCAGCACATACACCTATCTTCTCTGACAACCCAAGGGAGACCTAGGAACACACTTCGGCCTTCTGCGATGAAACTTTTGCATGCAGGGTGTGCTGCATGTGGTGAACGGCATAATCCTCTAAATGCCCTCAGTAGGCCTAGGTGACTTTGGATGTTCCAAATGCCTAGCAATGCTCAGAGTAAATCTCTACTTTACTTCGGGCTGGGCCTAAAGTCCAGTTTCCGCGTCACTTAGAGAGACGTCGAGCTGGAGTCCCCCAACTGATTTGGAGCCCCGAGGGTTTCTTTCAGGGCAGCGTAGCTTTCCATAACGTGGCAGACGCACATGGAACGAAAGCCTGCCAAGAACCGCGGTCCTGAGGCTGCTTCAAACCTGTGGAATGCTAGCCCTAGAGAACACCTTAGTTCCCGGCCCTTTCAACTGCATAGTGAGGGATGTTCCCAGAGCTGTGTATCCCTTGATTGTGCTCAGAAGGCTTTGGGTACACAGCGCACTTCCTTGGAAAGAAGTGCCCACGTGAGAGTCTTGAGCGCTGTGAGGCCTACTAAGGCTAAAGCCGTCCTATCTCTGGTAATGGGAAAATGTGCACCTTACCTCGAGACTAGAGGTCGCATTTAGTTGGCACTTGAGCGACAGTATGCTCCTGGGGTGAGCTCCCAGGAAGGAATCGCAAGCACCTGGTTTCTTTTGGGAAAACTCACTGCTCCTCAGAGGCATCTGTGGAGTGAATAGTACCCTGGTGGTGGGGTTGTCAGGCGGCTTGGAAGCTGCCACGAAGTTGCTTTGCAAAGGGGGAAAGTCGGGCTTCTCCCACATTCTCCAGTTGCCAACTTGACCCCACAGCGCATTGAACAGCACTCTCTGACTGACTACTGGAGACTTTCAGCCACACTGGGCCTTTCTTGTATCACACTTCGTTGGACGCGGGGGGTTTGGCATGCCATGAATAGCATTACCCGCTTAATGACTGAGTCAGGCCTAGGTGACTTTGGATCGTCCAAATGCCTCACAATTGTACCGGGTTTTCTGTACTTTCTGTCAGGCTGGACCTACAGTGTACCTGGCGTCACAATAGAGAGATGACAGGTAAGAGTTGCCAGGATGCACTTAAGGCTCAAGGATTCTTTCACTGCCGTTCAGAGGGCCTCCACAGAGGGAGAGCCACGTTGACTGTAATACTGGCAAAAACGTTGTCCTGGAGCTGCCTTACAGCTGTAGAAATCAAGCTCTGCAAACGAGAAGCAGTTCATTGCCCTCCCCTCTGCAGAGAAAGAGTTGACCCCAACAGTTTGTTCTGTGTTGAGTGGCTCGGAAAACAAACAGGGGACTCACAGCGCACACGCTCTCCCACAGAAGGGAATTCATACGCGACTCTCTGAGGCCTACGGAAAGCCGTTAGAGGAGTTAAAGCACTCTATCGAGTCAGGGTTCATGCAGATGGCTGCACACAAAACCTCGCTCATAGGAAACACTCGTGCTTACCTTGAGGCTAGGGCTCACGTTTACTTCGCACTTTAGCTAGGGCAAGCGTGGGATGAGCTCCCAGCAAGGCACTGGAGAGCACCTGGTTTCATAGGAGAAACTCTCTTTCTTCACTGAGGCATTCCTAGAGGTGACTAGAAGACGGGTAACAGCAATGTCTTTCAGTCAGCCTGGAGGCCGCCACTATCTACTTTTCAAATGGGGAAAATCCTGCCTCTTTCCAGGCTTCTCAATTACAAAGGGGATCACCCAGCACATACACCTATCTTCTCTGACAACCCAAGGGAGACCCTAGGAACACACTTCGGCCTTCTGCGATGAAACTTTTGCATGCAGGGTGTGCTGCATGTGGTGAACGGCATAATCCTCTAAATGCCCTCAGTAGGCCTAGGTGACTTTGGATGTTCCAAATGCCTAGCAATTCTCAGAGTAAATCTCTACTTTACTTCGGGCTGGGCCTAAAGTCCAGTTTCCGCGTCACTTAGAGAGACGTCGAGCTGGAGTCCCCCAACTGATTTGGAGCCCCGGGGGTTTCTTTCAGGGCAGCGTAGCTTTCCATAACGTGGCAGACGCACATGGAACGAAAGCCTGCCCAGAACCGCGGTCCTGAGGCTGCTTCAAACCTGTGGAATGCTAGCCCTAGAGAACACCTTAGTTCCCGGCCCTTTCAACTGCATAGTGAGGGATGATCACAGAGCTGTTTATCCCTTGATTGTGCTCAGAGGGCTTTGGGTACACAGCACAATTCCTTGGAAAGAAGTGCCCACGTGAGAGTCTTGAGCGCTGTGAGGCCTACTAAGGCTAAAGCCGTCCATTGACTAAGACTTCCTGGAAACTGGTGCACACCTATCTCTGGTAATGGGAAAATGTGCACCTTACCTCGAGACTAGCGGTCCCATTTAGTTGGCACTTGAGCGACAGTATGCTCCTGGGGTGAGCTCCCAGGAAGGAATCGCAAGCACCTGGTTTCTTTTGGAAAAACTCACTGCTCCTCAGAGGCATCTGTGGAGTGAATAGTACCCTGGTGGTGGGGTTGTCAGGCGGCTTGGAAGCTGCCACGAAGTTGCTTTGCAAAGGGGGAAAGTCGGGCTTCTCCCCCATTCTCCAGGTGCCAACTTGACCCCACAGCGCATTGACCAGCACTCTCTGACTGACTACTGGAGACTTTCAGCCACACTGGGCCTTTCTAGGATCACACTTCGTTGGACGCGGGGTGTTAGGCATGCCATGAATAGCATTACCCGCTTAATGACTGAGTCAGGCCTAGGTGACTTTGGATCGTCCAAATGCCTCACAATTGTACCGGGTTTTCTGTACTTTCTGTCAGGCTGGACCTACAGTGTACCTGGCGTCACAATAGAGAGATGACAGGTAAGAGTTGCCATGATGCACTTAAGGCTCAAGGATTCTTTCACTGCCGTTCAGAGGGCCTCCACAGAGGGAGAGCCACGTTGACTGTAATACTGGCAAAAACGTTGTCCTGGAGCTGCCTTACAGCTGTAGAAATCAAGCTCTGCAAACGAGAAGCAGTTCATTGCCCTCCCCTCTGCAGAGAAAGAGTTGACCCCAACAGTTTGTTCAGTGTTGTGTGGCTCGGAAAACAAACAGGGGACTCACAGCGCACACGCTCTCCCACAGAAGGGAATTCATACGCGACTCTCTGAGGCCTACGGAAAGCCGTTAGAGGAGTTAAAGCACTCTATCGAGTCAGGGTTCATGGAGATGGCTGCACACAAAACCTCGCTCATAGGAAACACTCGTGCTTACCTTTAGGCTAGGGCTCACGTTTACTTCGCACTTTAGCTAGGGCAAGCGTGGGATGAGCTCCCAGCAAGGCACTGGAGAGCACGTGCTTTCATAGGAGAAACTCTCTTTCTTCACTGAGGCATTCCTAGAGGTGACTAGAAGACGGGTAGCAGCAATGTCTTTCAGTCAGCCTGGAGGCCGCCACTATCTACTTTTCAAATGGGGAAAATCCTGCCTCTTTCCAGGCTTCTCAATTACAAAGTGGATCACCCAGCACATACACCTATCTTCTCTGACAACCCAAGGGAGACCCTAGGAACACACTTCGGCCTTCTGCGATGAAACTTGCATGCAGGGTGTGCTGCATGTGGTGAACGGCATAATCCTCTAAATGCCCTCAGTAGGCCTAGGTGACTTTGGATGTTCCAAATGCCTAGCAATGCTCAGAGTAAATCTCTACTTTACTTCGGGCTGGGCCTAAAGTCCAGTTTCCGCGTCACTTAGAGAGACGTCGAGCTGGAGTCCCCCAACTGATTTGGAGCCCCGGGGGTTTCTTTCAGGGCAGCGTAGCTTTCCATAACGTGGCAGACGCACATGGAACGAAAGCCTGCCCAGAACCGCGGTCCTGAGGCTGCTTCAAACCTGTGGAATGCTAGCCCTAGAGAACACCTTAGTTCCCGGCCCTTTCAACTGCATAGTGAGGGATGTTCCCAGAGCTGTGTATCCCTTGATTGTGCTCAGAAGGCTTTGGGTACACAGCGCACTTCCTTGGAAAGAAGTGCCCACGTTAGAGTCTTGAGCGCTGTGAGGCCTACTAAGGCTAAAGCCGTCCTATCTCTGGTAATGGGAAAATGTGCACCTTACCTCGAGACTAGAGGTCGCATTTAGTTGGCACTTGAGCGACAGTATGCTCCTGGGGTGAGCTCCCAGGAAGGAATCGCAAGCACCTGGTTTCTTTTGGGAAAACTCACTGCTCCTCAGAGGCATCTGTGGAATGAATAATACCCTGGTGGTGGGGTTGTCAGGCGGCTTGGAAGCTGCCACGAAGTTGCTTTGCAAAGGGGGAAAGTCGGGCTTCTCCCACATTCTCCAGTTGCCAACTTGACCCCACAGCGCATTGAACAGCACTCTCTGACTGACTACTGGAGACTTTCAGCCACACTGGGCCTTTCTAGGATCACACTTCGTTGGACGCGGGGGATTTGGCATGCCATGAATAGCATTACCCGCTTAATGACTGAGTCAGGCCTAGGTGACTTTGGATCGTCCAAATGCCTCACAATTGTACCGGGTTTTCTGTACTTTCTGTCAGGCTGGACCTACAGTGTACCTGGCGTCACAATAGAGAGATGACAGGTAAGAGTTGCCAGGATGCACTTAAGGCTCAAGGATTCTTTCACTGCCGTTCAGAGGGCCTCCACAGAGGGAGAGCCACGTTGACTGTAATACTGGCAAAAACGTTGTCCTGGAGCTGCCTTACAGCTGTAGAAATCAAGCTCTGCAAACGAGAAGCAGTTCAATGCCCTCCCCTCTGCAGAGAAAGAGTTGACCGCAACAGTTTGTTCTGTGTTGTGTGGCTCGGAAAACAAACAGGGGACTCACAGCGCACACGCTCTCCCACAGAAGGGAATTCATACGCGACTCTCTGAGGCCTACGGAAAGCCGTTAGAGGAGTTAAAGCACTCTATCGAGTCAGGGTTCATGGAGATGGCTGCACACAAAACCTCGCTCATAGGAAACACTCGTGCTTACCTTGAGGCTAGGGCTCACGTTTACTTCGCACTTTAGCTAGGGCAAGCGTGGGATGAGCTCCCAGCAAGGCACTGGAGAGCACGTGGTTTCATAGGAGAAACTCTCTTTCTTCACTGAGGCATTCCTAGAGGTGACTAGAAGACGGGTAGCAGCAATGTCTTTCAGTCAGCCTGGAGGCCGCCACTATCTACTTTTCAAATGGGGAAAATCCTGCCTCTTTCCAGGCTTCTCAATTACAAAGTGGATCACCCAGCACATACACCTATCTTCTCTGACAACCCAAGGGAGACCCTTGGAACACACTTCGGCCTTCTGCGATGAAACTTTTGCATGCAGGGTGTGCTGCATGTGGTGAACGGCATAATCCTCTAAATGCCCTCAGTAGGCCTAGGTGACTTTGGATGTTCCAAATGCCTAGCAATGCTCAGAGTAAATCTCTACTTTACTTCGGGCTGGGCCTAAAGTCCAGTTTCCGCGTCACTTAGAGAGACGTCAAGCTGGAGTCCCCCAACTGATTTGGAGCCCCGGGGGTTTCTTTCAGGGCAGCGTAGCTTTCCATAACTTGGCAGACGCACATGGAATGAAAGCCTGCCAAGAACCGCGGTCCTGAGGCTGCTTCAAACCTGTGGAATGCTAGCCCTAGAGAACACCTTAGTTCCCGGCCCTTTCAACTGCATAGTGAGGGATGTTCCCAGAGCTGTGTATCCCTTGATTGTGCTCAGAAGGCTTTGGGTACACAGCACACTTCCTTGGAAAGAAGTGCCCACGTGAGTGTCTTGAGCGCTGTGAGGCCTACTAAGGCTAAAGCCGTCCATTGACTAAGACTTCCTGGAAACTGGTGCACACCTATCTCTGGTAATGGGAAAATGTGCACCTTACCTCGAGACTAGAGGTCACATTTAGTTGGCACTTGAGCGACAGTATGCTCCTGGGGTGAGCTCCCAGGAAGTTATCGCAAGCACCTGGTTTCTTTTGGAATAACTCACTGCTCCTCAGAGGCATCTGTGGAGTGAATAGTACCCTGGTGGTGGGGTTGTCAGGCGGCTTGGAAGCTGCAACGAAGTTGCTTTGCAAAGGGGGAAAGTCGGGCTTCTCCCACATTCTCCAGGTGCCAACTTGACCCCACAGCGCATTGAACAGCACTCTCTGACTGACTACTGGAGACTTTCAGCCACACTGGGCCTTTCTAGGATCACACTTCGTTGGACGCGGGGTGTTAGGCATGCCATGAATAGCATTACCCGCTTAATGACTGAGTCAGGCCTAGGTGACTTTGGATCGTCCAAATGCCTCACAATTGTACCGGGTTTTCTGTACTTTCTGTCAGGCTGGACCTACAGTGTACCTGGCGTCACAATAGAGAGATGACAGGTAAGAGTTGCCAGGATGCACTTAAGGCTCAAGGATTCTTTCACTGCCGTTCAGAGGGCCTCCACAGAGGGAGAGCCACGTTGACTGTAATACTGGCAAAAACGTTGTCCTGGAGCTGCCTTACAGCTGTAGAAATCAAGCTCTGCAAACGAGAAGCAGTTCATTGCCCTCCCCTCTGCAGAGAAAGAGTTGACCCCAACAGTTTGTTCTGTGTTGTGTGGCTCGGAAAACAAACAGGGGACTCACAGCGCACACGCTCTCCCACAGAAGGGAATTCATACGCGACTCTCTGAGGCCTACGGAAAGCCGTTAGAGGAGTTAAAGCACTCTATCGAGTCAGGGTTCATGGAGATGGCTGCACACAAAACCTCGCTCATAGGAAACACTCGTGCTTACCTTGAGGCTAGGGCTCACGTTTACTTCGCACTTTAGCTGGGGCAAGCGTGGGATGAGCTCCCAGCAAGGCACTGGAGAGCACCTGGTTTCATAGGAGAAACTCTCTTTCTTCACTGAGGCATTCCTAGAGGTGACTAGAAGACGGGTAGCAGCAATGTCTTTCAGTCAGCCTGGAGGCCGCCACTATCTACTTTTCAAATGGGGAAAATCCTGCCTCTTTCCAGGCTTCTCAATTACAAAGTGGATCACCCAGCACATACACCTATCTTCTCTGACAAACCAAGGGAGACCCTAGGAACACACTTCGGCCTTCTGCGATGAAACTTTTGCATGCAGGGTGTGCTGCATGTGGTGAACGGCATAATCCTCTAAATGCCCTCAGTAGGCCTAGGTGACTTTGGATGTTCCAAATGCCTAGCAATGCTCAGAGTAAATCTCTACTTTACTTCGGGCTGGGCCTAAAGTCCAGTTTCCGCGTCACTTAGAGAGACGTCGAGCTGGAGTCCCCCAACTGATTTGGAGCCCCGAGGGTTTCTTTCAGGGCAGCGTAGCTTTCCATAACGTGGCAGACGCACATGGAACGAAAGCCTGCCAAGAACCGCGGTCCTGAGGCTGCTTCAAACCTGTGGAATGCTAGCCCTAGAGAACACCTTAGTTCCCGGCCCTTTCAACTGCATAGTGAGGGATGTTCCCAGAGCTGTGTATCCCTTGATTGTGCTCAGAAGGCTTTGGGTACACAGCGCACTTCCTTGGAAAGAAGTGCACACGTGAGAGTCTTGAGCGCTGTGAGGCCTACTAAGGCTAAAGCCGTCCTATCTCTGGTAATGGGAAAATGTGCACCTTACCTCGAGACTAGAGGTCGCATTTAGTTGGCACTTGAGCGACAGTATGCTCCTGGGGTGAGCTCCCAGGAAGGAATCGCAAGCACCTGGTTTCTTTTGGGAAAACTCACTGCTCCTCAGAGGCATCTGTGGAGTGAATAGTACCCTGGTGGTGGGGTTGTCAGGCGGCTTGGAAGCTGCCACGAAGTTGCTTTGCAAAGGGGGAAAGTCGGGCTTCTCCCACATTCTCCAGTTGACAACTTGACCCCACAGCGCATTGAACAGCACTCTCTGACTGACTACTGGAGACTTTCAACCACACTGGGCCTTTCTAGCATCACACTTCGTTGGACGCGGGGGGTTTGGCATGCCATGAATAGCATTACCCGCTTAATGACTGAGTCAGGCCTAGGTGACTTTGGATCGTCCAAATGCCTCACAATTGTACCGGGTTTTCTGTACTTTCTGTCAGGCTGGACCTACAGTGTACCTGGCGTCACAATAGAGAGATGACAGGTAAGAGTTGCCAGGATGCACTTAAGGCTCAAGGATTCTTTCACTGCCGTTCAGAGGGCCTCCACAGAGGGAGAGCCACGTTGACTGTAATACTGGCAAAAACGTTGTCCTGGAGCTGCCTTACAGCTGTAGAAATCAAGCTCTGCAAACGAGAAGCAGTTCATTGCCCTCCCCTCTGCAGAGAAAGAGTTGACCCCAACAGTTTGTTCTGTGTTGTGTGGCTCGGAAAACAAACAGGGGACTCACAGCGCACACGCTCTCCCACAGAAGGGAATTCATACGCGACTCTCTGAGGCCTACGGAAAGCCGTTAGAGGAGTTAAAGCACTCTATCGAGTCAGGGTTCATGGAGATGGCTGCACACAAAACCTCGCTCATAGGAAACACTCGTGCTTACCTTGAGGCTAGGGCTCACGTTTACTTCGCACTTTAGCTGGGGCAAGCGTGGGATGAGCTCCTAGAAAGGCACTCGAGACCACCTGGTTTCATAGGAGAAACTCTCTTTCTTCACTGAGGCATTCCTAGATGTGACTAGAAGACGGGTAGCAGCAATGTCTTTCAGTCAGCCTGGAGGCCGCCACTATCTACCTTTGAAATGGGGAAAATCCTGCCTCTTTCCAGGCTTCTCAATTACAAAGTGGATCACCCAGCACATACACCTATCTTCTCTGACAACCCAAGGGAGACCCTAGGAACACACTTCGGCCTTCTGCGATGAAACTTTTGCATGCAGGGTGTGCTGCATGTGGTGAACGGCATAATCCTCTAAATGCCCTCAGTAGGCCTAGGTGACTTTGGATGTTCCAAATGCCTAGCAATGCTCAGAGTAAATCTCTACTTTACTTCGGGCTGGGCCTAAAGTCCAGTTTCCGCGTCACTTAGAGAGACGTCGAGCTGGAGTCCCCCAACTGATTTGGAGCCCCGAGGGTTTCTTTCAGGGCAGCGTAGCTTTCCATAACGTGGCAGACGCACATGGAACGAAAGCCTGCCAAGAACCGCGGTCCTGAGGCTGCTTCAAACCTGTGGAATGCTAGCCCTAGAGAACACCTTAGTTCCCGGTCCTTTCAACTGCATAGTGAGGGATGTTCCCAGAGCTGTGTATCCCTTGATTGTGCTCAGAAGGCTTTGGGTACACAGCGCACTTCCTTGGAAAGAAGTGCCCACGTGAGAGTCTTGAGCGCTGTGAGGCCTACTAAGGCTAAAGCCGTCCTATCTCTGGTAATGGGAAAATGTGCACCTTACCTCGAGACTAGAGGTCGCATTTAGTTGGCACTTGAGCGACAGTATGCTCCTGGGGTGAGCTCCCAGGAAGGAATCGCAAGCACCTGGTTTCTTTTGGGAAAACTCACTGCTCCTCAGAGGCATCTGTGGAGTGAATAGTACCCTGGTGGTGGGGTTGTCAGGCGGCTTGGAAGCTGCAACGAAGTTGCTTTGCAAAGGGGGAAAGTCGGGCTTCTCCCACATTCTCCAGTTGCCAACTTGACCCAACAGCTCATTGACCAGCACTCTCTGACTGACTACTGGAGACTTTCAGCCACACTGGGCCTTTCTAGGATCACACTTCGTTGGACGCGGGGTGTTAGGCATGCCATGAATAGCATTACCCGCTTAATGACTGAGTCAGGCCTAGGTGACTTTGGATCGTCCAAATGCCTCACAATTGTTCCGGGTTTTCTGTACTTTCTGTCAGGCTGGACCTACAGTGTACCTGGCGTCACAATAGAGAGATGACAGGTAAGAGTTGCCAGGATGCACTTAAGGCTCAAGGATTCTTTCACTGCCGTTCAGAGGGCCTCCACAGAGGGAGAGCCACGTTGACTGTAATACTGGCAAAAACGTTGTCCTGGAGCTGCCTTACAGCTGTAGAAATCAAGCTCTGCAAACGAGAAGCAGTTCATTGCCCTCCCCTCTGCAGAGAAAGAGTTGACCCCAACAGTTTGTTCTGTGTTGTGTGGCTCGGAAAACAAACAGGGGACTCACAGCGCACACGCTCTCCCACAGAAGGGAATTCATACGCGACTCTCTGAGGCCTACGGAAAGCCGTTAGAGGAGATAAAGCACTCTATCGAGTCAGGGTTCATGGAGATGGCTGCACACAAAACCTCGCTCATAGGAAACACTCGTTCTTACCTTGTGGCTAGGACTCACGTTTACTTCGCACTTTAGCTAGGGCAAGCGTGGGATGAGCTCCCAGCAAGGCACTGGAGACCACCTGGTTTCATAGGAGAAACTCTCTTTCTTCACTGAGGCATTCCTAGAGGTGACTAGAAGACGGGTAGCAGCAATGTCTTTCAGTCAGCCTGGAGGCCGCCACTATCTACTTTTCAAATGGGGAAAATCCTGCCTCTTTCCAGGCTTCTCAGTTACAAAGTGGATCACCCAGCACATACACCTATCTTCTCTGACAACCCAAGGGAGACCCTAGGAACACACTTCGGCCTTCTGCGATGAAACTTTTGCATGCAGGGTGTGCTGCATGTGGTGAACGGCATAATCCTCTAAATGCCCTCAGTAGGCATAGGTGACTTTGGATGTTCCAAATGCCTAGCAATGCTCAGAGTAAATCTCTACTTTACTTCGGGCTGGGCCTAAAGTCCAGTTTCCGCGTCACTTAGAGAGACGTCGAGCTGGAGTCCCCCAACTGATTTGGAGCCCCGGGGGTTTCTTTCAGGGCAGCGTAGCTTTCCATAACGTGGCAGACGCACATGGAACGAAAGCCTGCCAAGAACCGCGGTCCTGAGGCTGCTTCAAACCTGTGGAATGCTAGCCCTAGAGAACACCTTAGTACCCGGTCCTTTCAACTGCATAGTGAGGGATGTTCCCAGAGCTGTGTATCCCTAGATTGTGCTCAGAAGGCTTTGGGTACACAGCGCACTTCCTTGGAAAGAAGTGCCCACGTGAGAGTCTTGAGCGCTGTGAGGCCTACTAAGGCTAAAGCCGTCCTATCTCTGGTAATGGGAAAATGTGCACCTTACCTCGAGACTAGAGGTCGCATTTAGTTGGCACTTGAGCGACAGTATGCTCCTGGGGTGAGCTCCCAGGAAGGAATCGCAAGCACCTGGTTTCTTTTGGGAAAACTCACTGCTCCTCAGAGGCATCTGTGGAGTGAATAGTACCCTGGTGGTGGGGTTGTCAGGCGGCTTGGAAGCTGCCACGAAGTTGCTTTGCAAAGGGGGAAAGTCGGGCTTCTCCCACATTCTCCAGTTGCCAACTTGACCCCACAGCGCATTGACCAGCACTCTCTGACTGACTACTGGAGACTTTCAACCACACTGGGCCTTTCTAGCATCACACTTCGTTGGACGCGGGGGCTTTGGCATGCCATGAATAGCATTACCCGCTTAATGACTGAGTCAGGCCTAGGTGACTTTGGATCGTCCAAATGCCTCACAATTGTACCGGGTTTTCTGTACTTTCTGTCAGGCTGGACCTACAGTGTACCTGGCGTCACAATAGAGAGATGACAGGTAAGAGTTGCCAGGATGCACTTAAGGCTCAAGGATTCTTTCACTGCCGTTCAGAGGGCCTCCACAGAGGGAGAGCCACGTTGACTGTAATACTGGCAAAAACGTTGTCCTGGAGCTGCCTTACAGCTGTAGAAATCAAGCTCTGCAAACGAGAAGCAGTTCATTGCCCTCCCCTCTGCAGAGAAAGAGTTGACCGCAACAGTTTGTTCTGTGTTGTGTGGCTCGGAAAACAAACAGGGGACTCACAGCGCACACGCTCTCCCACAGAAGGGAATTCATACGCGACTCTCTGAGGCCTACGGAAAGCCGTTAGAGGAGTTAAAGCACTCTATCGAGTCAGGGTTCATGGAGATGGCTGCACACAAAACCTCGCTCATAGGAAACACTCGTGCTTACCTTGAGGCTAGGGCTCACGTTTACTTCGCACTTTAGCTGGGGCAAGCGTGGGATGAGCTCCTAGAAAGGCACTCGAGACCACCTGGTTTCATAGGAGAAACTCTCTTTCTTCACTGAGGCATTCCTAGATGTGACTAGAAGACGGGTAGCAGCAATGTCTTTCAGTCAGCCTGGAGGCCGCCACTATCTACCTTTGAAATGGGGAAAATCCTGCCTCTTTCCAGGCTTCTCAATTACAAAGTGGATCACCCAGCACATACACCTATCTTCTCTGACAACCCAAGGGAGACCCTAGGAACACACTTCGGCCTTCTGCGATGAAACTTTTGCATGCAGGGTGTGCTGCATGTGGTGAACGGCATAATCCTCTAAATGCCCTCAGTAGGCCTAGGTGACTTTGGATGTTCCAAATGCCTAGCAATGCTCAGAGTAAATCTCTACTTTACTTCGGGCTGGGCCTAAAGTCCAGTTTCCGCGTCACTTAGAGAGACGTCGAGCTGGAGTCCCCCAACTGATTTGGAGCCCCGAGGGTTTCTTTCAGGGCAGCGTAGCTTTCCATAACGTGGCAGACGCACATGGAACGAAAGCCTGCCAAGAACCGCGGTCCTGAGGCTGCTTCAAACCTGTGGAATGCTAGCCCTAGAGAACACCTTAGTTCCCGGTCCTTTCAACTGCATAGTGAGGGATGTTCCCAGAGCTGTGTATCCCTTGATTGTGCTCAGAAGGCTTTGGGTACACAGCGCACTTCCTTGGAAAGAAGTGCCCACGTGAGAGTCTTGAGCGCTGTGAGGCCTACTAAGGCTAAAGCCGTCCTATCTCTGGTAATGGGAAAATGTGCACCTTACCTCGAGACTAGAGGTCGCATTTAGTTGGCACTTGAGCGACAGTATGCTCCTGTGGTGAGCTCCCAGGAAGGAATCGCAAGCACCTGGTTTCTTTTGGGAAAACTCACTGCTCCTCAGAGGCATCTGTGGAGTGAATAGTACCCTGGTGGTGGGGTTGTCAGGCGGCTTGGAAGCTGCAACGAAGTTGCTTTGCAAAGGGGGAAAGTCGGGCTTCTCCCACATTCTCCAGTTGCCAACTTGACCCCACAGCGCATTGACCAGCACTCTCTGACTGACTACTGGAGACTTTCAGCCACACTGGGCCTTTCTAGGATCACACTTCGTTGGACGCGGGGTGTTAGGCATGCCATGAATAGCATTACCCGCTTAATGACTGAGTCAGGCCTAGGTGACTTTGGATCGTCCAAATGCCTCACAATTGTACCGGGTTTTCTGTACTTTCTGTCAGGCTGGACCTACAGTGTACCTGGCGTCACAATAGAGAGATGACAGGTAAGAGTTGCCAGGATGCACTTAAGGCTCAAGGATTCTTTCACTGCCGTTCAGAGGGCCTCCACAGAGGGAGAGCCACGTTGACTGTAATACTGGCAAAAACGTTGTCCTGGAGCTGCCTTACAGCTGTAGAAATCAAGCTCTGCAAACGAGAAGCAGTTCATTGCCCTCCCCTCTGCAGAGAAAGAGTTGACCCCAACAGTTTGTTCTGGGTTGTGTGGCTCGGAAAACAAACAGGGGACTCACAGCGCACACGCTCTCCCACAGAAGGGAATTCATACGCGACTCTCTGAGGCCTACGGAAAGCCGTTAGAGGAGATAAAGCACTCTATCGAGTCAGGGTTCATGGAGATGGCTGCACACAAAACCTCGCTCATAGGAAACACTCGTTCTTACCTTGTGGCTAGGACTCACGTTTACTTCGCACTTTAGCTAGGGCAAGCGTGGGATGAGCTCCCAGCAAGGCACTGGAGACCACCTGGTTTCATAGGAGAAACTCTCTTTCTTCACTGAGGCATTCCTAGAGGTGACTAGAAGACGGGTAGCAGCAATGTCTTTCAGTCAGCCTGGAGGCCGCCACTATCTACTTTTCAAATGGGGAAAATCCTGCCTCTTTCCAGGCTTCTCAATTACAAAGTGGATCACCCAGCACATACACCTATCTTCTCTGACAACCCAAGGGAGACCCTAGGAACACACTTCGGCCTTCTGCGATGAAACTTTTGCATGCAGGGTGTGCTGCATGTGGTGAACGGCATAATCCTCTAAATGCCCTCAGTAGGCCTAGGTGACTTTGGATGTTCCAAATGCCTAGCAATGCTCAGAGTAAATCTCTACTTTACTTCGGGCTGGGCCTAAAGTCCAGTTTCCGCGTCACTTAGAGAGACGTCGAGCTGGAGTCCCCCAACTGATTTGGAGCCCCGGGGGTTTCTTTCAGGGCAGCGTAGCTTTCCATAACGTGGCAGACGCACATGGAACGAAAGCCTGCCCAGAACCGCGGTCCTGAGGCTGCTTCAAACCTGTGGAATGCTAGCCCTAGAGAACACCTTAGTACCCGGTCCTTTCAACTGCATAGTGAGGGATATTCCCAGAGCTGTGTATCCCTAGATTGTGCTCAGAAGGCTTTGGGTACACAGCGCACTTCCTTGGAAAGAAGTGCCCACGTGAGAGTCTTGAGCGCTGTGAGGCCTACTAAGGCTAAAGCCGTCCTATCTCTGGTAATGGGAAAATGTGCACCTTACCTCGAGACTAGAGGTCACATTTAGTTGGCACTTGAGCGACAGTATGCTCCTGGGGTGAGCTCCCAGGAAGGAATCGCAAGCACCTGGTTTCTTTTGGGAAAACTCACTGCTCCTCAGAGGCATCTGTGGAGTGAATAGTACCCTGGTGGTGGGGTTGTCAGGCGGCTTGGAAGCTGCCACGAAGTTGCTTTGCAAAGGGGGAAAGTCGGGCTTCTCCCACATTCTCCAGTTGCCAACTTGACCCCACAGCGCATTGACCAGCACTCTCTGACTGACTACTGGAGACTTTCAGCCACACTGTGCCTTTCTAGGATCACACTTCGTTGGACGCGGGGGGTTTGGCATGCCATGAATAGCATTACCCGCTTAATGACTGAGTCAGGCCTAGGTGACTTTGGATCGTCCAAATGCCTCACAATTGTACCGGGTTTTCTGTACTTTCTGTCAGGCTGGACCTACAGTGTACCTGGCGTCACAATAGAGAGATGACAGGTAAGAGTTGCCAGGATGCACTTAAGGCTCAAGGATTCTTTCACTGCCGTTCAGAGGGCCTCCACAGAGGGAGAGCCACGTTGACTGTAATACTGGCAAAAACGTTGTCCTGGAGCTGCCTTACAGCTGTAGAAATCAAGCTCTGCAAACGAGAAGCAGTTCATTGCCCTCCCCTCTGCAGAGAAAGAGTTGACCGCAACAGTTTGTTCTCTGTTGTGTGGCTCGGAAAACAAACAGGGGACTCACAGCGCACACGCTCTCCCACAGAAGGGAATTCATACGCGACTCTCTGAGGCCTACGGAAAGCCGTTAGAGGAGTTAAAGCACTCTATCGAGTCAGGGTTCGTGGAGATGGCTGCACACAAAACCTCGCTCATAGGAAACACTCGTGCTTACCTTGAGGCTAGGGCTCACGTTTACTTCGCACTTTAGCTGGGGCAAGCGTGGGATGAGCTCCCAGCAAGGCACTCGAGACCACCTGGTTTCATAGGAGAAGCTCTCTTTCTTCACTGAGGCATTCCTAGAGGTGACTAGAAGACGGGTAGCAGCAATGTCTTTCAGTCAGCCTGGAGGCCGCCACTATCTACTTTTCAAATGGGGAAAATCCTGCCTCTTTCCAGGCTTCTCAATTACAAAGTGGATCACCCAGCACATACACCTATCTTCTCTGACAACCCAAGGGAGACCCTTGGAACACACTTCGGCCTTCTGCGATGAAACTTTTGCATGCAGGGTGTGCTGCATGTGGTGAACGGCATAATCCTCTAAAAGCCCTCAGTAGGCCTAGGTGACTTTGGATGTTCCAAATGCCTAGCAATGCTCAGAGTAAATCTCTACTTTACTTGGGGCTGGGCCTAAAGTCCAGTTTCCGCGTCACTTAGAGAGACGTCAAGCTGGAGTCCCCCAACTGATTTGGAGCCCCGGGGGTTTCTTTCAGGGCAGCGTAGCTTTCCATAACGTGGCAGACGCACATGGAACGAAAGCCTGCCAAGAACCGCGGTCCTGAGGCTGCTTCAAACCTGTGGAATGCTAGCCCTAGAGAACACCTTAGTTCCCGGCCCTTTCAACTGCATAGTGAGGGATGTTCCCAGAGCTGTGTATCCCTTGATTGTGCTCAGAGGGCTTTGGGTACACAGCACACTTCCTTGGAAAGAAGTGCCCACGTGAGTGTCTTGAGCGCTGTGAGGCCTACTAAGGCTAAAGCCGTCCATTGACTAAGGCTTCCTGGAAACTGGTGCACACCTATCTCTGGTAATGGGAAAATGTGCACCTTACCTCGAGACTAGAGGTCACATTTAGTTGGCACTTGAGCGACAGTATGCTCCTGGGGTGAGCTCCCAGGAAGGAATCGCAAGCACCTGGTTTCTTTTGGAAAAACTCACTGCTCCTCAGAGGCATCTGTGGAGTGAATAGTACCCTGGTGGTGGGGTTGTCAGGCGGCTTGGAAGCTGCAACGAAGTTGCTTTGCAAAGGGGGAAAGTCGGGCTTCTCCCACATTCTCCAGGTGCCAACTTGACCCCACAGCGCATTGACCAGCACTCTCTGACTGTCTACTGGAGACTTTCAGCCACACTGGGCATTTCTAGGATCACACTTCGTTGGACGCGGGGGGTTTGGCATGCCATGAATAGCATTACCCGCTTAATGACTGAGTCAGGCCTCGGTGACTTTGGATCCTCCAAATGCCTCACAATTGTACCGGGTTTTCTGTACTTTCTGTCAGGCTGGACCTACAGTGTACCTGGCGTCACAATAGAGAGATGACAGGTAAGAGTTGCCAGGATGCACTTAAGGCTCAAGGATTCTTTCACTGCCGTTCAGAGGGCCTCCACAGAGGGAGAGCCACGTTGACTGTAATACTGGCAAAAACGTTGTCCTGGAGCTGCCTTACAGCTGTAGAAATCAAGCTCTGCAAACGAGAAGCAGTTCATTGCCCTCCCCTCTGCAGAGAAAGAGTTGACCGCAACAGTTTGTTCTCTGTTGTGTGGCTCGGAAAACAAACAGGGGACTCACAGCGCACACGCTCTCCCACAGAAGGGAATTCATACGCGACTCTCTGAGGCCTACGGAAAGCCGTTAGAGGAGTTAAAGCACTCTATCGAGTCAGGGTTCATGGAGATGGCTGCACACAAAACCTCGCTCATAGGAAACACTCGTGCTTACCTTGAGGCTAGGGCTCACGTTTACTTCGCACTTTAGCTGGGGCAAGCGTGGGATGAGCTCCCAGCAAGGCACTGGAGACCACCTGGTTTCATAGGAGAAACTCTCTTTCTTCACTGAGGCATTCCTAGAGGTGACTAGAAGACGGGTAGCAGCAATGTCTTTCAGTCAGCCTGGAGGCCGCCACTATCTACTTTTCAAATGGGGAAAATCCTGCCTCTTTCCAGGCTTCTCAATTACAAAGTGGATCACCCAGCACATACACCTATCTTCTCTGACAACCCAAGGGAGACCCTTGGAACACACTTCGGCCTTCTGCGATGAAACTTTTGCATGCAGGGTGTGCTGCATGTGGTGAACGGCATAATCCTCTAAATGCCCTCAGTAGGCCTAGGTGACTTTGGATGTTCCAAATGCCTAGCAATGCTCAGAGTAAATCTCTACTTTACTTCGGGCTGGGCCTAAAGTCCAGTTTCCGCGTCACTTAGAGAGACGTCAAGCTGGAGTCCCCCAACTGATTTGGAGCCCCGGGGGTTTCTTTCAGGGCAGCGTAGCTTTCCATAACGTGGCAGACGCACATGGAACGAAAGCCTGCCCAGAACCGCGGTCCTGAGGCTGCTTCAAACCTGTGGAATGCTAGCCCTAGAGAACACCTTAGTTCCCGGCCCTTTCAACTGCATAGTGAGGGATGTTCCCAGAGCTGTGTATCCCTTGATTGTGCTCAGAGGGCTTTGGGTACACAGCACACTTCCTTGGAAAGAAGTGCCCACGTGATTGTCTTGAGCGCTGTGAGGCCTACTAAGGCTAAAGCCGTCCATTGACTAAGACTTCCTGGAAACTGGTGCACACCTATCTCTGGTAATGGGAAAATGTGCACCTTACCTCGAGACTAGAGGTCCCATTTAGTTGGCACTTGAGCGACAGTATGCTCCTGGGGTGAGCTCCCAGGAAGGAATCGCAAGCACCTGGTTTCTTTTGGAAAAACTCACTGCTCCTCAGAGGCATCTGTGGAGTGAATAGTACCCTGGTGGTGGGGTTGTCAGGCGGCTTGGAAGCTGCAACGAAGTTGCTTTGCAAAGGGGGAAAGTCGGGCTTCTCCCACATTCTCCAGGTGCCAACTTGACCCCACAGCGCATTGACCAGCACTCTCTGACTGACTACTGGAGACTTTCAGCCACACTGGGCCTTTCTAGGATCACACTTCGTTGGACGCGGGGTGTTAGGCATGCCATGAATAGCATTACCCGCTTAATGACTGAGTCAGGCCTAGGTGTCTTTGGATCGTCCAAATGCCTCACAATTGTACCGGGTTTTCTGTACTTTCTGTCAGGCTGGACCTACAGTGTACCTGGCGTCACAATAGAGAGATGACAGGTAAGAGTTGCCAGGATGCACTTAAGGCTCAAGGATTCTTTCACTGCCGTTCAGAGGGCCTCCACAGAGGGAGAGCCACGTTGACTGTAATACTGGCAAAAACGTTGTCCTGGAGCTGCCTTACAGCTGTAGAAATCAAGCTCTGCAAACGAGAAGCAGTTCATTGCCCTCCCCTCTGCAGAGAAAGAGTTGACCCCAACAGTTTGTTCTGTGTTGTGTGGCTCGGAAAACAAACAGGGGACTCACAGCGCACACGCTCTCCCACAGAAGGGAATTCATACGCGACTCTCTGAGGCCTACGGAAAGCCGTTAGAGGAGTTAAAGCACTCTATCGAGTCAGGGTTCATGGAGATGGCTGCACACAAAACCTCGCTCATAGGAAACACTCGTGCTTACCTTGAGGCTAGGGCTCACGTTTACTTCGCACTTTAGCTAGGGCAAGCGTGGGATGAGCTCCTAGAAAGGCACTCGAGACCACCTGGTTTCATAGGAGAAACTCTCTTTCTTCACTGAGGCATTCCTAGAGGTGACTAGAAGACGGGTAGCAGCAATGTCTTTCAGTCAGCCTGGAGGCCGCCACTATCTACCTTTGAAATGGGGAAAATCCTGCCTCTTTCCAGGCTTCTCAATTACAAAGTGGATCACCCAGCACATACACCTATCTTCTCTGACAACCCAAGGGAGACCCTAGGAACACACTTCGGCCTTCTGCGATGAAACTTTTGCATGCAGGGTGTGCTGCATGTGGTGAACGGCATAATCCTCTAAATGCCCTCAGTAGGCCTAGGTGACTTTGGATGTTCCAAATGCCTAGCAATGCTCAGAGTAAATCTCTACTTTACTTCGGGCTGGGCCTAAAGTCCAGTTTCCGCGTCACTTAGAGAGACGTCGAGCTGGAGTCCCCCAACTGATTTGGAGCCCCGAGGGTTTCTTTCAGGGCAGCGTAGCTTTCCATAACGTGGCAGACGCACATGGAACGAAAGCCTGCCAAGAACCGCGGTCCTGAGGCTGCTTCAAACCTGTGGAATGCTAGCCCTAGAGAACACCTTAGTTCCCGGTCCTTTCAACTGCATAGTGAGGGATGTTCCCAGAGCTGTGTATCCCTTGATTGTGCTCAGAAGGCTTTGGGTACACAGCGCACTTCCTTGGAAAGAAGTGCCCACGTGAGAGTCTTGAGCGCTGTGAGGCCTACTAAGGCTAAAGCCGTCCTATCTCTGGTAATGGGAAAATGTGCAACTTACCTCGAGACTAGAGGTCGCATTTAGTTGGCACTTGAGCGACAGTATGCTCCTGGGGTGAGCTCCCAGGAAGGAATCGCAAGCACCTGGTTTCTTTTGGGAAAACTCACTGCTCCTCAGAGGCATCTGTGGAGTGAATAGTACCCTGGTGGTGGGGTTGTCAGGCGGCTTGGAAGCTGCAACGAAGTTGCTTTGCAAAGGGGGAAAGTCGGGCTTCTCCCACATTCTCCAGTTGCCAACTTGACCCCACAGCGCATTGACCAGCACTCTCTGACTGACTACTGGAGACTTTCAGCCACACTGGGCCTTTCTAGGATCACACTTCGTTGGACGCGGGGGGTTTGGCATGCCATGAATAGCATTACCCGCTTAATGACTGAGTCAGGCCTAGGTGACTTTGGATCGTCCAAATGCCTCACAATTGTACCGGGTTTTCTGTACTTTCTGTCAGGCTGGACCTACAGTGTACCTGGCGTCACAATAGAGAGATGACAGGTAAGAGTTGCCAGGATGCACTTAAGGCTCAAGGATTCTTTCACTGCCGTTCAGAGGGCCTCCACAGAGGGAGAGCCACGTTGACTGTAATACTGGCAAAAACGTTGTCCTGGAGCTGCCTTACAGCTATAGAAATCAAGCTCTGCAAACGAGAAGCAGTTCAATGCCCTCCCCTCTGCAGAGAAAGAGTTGACCGCAACAGTTTGTTCTGTGTTGTGTGGCTCGGAAAACAAACAGGGGACTCACAGCGCACACGCTCTCCCACAGAAGGGAATTCATACGCGACTCTCTGAGGCCTACGGAAAGCCGTTAGAGGAGTTAAAGCACTCTATCGAGTCAGGGTTCATGGAGATGGCTGCACACAAAACCTCGCTCATAGGAAACACTCGTGCTTACCTTGAGGCTAGGGCTCACGTTTACTTCGCACTTTAGCTGGGGCAAGCGTGGGATGAGCTCCCAGCAAGGCACTAGAGACCACCTGGTTTCATAGGAGAAACTCTCTTTCTTCACTGAGGCATTCCTAGAGGTGACTAGAAGACGGGTAGCAGCAATGTCTTTCAGTCAGCCTGGAGGCCGCCACTATCTACTTTTCAAATGGGGAAAATCCTGCCTCTTTCCAGGCTTCTCAATTACAAAGTGGATCACCCAGCACATACACCTATCTTCTCTGACAACCCAAGGGAGACCCTTGGAACACACTTCGGCCTTCTGCGATGAAACTTTTGCATGCAGGGTGTGCTGCATGTGGTGAACGGCATAATCCTCTAAATGCCCTCAGTAGGCCTAGGTGACTTTGGATGTTCCAAATGCCTAGCAATGCTCAGAGTAAATCTCTACTTTACTTGGGGCTGGGCCTAAAGTCCAGTTTCTGCGTCACTTAGAGAGACGTCAAGCTGGAGTCCCCCAACTGATTTGGAGCCCCGGGGATTTCTTTCAGGGCAGCGTAGCTTTCCATAACGTGGCAGACGCACATGGAACGAAAGCCTGCCAAGAACCGCGGTCCTGAGGCTGCTTCAAACCTGTGGAATGCTAGCCCTAGAGAACACCTTAGTTCCCGGCCATTTCAACTGCATAGTGAGGGATGTTCCCAGAGCTGTGTATCCCTTGATTGTGCTCAGAGGGCTTTGGGTACACAGCACACTTCCTTGGAAAGAAGTGCCCACGTGAGTGTCTTGAGCGCTGTGAGGCCTACTAAGGCTAAAGCCGTCCATTGACTAAGGCTTCCTGGAATCTGGTGCACACCTATCTCTGGTAATGGGAAAATGTGCACCTTACCTCGAGACTAGAGGTCACATTTAGTTGGCACTTGAGCGACAGTATGCTCCTGGGGTGAGCTCCCAGGAAGGAATCGCAAGCACCTGGTTTCTTTTGGAAAAACTCACTGCTCCTCAGAGGCATCTGTGGAGTGAATAGTACCCTGGTGGTGGGGTTGTCAGGCGGCTTGGAAGCTGCAACGAAGTTGCTTTGCAAAGGGGGAAAGTCGGGCTTCTCCCACATTCTCCAGGTGCCAACTTGACCCCACAGCACATTGACCAGCACTCTCTGACTGTCTACTGGAGACTTTCAGCCACACTGGGCCTTTCTAGGATCACACTTCGTTGGACGCGGGGGGTTTGGCATGCCATGAATAGCATTACCCGCTTAATGACTGAGTCAGGCCTCGGTGACTTTGGATCGTCCAAATGCCTCACAATTGTACCGGGTTTTCTGTACTTTCTGTCAGGCTGGACCTACAGTGTACCTGGCGTCACAATAGAGAGATGACAGGTAAGAGTTGCCAGGATGCACTTAAGGCTCAAGGATTCTTTCACTGCCGTTCAGAGGGCCTCCACAGAGGGAGAGCCACGTTGACTGTAATACTGGCAAAAACGTTGTCCTGGAGCTGCCTTACAGCTGTAGAAATCAAGCTCTGCAAACGAGAAGCAGTTCATTGCCCTCCCCTCTGCAGAGAAAGAGTTGACCGCAACAGTTTGTTCTCTGTTGTGTGGCTCGGAAAACAAACAGGGGACTCACAGCGCACACGCTCTCCCACAGAAGGGAATTCATACGCGACTCTCTGAGGCCTACGGAAAGCCGTTAGAGGAGTTAAAGCACTCTATCGAGTCAGGGTTCATGGAGATGGCTGCACACAAAACCTCGCTCATAGGAAACACTCGTGCTTACCTTGAGGCTAGGGCTCACGTTTACTTCGCACTTTAGCTGGGGCAAGCGTGGGATGAGCTCCCAGCAAGGCACTGGAGACCACCTGGTTTCATAGGAGAAACTCTCTTTCTTCACTGAGGCATTCCTAGAGGTGACTAGAAGACGGGTAGCAGCAATGTCTTTCAGTCAGCCTGGAGGCCGCCACTATCTACTTTTCAAATGGGGAAAATCCTGCCTCTTTCCAGGCTTCTCAATTACAAAGTGGATCACCCAGCACATACACCTATCTTCTCTGACAACCCAAGGGAGACCCTTGGAACACACTTCGGCCTTCTGCGATGAAACTTTTGCATGCAGGGTGTGCTGCATGTGGTGAACGGCATAATCCTCTAAATGCCCTCAGTAGGCCTAGGTGACTTTGGATGTTCCAAATGCCTAGCAATGCTCAGAGTAAATCTCTACTTTACTTCGGGCTGGGCCTAAAGTCCAGTTTCCGCGTCACTTAGAGAGACGTCAAGCTGGAGTCCCCCAACTGATTTGGAGCCCCGGGGGTTTCTTTCAGGGCAGCGTAGCTTTCCATAACGTGGCAGACGCACATGGAACGAAAGCCTGCCCAGAACCGCGGTCCTGAGGCTGCTTCAAACCTGTGGAATGCTAGCCCTAGAGAACACCTTAGTTCCCGGCCCTTTCAACTGCATAGTGAGGGATGTTCCCAGAGCTGTGTATCCCTTGATTGTGCTCAGAGGGCTTTGGGTACACAGCACACTTCCTTGGAAAGAAGTGCCCACGTG
The DNA here is from genome assembly GCF_964165515.1 of Mesoplodon bidens. Lineage (NCBI taxonomy): Eukaryota > Metazoa > Chordata > Mammalia > Artiodactyla > Ziphiidae > Mesoplodon > Mesoplodon bidens. The sequence goes on along the minus strand of NW_027671792.1, from coordinate 190,925 downwards.
ATTGTCTTGAGCGCTGTGAGGCCTACTAAGGCTAAAGCCGTCCATTGACTAAGACTTCCTGGAAACTGGTGCACACCTATCTCTGGTAATGGGAAAATGTGCACCTTACCTCGAGACTAGAGGTCCCATTTAGTTGGCACTTGAGCGACAGTATGCTCCTGGGGTGAGCTCCCAGGAAGGAATCGCAAGCACCTGGTTTCTTTTGGAAAAACTAACTGCTGCTCAGAGGCATCTGTGGAGTGAATAGTACCCTGGTGGTGGGGTTGTCAGGCGGCTTGGAAGCTGCAACGAAGTTGCTTTGCAAAGGGGGAAAGTCGGGCTTCTCCCACATTCTCCAGGTGCCAACTTGACCCCACAGCGCATTGACCAGCACTCTCTGACTGACTACTGGAGACTTTCAGCCACACTGGGCCTTTCTAGGATCACACTTCGTTGGACGCGGGGTGTTAGGCATGCCATGAATAGCATTACCCGCTTAATGACTGAGTCAGGCCTAGGTGACTTTGGATCGTCCAAATGCCTCACAATTGTACCGGGTTTTCTGTACTTTCTGTCAGGCTGGACCTACAGTGTACCTGGCGTCACAATAGAGAGATGACAGGTAAGAGTTGCCAGGATGCACTTAAGGCTCAAGGATTCTTTCACTGCCGTTCAGAGGGCCTCCACAGAGGGAGAGCCACTTTGACTGTAATACTGGCAAAAACGTTGTCCTGGAGCTGCCTTACAGCTGTAGAAATCAAGCTCTGCAAACGAGAAGCAGTTCATTGCCCTCCCCTCTGCAGAGAAAGAGTTGACCCCAACAGTTTGTTCTGTGTTGTGTGGCTCGGAAAACAAACAGGGGACTCACAGCGCACACGCTCTCCCACAGAAGGGAATTCATACGCGACTCTCTGAGGCCTACGGAAAGCCGTTAGAGGAGTTAAAGCACTCTATCGAGTCAGGGTTCATGGAGATGGCTGCACACAAAACCTCGCTCATAGGAAACACTCGTGCTTACCTTGAGGCTAGGGCTCACGTTTACTTCGCACTTTAGCTAGGGCAAGCGTGGGATGAGCTCCTAGAAAGGCACTCGAGACCACCTGGTTTCATAGGAGAAACTCTCTTTCTTCACTGAGGCATTCCTAGAGGTGACTAGAAGACGGGTAGCAGCAATGTCTTTCAGTCAGCCTGGAGGCCGCCACTATCTACCTTTGAAATGGGGAAAATCCTGCCTCTTTCCAGGCTTCTCAATTACAAAGTGGATCACCCAGCACATACACCTATCTTCTCTGACAACCCAAGGGAGACCCTAGGAACACACTTCGGCCTTCTGCGATGAAACTTTTGCATGCAGGGTGTGCTGCATGTGGTGAACGGCATAATCCTCTAAATGCCCTCAGTAGGCCTAGGTGACTTTGGATGTTCCAAATGCCTAGCAATGCTCAGAGTAAATCTCTACTTTACTTCGGGCTGGGCCTAAAGTCCAGTTTCCGCGTCACTTAGAGAGACGTCGAGCTGGAGTCCCCCAACTGATTTGGAGCCCCGAGGGTTTCTTTCAGGGCAGCGTAGCTTTCCATAACGTGGCAGACGCACATGGAACGAAAGCCTGCCAAGAACCGCGGTCCTGAGGCTGCTTCAAACCTGTGGAATGCTAGCCCTAGAGAACACCTTAGTTCCCGGTCCTTTCAACTGCATAGTGAGGGATGTTCCCAGAGCTGTGTATCCCTTGATTGTGCTCAGAAGGCTTTGGGTACACAGCGCACTTCCTTGGAAAGAAGTGCCCACGTGAGAGTCTTGAGCGCTGTGAGGCCTACTAAGGCTAAAGCCGTCCTATCTCTGGTAATGGGAAAATGTGCACCTTACCTCGAGACTAGAGGTCGCATTTAGTTGGCACTTGAGCGACAGTATGCTCCTGGCGTGAGCTCCCAGGAAGGAATCGCAAGCACCTGGTTTCTTTTGGGAAAACTCACTGCTCCTCAGAGGCATCTGTGGAGTGAATAGTACCCTGGTGGTGGGGTTGTCAGGCGGCTTGGAAGCTGCAACGAAGTTGCTTTGCAAAGGGGGAAAGTCGGGCTTCTCCCACATTCTCCAGGTGCCAACTTGACCCCACAGCGCATTGACCAGCACTCTCTGACTGTCTACTGGAGACTTTCAGCCACACTGGGCCTTTCTAGGATCACACTTCGTTGGACGCGGGGGGTTTGGCATGCCATGAATAGCATTACCCGCTTAATGACTGAGTCAGGCCTCGGTGACTTTGGATCGTCCAAATGCCTCACAATTGTACCGGGTTTTCTGTACTTTCTGTCAGGCTGGACCTACAGTGTACCTGGCGTCACAATAGAGAGATGACAGGTAAGAGTTGCCAGGATGCACTTAAGGCTCAAGGATTCTTTCACTGCCGTTCAGAGGGCCTCCACAGAGGGAGAGCCACGTTGACTGTAATACTGGCAAAAACGTTGTCCTGGAGCTGCCTTACAGCTGTAGAAATCAAGCTCTGCAAACGAGAAGCAGTTCAATGCCCTCCCCTCTGCAGAGAAAGAGTTGACCGCAACAGTTTGTTCTGTGTTGTGTGGCTCGGAAAACAAACAGGGGACTCACAGCGCACACGCTCTCCCACAGAAGGGAATTCATACGCGACTCTCTGAGGCCTACGGAAAGCCGTTAGAGGAGTTAAAGCACTCTATCGAGTCAGGGTTCATGGAGATGGCTGCACACAAAACCTCGCTCATAGGAAACACTCGTGCTTACCTTGAGGCTAGGGCTCACGTTTACTTCGCACTTTAGCTGGGGCAAGCGTGGGATGAGCTCCCAGCAAGGCACTAGAGACCACCTGGTTTCATAGGAGAAACTCTCTTTCTTCACTGAGGCATTCCTAGAGGTGACTAGAAGACGGGTAGCAGCAATGTCTTTCAGTCAGCCTGGAGGCCGCCACTATCTACTTTTCAAATGGGGAAAATCCTGCCTCTTTCCAGGCTTCTCAATTACAAAGTGGATCACCCAGCACATACACCTATCTTCTCTGACAACCCAAGGGAGACCCTTGGAACACACTTCGGCCTTCTGCGATGAAACTTTTGCATGCAGGGTGTGCTGCATGTGGTGAACGGCATAATCCTCTAAATGCCCTCAGTAGGCCTAGGTGACTTTGGATGATCCAAATGCCTAGCAATGCTCAGAGTAAATCTCTACTTTACTTGGGGCTGGGCCTAAAGTCCAGTTTCCGCGTCACTTAGAGAGACGTCAAGCTGGAGTCCCCCAACTGATTTGGAGCCCCGGGGATTTCTTTCAGGGCAGCGTAGCTTTCCATAACGTGGCAGACGCACATGGAACGAAAGCCTGCCAAGAACCGCGGTCCTGAGGCTGCTTCAAACCTGTGGAATGCTAGCCCTAGAGAACACCTTAGTTCCCGGCCATTTCAACTGCATAGTGAGGGATGTTCCCAGAGCTGTGTATCCCTTGATTGTGCTCAGAGGGCTTTGGGTACACAGCACACTTCCTTGGAAAGAAGTGCCCACGTGAGTGTCTTGAGCGCTGTGAGGCCTACTAAGGCTAAAGCCGTCCATTGACTAAGGCTTCCTGGAAACTGGTGCACACCTATCTCTGGTAATGGGAAAATGTGCACCTTACCTCGCGACTAGAGGTCACATTTAGTTGGCACTTGAGCGACAGTATGCTCCTGGGGTGAGCTCCCAGGAAGGAATCGCAAGCACCTGGTTTCTTTTGGAAAAACTCACTGCTCCTCAGAGGCATCTGTGGAGTGAATAGTACCCTGGTGGTGGGGTTGTCAGGCGGCTTGGAAGCTGCAACGAAGTTGCTTTGCAAAGGGGGAAAGTCGGGCTTCTCCCACATTCTCCAGGTGCCAACTTGACCCCACAGCGCATTGACCAGCACTCTCTGACTGTCTACTGGAGACTTTCAGCCACACTGGGCCTTTCTAGGATCACACTTCGTTGGACGCGGGGGGTTTGGCATGCCATGAATAGCATTACCCGCTTAATGACTGAGTCAGGCCTCGGTGACTTTGGATCGTCCAAATGCCTCACAATTGTACCGGGTTTTCTGTACTTTCTGTCAGGCTGGACCTACAGTGTACCTGGCGTCACAATAGAGAGATGACAGGTAAGAGTTGCCAGGATGCACTTAAGGCTCAAGGATTCTTTCACTGCCGTTCAGAGGGCCTCCACAGAGGGAGAGCCACGTTGACTGTAATACTGGCAAAAACGTTGTCCTGGAGCTGCCTTACAGCTGTAGAAATCAAGCTCTGCAAACGAGAAGCAGTTCATTGCCCTCCCCTCTGCAGAGAAAGAGTTGACCGCAACAGTTTGTTCTCTGTTGTGTGGCTCGGAAAACAAACAGGGGACTCACAGCGCACACGCTCTCCCACAGAAGGGAATTCATACGCGACTCTCTGAGGCCTACGGAAAGCCGTTAGAGGAGTTAAAGCACTCTATCGAGTCAGGGTTCATGGAGATGGCTGCACACAAAACCTCGCTCATAGGAAACACTCGTGCTTACCTTGAGGCTAGGGCTCACGTTTACTTCGCACTTTAGCTGGGGCAAGCGTGGGATGAGCTCCCAGAAAGGCACTCGAGACCACCTGGTTTCATAGGAGAAACTCTCTTTCTTCACTGAGGCATTCCTAGAGGTGACTAGAAGACGGGTAGCAGCAATGTCTTTCAGTCAGCCTGGAGGCCGCCACTATCTACTTTTCAAATGGGGAAAATCCTGCCTCTTTCCAGGCTTCTCAATTACAAAGTGGATCACCCAGCACATACACCTATCTTCTCTGACAACCCAAGGGAGACCCTTGGAACACACTTCGGCCTTCTGCGATGAAACTTTTGCATGCAGGGTGTGCTGCATGTGGTGAACGGCATAATCCTCTAAATGCCCTCAGTAGGCCTAGGTGACTTTGGATGTTCCAAATGCCTAGCAATGCTCAGAGTAAATCTCTACTTTACTTCGGGCTGGGCCTAAAGTCCAGTTTCCGCGTCACTTAGAGAGACGTCAAGCTGGAGTCCCCCAACTGATTTGGAGCCCCGGGGGTTTCTTTCAGGGCAGCGTAGCTTTCCATAACGTGGCAGACGCACATGGAACGAAAGCCTGCCCAGAACCGCGGTCCTGAGGCTGCTTCAAACCTGTGGAATGCTAGCCCTAGAGAACACCTTAGTTCCCGGCCCTTTCAACTGCATAGTGAGGGATGTTCCCAGAGCTGTGTATCCCTTGATTGTGCTCAGAGGGCTTTGGGTACACAGCACACTTCCTTGGAAAGAAGTGCCCACGTGATTGTCTTGAGCGCTGTGAGGCCTACTAAGGCTAAAGCCGTCCATTGACTAAGACTTCCTGGAAACTGGTGCACACCTATCTCTGGTAATGGGAAAATGTGCACCTTACCTCGAGACTAGAGGTCCCATTTAGTTGGCACTTGAGCGACAGTATGCTCCTGGGGTGAGCTCCCAGGAAGGAATCGCAAGCACCTGGTTTCTTTTGGAAAAACTAACTGCTCCTCAGAGGCATCTGTGGAGTGAATAGTACCCTGGTGGTTGGGTTGTCAGGCGGCTTGGAAGCTGCAACGAAGTTGCTTTGCAAAGGGGGAAAGTCGGGCTTCTCCCACATTCTCCAGGTGCCAACTTGACCCCACAGCGCATTGACCAGCACTCTCTGACTGACTACTGGAGACTTTCAGCCACACTGGGCCTTTCTAGGATCACACTTCGTTGGACGCGGGGTGTTAGGCATGCCATGAATAGCATTACCCGCTTAATGACTGAGTCAGGCCTAGGTGACTTTGGATCGTCCAAATGCCTCACAATTGTACCGGGTTTTCTGTACTTTCTGTCAGGCTGGACCTACAGTGTACCTGGCGTCACAATAGAGAGATGACAGGTAAGAGTTGCCAGGATGCACTTAAGGCTCAAGGATTCTTTCACTGCCGTTCAGAGGGCCTCCACAGAGGGAGAGCCACGTTGACTGTAATACTGGCAAAAACGTTGTCCTGGAGCTGCCTTACAGCTGTAGAAATCAAGCTCTGCAAACGAGAAGCAGTTCATTGCCCTCCCCTCTGCAGAGAAAGAGTTGACCCCAACAGTTTGTTCTGTGTTGTGTGGCTCGGAAAACAAACAGGGGACTCACAGCGCACACGCTCTCCCACAGAAGGGAATTCATACGCGACTCTCTGAGGCCTACGGAAAGCCGTTAGAGGAGTTAAAGCACTCTATCGAGTCAGGGTTCATGGAGATGGCTGCACACAAAACCTCGCTCATAGGAAACACTCGTGCTTACCTTGAGGCTAGGGCTCACGTTTACTTCGCACTTTAGCTAGGGCAAGCGTGGGATGAGCTCCTAGAAAGGCACTCGAGACCACCTGGTTTCATAGGAGAAACTCTCTTTCTTCACTGAGGCATTCCTAGAGGTGACTAGAAGACGGGTAGCAGCAATGTCTTTCAGTCAGCCTGGAGGCCGCCACTATCTACCTTTGAAATGGGGAAAATCCTGCCTCTTTCCAGGCTTCTCAATTACAAAGTGGATCACCCAGCACATACACCTATCTTCTCTGACAACCCAAGGGAGACCCTAGGAACACACTTCGGCCTTCTGCGATGAAACTTTTGCATGCAGGGTGTGCTGCATGTGGTGAACGGCATAATCCTCTAAATGCCCTCAGTAGGCCTAGGTGACTTTGGATGTTCCAAATGCCTAGCAATGCTCAGAGTAAATCTCTACTTTACTTCGGGCTGGGCCTAAAGTCCAGTTTCCGCGTCACTTAGAGAGACGTCGAGCTGGAGTCCCCCAACTGATTTGGAGCCCCGACGGTTTCTTTCAGGGCAGCGTAGCTTTCCATAACGTGGCAGACGCACATGGAACGAAAGCCTGCCAAGAACCGCTGTCCTGAGGCTGCTTCAAACCTGTGGAATGCTAGCCCTAGAGAACACCTTAGTTCCCGGTCCTTTCAACTGCATAGTGAGGGATGTTCCCAGAGCTGTGTATCCCTTGATTGTGCTCAGAAGGCTTTGGGTACACAGCGCACTTCCTTGGAAAGAAGTGCCCACGTGAGAGTCTTGAGCGCTGTGAGGCCTACTAAGGCTAAAGCCGTCCTATCTCTGGTAATGGGAAAATGTGCACCTTACCTCGAGACTAGAGGTCGCATTTAGTTGGCACTTGAGCGACAGTATGCTCCTGGCGTGAGCTCCCAGGAAGGAATCGCAAGCACCTGGTTTCTTTTGGGAAAACTCACTGCTCCTCAGAGGCATCTGTGGAGTGAATAGTACCCTGGTGGTGGGGTTGTCAGGCGGCTTGGAAGCTGCAACGAAGTTGCTTTGCAAAGGGGGAAAGTCGGGCTTCTCCCACATTCTCCAGGTGCCAACTTGACCCCACAGCGCATTGACCAGCACTCTCTGACTGTCTACTGGAGACTTTCAGCCACACTGGGCCTTTCTAGGATCACACTTCGTTGGACGCGGGGGGTTTGGCATGCCATGAATAGCATTACCCGCTTAATGACTGAGTCAGGCCTCGGTGACTTTGGATCGTCCAAATGCCTCACAATTGTACCGGGTTTTCTGTACTTTCTGTCAGGCTGGACCTACAGTGTACCTGGCGTCACAATAGAGAGATGACAGGTAAGAGTTGCCAGGATGCACTTAAGGCTCAAGGATTCTTTCACTGCCGTTCAGAGGGCCTCCACAGAGGGAGAGCCACGTTGACTGTAATACTGGCAAAAACGTTGTCCTGGAGCTGCCTTACAGCTGTAGAAATCAAGCTCTGCAAACGAGAAGCAGTTCAATGCCCTCCCCTCTGCAGAGAAAGAGTTGACCGCAACAGTTTGTTCTGTGTTGTGTGGCTCGGAAAACAAACAGGGGACTCACAGCGCACACGCTCTCCCACAGAAGGGAATTCATACGCGACTCTCTGAGGCCTACGGAAAGCCGTTAGAGGAGTTAAAGCACTCTATCGAGTCAGGGTTCATGGAGATGGCTGCACACAAAACCTCGCTCATAGGAAACACTCGTGCTTATCTTGAGGCTAGGGCTCACGTTTACTTCGCACTTTAGCTGGGGCAAGCGTGGGATGAGCTCCCAGCAAGGCACTGGAGACCACCTGGTTTCATAGGAGAAACTCTCTTTCTTCACTGAGGCATTCCTAGAGGTGACTAGAAGACGGGTAGCAGCAATGTCTTTCAGTCAGCCTGGAGGCCGCCACTATCTACTTTTCAAATGGGGAAAATACTGCCTCTTTCCAGGCTTCTCAATTACAAAGTGGATCACCCAGCACATACACCTATCTTCTCTGACAACCCAAGGGAGACCCTTGGAACACACTTCGGCCTTCTGCGATGAAACTTTTGCATGCAGCGTGTGCTGCATGTGGTGAACGGCATAATCCTCTAAATGCCCTCAGTAGGCCTAGGTGACTTTGGATGTTCCAAATGCCTAGCAATGCTCAGAGTAAATCTCTACTTTACTTGGGGCTGGGCCTAAAGTCCAGTTTCCGCGTCACTTAGAGAGACGTCAAGCTGGAGTCCCCCAACTGATTTGGAGCCCCTGGGATTTCTTTCAGGGCAGCGTAGCTTTCCATAACGTGGCAGACGCACATGGAACGAAAGCCTGCCAAGAACCGCGGTCCTGAGGCTGCTTCAAACCTGTGGAATGCTAGCCCTAGAGAACACCTTAGTTCCCGGCCATTTCAACTGCATAGTGAGGGATGTTCCCAGAGCTGTGTATCCCTTGATTGTGCTCAGAGGGCTTTGGGTACACAGCACACTTCCTTGGAAAGAAGTGCCCACGTGAGTGTCTTGAGCGCTGTGAGGCCTACTAAGGCTAAAGCCGTCCATTGACTAAGGCTTCCTGGAAACTGGTGCACACCTATCTCTGGTAATGGGAAAATGTGCACCTTACCTCGAGACTAGAGGTCACATTTAGTTGGCACTTGAGCGACAGTATGCTCCTGGGGTGAGCTCCCAGGAAGGAATCGCAAGCACCTGGTTTCTTTTGGAAAAACTCACTGCTCCTCAGAGGCATCTGTGGAGTGAATAGTACCCTGGTGGTGGGGTTGTCAGGCGGCTTGGAAGCTGCAACGAAGTTGCTTTGCAAAGGGGGAAAGTCGGGCTTCTCCCACATTCTCCAGGTGCCAACTTGACCCCACAGCGCATTGACCAGCACTCTCTGACTGACTACTGGAGACTTTCAGCCACACTGGGCCTTTCTAGGATCACACTTCGTTGGACGCGGGGTGTTAGGCATGCCATGAATAGCATTACCCGCTTAATGACTGAGTCAGGCCTAGGTGACTTTGGATCGTCCAAATGCCTCACAATTGTACCGGGTTTTCTGTACTTTCTGTCAGGCTGGACCTACAGTGTACCTGGCGTCACAATAGAGAGATGACAGGTAAGAGTTGCCAGGATGCACTTAAGGCTCAAGGATTCTTTCACTGCCGTTCAGAGGGCCTCCACAGAGGGAGAGCCACGTTGACTGTAATACTGGCAAAAACGTTGTCCTGGAGCTGCCTTACAGCTGTAGAAATCAAGCTCTGCAAACGAGAAGCAGTTCATTGCCCTCCCCTCTGCAGAGAAAGAGTTGACCCCAACAGTTTGTTCTGTGTTGTGTGGCTCGGAAAACAAACAGGGGACTCACAGCGCACACGCTCTCCCACAGAAGGGAATTCATACGCGACTCTCTGAGGCCTACGGAAAGCCGTTAGAGGAGTTAAAGCACTCTATCGAGTCAGGGTTCATGGAGATGGCTGCACACAAAACCTCGCTCATAGGAAACACTCGTGCTTACCTTGAGGCTAGGGCTCACGTTTACTTCGCACTTTAGCTGGGGCAAGCGTGGGATGAGCTCCCAGCAAGGCACTGGAGACCACCTGGTTTCATAGGAGAAACTCTCTTTCTTCACTGAGGCATTCCTAGAGGTGACTAGAAGACGGGTAGCAGCAATGTCTTTCAGTCAGCCTGGAGGCCGCCACTATCTACTTTTCAAATGGGGAAAATCCTGCCTCTTTCCAGGCTTCTCAATTACAAAGTGGATCACCCAGCACATACACCTATCTTCTCTGACAACCCAAGGGAGACCCTTGGAACACACTTCGGCCTTCTGCGATGAAACTTTTGCATGCAGGGTGTGCTGCATGTGGTGAACGGCATAATCCTCTAAATGCCCTCAGTAGGCCTAGGTGACTTTGGATGTTCCAAATGCCTAGCAATGCTCAGAGTAAATCTCTACTTTACTTCGGGCTGGGCCTAAAGTCCAGTTTCCGCGTCACTTAGAGAGACGTCAAGCTGGAGTCCCCCAACTGATTTGGAGCCCCGGGGGTTTCTTTCAGGGCAGCGTAGCTTTCCATAACGTGGCAGACGCACATGGAACGAAAGCCTGCCCAGAACCGCGGTCCTGAGGCTGCTTCAAACCTGTGGAATGCTAGCCCTAGAGAACACCTTAGTTCCCGGCCCTTTCAACTGCATAGTGAGGGATGTTCCCAGAGCTGTGTATCCCTTGATTGTGCTCAGAGGGCTTTGGGTACACAGCACACTTCCTTGGAAAGAAGTGCCCACGTGATTGTCTTGAGCGCTGTGAGGCCTACTAAGGCTAAAGCCGTCCATTGACTAAGACTTCCTGGAAACTGGTGCACACCTATCTCTGGTAATGGGAAAATGTGCACCTTACCTCGAGACTAGAGGTCCCATTTAGTTGGCACTTGAGCGACAGTATGCTCCTGGGGTGAGCTCCCAGGAAGGAATCGCAAGCACCTGGTTTCTTTTGGAAAAACTCACTGCTCCTCAGAGGCATCTGTGGAGTGAATAGTACCCTGGTGGTGGGGTTGTCAGGCGGCTTGGAAGCTGCAACGAAGTTGCTTTGCAAAGGGGGAAAGTCGGGCTTCTCCCACATTCTCCAGGTGCCAACTTGACCCCACAGCGCATTGACCAGCACTCTCTGACTGACTACTGGAGACTTTCAGCCACACTGTGCCTTTCTAGGATCACACTTCGTTGGACGCGGGGTGTTAGGCATGCCATGAATAGCATTACCCGCTTAATGACTGAGTCAGGCCTAGGTGACTTTGGATCGTCCAAATGCCTCACAATTGTACCGGGTTTTCTGTACTTTCTGTCAGGCTGGACCTACAGTGTACCTGGCGTCACAATAGAGAGATGACAGGTAAGAGTTGCCAGGATGCACTTAAGGCTCAAGGATTCTTTCACTGCCGTTCAGAGGGCCTCCACAGAGGGAGAGCCACGTTGACTGTAATACTGGCAAAAACGTTGTCCTGGAGCTGCCTTACAGCTGTAGAAATCAAGCTCTGCAAACGAGAAGCAGTTCATTGCCCTCCCCTCTGCAGAGAAAGAGTTGACCGCAACAGTTTGTTCTGTGTTGTGTGGCTCGGAAAACAAACAGGGGACTCACAGCGCACACGCTCTCCCACAGAAGGGAATTCATACGCGACTCTCTGAGGCCTACGGAAAGCCGTTAGAGGAGTTAAAGCACTCTATCGAGTCAGGGTTCATGGAGATGGCTGCACACAAAACCTCGCTCATAGGAAACACTCGTGCTTACCTTGAGGCTAGGGCTCACGTTTACTTCGCACTTTAGCTAGGGCAAGCGTGGGATGAGCTCCTAGAAAGGCACTCGAGACCACCTGGTTTCATAGGAGAAACTCTCTTTCTTCACTGAGGCATTCCTAGAGGTGACTAGAAGACGGGTAGCAGCAATGTCTTTCAGTCAGCCTGGAGGCCGCCACTATCTACCTTTGAAATGGGGAAAATCCTGCCTCTTTCCAGGCTTCTCAATTACAAAGTGGATCACCCAGCACATACACCTATCTTCTCTGACAACCCAAGGGAGACCCTAGGAACACACTTCGGCCTTCTGCGATGAAACTTTTGCATGCAGGGTGTGCTGCATGTGGTGAACGGCATAATCCTCTAAATGCCCTCAGTAGGCCTAGGTGACTTTGGATGTTCCAAATGCCTAGCAATGCTCAGAGTAAATCTCTACTTTACTTCGGGCTGGGCCTAAAGTCCAGTTTCCGCGTCACTTAGAGAGACGTCGAGCTGGAGTCCCCCAACTGATTTGGAGCCCCAACGGTTTCTTTCAGGGCAGCGTAGCTTTCCATAACGTGGCAGACGCACATGGAACGAAAGCCTGCCAAGAACCGCGGTCCTGAGGCTGCTTCAAACCTGTGGAATGCTAGCCCTAGAGAACACCTTAGTTCCCGGTCCTTTCAACTGCATAGTGAGGGATGTTCCCAGAGCTGTGTATCCCTTGATTGTGCTCAGAAGGCTTTGGGTACACAGCGCACTTCCTTGGAAAGAAGTGCCCACGTGAGAGTCTTGAGCGCTGTGAGGCCTACTAAGGCTAAAGCCGTCCTATCTCTGGTAATGGGAAAATGTGCACCTTACCTCGAGACTAGAGGTCGCATTTAGTTGGCACTTGAGCGACAGTATGCTCCTGGCGTGAGCTCCCAGGAAGGAATCGCAAGCACCTGGTTTCTTTTGGGAAAACTCACTGCTCCTCAGAGGCATCTGTGGAGTGAATAGTACCCTGGTGGTGGGGTTGTCAGGCGGCTTGGAAGCTGCAACGAAGTTGCTTTGCAAAGGGGGAAAGTCGGGCTTCTCCCACATTCTCCAGGTGCCAACTTGACCCCACAGCGCATTGACCAGCACTCTCTGACTGTCTACTGGAGACTTTCAGCCACACTGGGCCTTTCTAGGATCACACTTCGTTGGACGCGGGGGGTTTGGCATGCCATGAATAGCATTACCCGCTTAATGACTGAGTCAGGCCTCGGTGACTTTGGATCGTCCAAATGCCTCACAATTGTACCGGGTTTTCTGTACTTTCTGTCAGGCTGGACCTACAGTGTACCTGGCGTCACAATAGAGAGATGACAGGTAAGAGTTGCCAGGATGCACTTAAGGCTCAAGGATTCTTTCACTGCCGTTCAGAGGGCCTCCACAGAGGGAGAGCCACGTTGACTGTAATACTGGCAAAAACGTTGTCCTGGAGCTGCCTTACAGCTGTAGAAATCAAGCTCTGCAAACGAGAAGCAGTTCAATGCCCTCCCCTCTGCAGAGAAAGAGTTGACCGCAACAGTTTGTTCTGTGTTGTGTGGCTCGGAAAACAAACAGGGGACTCACAGCGCACACGCTCTCCCACAGAAGGGAATTCATACGCGACTCTCTGAGGCCTACGGAAAGCCGTTAGAGGAGTTAAAGCACTCTATCGAGTCAGGGTTCATGGAGATGGCTGCACACAAAACCTCGCTCATAGGAAACACTCGTGCTTACCTTGAGGCTAGGGCTCACGTTTACTTCGCACTTTAGCTGGGGCAAGCGTGGGATGAGCTCCCAGCAAGGCACTGGAGAGCACCTGGTTTCATAGGAGAAACTCTCTTTCTTCACTGAGGCATTCCTAGAGGTGACTAGAAGACGGGTAGCAGCAATGTCTTTCAGTCAGCCTGGAGGCCGCCACTATCTACTTTTCAAATGGGGAAAATCCTGCCTCTTTCCAGGCTTCTCAATTACAAAGTGGATCACCCAGCACATACACCTATCTTCTCTGACAACCCAAGGGAGACCCTTGGAACACACTTCGGCCTTCTGCGATGAAACTTTTGCATGCAGGGTGTGCTGCATGTGGTGAACGGCATAATCCTCTAAATGCCCTCAGTAGGCCTAGGTGACTTTGGATGTTCCAAATGCCTAGCAATGCTCAGAGTAAATCTCTACTTTACTTGGGGCTGGGCCTAAAGTCCAGTTTCCGCGTCACTTAGAGAGACGTCAAGCTGGAGTCCCCCAACTGATTTGGAGCCCCTGGGATTTCTTTCAGGGCAGCGTAGCTTTCCATAACGTGGCAGACGCACATGGAACGAAAGCCTGCCAAGAACCGCGGTCCTGAGGCTGCTTCAAACCTGTGGAATGCTAGCCCTAGAGAACACCTTAGTTCCCGGCCATTTCAACTGCATAGTGAGGGATGTTCCCAGAGCTGTGTATCCCTTGATTGTGCTCAGAGGGCTTTGGGTACACAGCACACTTCCTTGGAAAGAAGTGCCCACGTGAGTGTCTTGAGCGCTGTGAGGCCTACTAAGGCTAAAGCCGTCCATTGACTAAGGCTTCCTGGAAACTGGTGCACACCTATCTCTGGTAATGGGAAAATGTGCACCTTACCTCGAGACTAGCGGTCCCATTTAGTTGGCACTTGAGCGACAGTATGCTCCTGGGGTGAGCTCCCAGGAAAGAATCGCAAGCACCTGGTTTCTTTTGGAAAAACTCACTGCTCCTCAGAGGCATCTGTGGAGTGAATAGTACCCTGGTGGTGGGGTTGTCAGGCGGCTTGGAAGCTGCCACGAAGTTGCTTTGCAAAGGGGGAAAGTCGGGCTTCTCCCACATTCTCCAGGTGCCAACTTGACCCCACAGCGCATTGACCAGCACTCTCTGACTGACTACTGGAGACTTTCAGCCACACTGGGCCTTTCTAGGATCACACTTCGTTGGACGCGGGGTGTTAGGCATGCCATGAATAGCATTACCCGCTTAATGACTGAGTCAGGCCTAGGTGACTTTGGATCGTCCAAATGCCTCACAATTGTACCGGGTTTTCTGTACTTTCTGTCAGGCTGGACCTACAGTGTACCTGGCGTCACAATAGAGAGATGACAGGTAAGAGTTGCCAGGATGCACTTAAGGCTCAAGGATTCTTTCACTGCCGTTCAGAGGGCCTCCACAGAGGGAGAGCCACGTTGACTGTAATACTGGCAAAAACGTTGTCCTGGAGCTGCCTTACAGCTGTAGAAATCAAGCTCTGCAAACGAGAAGCAGTTCATTGCCCACCCCTCTGCAGAGAAAGAGTTGACCCCAACAGTTTGTTCTGTGTTGTGTGGCTCGGAAAACAAACAGGGGACTCACAGCGCACACGCTCTCCCACAGAAGGGAATTCATACGCGACTCTCTGAGGCCTACGGAAAGCCGTTAGAGGAGTTAAAGCACTCTATCGAGTCAGGGTTCATGGAGATGGCTGCACACAAAACCTCGCTCATAGGAAACACTCGTGCTTACCTTGAGGCTAGGGCTCACGTTTACTTCGCACTTTAGCTGGGGCAAGCGTGGGATGAGCTCCCAGCAAGGCACTGGAGACCACCTGGTTTCATAGGAGAAACTCTCTTTCTTCACTGAGGCATTCCTAGAGGTGACTAGAAGACGGGTAGCAGCAATGTCTTTCAGTCAGCCTGGAGGCCGCCACTATCTACTTTTCAAATGGGGAAAATCCTGCCTCTTTCCAGGCTTCTCAATTACAAAGTGGATCACCCAGCACATACACCTATCTTCTCTGACAACCCAAGGGAGACCCTTGGAACACACTTCGGCCTTCTGCGATGAAACTTTTGCATGCAGGGTGTGCTGCATGTGGTGAACGGCATAATCCTCTAAATGCCCTCAGTAGGCCTAGGTGACTTTGGATGTTCCAAATGCCTAGCAATGCTCAGAGTAAATCTCTACTTTACTTCGGGCTGGGCCTAAAGTCCAGTTTCCGCGTCACTTAGAGAGACGTCAAGCTGGAGTCCCCCAACTGATTTGGAGCCCCGGGGGTTTCTTTCAGGGCAGCGTAGCTTTCCATAACGTGGCAGACGCACATGGAACGAAAGCCTGCCCAGAACCGCGGTCCTGAGGCTGCTTCAAACCTGTGGAATGCTAGCCCTAGAGAACACCTTAGTTCCCGGCCCTTTCAACTGCATAGTGAGGGATGTTCCCAGAGCTGTGTATCCCTTGATTGTGCTCAGAGGGCTTTGGGTACACAGCACACTTCCTTGGAAAGAAGTGCCCACGTGATTGTCTTGAGCGCTGTGAGGCCTACTAAGGCTAAAGCCGTCCATTGACTAAGACTTCCTGGAAACTGGTGCACACCTATCTCTGGTAATGGGAAAATGTGCACCTTACCTCGAGACTAGAGGTCCCATTTAGTTGGCACTTGAGCGACAGTATGCTCCTGGGGTGAGCTCCCAGGAAGGAATCGCAAGCACCTGGTTTCTTTTGGAAAAACTCACTGCTCCTCAGAGGCATCTGTGGAGTGAATAGTACCCTGGTGGTGGGGTTGTCAGGCGGCTTGGAAGCTGCAACGAAGTTGCTTTGCAAAGGGGGAAAGTCGGGCTTCTCCCACATTCTCCAGGTGCCAACTTGACCCCACAGCGCATTGACCAGCACTCTCTGACTGACTACTGGAGACTTTCAGCCACACTGGGCCTTTCTAGGATCACACTTCGTTGGACGCGGGGTGTTAGGCATGCCATGAATAGCATTACCCGCTTAATGACTGAGTCAGGCCTAGGTGACTTTGGATCGTCCAAATGCCTCACAATTGTACCGGGTTTTCTGTACTTTCTGTCAGGCTGGACCTACAGTGTACCTGGCGTCACAATAGAGAGATGACAGGTAAGAGTTGCCAGGATGCACTTAAGGCTCAAGGATTCTTTCACTGCCGTTCAGAGGGCCTCCACAGAGGGAGAGCCACGTTGACTGTAATACTGGCAAAAACGTTGTCCTGGAGCTGCCTTACAGCTGTAGAAATCAAGCTCTGCAAACGAGAAGCAGTTCATTGCCCTCCCCTCTGCAGAGAAAGAGTTGACCCCAACAGTTTGTTCTGTGTTGTGTGGCTCGGAAAACAAACAGGGGACTCACAGCGCACACGCTCTCCCACAGAAGGGAATTCATACGCGACTCTCTGAGGCCTACGGAAAGCCGTTAGAGGAGTTAAAGCACTCTATCGAGTCAGGGTTCATGGAGATGGCTGCACACAAAACCTCGCTCATAGGAAACACTCGTGCTTACCTTGAGGCTAGGGCTCACGTTTACTTCGCACTTTAGCTAGGGCAAGCGTGGGATGAGCTCCTAGAAAGGCACTCGAGACCACCTGGTTTCATAGGAGAAACTCTCTTTCTTCACTGAGGCATTCCTAGAGGTGACTAGAAGACGGGTAGCAGCAATGTCTTTCAGTCAGCCTGGAGGCCGCCACTATCTACCTTTGAAATGGGGAAAATCCTGCCTCTTTCCAGGCTTCTCAATTACAAAGTGGATCACCCAGCACATACACCTATCTTCTCTGACAACCCAAGGGAGACCCTAGGAACACACTTCGGCCTTCTGCGATGAAACTTTTGCATGCAGGGTGTGCTGCATGTGGTGAACGGCATAATCCTCTAAATGCCCTCAGTAGGCCTAGGTGACTTTGGATGTTCCAAATGCCTAGCAATGCTCAGAGTAAATCTCTACTTTACTTCGGGCTGGGCCTAAAGTCCAGTTTCCGCGTCACTTAGAGAGACGTCGAGCTGGAGTCCCCCAACTGATTTGGAGCCCCGAGGGTTTCTTTCAGGGCAGCGTAGCTTTCCATAAAGTGGCAGACGCACATGGAACGAAAGCCTGCCAAGAACCGCGGTCCTGAGGCTGCTTCAAACCTGTGGAATGCTAGCCCTAGAGAACACCTTAGTTCCCGGTCCTTTCAACTGCATAGTGAGGGATGTTCCCAGAGCTGTGTATCCCTTGATTGTGCTCAGAAGGCTTTGGGTACACAGCGCACTTCCTTGGAAAGAAGTGCCCACGTGAGAGTCTTGAGCGCTGTGAGGCCTACTAAGGCTAAAGCCGTCCTATCTCTGGTAATGGGAAAATGTGCACCTTACCTCGAGACTAGAGGTCGCATTTAGTTGGCACTTGAGCGACAGTATGCTCCTGGGGTGAGCTCCCAGGAAGGAATCGCAAGCACCTGGTTTCTTTTGGGAAAACTCACTGCTCCTCAGAGGCATCTGTGGAGTGAATAGTACCCTGGTGGTGGGGTTGTCAGGCGGCTTGGAAGCTGCAACGAAGTTGCTTTGCAAAGGGGGAAAGTCGGGCTTCTCCCACATTCTCCAGTTGCCAACTTGACCCCACAGCGCATTGACCAGCACTCTCTGACTGACTACTGGAGACTTTCAGCCACACTGGGCCTTTCTAGGATCACACTTCGTTGGACGCGGGGGGTTTGGCATGCCATGAATAGCATTACCCGCTTAATGACTGAGTCAGGCCTAGGTGACTTTGGATCGTCCAAATGCCTCACAATTGTACCGGGTTTTCTGTACTTTCTGTCAGGCTGGACCTACAGTGTACCTGGCGTCACAATAGAGAGATGACAGGTAAGAGTTGCCAGGATGCACTTAAGGCTCAAGGATTCTTTCACTGCCGTTCAGAGGGCCTCCACAGAGGGAGAGC
This sequence comes from Mesoplodon bidens, assembly GCF_964165515.1. Taxonomy (NCBI): domain Eukaryota; kingdom Metazoa; phylum Chordata; class Mammalia; order Artiodactyla; family Ziphiidae; genus Mesoplodon; species Mesoplodon bidens. The sequence goes on along the minus strand of NW_027671792.1, from coordinate 172,714 downwards.
CACGTTGACTGTAATACTGGCAAAAACGTTGTCCTGGAGCTGCCTTACAGCTATAGAAATCAAGCTCTGCAAACGAGAAGCAGTTCAATGCCCTCCCCTCGGCAGAGAAAGAGTTGACCGCAACAGTTTGTTCTGTGTTGTGTGGCTCGGAAAACAAACAGGGGACTCACAGCGCACACGCTCTCCCACAGAAGGGAATTCATACGCGACTCTCTGAGGCCTACGGAAAGCTGTTAGAGGAGTTAAAGCACTCTATCGAGTCAGGGTTCATGGAGATGGCTGCACACAAAACCTCGCTCATAGGAAACACTCGTGCTTACCTTGAGGCTAGGGCTCACGTTTACTTCGCACTTTAGCTGGGGCAAGCGTGGGATGAGCTCCCAGCAAGGCACTGGAGACCACCTGGTTTCATAGGAGAAACTCTCTTTCTTCACTGAGGCATTCCTAGAGGTGACTAGAAGACGGGTAGCAGCAATGTCTTTCAGTCAGCCTGGAGGCCGCCACTATCTACTTTTCAAATGGGGAAAATCCTGCCTCTTTCCAGGCTTCTCAATTACAAAGTGGATCACCCAGCACATACACCTATCTTCTCTGACAACCCAAGGGAGACCCTTGGAACACACTTCGGCCTTCTGCGATGAAACTTTTGCATGCAGGGTGTGCTGCATGTGGTGAACGGCATAATCCTCTAAATGCCCTCAGTAGGCCTAGGTGACTTTGGATGTTCCAAATGCCTAGCAATGCTCAGAGTAAATCTCTACTTTACTTCGGGCTGGGCCTAAAGTCCAGTTTCCGCGTCACTTAGAGAGACGTCAAGCTGGAGTCCCCCAACTGATTTGGAGCCCCGGGGGTTTCTTTCAGGGCAGCGTAGCTTTCCATAACGTGGCAGACGCACATGGAACGAAAGCCTGCCCAGAACCGCGGTCCTGAGGCTGCTTCAAACCTGTGGAATGCTAGCCCTAGAGAACACCTTAGTTCCCGGCCATTTCAACTGCATAGTGAGGGATGTTCCCAGAGCTGTGTATCCCTTGATTGTGCTCAGAGGGCTTTGGGTACACAGCACACTTCCTTGGAAAGAAGTGCCCACGTGATTGTCTTGAGCGCTGTGAGGCCTACTAAGGCTAAAGCCGTCCATTGACTAAGACTTCCTGGAAACTGGTGCACACCTATCTCTGGTAATGGGAAAATGTGCACCTTACCTCGAGACTAGAGGTCCCATTTAGTTGGCACTTGAGCGACAGTATTCTCCTGGTGTGAACTCCCAGGAAGGAATCGCAAGCACCTGGTTTCTTTTGGAAAAACTCACTGCTCCTCAGAGGCATCTGTGGAGTGAATAGTACCCTGGTGGTGGGGTTGTCAGGCGGCTTGGAAGCTGCAACGAAGTTGCTTTGCAAAGGGGGAAAGTCGGGCTTCTCCCACATTCTCCAGGTGCCAACTTGACCCCACAGCGCATTGACCAGCACTCTCTGACTGACTACTGGAGACTTTCAGCCACACTGGGCCTTTCTAGCATCACACTTCGTTGGACGCGGGGGGTTTGGCATGCCATGAATAGCATTACCCGCTTAATGACTGAGTCAGGCCTAGGTGACTTTGGATCGTCCAAATGCCTCACAATTGTACCGGGTTTTCTGTACTTTCTGTCAGGCTGGACCTACAGTGTACCTGGCGTCACAATAGAGAGATGACAGGTAAGAGTTGCCAGGATGCACTTAAGGCTCAAGGATTCTTTCACTGCCGTTCAGAGGGCCTCCACAGAGGGAGAGCCACGTTGACTGTAATACTGGCAAAAACGTTGTCCTGGAGCTGCCTTACAGCTGTAGAAATCAAGCTCTGCAAACGAGAAGCAGTTCATTGCCCTCCCCTCTGCAGAGAAAGAGTTGACCCCAACAGTTTGTTCTGTGTTGTGTGGCTCGGAAAACAAACAGGGGACTCACAGCGCACACGCTCTCCCACAGAAGGGAATTCATACGCGACTCTCTGAGGCCTACGGAAAGCCGTTAGAGGAGTTAAAGCACTCTATCGAGTCAGGGTTCATGGAGATGGCTGCACACAAAACCTCGCTCATAGGAAACACTCGTGCTTACCTTGAGGCTAGGGCTCACGTTTACTTCGCACTTTAGCTAGGGCAAGCGTGGGATGAGCTCCTAGAAAGGCACTCGAGACCACCTGGTTTCATAGGAGAAACTCTCTTTCTTCACTGAGGCATTCCTAGAGGTGACTAGAAGACGGGTAGCAGCAATGTCTTTCAGTCAGCCTGGAGGCCGCCACTATCTACCTTTAAAATGGGGAAAATCCTGCCTCTTTCCAGGCTTCTCAATTACAAAGTGGATCACCCAGCACATACACCTATCTTCTCTGACAACCCAAGGGAGACCCTAGGAACACACTTCGGCCTTCTGCGATGAAACTTTTGCATGCAGGGTGTGCTGCATGTGGTGAACGGCATAATCCTCTAAATGCCCTCAGTAGGCCTAGGTGACTTTGGATGTTCCAAATGCCTAGCAATGCTCAGAGTAAATCTCTACTTTACTTGGGGCTGGGCCTAAAGTCCAGTTTCCGCGTCACTTAGAGAGACGTCGAGCTGGAGTCCCCCAACTGATTTGGAGCCCCGGGGGTTTCTTTCAGGGCAGCGTAGCTTTCCATAACGTGGCAGACGCACATGGAACGAAAGCCTGCCCAGAACCGCGGTCCTGAGGCTGCTTCAAACCTGTGGAATGCTAGCCCAAGAGAACACCTTAGTTCCCGGCCCTTTCAACTGCATAGTGAGGGATGTTCCCAGAGCTGTGTATCCCTTGATTGTGCTCAGAAGGCTTTGGGTACACAGCGCACTTCCTTGGAAAGAAGTGCCCACGTTAGAGTCTTGAGCGCTGTGAGGCCTACTAAGGCTAAAGCCGTCCTATCTCTGGTAATGGGAAAATGTGCACCTTACCTCGAGACTAGAGGTCGCATTTAGTTGGCACTTGAGCGACAGTATGCTCCTGGGGTGAGCTCCCAGGAAGGAATCGCAAGCACCTGGTTTCTTTTGGGAAAACTCACTGCTCCTCAGAGGCATCTGTGGAGTGAATAGTACCCTGGTGGTGGGGTTGTCAGGCGGCTTGGAAGCTGCAACGAAGTTGCTTTGCAAAGGGGGAAAGTCGGGCTTCTCCCACATTCTCCAGTTGCCAACTTGACCCCACAGCGCATTGACCAGCACTCTCTGACTGACTACTGGAGACTTTCAGCCACACTGGGCCTTTCTAGGATCACACTTCGTTGGACGCGGGGGGTTTGGCATGCCATGAATAGCATTACCCGCTTAATGACTGAGTCAGGCCTAGGTGACTTTGGATCGTCCAAATGCCTCACAATTGTACCGGGTTTTCTGTACTTTCTGTCAGGCTGGACCTACAGTGTACCTGGCGTCACAATAGAGAGATGACAGGTAAGAGTTGCCAGGATGCACTTAAGGCTCAAGGATTCTTTCACTGCCGTTCAGAGGGCCTCCACAGAGGGAGAGCCACGTTGACTGTAATACTGGCAAAAACGTTGTCCTGGAGCTGCCTTACAGCTATAGAAATCAAGCTCTGCAAACGAGAAGCAGTTCAATGCCCTCCCCTCTGCAGAGAAAGAGTTGACCGCAACAGTTTGTTCTGTGTTGTGTGGCTCGGAAAACAAACAGGGGACTCACAGCGCACACGCTCTCCCACAGAAGGGAATTCATACGCGACTCTCTGAGGCCTACGGAAAGCCGTTAGAGGAGTTAAAGCACTCTATCGAGTCAGGGTTCATGGAGATGGCTGCACACAAAACCTCGCTCATAGGAAACACTCGTGCTTACCTTGAGGCTAGGGCTCACGTTTACTTCGCACTTTAGCTGGGGCAAGCGTGGGATGAGCTCCCAGCAAGGCACTGGAGACCACCTGGTTTCATAGGAGAAACTCTCTTTCTTCACTGAGGCATTCCTAGAGGTGACTAGAAGACGGGTAGCAGCAATGTCTTTCAGTCAGCCTGGAGGCCGCCACTATCTACTTTTCAAATGGGGAAAATCCTGCCTCTTTCCAGGCTTCTCAATTACAAAGTGGATCACCCAGCACATACACCTATCTTCTCTGACAACCCAAGGGAGACACTAGGAACACACTTCGGCCTTCTGCGATGAAACTTTTGCATGCAGGGTGTGCTGCATGTGGTGAACGGCATAATCCTCTAAATGCCCTCAGTAGGCCTAGGTGACTTTGGATGTTCCAAATGCCTAGCAATGCTCAGAGTAAATCTCTACTTTACTTCGGGCTGGGCCTAAAGTCCAGTTTCCGCGTCACTTAGAGAGACGTCGAGCTGGAGTCCCCCTACTGATTTGGAGCCCCGGGGGTTTCTTTCAGGGCAGCGTAGCTTTCCATAACGTGGCAGACGCACATGGAATGAAAGCCTGCCCAGAACCGCGGTCCTGAGGCTGCTTCAAACCTGTGGAATGCTAGCCCTAGAGAACACCTTAGTTCCCCGCCCTTTCAACTGCATAGTGAGGGATGTTCCCAGAGCTGTGTATCCCTTGATTGTGCTCAGAAGGCTTTGGGTACACAGCGCACTTCCTTGGAAAGAAGTGCCCACGTGAGAGTCTTGAGCGCTGTGAGGCCTACGAAGGCTAAAGCCGTCCTATCTCTGGTAATGGGAAAATGTGCACCTTACCTCGAGACTAGAGGTCGCATTTAGTTGGCACTTGAGCGACAGTATGCTCCTGGGGTGAGCTCCCAGGAAGGAATCGCAAGCACCTGGTTTCTTTTGGGAAAACTCACTGCTCCTCAGAGGCATCTGTGGAGTGAATAGTACCCTGGTGGTGGGGTTGTCAGGCGGCTTGGAAGCTGCAACGAAGTTGCTTTGCAAAGGGGGAAAGTCGGGCTTCTCCCACATTCTCCAGTTGCCAACTTGACCCCACAGCGCTTTGACCAGCACTCTCTGACTGACTACTGGAGACTTTCAGCCACACTGGGCCTTTCTAGCATCACACTTCGTTGGACGCGGGGGGTTTGGCATGCCATGAATAGCATTACCCGCTTAATGACTGAGTCAGGCCTAGGTGACTTTGGATCGTCCAAATGCCTCACAATTGTACCGGGTTTTCTGTACTTTCTGTCAGGCTGGACCTACAGTGTACCTGGCGTCACAATAGAGAGATGACAGGTAAGAGTTGCCAGGATGCACTTAAGGCTCAAGGATTCTTTCACTGCCGTTCAGAGGGCCTCCACAGAGGGAGAGCCACGTTGACTGTAATACTGGCAAAAACGTTGTCCTGGAGCTGCCTTACAGCTGTAGAAATCAAGCTCTGCAAACGAGAAGCAGTTCATTGCCCTCCCCTCTGCAGAGAAAGAGTTGACCCCAACAGTTTGTTCTGTGTTGTGTGGCTCGGAAAACAAACAGGGGACTCACAGCGCACACGCTCTCCCACAGAAGGGAATTCATACGCGACTCTCTGAGGCCTACGGAAAGCCGTTAGAGGAGTTAAAGCACTCTATCGAGTCAGGGTTCATGGAGATGGCTGCACACAAAACCTCGCTCATAGGAAACACTCGTGCTTACCTTGAGGCTAGGGCTCACGTTTACTTCGCACTTTAGCTGGGGCAAGCGTGGGATGAGCTCCTAGAAAGGCACTCGAGACCACCTGGTTTCATAGGAGAAACTCTCTTTCTTCACTGAGGCATTCCTAGAGGTGACTAGAAGACGGGTAGCAGCAATGTCTTTCAGTCAGCCTGGAGGCCGCCACTATCTACCTTTGAAATGGGGAAAATCCTGCCTCTTTCCAGGCTTCTCAATTACAAAGTGGATCACCCAGCACATACACCTATCTTCTCTGACAACCCAAGGGAGACCCTAGGAACACACTTCGGCCTTCTGCGATGAAACTTTTGCATGCAGGGTGTGCTGCATGTGGTGAACGGCATAATCCTCTAAATGCCCTCAGTAGGCCTAGGTGACTTTGGATGTTCCAAATGCCTAGCAATGCTCAGAGTAAATCTCTACTTTACTTCGGGCTGGGCCTAAAGTCCAGTTTCCGCGTCACTTAGAGAGACGTCGAGCTGGAGTCCCCCAACTGATTTGGAGCCCCGAGGGTTTCTTTCAGGGCAGCGTAGCTTTCCATAACGTGGCAGACGCACATGGAACGAAAGCCTGCCAAGAACCGCGGTCCTGAGGCTGCTTCAAACCTGTGGAATGCTAGCCCTAGAGAACACCTTAGTTCCCGGTCCTTTCAACTGCATAGTGAGGGATGTTCCCAGAGCTGTGTATCCCTTGATTGTGCTCAGAAGGCTTTGGGTACACAGCGCACTTCCTTGGAAAGAAGTGCCCACGTGAGAGTCTTGAGCGCTGTGAGGCCTACTAAGGCTAAAGCCGTCCTATCTCTGGTAATGGGAAAATGTGCACCTTACCTCGAGACTAGAGGTCGCATTTAGTTGGCACTTGAGCGACAGTATGCTCCTGGGGTGAGCTCCCAGGAAGGAATCGCAAGCACCTGGTTTCTTTTGGGAAAACTCACTGCTCCTCAGAGGCATCTGTGGAGTGAATAGTACCCTGGTGGTGGGGTTGTCAGGCGGCTTGGAAGCTGCAACGAAGTTGCTTTGCAAAGGGGGAAAGTCGGGCTTCTCCCACATTCTCCAGTTGCCAACTTGACCCCACAGCGCATTGACCAGCACTCTCTGACTGACTACTGGAGACTTTCAGCCACACTGGGCCTTTCTAGGATCACACTTCGTTGGACGCGGGGTGTTAGGCATGCCATGAATAGCATTACCCGCTTAATGACTGAGTCAGGCCTAGGTGAATTTGGATCGTCCAAATGCCTCACAATTGTACCGGGTTTTCTGTACTTTCTGTCAGGGTGGACCTACAGTGTACCTGGCGTCACAATAGAGAGATGACAGGTAAGAGTTGCCAGGATGCACTTAAGGCTCAAGGATTCTTTCACTGCCGTTCAGAGGGCCTCCACAGAGGGAGAGCCACGTTGACTGTAATACTGGCAAAAACGTTGTCCTGGAGCTGCCTTACAGCTGTAGAAATCAAGCTCTGCAAACGAGAAGCAGTTCATTGCCCTCCCCTCTGCAGAGAAAGAGTTGACCCCAACAGTTTGTTCTGTGTTGTGTGGCTCGGAAAACAAACAGGGGACTCACAGCGCACACGCTCTCCCACAGAAGGGAATTCATACGCGACTCTCTGAGGCCTACGGAAAGCCGTTAGAGGAGATAAAGCACTCTATCGAGTCAGGGTTCATGGAGATGGCTGCACACAAAACCTCGCTCATAGGAAACACTCGTGCTTACCTTGAGGCTAGGGCTCACGTTTACTTCGCACTTTAGCTGGGGCAAGCGTGGGATGAGCTCCCAGCAAGGCACTGGAGACCACCTGGTTTCATAGGAGAAACTCTCTTTCTTCACTGAGGCATTCCTAGAGGTGACTAGAAGACGGGTAGCAGCAATGTCTTTCAGTCAGCCTGGAGGCCGCCACTATCTACTTTTCAAATGGGGAAAATCCTGCCTCTTTCCAGGCTTCTCAATTACAAAGTGGATCACCCAGCACATACACCTATCTTCTCTGACAACCCAAGGGAGACGCTTGGAACACACTTCGGCTTTCTGCGATGAAACTTTTGCATGCAGGGTGTGCTGCATGTGGTGAACGGCATAATCCTCTAAATGCCCTCAGTAGGCCTAGGTGACTTTGGATGTTCCAAATGCCTAGCAATGCTCAGAGTAAATCTCTACTTTACTTGGGGCTGGGCCTAAAGTCCAGTTTCCGCGTCACTTAGAGAGACGTCGAGCTGGAGTCCCCCAACTGATTTGGAGCCCCGGGGGTTTCTTTCAGGGCAGCGTAGCTTTCCATAACGTGGCAGACGCACATGGAACGAAAGCCTGCCCAGAACCGCGGTCCTGAGGCTGCTTCAAACCTGTGGAATGCTAGCCCTAGAGAACACCTTAGTACCCGGTCCTTTCAACTGCATAGTGAGGGATGTTCCCAGAGCTGTGTATCCCTTGATTGTGCTCAGAAGGCTTTGGGTACACAGCGCACTTCCTTGGAAAGAAGTGCCCACGTGAGAGTCTTGAGCGCTGTGAGGCCTACTAAGGCTAAAGCCGTCCTATCTCTGGTAATGGGAAAATGTGCACCTTACCTCGAGACTAGAGGTCACATTTAGTTGGCACTTGAGCGACAGTATGCTCCTGGGGTGAGCTCCCAGGAAGGAATCGCAAGCACCTGGTTTCTTTTGGGAAAACTCACTGCTCCTCAGAGGCATCTGTGGAGTGAATAGTACCCTGGTGGTGGGGTTGTCAGGCGGCTTGGAAGCTGCCACGAAGTTGCTTTGCAAAGGGGGAAAGTCGGGCTTCTCCCACATTCTCCAGTTGCCAACTTGACCCCACAGCGCATTGACCAGCACTCTCTGACTGACTACTGGAGACTTTCAGCCACACTGTGCCTTTCTAGGATCACACTTCGTTGGACGCGGGGGGTTTGGCATGCCATGAATAGCATTACCCGCTTAATGACTGAGTCAGGCCTAGGTGACTTTGGATCGTCCAAATGCCTCACAATTGTACCGGGTTTTCTGTACTTTCTGTCAGGCTGGACCTACAGTGTACCTGGCGTCACAATAGAGAGATGACAGGTAAGAGTTGCCAGGATGCACTTAAGGCTCAAGGATTCTTTCACTGCCGTTCAGAGGGCCTCCACAGAGGGAGAGCCACGTTGACTGTAATACTGGCAAAAACGTTGTCCTGGAGCTGCCTTACAGCTGTAGAAATCAAGCTCTGCAAACGAGAAGCAGTTCATTGCCCTCCCCTCTGCAGAGAAAGAGTTGACCGCAACAGTTTGTTCTGTGTTGTGTGGCTCGGAAAACAAACAGGGGACTCACAGCGCACACGCTCTCCCACAGAAGGGAATTCATACGCGACTCTCTGAGGCCTACGGAAAGCCGTTAGAGGAGTTAAAGCACTCTATCGAGTCAGGGTTCATGGAGATGGCTGCACACAAAACCTCGCTCATAGGAAACACTCGTGCTTACCTTGAGGCTAGGGCTCACGTTTACTTCGCATTTTAGCTGGGGCAAGCGTGGGATGAGCTCCCAGCAAGGCACTGGAGACCACCTGGTTTCATAGGAGCAGCTCTCTTTCTTCACTGAGGCATTCCTAGAGGTGACTAGAAGACGGGTAGCAGCAATGTCTTTCAGTCAGCCTGGAGGCCGCCACTATCTACTTTTCAAATGGGGAAAATCCTGCCTCTTTCCAGGCTTCTCAATTACAAAGTGGATCACCCAGCACATACACCTATCTTCTCTGACAACCCAAGGGAGACCCTTGGAACACACTTCGGCCTTCTGCGATGAAACTTTTGCATGCAGGGTGTGCTGCATGTGGTGAACGGCATAATCCTCTAAATGCCCTCAGTAGGCCTAGGTGACTTTGGATGTTCCAAATGCCTAGCAATGCTCAGAGTAAATCTCTACTTTACTTGGGGCTGGGCCTAAAGTCCAGTTTCCGCGTCACTTAGAGAGACGTCAAGCTGGAGTCCCCCAACTGATTTGGAGCCCCGGGGGTTTCTTTCAGGGCAGCGTAGCTTTCCATAACGTGGCAGACGCACATGGAACGAAAGCCTGCCAAGAACCGCGGTCCTGAGGCTGCTTCAAACCTGTGGAATGCTAGCCCTAGAGAACACCTTAGTTCCCGGCCCTTTCAACTGCATAGTGAGGGATGTTCCCAGAGCTGTGTATCCCTTGATTGTGCTCAGAGGGCTTTGGGTACACAGCACACTTCCTTGGAAAGAAGTGCCCACGTGAGTGTCTTGAGCACTGTGAGGCCTACTAAGACTAAAGCCGTCCATTGACTAAGTCTTCCTGGAAACTGGTGCACACCTATCTCTGGTAATGGGAAAATGTGCACCTTACCTCGAGACTAGAGGTCCCATTTAGTTGGCACTTGAGCGACAGTATGCTCCTGGGGTGAGCTCCCAGGAAGGAATCGCAAGCACCTGGTTTCTTTTGGGAAAACTCACTGCTCCTCAGAGGCATCTGTGGAGTGAATAATACCCTGGTGGTGGGGTTGGCAGGCGGCTTGGAAGCTGCCACGAAGTTGCTTTGCAAAGGGGGAAAGTCGGGCTTCTCCCACATTCTCCAGTTGCCAACTTTACCCCACAGCGCATTGAACAGCACTCTCTGACTGACTACTGGAGACTTTCAGCCACACTGGGCCTTTCTAGGATCACACTTCGTTGGACGCGGGGGGTTTGGCATGCCATGAATAGCATTACCCGCTTAATGACTGAGTAAGGCCTAGGTGACTTTGGATCGTCCAAATGCCTCACAATTGTACCGGGTTTTCTGTACTTTCTGTCAGGCTGGACCTACAGTGTACCTGGCGTCACAATAGAGAGATGACAGGTAAGAGTTGCCAGGATGCACTTAAGGCTCAAGGATTCTTTCACTGCCGTTCAGAGGGCCTCCACAGAGGGAGAGCCACGTTGACTGTAATACTGGCAAAAACGTTGTCCTGGAGCTGCCTTACAGCTGTAGAAATCAAGCTCTGCAAACGAGAAGCAGTTCAATGCCCTCCCCTCTGCAGAGAAAGAGTTGACCGCAACAGTTTGTTCTGTGTTGTGTGGCTCGGAAAACAAACAGGGGACTCACAGCGCACACGCTCTCCCACAGAAGGGAATTCATACGCGACTCTCTGAGGCCTACGGAAAGCCGTTAGAGGAGTTAAAGCACTCTATCGAGTCAGGGTTCATGGAGATGGCTGCACACAAAACCTCGCTCATAGGAAACACTCGTGCTTACCTTGAGGCTAGGACTCACGTTTACTTCGCACTTTAGCTAGGGCAAGCGTGGGATGAGCTCCCAGCAAGGCACTGGAGACCACCTGGTTTCATAGGAGAAACTCTCTTTCTTCACTGAGGCATTCCTAGAGGTGACTAGAAGACGGGTAGCAGCAATGTCTTTCAGTCAGCCTGGAGGCCGCCACTATCTACTTTTCAAATGGGGAAAATCCTGCCTCTTTCCAGGCTTCTCAATTACAAAGTGGATCACCCAGCACATACACCTATCTTCTCTGACAACCCAAGGGAGACCCTTGGAACACACTTCGGCCTTCTGCGATGAAACTTTTGCATGCAGGGTGTGCTGCATGTGGTGAACGGCATAATCCTCTAAATGCCCTCAGTAGGCCTAGGTGACTTTGGATGTTCCAAATGCCTAGCAATGCTCAGAGTAAATCTCTACTTTACTTGGGGCTGGGCCTAAAGTCCAGTTTCCGCGTCACTTAGAGAGACGTCAAGCTGGAGTCCCCCAACTGATTTGCAGCCCCGGGGGTTTCTTTCAGGGCAGCGTAGCTTTCCATAACGTGGCAGACGCACATGGAACGAAAGCCTGCCAAGAACCGCGGTCCTGAGGCTGCTTCAAACCTGTGGAATGCTAGCCCTAGAGAACACCTTAGTTCCCGGCCCTTTCAACTGCATAGTGAGGGATGTTCCCAGAGCTGTGTATCCCTTGATTGTGCTCAGAAGGCTTTGGGTACACAGCGCACTTCCTTGGAAAGAAGTGCCCACGTGAGAGTCTTGAGCGCTGTGAGGCCTACTAAGGCTAAAGCCGTCCTATCTCTGGTAATGGGAAAATGTGCACCTTACCTCGAGACTAGCGGTCCCATTTAGTTGGCACTTGAGCGACAGTATGCTCCTGGGGTGAGCTCCCAGGAAGGAATCGCAAGCACCTGGTTTCTTTTGGAAAAACTCACTGCTCCTCAGAGGCATCTGTGGAGTGAATAGTACCCTGGTGGTGGGGTTGTCAGGCGGCTTGGAAGCTGCAACGAAGTTGCTTTGCAAAGGGGGAAAGTCGGGCTTCTCCCACATTCTCCAGGTGCCAACTTGACCCCACAGCGCATTGACCAGCACTCTCTGACTGACTACTGGAGACTTTCAGCCACACTGGGCCTTTCTAGGATCACACTTCGTTGGACGCGGGGTGTTAGGCATGCCATGAATAGCATTACCCGCTTAATGACTGAGTCAGGCCTAGGTGACTTTGGATCGTCCAAATGCCTCACAATTGTACCGGGTTTTCTGTACTTTCTGTCAGGCTGGACCTACAGTGTACCTGGCGTCACAATAGAGAGTTGACAGGTAAGAGTTGCCAGGATGCACTTAAGGCTCAAGGATTCTTTCACTGCCGTTCAGAGGGCCTCCACAGAGGGAGAGCCACGTTGACTGTAATACTGGCAAAAACGTTGTCCTGGAGCTGCCTTACAGCTGTAGAAATCAAGCTCTGCAAACGAGAAGCAGTTCATTGCCCTCCCCTCTGCAGAGAAAGAGTTGACCCCAACAATTTGTTCTGTGTTGTGTGGCTCGGAAAACAAACAGGGGACTCACAGCGCACACGCTCTCCCACAGAAGGGAATTCATACGCGACTCTCTGAGGCCTACGGAAAGCCGTTAGAGGAGTTAAAGCACTCTATCGAGTCAGGGTTCATGGAGATGGCTGCACACAAAACCTCGCTCATAGGAAACACTCGTGCTTACCTTGAGGCTAGGGCTCACGTTTACTTCGCACTTTAGCTGGGGCAAGCGTGGGATGAGCTCCTAGAAAGGCACTCGAGACCACCTGGTTTCATAGGAGAAACTCTCTTTCTTCACTGAGGCATTCCTAGAGGTGACTAGAAGACGGGTAGCAGCAATGTCTTTCAGTCAGCCTGGAGGCCGCCACTATCTACCTTTGAAATGGGGAAAATCCTGCCTCTTTCCAGGCTTCTCAATTACAAAGTGGATCACCCAGCACATACACCTATCTTCTCTGACAAACCAAGGGAGACCCTAGGAACACACTTCGGCCTTCTGCGATGAAACTTTTGCATGCAGGGTGTGCTGCATGTGGTGAACGGCATAATCCTCTAAATGCCCTCAGTAGGCCTAGGTGACTTTGGATGTTCCAAATGCCTAGCAATGCTCAGAGTAAATCTCTACTTTACTTCGGGCTGGGCCTAAAGTCCAGTTTCCGCGTCACTTAGAGAGACGTCGAGCTGGAGTCCCCCAACTGATTTGGAGCCCCGAGGGTTTCTTTCAGGGCAGCGTAGCTTTCCATAACGTGGCAGACGCACATGGAACGAAAGCCTGCCAAGAACCGCGGTCCTGAGGCTGCTTCAAACCTGTGGAATGCTAGCCCTAGAGAACACCTTAGTTCCCGGCCCTTTCAACTGCATAGTGAGGGATGTTCCCAGAGCTGTGTATCCCTTGATTGTGCTCAGAAGGCTTTGGGTACACAGCGCACTTCCTTGGAAAGAAGTGCCCACGTGAGAGTCTTGAGCGCTGTGAGGCCTACTAAGGCTAAAGCCGTCCTATCTCTGGTAATGGGAAAATGTGCACCTTACCTCGAGACTAGAGGTCGCATTTAGTTGGCACTTGAGCGACAGTATGCTCCTGGGGTGAGCTCCCAGGAAGGAATCGCAAGCACCTGGTTTCTTTTGGGAAAACTCACTGCTCCTCAGAGGCATTTGTGGAGTGAATAGTACCCTGGTGGTGGGGTTGTCAGGCGGCTTGGAAGCTGCAACGAAGTTGCTTTGCAAAGGGGGAAAGTCGGGCTTCTCCCACATTCTCCAGTTGCCAACTTGACCCCACAGCGCATTGACCAGCACTCTCTGACTGACTACTGGAGACTTTCAACCACACTGGGCCTTTCTAGCATCACACTTCGTTGGACGCGGGGGGTTTGGCATGCCATGAATAGCATTACCCGCTTAATGACTGAGTCAGGCCTAGGTGACTTTGGATCGTCCAAATGCCTCACAATTGTACCGGGTTTTCTGTACTTTCTGTCAGGCTGGACCTACAGTGTACCTGGCGTCACAATAGAGAGATGACAGGTAAGAGTTGCCAGGATGCACTTAAGGCTCAAGGATTCTTTCACTGCCGTTCAGAGGGCCTCCACAGAGGGAGAGCCACGTTGACTGTAATACTGGCAAAAACGTTGTCCTGGAGCTGCCTTACAGCTGTAGAAATCAAGCTCTGCAAACGAGAAGCAGTTCATTGCCCTCCCCTCTGCAGAGAAAGAGTTGACCCCAACAGTTTGTTCTGTGTTGTGTGGCTCGGAAAACAAACAGGGGACTCACAGCGCACACGCTCTCCCACAGAAGGGAATTCATACGCGACTCTCTGAGGCCTACGGAAAGCCGTTAGAGGAGTTAAAGCACTCTATCGAGTCAGGGTTCATGGAGATGGCTGCACACAAAACCTCGCTCATAGGAAACACTCGTGCTTACCTTGAGGCTAGGACTCACGTTTACTTCGCACTTTAGCTAGGGCAAGCGTGGGATGAGCTCCCAGCAAGGCACTGGAGACCACCTGGTTTCATAGGAGAAACTCTCTTTCTTCACTGAGGCATTCCTAGAGGTGACTAGAAGACGGGTAGCAGCAATGTCTTTCAGTCAGCCTGGAGGCCGCCACTATCTACTTTTCAAATGGGGAAAATCCTGCCTCTTTCCAGGCTTCTCAATTACAAAGTGGATCACCCAGCACATACACCTATCTTCTCTGACAACCCAAGGGAGACCCTAGGAACACACTTCGGCCTTCTGCGATGAAACTTTTGCATGCAGGGTGTGCTGCATGTGGTGAACGGCATAATCCTCTAAATGCCCTCAGTAGGCCTAGGTGACTTTGGATGTTCCAAATGCCTAGCAATTCTCAGAGTAAATCTCTACCTTACTTCGGGCTGGGCCTAAAGTCCAGTTTCCGCGTCACTTAGAGAGACGTCGAGCTGGAGTCCCCCAACTGATTTGGAGCCCCGGGGGTTTCTTTCAGGGCAGCGTAGCTTTCCATAACGTGGCAGACGCACATGGAACGAAAGCCTGCCCAGAACCTCGGTCCTGAGGCTGCTTCAAACCTGTGGAATGCTAGCCCTAGAGAACACCTTAGTACCCGGTCCTTTCAACTGCATAGTGAGGGATGTTCCCAGAGCTGTGTATCCCTTGATTGTGCTCAGAAGGCTTTGGGTACACAGCGCACTTCCTTGGAAAGAAGTGCCCACGTGAGAGTCTTGAGCGCTGTGAGGCCTACTAAGGCTAAAGCCGTCCTATCTCTGGTAATGGGAAAATTTGCACCTTACTTCGAGACTAGAGGTCACATTTAGTTGGCACTTGAGCGACAGTATGCTCCTGGGGTGAGCTCCCAGGAAGGAATCGCAAGCACCTGGTTTCTTTTGGGAAAACTCACTGCTCCTCAGAGGCATCTGTGGAGTGAATAGTACCCTGGTGGTGGGGTTGTCAGGCGGCTTGGAAGCTGCCACGAAGTTGCTTTGCAAAGGGGGAAAGTCGGGCTTCTCCCACATTCTCCAGTTGCCAACTTGACCCCACAGCGCATTGACCAGCACTCTCTGACTGACTACTGGAGACTTTCAGCCACACTGGGCCTTTCTAGGATCACACTTCGTTGGACGCGGGGGGTTTGGCATGCCATGAATAGCATTACCCGCTTAATGACTGAGTCAGGCCTAGGTGACTTTGGATCGTCCAAATGCCTCACAATTGTACCGGGTTTTCTGTACTTTCTGTCAGGCTGGACCTACAGTGTACCTGGCGTCACAATAGAGAGATGACAGGTAAGAGTTGCCAGGATGCACTTAAGGCTCAAGGATTCTTTCACTGCCGTTCAGAGGGCCTCCACAGAGGGAGAGACACGTTGACTGTAATACTGGCAAAAACGTTGTCCTGGAGCTGCCTTACAGCTGTAGAAATCAAGCTCTGCAAACGAGAAGCAGTTCATTGCCCTCCCCTCTGCAGAGAAAGAGTTGACCGCAACAGTTTGTTCTGTGTTGTGTGGCTCGGAAAACAAACAGGGGACTCACAGCGCACACGCTCTCCCACAGAAGGGAATTCATACGCGACTCTCTGAGGCCTACGGAAAGCCGTTAGAGGAGTTAAAGCACTCTATCGAGTCAGGGTTCGTGGAGATGGCTGCACACAAAACCTCGCTCATAGGAAACACTCGTGCTTACCTTGAGGCTAGGGCTCACGTTTACTTCGCACTTTAGCTGGGGCAAGCGTGGGATGAGCTCCCAGCAAGGCACTGGAGACCACCTGGTTTCATAGGAGAAACTCTCTTTCTTCACTGAGGCATTCCTAGAGGTGACTAGAAGACGGGTAGCAGCAATGTCTTTCAGTCAGCCTGGAGGCCGCCACTATCTACTTTTCAAATGGGGAAAATCCTGCCTCTTTCCAGGCTTCTCAATTACAAAGTGGATCACCCAGCACATACACCTATCTTCTCTGACAACCCAAGGGAGACCCTTGGAACACACTTCGGCCTTCTGCGATGAAACTTTTGCATGCAGGGTGTGCTGCATGTGGTGAACGGCATAATCCTCTAAATGCCCTCAGTAGGCCTAGGTGACTTTGGATGTTCCAAATGCCTAGCAATGCTCAGAGTAAATCTCTACTTTACTTCGGGCTGGGCCTAAAGTCCAGTTTCCGCGTCACTTAGAGAGAAGTCAAGCTGGAGTCCCCCAACTGATTTGGAGCCCCGGGGGTTTCTTTCAGGGCAGCGTAGCTTTCCATAACGTGGCAGACGCACATGGAACGAAAGCCTGCCCAGAACCGCGGTCCTGAGGCTGCTTCAAACCTGTGGAATGCTAGCCCTAGAGAACACCTTAGTTCCCGGCCATTTCAACTGCATAGTGAGGTATGTTCCCAGAGCTGTGTATCCCTTGATTGTGCTCAGAGGGCTTTGGGTACACAGCACACTTCCTTGGAAAGAAGTGCCCACGTGAGTGTCTTGAGCGCTGTGAGGCCTACTAAGGCTAAAGCCGTCCATTGACTAAGTCTTCCTGGAAACTGGTGCACACCTATCTCTGGTAATGGGAAAATGTGCACCTTACCTCGAGACTAGAGGTCCCATTTAGTTGGCACTTGAGCGACAGTATGCTCCTGGGGTGAGCTCCCAGGAAGGAATCGCAAGCACCTGGTTTCTTTTGGGAAGACTCACTGCTCCTCAGAGGCATCTGTGGAGTGAATAGTACCCTGGTGGTGGGGTTGTCAGGCGGCTTGGAAGCTGCCACGAAGTTGCTTTGCAAAGGGGGAAAGTCGGGCTTCTCCCACATTCTCCAGGTGCCAACTTGACCCCACAGCGCATTGAACAGCACTCTCTGACTGACTACTGGAGACTTTCAGCCACACTGGGCCTTTCTAGGATCACACTTCGTTGGACGCGGGGGGTTTGGCATGCCATGAATAGCATTACCCGCTTAATGACTGAGTAAGGCCTAGGTGACTTTGGATCGTCCAAATGCCTCACAGTTGTACCGGGTTTTCTGTACTTTCTGTCAGGCTGGACCTACAGTGTACCTGGCGTCACAATAGAGAGATGACAGGTAAGAGTTGCCAGGAAGCACTTAAGGCTCAAGGATTCTTTCACTGCCGTTCAGAGGGCCTCCACAGAGGGAGAGCCACGTTGACTGTAATACTGGCAAAAACGTTGTCCTGGAGCTGCCTTACAGCTGTAGAAATCAAGCTCTGCAAACGAGAAGCAGTTCAATGCCCTCCCCTCTGCAGAGAAAGAGTTGACCGCAACAGTTTGTTCTGTGTTGTGTGGCTCGGAAAACAAACAGGGGACTCACAGCGCACACGCTCTCCCACAGAAGGGAATTCATACGCGACTCTCTGAGGCCTACGGAAATCCGTTAGAGGAGTTAAAGCACTCTATCGAGTCAGGGTTCATGGAGATGGCTGCACACAAAACCTCGCTCATAGGAAACACTCGTGCTTACCTTGAGGCTAGGACTCACGTTTACTTCGCACTTTAGCTAGGGCAAGCGTGGGATGAGCTCCGAGCAAGGCACTGGAGACCACCTGGTTTCATAGGAGAAACTCTCTTTCTTCACTGAGGCATTCCTAGAGGTGACTAGAAGACGGGTAGCAGCAATGTCTTTCAGTCAGCCTGGAGGCCGCCACTATCTACTTTTCAAATGGGGAAAATCCTGCCTCTTTCCAGGCTTCTCAATTACAAAGTGGATCACCCAGCACATACACCTATCTTCTCTGACAACCCAAGGGAGACCCTTGGAACACACTTCGGCCTTCTGCGATGAAACTTTTGCATGCAGGGTGTGCTGCATGTGGTGAACGGCATAATCCTCTAAATGCCCTCAGTAGGCCTAGGTGACTTTGGATGTTCCAAATGCCTAGCAATGCTCAGAGTAAATCTCTACTTTACTTCGGGCTCGGCCTAAAGTCCAGTTTCCGCGTCACTTAGAGAGACGTCAAGCTGGAGTCCCCCAACTGATTTGGAGCCCCGGGGGTTTCTTTCAGGGCAGCGTAGCTTTCCATAACGTGGCAGACGCACATGGAACGAAAGCCTGCCAAGAACCGCGGTCCTGAGGCTGCTTCAAACCTGTGGAATGCTAGCCCTAGAGAACACCTTAGTTCCCGGCCCTTTCAACTGCATAGTGAGGGATGTTCCCAGAGCTGTGTATCCCTTGATTGTGCTCAGAAGGCTTTGGGTACACAGCACACTTCCTTGGAAAGAAGTGCCCACGTGAGTGTCTTGAGCGCTGTGAGGCCTACTAAGGCTAAAGCCGTCCATTGACTAAGACTTCCTGGAAACTGGTGCACACCTATCTCTGGTAATGGGAAAATGTGCACCTTACCTCGAGACTAGAGGTCACATTTAGTTGGCACTTGAGCGACAGTATGCTCCTGGGGTGAGCTCCCAGGAAGGAATCGCAAGCACCTGGTTTCTTTTGGAAAAACTCACTGCTCCTCAGAGGCATCTGTGGAGTGAATAGTACCCTGGTGGTGGGGTTGTCAGGCGGCTTGGAAGCTGCAACGAAGTTGCTTTGCAAAGGGGGAAAGTCGGGCTTCTCCCACATTCTCCAGGTGCCAACTTGACCCCACAGCGCATTGAATAGCACTCTCTGACTGACTACTGGAGACTTTCAGCCACACTGGGCCTTTCTAGGATCACACTTCGTTGGACGCGGGGTGTTAGGCATGCCATGAATAGCATTACCCGCTTAATGACTGAGTCAGGCCTAGGTGACTTTGGATCGTCCAAATGCCTCACAATTGTACCGGGTTTTCTGTACTTTCTGTCAGGCTGGACCTACAGTGTACCTGGCGTCACAATAGAGAGATGACAGGTAAGAGTTGCCAGGATGCACTTAAGGCTCAAGGATTCTTTCACTGCCGTTCAGAGGGCCTCCACAGAGGGAGAGCCACGTTGACTGTAATACTGGCAAAAACGTTGTCCTGGAGCTGCCTTACAGCTGTAGAAATCAAGCTCTGCAAACGAGAAGCAGTTCATTGCCCTCCCCTCTGCAGAGAAAGAGTTGACCCCAACAGTTTGTTCTGTGTTGTGTGGCTCGGAAAACAAACAGGGGACTCACAGCGCACACGCTCTCCCACAGAAGGGAATTCATACGCGACTCTCTGAGGCCTACGGAAAGCCGTTAGAGGAGTTAAAGCACTCTATCGAGTCAGGGTTCATGGAGATGGCTGCACACAAAACCTCGCTCATAGGAAACACTCGTGCTTACCTTGAGGCTAGGGCTCACGTTTACTTCGCACTTTAGCTGGGGCAAGCGTGGGATGAGCTCCTAGAAAGGCACTCGAGACCACCTGGTTTCATAGGAGAAACTCTCTTTCTTCACTGAGGCATTCCTAGAGGTGACTAGAAGACGGGTAGCAGCAATGTCTTTCAGTCAGCCTGGAGGCCGCCACTATCTACCTTTGAAATGGGGAAAATCCTGCCTCTTTCCAGGCTTCTCAATTACAAAGTGGATCACCCAGCACATACACCTATCTTCTCTGACAAACCAAGGGAGACCCTAGGAACACACTTCGGCCTTCTGCGATGAAACTTTTGCATGCAGGGTGTGCTGCATGTGGTGAACGGCATAATCCTCTAAATGCCCTCAGTAGGCCTAGGTGACTTTGGATGTTCCAAATGCCTAGCAATGCTCAGAGTAAATCTCTACTTTACTTGGGGCTGGGCCTAAAGTCCAGTTTCCGCGTCACTTAGAGAGACGTCGAGCTGGAGTCCCCCAACTGATTTGGAGCCCCGAGGGTTTCTTTCAGGGCAGCGTAGCTTTCCATAACGTGGCAGACGCACATGGAACGAAAGCCTGCCAAGAACCGCGGTCCTGAGGCTGCTTCAAACCTGTGGAATGCTAGCCCTAGAGAACACCTTAGTTCCCGGCCCTTTCAACTGCATAGTGAGGGATGTTCCCAGAGCTGTGTATCCCTTGATTGTGCTCAGAAGGCTTTGGGTACACAGCGCACTTCCTTGGAAAGAAGTGCCCACGTGAGAGTCTTGAGCGCTGTGAGGCCTACTAAGGCTAAAGCCGTCCTATCTCTGGTAATGGGAAAATGTGCACCTTAACTCGAGACTAGAGGTCGCATTTAGTTGGCACTTGAGCGACAGTATGCTCCTGGGGTGAGCTCCCAGGAAGGAATCGCAAGCACCTGGTTTCTTTTGGGAAAACTCACTGCTCCTCAGAGGCATCTGTGGAGTGAATAGTACCCTGGTGGTGGGGTTGTCAGGCGGCTTGGAAGCTGCAACGAAGTTGCTTTGCAAAGGGGGAAAGTCGGGCTTCTCCCACATTCTCCAGTTGCCAACTTGACCCCACAGCGCATTGACCAGCACTCTCTGACTGACTACTGGAGACTTTCAGCCACACTGGGCCTTTCTAGGATCACACTTCGTTGGACGCGGGGGGTTTGGCATGCCATGAATAGCATTACCCGCTTAATGACTGAGTCAGGCCTAGGTGACTTTGGATCGTCCAAATGCCTCACAATTGTACCGGGTTTTCTGTACTTTCTGTCAGGCTGGACCTACAGTGTACCTGGCGTCACAATAGAGAGATGACAGGTAAGAGTTGCCAGGATGCACTTAAGGCTCAAGGATTCTTTCACTGCCGTTCAGAGGGCCTCCACAGAGGGAGAGCCACGTTGACTGTAATACTGGCAAAAACGTTGTCCTGGAGCTGCCTTACAGCTGTAGAAATCAAGCTCTGCAAACGAGAAGCAGTTCATTGCCCTCCCCTCTGCAGAGAAAGAGTTGACCGCAACAGTTTGTTCTGTGTTGTGTGGCTCGGAAAACAACCAGGGGACTCACAGCGCACACGCTCTCCCACAGAAGGGAATTCATACGCGACTCTCTGAGGCCTACGGAAAGCCGTTAGAGGAGTTAAAGCACTCTATCGAGTCAGGGTTCATGGAGATGGCTGCACACAAAACCTCGCTCATAGGAAACACTCGTGCTTACCTTGAGGCTAGGGCTCACGTTTACTTCGCACTTTAGCTGGGGCAAGCGTGGGATGAGCTCCCAGCAAGGCACTGGAGACCACCTGGTTTCATAGGAGAAACTCTCTTTCTTCACTGAGGCATTCCTAGAGGTGACTAGAAGACGGGTAGCAGCAATGTCTTTCAGTCAGCCTGGAGGCCGCCACTATCTACTTTTCAAATGGGGAAAATCCTGCCTCTTTCCAGGCTTCTCAATTACAAAGTGGATCACCCAGCACATACACCTATCTTCTCTGACAACCCAAGGGAGACCCTTGGAACACACTTCGGCCTTCTGCGATGAAACTTTTGCATGCAGGGTGTGCTGCATGTGGTGAACGGCATAATCCTCTAAATGCCCTCAGTAGGCCTAGGTGACTTTGGATGTTCCAAATGCCTAGCAATGCTCAGAGTAAATCTCTACTTTACTTGGGGCTGGGCCTAAAGTCCAGTTTCCGCGTCACTTAGAGAGACGTCAAGCTGGAGTCCCCCAACTGATTTGGAGCCCCGGGGGTTTCTTTCAGGGCAGCGTAGCTTTCCATAACGTGGCAGACGCACATGGAACGAAAGCCTGCCCAGAACCGCGGTCCTGAGGCTGCTTCAAACCTGTGGAATGCTAGCCCTAGAGAACACCTTAGTTCCCGGCCATTTCAACTGCATAGTGAGGGATGTTCCCAGAGCTGTGTATCCCTTGATTGTGCTCAGAGGGCTTTGGGTACACAGCACACTTCCTTGGAAAGAAGTGCCCACGTGAGTGTCTTGAGCGCTGTGAGGCCTACTAAGGCTAAAGCCGTCCATTGACTAAGTCTTCCTGGAAACTGGTGCACACCTATCTCTGGTAATCGGAAAATGTGCACCTTACCTCGAGACTAGAGGTCCCATTTAGTTGGCACTTGAGCGACAGTATGCTCCTGGGGTGAGCTCCCAGGAAGGAATCGCAAGCACCTGGTTTCTTTTGGGAAAACTCACTGCTCCTCAGAGGCATCTGTGGAGTGAATAATACCCTGGTGGTGGGTTTGTCAGGCGGCTTGGAAGCTGCCACGAAGTTGCTTTGCAAAGGGGGAAAGTCGGGCTTCTCCCACATTCTCCAGTTGCCAACTTGACCCCACAGCGCATTGAACAGCACTCTCTGACTGACTACTGGAGACTTTCAGCCACACTGGGCCTTTCTAGGATCACACTTCGTTGGACGCGGGGTGTTAGGCATGCCATGAATAGCATTACCCGCTTAATGACTGAGTCAGGCCTAGGTGACTTTGGATCGTCCAAATGCCTCACAATTGTACCGGGTTTTCTGTACTTTCTGTCAGGCTGGACCTACAGTGTACCTGGCGTCACAATAGAGAGATGACAGGTAAGAGTTGCCAGGATGCACTTAAGGCTCAAGGATTCTTTCACTGCCGTTCAGAGGGCCTCCACAGAGGGAGAGCCACGTTGACTGTAATACTGGCAAAAACGTTGTCCTGGAGCTGCCTTACAGCTGTAGAAATCAAGCTCTGCAAACGAGAAGCAGTTCATTGCCCTCCCCTCTGCAGAGAAAGAGTTGACCCCAACAATTTGTTCTGTGTTGTGTGGCTCGGAAAACAAACAGGGGACTCACAGCGCACACGCTCTCCCACAGAAGGGAATTCATACGCGACTCTCTGAGGCCTACGGAAAGCCGTTAGAGGAGTTAAAGCACTCTATCGAGTCAGGGTTCATGGAGATGGCTGCACACAAAACCTCGCTCATAGGAAACACTCGTGCTTACCTTGAGGCTAGGGCTCACGTTTACTTCGCACTTTAGCTGGGGCAAGCGTGGGATGAGCTCCTAGAAAGGCACTCGAGACCACCTGGTTTCATAGGAGAAACTCTCTTTCTTCACTGAGGCATTCCTAGAGGTGACTAGAAGACGGGTAGCAGCAATGTCTTTCAGTCAGCCTGGAGGCCGCCACTATCTACCTTTGAAATGGGGAAAATCCTGCCTCTTTCCAGGCTTCTCAATTACAAAGTGGATCACCCAGCACATACACCTATCTTCTCTGACAAACCAAGGGAGACCCTAGGAACACACTTCGGCCTTCTGCGATGAAACTTTTGCATGCAGGGTGTGCTGCATGTGGTGAACGGCATAATCCTCTAAATGCCCTCAGTAGGCCTAGGTGACTTTGGATGTTCCAAATGCCTAGCAATGCTCAGAGTAAATCTCTACTTTACTTCGGGCTGGGCCTAAAGTCCAGTTTCCGCGTCACTTAGAGAGACGTCGAGCTGGAGTCCCCCAACTGATTTGGAGCCCCGAGGGTTTCTTTCAGGGCAGCGTAGCTTTCCATAACGTGGCAGACGCACATGGAACGAAAGCCTGCCAAGAACCGCGGTCCTGAGGCTGCTTCAAACCTGTGGAATGCTAGCCCTAGAGAAGACCTTAGTTCCCGGCCCTTTCAACTGCATAGTGAGGGATGTTCCCAGAGCTGTGTATTCCTTGATTGTGCTCAGAAGGCTTTGGGTACACAGCGCACTTCCTTGGAAAGAAGTGCCCACGTGAGAGTCTTGAGCGCTGTGAGGCCTACTAAGGCTAAAGCCGTCCTATCTCTGGTAATGGGAAAATGTGCACCTTACCTCGAGACTAGAGGTCGCATTTAGTTGGCACTTGAGCGACAGTATGCTCCTGGGGTGAGCTCCCAG
This sequence comes from Mesoplodon bidens, assembly GCF_964165515.1. Taxonomy (NCBI): domain Eukaryota; kingdom Metazoa; phylum Chordata; class Mammalia; order Artiodactyla; family Ziphiidae; genus Mesoplodon; species Mesoplodon bidens. Next base: position 148,784 of record NW_027671792.1, on the reverse strand, counting down.
GAAGGAATCGCAAGCACCTGGTTTCTTTTGGGAAAACTCACTGCTCCTCAGAGGCATCTGTGGAGTGAATAGTACCCTGGTGGTGGGGTTGTCAGGCGGCTTGGAAGCTGCAACGAAGTTGCTTTGCAAAGGGGGAAAGTCGGGCTTCTCCCACATTCTCCAGTTGCCAACTTGACCCCACAGCGCATTGACCAGCACTCTCTGACTGACTACTGGAGACTTTCAGCCACACTGGGCCTTTTTAGGATCACACTTCGTTGGACGCGGGGGGTTTGGCATGCCATGAATAGCATTACCCGCTTAATGACTGAGTCAGGCCTAGGTGACTTTGGATCGTCCAAATGCCTCACAATTGTACCGGGTTTTCTGTACTTTCTGTCAGGCTGGACCTACAGTGTACCTGGCGTCACAATAGAGAGATGACAGGTAAGAGTTGCCAGGATGCACTTAAGGCTCAAGGATTCTTTCACTGCCGTTCAGAGGGCCTCCTCAGAGGGAGAGCCACGTTGACTGTAATACTGGCAAAAACGTTGTCCTGGAGCTGCCTTACAGCTGTAGAAATCAAGCTCTGCAAACGAGAAGCAGTTCATTGCCCTCCCCTCTGCAGAGAAAGAGTTGACCGCAACAGTTTGTTCTGTGTTGTGTGGCTCGGAAAACAACCAGGGGACTCACAGCGCACACGCTCTCCCACAGAAGGGAATTCATACGCGACTCTCTGAGGCCTACGGAAAGCCGTTAGAGGAGTTAAAGCACTCTATCGAGTCAGGGTTCATGGAGATGGCTGCACACAAAACCTCGCTCATAGGAAACACTCGTGCTTACCTTGAGGCTAGGGCTCACGTTTACTTCGCACTTTAGCTGGGGCAAGCGTGGGATGAGCTCCCAGCAAGGCACTGGAGACCACCTGGTTTCATAGGAGAAACTCTCTTTCTTCACTGAGGCATTCCTAGAGGTGACTAGAAGACGGGTAGCAGCAATGTCTTTCAGTCAGCCTGGAGGCCGCCACTATCTACTTTTCAAATGGGGAAAATCCTGCCTCTTTCCAGGCTTCTCAATTACAAAGTGGATCACCCAGCACATACACCTATCTTCTCTGACAACCCAAGGGAGACCCTTGGAACACACTTCGGCCTTCTGCGATGAAACTTTTGCATGCAGGGTGTGCTGCATGTGGTGAACGGCATAATCCTCTAAATGCCCTCAGTAGGCCTAGGTGACTTTGGATGTTCCAAATGCCTAGCAATGCTCAGAGTAAATCTCTACTTTACTTGGGGCTGGGCCTAAAGTCCAGTTTCCGCGTCACTTAGAGAGACGTCAAGCTGGAGTCCCCCAACTGATTTGGAGCCCCGGGGGTTTCTTTCAGGGCAGCGTAGCTTTCCATAACGTGGCAGACGCACATGGAACGAAAGCCTGCCAAGAACCGCGGTCCTGAGGCTGCTTCAAACCTGTGGAATGCTAGCCCTAGAGAACACCTTAGTTCCCGGCCATTTCAACTGCATAGTGAGGGATGTTCCCAGAGCTGTGTATCCCTTGATTGTGCTCAGAGGGCTTTGGGTACACAGCACACTTCTTTGGAAAGAAGTGCCCACGTGAGTGTCTTGAGCGCTGTGAGGCCTACTAAGGCTAAAGCCGTCCATTGACTAAGTCTTCCTGGAAACTGGTGCACACCTATCTCTGGTAATGGGAAAATGTGCACCTTACCTCGAGACTAGAGGTCCCATTTAGTTGGCACTTGAGCGACAGTATGCTCCTGGGGTGAGCTCCCAGGAAGGAATCGCAAGCACCTGGTTTCTTTTGGGAAAACTCACTGCTCCTCAGAGGCATCTGTGGAGTGAATAATACCCTGGTGGTGGGGTTGTCAGGCGGCTTGGAAGCTGCCACGAAGTTGCTTTGCAAAGGGGGAAAGTCGGGCTTCTCCCACATTCTCCAGTTGCCAACTTGACCCCACAGCGCATTGAACAGCACTCTCTGACTGACTACTGGAGACTTTCAGCCACACTGGGCCTTTCTAGGATCACACTTCGTTGGACGCGGGGTGTTAGGCATGCCATGAATAGCATTACCCGCTTAATGACTGAGTCAGGCCTAGGTGACTTTGGATCGTCCAAATGCCTCACAATTGTACCGGGTTTTCTGTACTTTCTGTCAGGCTGGACCTACAGTGTACCTGGCGTCACAATAGAGAGATGACAGGTAAGAGTTGCCAGGATGCACTTAAGGCTCAAGGATTCTTTCACTGCCGTTCAGAGGGCCTCCACAGAGGGAGAGCCACGTTGACTGTAATACTGGCAAAAACGTTGTCCTGGAGCTGCCTTACAGCTGTAGAAATCAAGCTCTGCAAACGAGAAGCAGTTCATTGCCCTCCCCTCTGCAGAGAAAGAGTTGACCCCAACAATTTGTTCTGTGTTGTGTGGCTCGGAAAACAACCAGGGGACTCACAGCGCACACGCTCTCCCACAGAAGGGAATTCATACGCGACTCTCTGAGGCCTACGGAAAGCCGTTAGAGGAGTTAAAGCACTCTATCGAGTCAGGGTTCATGGAGATGGCTGCACACAAAACCTCGCTCATAGGAAACACTCGTGCTTACCTTGAGGCTAGGGCTCACGTTTACTTCGCACTTTAGCTGGGGCAAGCGTGGGATGAGCTCCTAGAAAGGCACTCGAGACCACCTGGTTTCATAGGAGAAACTCTCTTTCTTCACTGAGGCATTCCTAGAGGTGACTAGAAGACGGGTAGCAGCAATGTCTTTCAGTCAGCCTGGAGGCCGCCACTATCTACCTTTGAAATGGGGAAAATCCTGCCTCTTTCCAGGCTTCTCAATTACAAAGTGGATCACCCAGCACATACACCTATCTTCTCTGACAAACCAAGGGAGACCCTAGGAACACACTTCGGCCTTCTGCGATGAAACTTTTGCATGCAGGGTGTGCTGCATGTGGTGAACGGCATAATCCTCTAAATGCCCTCAGTAGGCCTAGGTGACTTTGGATGTTCCAAATGCCTAGCAATGCTCAGAGTAAATCTCTACTTTACTTCGGGCTGGGCCTAAAGTCCAGTTTCCGCGTCACTTAGAGAGACGTCGAGCTGGAGTCCCCCAACTGATTTGGAGCCCCGAGGGTTTCTTTCAGGGCAGCGTAGCTTTCCATAACGTGGCAGACGCACATGGAACGAAAGCCTGCCAAGAACCGCGGTCCTGAGGCTGCTTCAAACCTGTGGAATGCTAGCCCTAGAGAACACCTTAGTTCCCGGCCCTTTCAACTGCATAGTGAGGGATGTTCCCAGAGCTGTGTATCCCTTGATTGTGCTCAGAAGGCTTTGGGTACACAGCGCACTTCCTTGGAAAGAAGTGCCCACGTGAGAGTCTTGAGCGCTGTGAGGCCTACTAAGGCTAAAGCCGTCCTATCTCTGGTAATGGGAAAATGTGCACCTTACCTCGAGACTAGAGGTCGCATTTAGTTGGCACTTGAGCGACAGTATGCTCCTGGGGTGAGCTCCCAGGAAGGAATCGCAAGCACCTGGTTTCTTTTGGGAAAACTCACTGCTCCTCAGAGGCATCTGTGGAGTGAATAGTACCCTGGTGGTGGGGTTGTCAGGCGGCTTGGAAGCTGCAACGAAGTTGCTTTGCAAAGGGGGAAAGTCGGGCTTCTCCCACATTCTCCAGTTGCCAACTTGACCCCACAGCGCATTGACCAGCACTCTCTGACTGACTACTGGAGACTTTCAACCACACTGGGCCTTTCTAGCATCACACTTCGTTGGACGCGGGGGGTTTGGCATGCCATTAATAGCATTACCCGCTTAATGACTGAGTCAGGCCTAGGTGACTTTGGATCGTCCAAATGCCTCACAATTGTACCGGGTTTTCTGTACTTTCTGTCAGGCTGGACCTACAGTGTACCTGGCGTCACAATAGAGAGATGATAGGTAAGAGTTGCCAGGATGCACTTAAGGCTCAAGGATTCTTTCACTGCCGTTCAGAGGGCCTCCACAGAGGGAGAGCCACGTTGACTGTAATACTGGCAAAAACGTTGTCCTGGAGCTGCCTTACAGCTGTAGAAATCAAGCTCTGCAAACGAGAAGCAGTTCATTGCCCTCCCCTCTGCAGAGAAAGAGTTGACCCCAACAGTTTGTTCTGTGTTGTGTGGCTCGGAAAACAAACAGGGGACTCACAGCGCACAAGCTCTCCCACAGAAGGGAATTCATACGCGACTCTCTGAGGCCTACGGAAAGCCGTTAGAGGAGTTAAAGCACTCTATCGAGTCAGGGTTCATGGAGATGGCTGCACACAAAACCTCGCTCATAGGAAACACTCGTGCTTACCTTGAGGCTAGGACTCACGTTTACTTCGCACTTTAGCTGGGGCAAGCGTGGGATGAGCTCCCAGCAAGGCACTCGAGACCACCTGGTTTCATAGGAGAAACTCTCTTTCTTCACTGAGGCATTCCTAGAGGTGACTAGAAGACGGGTAGCAGCAATGTCTTTCAGTCAGCCTGGAGGCCGCCACTATCTACTTTTCAAATGGGGAAAATCCTGCCTCTTTCCAGGCTTCTCAATTACAAAGTGGATCACCCAGCACATACACCTATCTTCTCTGACAACCCAAGGGAGACCCTAGGAACACACTTCGGCCTTCTGCGATGAAACTTTTGCATGCAGGGTGTGCTGCATGTGGTGAACGGCATAATCCTCTAAATGCCCTCAGTAGGCCTAGGTGACTTTGGATGTTCCAAATGCCTAGCAATGCTCAGAGTAAATCTCTACTTTACTTCGGGCTGGGCCTAAAGTCCAGTTTCCGCGTCACTTAGAGAGACGTCGAGCTGGAGTCCCCCAACTGATTTGGAGCCCCGGGGGTTTCTTTCAGGGCAGCGTAGCTTTCCATAACGTGGCAGACGCACATGGAACGAAAGCCTGCCCAGAACCGCGGTCCTGAGGCTGCTTCAAACCTGTGGAATGCTAGCCCTAGAGAACACCTTAGTACCCGATCCTTTCAACTGCATAGTGAGGGATGTTCCCAGAGCTGTGTATCCCTTGATTGTGCTCAGAAGGCTTTGGGTACACAGCGCACTTCCTTGGAAAGAAGTGCCCACGTGAGAGTCTTGAGCGCTGTGAGGCCTACTAAGGCTAAAGCCGTCCTATCTCTGGTAATGGGAAAATGTGCACCTTACTTCGAGACTAGAGGTCACATTTAGTTGGCACTTGAGCGACAGTATGCTCCTGGGGTGAGCTCCCAGGAAGGAATCGCAAGCACCTGGTTTCTTTTGGGAAAACTCACTGCTCCTCAGAGGCATCTGTGGAGTGAATAGTACCCTGGTGGTGGGGTTGTCAGGCGGCTTGGAAGCTGCCACGAAGTTGCTTTGCAAAGGGGGAAAGTCGGGCTTCTCCCACATTCTCCAGTTGCCAACTTGACCCCACAGCGCATTGACCAGCACTCTCTGACTGACTACTGGAGACTTTCAGCCACACTGTGCCTTTTTAGGATCACACTTCGTTGGACGCGGGGGGTTTGGCATGCCATGAATAGCATTACCCGCTTAATGACTGAGTCAGGCCTAGGTGACTTTGGATCGTCCAAATGCCTCACAATTGTACCGGGTTTTCTGTACTTTCTGTCAGGCTGGACCTACAGTGTACCTGGCGTCACAATAGAGAGATGACAGGTAAGAGTTGCCAGGATGCACTTAAGGCTCAAGGATTCTTTCACTGCCGTTCAGAGGGCCTCCACAGAGGGAGAGCCACGTTGACTGTAATACTGGCAAAAACGTTGTCCTGGAGCTGCCTTACAGCTGTAGAAATCAAGCTCTGCAAACGAGAAGCAGTTCATTGCCCTCCCCTCTGCAGAGAAAGAGTTGACCGCAACAGTTTGTTCTGTGTTGTGTGGCTCGGAAAACAACCAGGGGACTCACAGCGCACACGCTCTCCCACAGAAGGGAATTCATACGCGACTCTCTGAGGCCTACGGAAAGCCGTTAGAGGAGTTAAAGCACTCTATCGAGTCAGGGTTCATGGAGATGGCTGCACACAAAACCTCGCTCATAGGAAACACTCGTGCTTACCTTGAGGCTAGGGCTCACGTTTACTTCGCACTTTAGCTGGGGCAAGCGTGGGATGAGCTCCCAGCAAGGCACTGGAGACCACCTGGTTTCATAGGAGAAACTCTCTTTCTTCACTGAGGCATTCCTAGAGGTGACTAGAAGACGGGTAGCAGCAATGTCTTTCAGTCAGCCTGGAGGCCGCCACTATCTACTTTTCAAATGGGGAAAATCCTGCCTCTTTCCAGGCTTCTCAATTACAAAGTGGATCACCCAGCACATACACCTATCTTCTCTGACAACCCAAGGGAGACCCTTGGAACACACTTCGGCCTTCTGCGATGAAACTTTTGCATGCAGGGTGTGCTGCATGTGGTGAACGGCATAATCCTCTAAATGCCCTCAGTAGGCCTAGGTGACTTTGGATGTTCCAAATGCCTAGCAATGCTCAGAGTAAATCTCTACTTTACTTGGGGCTGGGCCTAAAGTCCAGTTTCCGCGTCACTTAGAGAGACGTCAAGCTGGAGTCCCCCAACTGATTTGGAGCCCCGGGGGTTTCTTTCAGGGCAGCGTAGCTTTCCATAACGTGGCAGACGCACATGGAACGAAAGCCTGCCCAGAACCGCGGTCCTGAGGCTGCTTCAAACCTGTGGAATGCTAGCCCTAGAGAACACCTTAGTTCCCGGCCATTTCAACTGCATAGTGAGGGATGTTCCCAGAGCTGTGTATCCCTTGATTGTGCTCAGAGGGCTTTGGGTACACAGCACACTTCCTTGGAAAGAAGTGCCCACGTGAGTGTCTTGAGCGCTGTGAGGCCTACTAAGGCTAAAGCCGTCCATTGACTAAGTCTTCCTGGAAACTGGTGCACACCTATCTCTGGTAATGGGAAAATGTGCACCTTACCTCGAGACTAGAGGTCCCATTTAGTTGGCACTTGAGCGACAGTATGCTCCTGGGGTGAGCTCCCAGGAAGGAATCGCAAGCACCTGGTTTCTTTTGGGAAAACTCACTGCTCCTCAGAGGCATCTGTGGAGTGAATAATACCCTGGTGGTGGGTTTGTCAGGCGGCTTGGAAGCTGCCACGAAGTTGCTTTGCAAAGGGGGAAAGTCGGGCTTCTCCCACATTCTCCAGTTGCCAACTTGACCCCACAGCGCATTGAACAGCACTCTCTGACTGACTACTGGAGACTTTCAGCCACACTGGGCCTTTCTAGGATCACACTTCGTTGGACGCGGGGTGTTAGGCATGCCATGAATAGCATTACCCGCTTAATGACTGAGTCAGGCCTAGGTGACTTTGGATCGTCCAAATGCCTCACAATTGTACCGGGTTTTCTGTACTTTCTGTCAGGCTGGACCTACAGTGTACCTGGCGTCACAATAGAGAGATGACAGGTAAGAGTTGCCAGGATGCACTTAAGGCTCAAGGATTCTTTCACTGCCGTTCAGAGGGCCTCCACAGAGGGAGAGCCACGTTGACTGTAATACTGGCAAAAACGTTGTCCTGGAGCTGCCTTACAGCTGTAGAAATCAAGCTCTGCAAACGAGAAGCAGTTCATTGCCCTCCCCTCTGCAGAGAAAGAGTTGACCCCAACAATTTGTTCTGTGTTGTGTGGCTCGGAAAACAAACAGGGGACTCACAGCGCACACGCTCTCCCACAGAAGGGAATTCATACGCGACTCTCTGAGGCCTACGGAAAGCCGTTAGAGGAGTTAAAGCACTCTATCGAGTCAGGGTTCATGGAGATGGCTGCACACAAAACCTCGCTCATAGGAAACACTCGTGCTTACCTTGAGGCTAGGGCTCACGTTTACTTCGCACTTTAGCTGGGGCAAGCGTGGGATGAGCTCCTAGAAAGGCACTCGAGACCACCTGGTTTCATAGGAGAAACTCTCTTTCTTCACTGAGGCATTCCTAGAGGTGACTAGAAGACGGGTAGCAGCAATGTCTTTCAGTCAGCCTGGAGGCCGCCACTATCTACCTTTGAAATGGGGAAAATCCTGCCTCTTTCCAGGCTTCTCAATTACAAAGTGGATCACCCAGCACATACACCTATCTTCTCTGACAAACCAAGGGAGACCCTAGGAACACACTTCGGCCTTCTGCGATGAAACTTTTGCATGCAGGGTGTGCTGCATGTGGTGAACGGCATAATCCTCTAAATGCCCTCAGTAGGCCTAGGTGACTTTGGATGTTCCAAATGCCTAGCAATGCTCAGAGTAAATCTCTACTTTACTTCGGGCTGGGCCTAAAGTCCAGTTTCCGCGTCACTTAGAGAGACGTCGAGCTGGAGTCCCCCAACTGATTTGGAGCCCCGAGGGTTTCTTTCAGGGCAGCGTAGCTTTCCATAACGTGGCAGACGCACATGGAACGAAAGCCTGCCAAGAACCGCGGTCCTGAGGCTGCTTCAAACCTGTGGAATGCTAGCCCTAGAGAAGACCTTAGTTCCCGGCCCTTTCAACTGCATAGTGAGGGATGTTCCCAGAGCTGTGTATTCCTTGATTGTGCTCAGAAGGCTTTGGGTACACAGCGCACTTCCTTGGAAAGAAGTGCCCACGTGAGAGTCTTGAGCGCTGTGAGGCCTACTAAGGCTAAAGCCGTCCTATCTCTGGTAATGGGAAAATGTGCACCTTACCTCGAGACTAGAGGTCGCATTTAGTTGGCACTTGAGCGACAGTATGCTCCTGGGGTGAGCTCCCAGGAAGGAATCGCAAGCACCTGGTTTCTTTTGGGAAAACTCACTGCTCCTCAGAGGCATCTGTGGAGTGAATAGTACCCTGGTGGTGGGGTTGTCAGGCGGCTTGGAAGCTGCAACGAAGTTGCTTTGCAAAGGGGGAAAGTCGGGCTTCTCCCACATTCTCCAGTTGCCAACTTGACCCCACAGCGCATTGACCAGCACTCTCTGACTGACTACTGGAGACTTTCAGCCACACTGGGCCTTTTTAGGATCACACTTCGTTGGACGCGGGGGGTTTGGCATGCCATGAATAGCATTACCCGCTTAATGACTGAGTCAGGCCTAGGTGACTTTGGATCGTCCAAATGCCTCACAATTGTACCGGGTTTTCTGTACTTTCTGTCAGGCTGGACCTACAGTGTACCTGGCGTCACAATAGAGAGATGACAGGTAAGAGTTGCCAGGATGCACTTAAGGCTCAAGGATTCTTTCACTGCCGTTCAGAGGGCCTCCTCAGAGGGAGAGCCACGTTGACTGTAATACTGGCAAAAACGTTGTCCTGGAGCTGCCTTACAGCTGTAGAAATCAAGCTCTGCAAACGAGAAGCAGTTCATTGCCCTCCCCTCTGCAGAGAAAGAGTTGACCGCAACAGTTTGTTCTGTGTTGTGTGGCTCGGAAAACAACCAGGGGACTCACAGCGCACACGCTCTCCCACAGAAGGGAATTCATACGCGACTCTCTGAGGCCTACGGAAAGCCGTTAGAGGAGTTAAAGCACTCTATCGAGTCAGGGTTCATGGAGATGGCTGCACACAAAACCTCGCTCATAGGAAACACTCGTGCTTACCTTGAGGCTAGGGCTCACGTTTACTTCGCACTTTAGCTGGGGCAAGCGTGGGATGAGCTCCCAGCAAGGCACTGGAGACCACCTGGTTTCATAGGAGAAACTCTCTTTCTTCACTGAGGCATTCCTAGAGGTGACTAGAAGACGGGTAGCAGCAATGTCTTTCAGTCAGCCTGGAGGCCGCCACTATCTACTTTTCAAATGGGGAAAATCCTGCCTCTTTCCAGGCTTCTCAATTACAAAGTGGATCACCCAGCACATACACCTATCTTCTCTGACAACCCAAGGGAGACCCTTGGAACACACTTCGGCCTTCTGCGATGAAACTTTTGCATGCAGGGTGTGCTGCATGTGGTGAACGGCATAATCCTCTAAATGCCCTCAGTAGGCCTAGGTGACTTTGGATGTTCCAAATGCCTAGCAATGCTCAGAGTAAATCTCTACTTTACTTGGGGCTGGGCCTAAAGTCCAGTTTCCGCGTCACTTAGAGAGACGTCAAGCTGGAGTCCCCCAACTGATTTGGAGCCCCGGGGGTTTCTTTCAGGGCAGCGTAGCTTTCCATAACGTGGCAGACGCACATGGAACGAAAGCCTGCCAAGAACCGCGGTCCTGAGGCTGCTTCAAACCTGTGGAATGCTAGCCCTAGAGAACACCTTAGTTCCCGGCCATTTCAACTGCATAGTGAGGGATGTTCCCAGAGCTGTGTATCCCTTGATTGTGCTCAGAGGGCTTTGGGTACACAGCACACTTCTTTGGAAAGAAGTGCCCACGTGAGTGTCTTGAGCGCTGTGAGGCCTACTAAGGCTAAAGCCGTCCATTGACTAAGTCTTCCTGGAAACTGGTGCACACCTATCTCTGGTAATGGGAAAATGTGCACCTTACCTCGAGACTAGAGGTCCCATTTAGTTGGCACTTGAGCGACAGTATGCTCCTGGGGTGAGCTCCCAGGAAGGAATCGCAAGCACCTGGTTTCTTTTGGGAAAACTCACTGCTCCTCAGAGGCATCTGTGGAGTGAATAATACCCTGGTGGTGGGGTTGTCAGGCGGCTTGGAAGCTGCCACGAAGTTGCTTTGCAAAGGGGGAAAGTCGGGCTTCTCCCACATTCTCCAGTTGCCAACTTGACCCCACAGCGCATTGAACAGCACTCTCTGACTGACTACTGGAGACTTTCAGCCACACTGGGCCTTTCTAGGATCACACTTCGTTGGACGCGGGGTGTTAGGCATGCCATGAATAGCATTACCCGCTTAATGACTGAGTCAGGCCTAGGTGACTTTGGATCGTCCAAATGCCTCACAATTGTACCGGGTTTTCTGTACTTTCTGTCAGGCTGGACCTACAGTGTACCTGGCGTCACAATAGAGAGATGACAGGTAAGAGTTGCCAGGATGCACTTAAGGCTCAAGGATTCTTTCACTGCCGTTCAGAGGGCCTCCACAGAGGGAGAGCCACGTTGACTGTAATACTGGCAAAAACGTTGTCCTGGAGCTGCCTTACAGCTGTAGAAATCAAGCTCTGCAAACGAGAAGCAGTTCATTGCCCTCCCCTCTGCAGAGAAAGAGTTGACCCCAACAATTTGTTCTGTGTTGTGTGGCTCGGAAAACAAACAGGGGACTCACAGCGCACACGCTCTCCCACAGAAGGGAATTCATACGCGACTCTCTGAGGCCTACGGAAAGCCGTTAGAGGAGTTAAAGCACTCTATCGAGTCAGGGTTCATGGAGATGGCTGCACACAAAACCTCGCTCATAGGAAACACTCGTGCTTACCTTGAGGCTAGGGCTCACGTTTACTTCGCACTTTAGCTGGGGCAAGCGTGGGATGAGCTCCTAGAAAGGCACTCGAGACCACCTGGTTTCATAGGAGAAACTCTCTTTCTTCACTGAGGCATTCCTAGAGGTGACTAGAAGACGGGTAGCAGCAATGTCTTTCAGTCAGCCTGGAGGCCGCCACTATCTACCTTTGAAATGGGGAAAATCCTGCCTCTTTCCAGGCTTCTCAATTACAAAGTGGATCACCCAGCACATACACCTATCTTCTCTGACAAACCAAGGGAGACCCTAGGAACACACTTCGGCCTTCTGCGATGAAACTTTTGCATGCAGGGTGTGCTGCATGTGGTGAACGGCATAATCCTCTAAATGCCCTCAGTAGGCCTAGGTGACTTTGGATGTTCCAAATGCCTAGCAATGCTCAGAGTAAATCTCTACTTTACTTCGGGCTGGGCCTAAAGTCCAGTTTCCGCGTCACTTAGAGAGACGTCGAGCTGGAGTCCCCCAACTGATTTGGAGCCCCGAGGGTTTCTTTCAGGGCAGCGTAGCTTTCCATAACGTGGCAGACGCACATGGAACGAAAGCCTGCCAAGAACCGCGGTCCTGAGGCTGCTTCAAACCTGTGGAATGCTAGCCCTAGAGAACACCTTAGTTCCCGGCCCTTTCAACTGCATAGTGAGGGATGTTCCCAGAGCTGTGTATCCCTTGATTGTGCTCAGAAGGCTTTGGGTACACAGCGCACTTCCTTGGAAAGAAGTGCCCACGTGAGAGTCTTGAGCGCTGTGAGGCCTACTAAGGCTAAAGCCGTCCTATCTCTGGTAATGGGAAAATGTGCACCTTACCTCGAGACTAGAGGTCGCATTTAGTTGGCACTTGAGCGACAGTATGCTCCTGGGGTGAGCTCCCAGGAAGGAATCGCAAGCACCTGGTTTCTTTTGGGAAAACTCACTGCTCCTCAGAGGCATCTGTGGAGTGAATAGTACCCTGGTGGTGGGGTTGTCAGGCGGCTTGGAAGCTGCAACGAAGTTGCTTTGCAAAGGGGGAAAGTCGGGCTTCTCCCACATTCTCCAGTTGCCAACTTGACCCCACAGCGCATTGACCAGCACTCTCTGACTGACTACTGGAGACTTTCAACCACACTGGGCCTTTCTAGCATCACACTTCGTTGGACGCGGGGGGTTTGGCATGCCATGAATAGCATTACCCGCTTAATGACTGAGTCAGGCCTAGGTGACTTTGGATCGTCCAAATGCCTCACAATTGTACCGGGTTTTCTGTACTTTCTGTCAGGCTGGACCTACAGTGTACCTGGCGTCACAATAGAGAGATGATAGGTAAGAGTTGCCAGGATGCACTTAAGGCTCAAGGATTCTTTCACTGCCGTTCAGAGGGCCTCCACAGAGGGAGAGCCACGTTGACTGTAATACTGGCAAAAACGTTGTCCTGGAGCTGCCTTACAGCTGTAGAAATCAAGCTCTGCAAACGAGAAGCAGTTCATTGCCCTCCCCTCTGCAGAGAAAGAGTTGACCCCAACAGTTTGTTCTGTGTTGTGTGGCTCGGAAAACAAACAGGGGACTCACAGCGCACAAGCTCTCCCACAGAAGGGAATTCATACGCGACTCTCTGAGGCCTACGGAAAGCCGTTAGAGGAGTTAAAGCACTCTATCGAGTCAGGGTTCATGGAGATGGCTGCACACAAAACCTCGCTCATAGGAAACACTCGTGCTTACCTTGAGGCTAGGACTCACGTTTACTTCGCACTTTAGCTGGGGCAAGCGTGGGATGAGCTCCCAGCAAGGCACTCGAGACCACCTGGTTTCATAGGAGAAACTCTCTTTCTTCACTGAGGCATTCCTAGAGGTGACTAGAAGACGGGTAGCAGCAATGTCTTTCAGTCAGCCTGGAGGCCGCCACTATCTACTTTTCAAATGGGGAAAATCCTGCCTCTTTCCAGGCTTCTCAATTACAAAGTGGATCACCCAGCACATACACCTATCTTCTCTGACAACCCAAGGGAGACCCTAGGAACACACTTCGGCCTTCTGCGATGAAACTTTTGCATGCAGGGTGTGCTGCATGTGGTGAACGGCATAATCCTCTAAATGCCCTCAGTAGGCCTAGGTGACTTTGGATGTTCCAAATGCCTAGCAATGCTCAGAGTAAATCTCTACTTTACTTCGGGCTGGGCCTAAAGTCCAGTTTCCGCGTCACTTAGAGAGACGTCGAGCTGGAGTCCCCCAACTGATTTGGAGCCCCGGGGGTTTCTTTCAGGGCAGCGTAGCTTTCCATAACGTGGCAGACGCACATGGAACGAAAGCCTGCCCAGAACCGCGGTCCTGAGGCTGCTTCAAACCTGTGGAATGCTAGCCCTAGAGAACACCTTAGTACCCGATCCTTTCAACTGCATAGTGAGGGATGTTCCCAGAGCTGTGTATCCCTTGATTGTGCTCAGAAGGCTTTGGGTACACAGCGCACTTCCTTGGAAAGAAGTGCCCACGTGAGAGTCTTGAGCGCTGTGAGGCCTACTAAGGCTAAAGCCGTCCTATCTCTGGTAATGGGAAAATGTGCACCTTACTTCGAGACTAGAGGTCACATTTAGTTGGCACTTGAGCGACAGTATGCTCCTGGGGTGAGCTCCCAGGAAGGAATCGCAAGCACCTGGTTTCTTTTGGGAAAACTCACTGCTCCTCAGAGGCATCTGTGGAGTGAATAGTACCCTGGTGGTGGGGTTGTCAGGCGGCTTGGAAGCTGCCACGAAGTTGCTTTGCAAAGGGGGAAAGTCGGGCTTCTCCCACATTCTCCAGTTGCCAACTTGACCCCACAGCGCATTGACCAGCACTCTCTGACTGACTACTGGAGACTTTCAGCCACACTGTGCCTTTTTAGGATCACACTTCGTTGGACGCGGGGGGTTTGGCATGCCATGAATAGCATTACCCGCTTAATGACTGAGTCAGGCCTAGGTGACTTTGGATCGTCCAAATGCCTCACAATTGTACCGGGTTTTCTGTACTTTCTGTCAGGCTGGACCTACAGTGTACCTGGCGTCACAATAGAGAGATGACAGGTAAGAGTTGCCAGGATGCACTTAAGGCTCAAGGATTCTTTCACTGCCGTTCAGAGGGCCTCCTCAGAGGGAGAGCCACGTTGACTGTAATACTGGCAAAAACGTTGTCCTGGAGCTGCCTTACAGCTGTAGAAATCAAGCTCTGCAAACGAGAAGCAGTTCATTGCCCTCCCCTCTGCAGAGAAAGAGTTGACCCCAACAGTTTGTTCTGTGTTGTGTGGCTCGGAAAACAAACAGGGGACTCACAGCGCACACGCTCTCCCACAGAAGGGAATTCATACGCGACTCTCTGAGGCCTACGGAAAGCCGTTAGATGAGTTAAAGCACTCTATCGAGTCAGGGTTCATGGAGATGGCTGCACACAAAACCTCGCTCATAGGAAACACTCGTGCTTACCTTGAGGCTAGGGCTCACGTTTACTTCGCACTTTAGCTGGGGCAAGCGTGGGATGAGCTCCCAGCAAGGCACTGGAGACCACCTGGTTTCATAGGAGAAACTCTCTTTCTTCACTGAGGCATTCCTAGAGGTGACTAGAAGACGGGTAGCAGCAATGTCTTTCAGTCAGCCTGGAGGCCGCCACTATCTACTTTACAAATGGGGAAAATCCTGCCTCTTTCCAGGCTTCTCAATTACAATGTGGATCACCCAGCACATACACCTATCTTCTCTGACAACCCAAGGGAGACCCTTGGAACACACTTCGGCCTTCTGCGATGAAACTTTTGCATGCAGGGTGTGCTGCATGTGGTGAACGGCATAATCCTCTAAATGCCCTCAGTAGGCCTAGGTGACTTTGGATGTTCCAAATGCCTAGCAATGCTCAGAGTAAATCTCTACTTTACTTCGGGCTGGGCCTAAAGTCCAGTTTCCGCGTCACTTAGAGAGACGTCAAGCTGGAGTCCCCCAACTGATTTGGAGCCCCGGGGGTTTCTTTCAGGGCAGCGTAGCTTTCCATAACGTGGCAGACGCACATGGAACGAAAGCCTGCCAAGAACCGCGGTCCTGAGGCTGCTTCAAACCTGTGGAATGCTAGCCCTAGAGAACACCTTAGTTCCCGGCCATTTCAACTGCATAGTGAGGGATGTTCCCAGAGCTGTGTATCCCTTGATTGTGCTCAGAGGGCTTTGGGTACACAGCACACTTCCTTGGAAAGAAGTGCCCACGTTAGTGTCTTGAGCGCTGTGAGGCCTACTAAGGCTAAAGCCGTCCATTGACTAAGACTTCCTGGAAACTGGTGCACACCTATCTCTGGTAATGGGAAAATGTGCACCTTACCTCGAGACTAGAGGTCCCATTTAGTTGGCACTTGAGCGACAGTATGCTCCTGGGGTGAGCTCCCAGGAAGGAATCGCAAGCACCTGGTTTCTTTTGGAAAAACTCACTGCTCCTCAGAGGCATCTGTGGAGTGAATAGTACCCTGGTGGTGGGGTTGTCAGGCGGCTTCGAAGCTGCCACGAAGTTGCTTTGCAAAGGGGGAAAGTCGGGCTTCTCCCACATTCTCCAGGTGCCAACTTGACCCCACAGCGCATTGACCAGCACTCTCTGACTGACTACTGGAGACTTTCAGCCACACTGGGCCTTTCTAGGATCACACTTCGTTGGACGCGGGGGGTTTGGCATGCCATGAATAGCATTACCCGCTTAATGACTGAGTCAGGCCTCGGTGACTTTGGATCGTCCAAATGCCTCACAATTGTACCGGGTTTTCTGTACTTTCTGTCAGGCTGGACCTACAGTGTACCTGGCGTCACAATAGAGAGATGACAGGTAAGAGTTGCCAGGATGCACTTAAGGCTCAAGGATTCTTTCACTGCCGTTCAGAGGGCCTCCACAGAGGGAGAGCCACGTTGACTGTAATACTGGCAAAAACGTTGTCCTGGAGCTGCCTTACAGCTGTAGAAATCAAGCTCTGCAAACGAGAAGCAGTTCAATGCCCTCCCCTCTGCAGAGAAAGAGTTGACCGCAACAGTTTGTTCTGTGTTGTGTGGCTCGGAAAACAAACAGGGGACTCACAGCGCACACGCTCTCCCACAGAAGGGAATTCATACGCGACTCTCTGAGGCCTACGGAAAGCCGTTAGAGGAGTTAAAGCACTCTATCGAGTCAGGGTTCATGGAGATGGCTGCACACAAAACCTCGCTCATAGGAAACACTCGTGCTTACCTTGAGGCTAGGGCTCACGTTTACTTCGCACTTTAGCTGGGGCAAGCGTGGGATGAGCTCCCAGCAAGGCACTGGAGACCACCTGGTTTCATAGGAGAAACTCTCTTTCTTCACTGAGACATTCCTAGAGGTGACTAGAAGACGGGTAGCAGCAATGTCTTTCAGTCAGCCTGGAGGCCGCCACTATCTACTTTTCAAATGGGGAAAATCCTGCCTCTTTCCAGGCTTCTCAATTACAAAGTGGATCACCCAGCACATACACCTATCTTCTCTGACAACCCAAGGGAGACCCTAGGAACACACTTCGGCCTTCTGCGATGAAACTTTTGCATGCAGGGTGTGCTGCATGTGGTGAACGGCATAATCCTCTAAATGCCCTCAGTAGGCCTAGGTGACTTTGGATGTTCCAAATGCCTAGCAATGCTCAGAGTAAATCTCTACTTTACTTCGGGCTGGGCCTAAAGTCCAGTTTCCGCGTCACTTAGAGAGACGTCGAGCTGGAGTCCCCCTACTGATTTGGAGCCCCGGGGGTTTCTTTCAGGGCAGCGTAGCTTTCCATAACGTGGCAGACGCACATGGAACGAAAGCCTGCCAAGAACCGCGGTCCTGAGGCTGCTTCAAACCTGTGGAATGCTAGCCCTAGAGAACACCTTAGTTCCCCGCCCTTTCAACTGCATAGTGAGGGATGTTCCCAGAGCTGTGTATCCCTTGATTGTGCTCAGAAGGCTTTGGGTACACAGCGCACTTCCTTGGAAAGAAGTGCCCACGTGAGAGTCTTGAGCGCTGTGAGGCCTACTAAGGCTAAAGCCGTCCATTGACTAAGACTTCCTGGAAACTGGTGCACACCTATCTCTGGTAATGGGAAAATGTGCACCTTACCTCGAGACTAGCGGTCCCATTTAGTTGGCACTTGAGCGACAGTATGCTCCTGGGGTGAGCTCCCAGGAAGGAATCGCAAGCACCTGGTTTCTTTTGGAAAAACTCACTGCTCCTCAGAGGCATCTGTGGAGTGAATAGTACCCTGGTGGTGGGGTTGTCAGGCGGCTTGGAAGCTGCAACGAAGTTGCTTTGCAAAGGGGGAAAGTCGGGCTTCTCCCACATTCTCCAGGTGCCAACTTGACCCCACAGCGCATTGACCAGCACTCTCTGACTGACTACTGGAGACTTTCAGCCACACTGGGCCTTTCTAGGATCACACTTCGTTGGACGCGGGGTGTTAGGCATGCCATGAATAGCATTACCCGCTTAATGACTGAGTCAGGCCTAGGTGACTTTGGATCGTCCAAATGCCTCACAATTGTACCGGGTTTTCTGTACTTTCTGTCAGGCTGGACCTACAGTGTACCTGGCGTCACAATAGAGAGATGACAGGTAAGAGTTGCCAGGATGCACTTAAGGCTCAAGGATTCTTTCACTGCCGTTCAGAGGGCCTCCACAGAGGGAGAGCCACGTTGACTGTAATACTGGCAAAAACGTTGTCCTGGAGCTGCCTTACAGCTGTAGAAATCAAGCTCTGCAAACGAGAAGCAGTTCATTGCCCTCCCCTCTGCAGAGAAAGAGTTGACCGCAACAGTTTGTTCTGTGTTGTGTGGCTCGGAAAACAAACAGGGGACTCACAGCGCACACGCTCTCCCACAGAAGGGAATTCATACGCGACTCTCTGAGGCCTACGGAAAGCCGTTAGAGGAGTTAAAGCACTCTATTGAGTCAGGGTTCATGGAGATGGCTGCACACAAAACCTCGCTCATAGGAAACACTCGTGCTTACCTTGAGGCTAGGGCTCACGTTTACTTCGCACTTTAGCTAGGGCAAGCGTGGGATGAGCTCCCAGCAAGGCACTGGAGAGCACCTGGTTTCATAGGAGAAACTCTCTTTCTTCACTGAGGCATTCCTAGAGGTGACTAGAAGACGGGTAGCAGCAATGTCTTTCAGTCAGCCTGGAGGCCGCCACTATCTACTTTTCAAATGGGGAAAATCCTGCCTCTTTCCAGGCTTCTCAATTACAAAGTGGATCACCCAGCACATACACCTATCTTCTCTGACAACCCAAGGGAGACCCTAGGAACACACTTCGGCCTTCTGCGATGAAACTTTTGCATGCAGGGTGTGCTGCATGTGGTGAACGGCATAATCCTCTAAATGCCCTCAGTAGGCCTAGGTGACTTTGGATGTTCCAAATGCCTAGCAATGCTCAGAGTAAATCTCTACTTTACTTCGGGCTGGGCCTAAAGTCCAGTTTCCGCGTCACTTAGAGAGACGTCAAGCTGGAGTCCCCCAACTGATTTGGAGCCCCGGGGGTTTCTTTCAGGGCAGCGTAGCTTTCCATAACGTGGCAGACGCACATGGAACGAAAGCCTGCCAAGAACCGCGGTCCTGAGGCTGCTTCAAACCTGTGGAATGCTAGCCTTAGAGAACACCTTAGTTCCCGGCCCTTTCAACTGCATAGTGAGGGATGTTCCCAGAGCTGTGTATCCCTTGATTGTGCTCAGAGGGATTTGGGTACACAGCACACTTCCTTGGAAAGAAGTGCCCACGTGAGTGTCTTGAGCGCTGTGAGGCCTACTAAGGCTAAAGCCGTCCTATCTCTGGTAATGGGAAAATGTGCACCTTACCTCGAGACTAGAGGTCCCATTTAGTTGGCACTTGAGCGACAGTATGCTCCTGGGGTGAGCTCCCAGGAAGGAATCGCAAGCACCTGGTTTCTTTTGGGAAAACTCACTGCTCCTCAGAGGCATCTGTGGAGTGAATAATACCCTGGTGGTGGGGTTGTCAGGCGGCTTGGAAGCTGCCACGAAGTTGCTTTGCAAAGGGGGAAAGTCGGGCTTCTCCCACATTCTCCAGTTGCCAACTTGACCCCACAGCGCATTGAACAGCACTCTCTGACTGACTACTGGAGACTTTCAGCCACACTGGGCCTTTCTAGGATCACACTTCGTTGGACGCGGGGTGTTAGGCATGCCATGAATAGCATTACCCGCTTAATGACTGAGTCAGGCCTAGGTGACTTTGGATCGTCCAAATGCCTCACAATTGTACCGGGTTTTCTGTACTTTCTGTCAGGCTGGACCTACAGTGTACCTGGCGTCACAATAGAGAGATGACAGGTAAGAGTTGCCAGGATGCACTTAAGGCTCAAGGATTCTTTCACTGCCGTTCAGAGGGCCTCCACAGAGGGAGAGCCACGTTGACTGTAATACTGGCAAAAACGTTGTCCTGGAGCTGCCTTACAGCTGTAGAAATCAAGCTCTGCAAACGAGAAGCAGTTCAATGCCCTCCCCTCTGCAGAGAAAGAGTTGACCTCAACAGTTTGTTCTGTGTTGTGTGGCTCGGAAAACAAACAGGGGACTCACAGCGCACACGCTCTCCCACAGAAGGGAATTCATACGCGACTCTCTGAGGCCTACGGAAAGCCGTTAGAGGAGTTAAAGCACTCTATCGAGTCAGGGTTCATGGAGATGGCGCACACAAAACCTCGCTCATAGGAAACACTCGTGCTTACCTTGAGGCTAGGGCTCACGTTTACTTCGCACTTTAGCTAGGGCAAGCGTGGGATGAGCTCCCAGCAAGGCACTGGAGACCACCTGGTTTCATAGGAGAAACTCTCTTTCTTTACTGAGGCATTCCTAGAGGTGACTAGAAGACGGGTAGCAGCAATGTCTTTCAGTCAGCCTGGAGGCCGCCACTATCTACTTTTCAAATGGGGAAAATCCTGCCTCTTTCCAGGCTTCTCAATTACAAAGTGGATCACCCAGCACATACACCTATCTTCTCTGACAACCCAAGGGAGACCCTTGGAACACACTTCGGCCTTCTGCGATGAAACTTTTGCATGCAGGGTGTGCTGCATGTGGTGAACGGCATAATCCTCTAAATGCCCTCAGTAGGCCTAGGTGACTTTGGATGTTCCAAATGCCTAGCAATGCTCAGAGTAAATCTCTACTTTACTTCGGGCTGGGCCTAAAGTCCAGTTTCCGCGTCACTTAGAGAGACGTCAAGCTGGAGTCCCCCAACTGATTTGGAGCCCCGGGGGTTTCTTTCAGGGCAGCGTAGCTTTCCATAACGTGGCAGACGCACATGGAACGAAAGCCTGCCAAGAACCGCGGTCCTGAGGCTGCTTCAAACCTGTGGAATGCTAGCCCTAGAGAACACCTTAGTTCCCGGCCCTTTCAAATGCATAGTGAGGGATGTTCCCAGAGCTGTGTATCCCTTGATTTTGCTCAGAGTGCTTTGGGTACACAGCACACTTCCTTGGAAAGAAGTGCCCACGTGAGTGTCTTGAGCGCTGTGAGGCCTACTAAGTCTAAAGCCGTCCATTGACTAAGACTTCCTGGAAACTGGTGCACACCTATCTCTGGTAATGGGAAAATGTGCACCTTACCTCGAGACTAGAGGTCCCATTTAGTTGGCACTTGAGCGACAGTATGCTCCTGGGGTGAGCTCCCAGGAAGGAATCGCAAGCACCTGGTTTCTTTTGGAAAAACTCACTGCTCCTCAGAGGCATCTGTGGAGTGAATAGTACCCTGGTGGTGGGGTTGTCAGGCGGCTTGGAAGCTGCCACGAAGTTGCTTTGCAAAGGGGGAAAGTCGGGCTTCTCCCACATTCTCCATTTGCCAACTTGACCCCACAGCGCATTGAACAGCACTCTCTGACTGACTACTGGAGACTTTCAGCCACACTGGGCCTTTCTTGGATCACACTTCGTTGGACGCGGGGGGTTTGGCATGCCATGAATAGCATTACCCGCTTAATGACTGAGTCAGGCCTAGGTGACTTTGGATCGTCCAAATGCCTCACAATTGTACCGGGTTTTCTGTACTTTCTGTCAGGCTGGACCTACAGTGTACCTGGCGTCACAATAGAGAGATGACAGGTAAGAGTTGCCAGGATGCACTTAAGGCTCAAGGATTCTTTCACTGCCGTTCAGAGGGCCTCCACAGAGGGAGAGCCACGTTGACTGTAATACTGGCAAAAACGTTGTCCTGGAGCTGCCTTACAGCTGTAGAAATCAAGCTCTGCAAACGAGAAGCAGTTCATTGCCCTCCCCTCTGCAGAGAAAGAGTTGACCGCAACAGTTTGTTCTGTGTTGTGTGGCTCGGAAAACAAACAGGGGACTCACAGCGCACACGCTCTCCCACAGAAGGGAATTCATACGCGACTCTCTGAGGCCTACGGAAAGCCGTTAGAGGAGATAAAGCACTCTATCGAGTCAGGGTTCATGGAGATGGCTGCACACAAAACCTCGCTCATAGGAAACACTCGTGCTTACCTTGAGGCTAGGGCTCACGTTTACTTCGCACTTTAGCTGGGGCAAGCGTGGGATGAGCTCCCAGAAAGGCACTCGAGACCACCTGGTTTCATAGGAGAAACTCTCTTTCTTCACTGAGGCATTCCTAGAGGTGACTAGAAGACGGGTAGCAGCAATGTCTTTCAGTCAGCCTGGAGGCCGCCACTATCTACATTTGAAATGGGGAAAATCCTGCCTCTTTCCAGGCTTCTCAATTACAAAGTGGATCACCCAGCACATACACCTATCTTCTCTGACAACCCAAGGGAGACCCTTGGAACACACTTCGGCCTTCTGCGATGAAACTTTTGCATGCAGGGTGTGCTGAATGTGGTGAACGGCATAATCCTCTAAATGCCCTCAGTAGGCCTAGGTGACTTTGGATGTTCCAAATGCCTAGCAATGCTCAGAGTAAATCTCTACTTTACTTCGGGCTGGGCCTAAAGTCCAGTTTCCGCGTCACTTAGAGAGACGTCGAGCTGGAGTCCCCCTACTGATTTGGAGCCCCGGGGGTTTCTTTCAGGGCAGCGTAGCTTTCCATAACGTGGCAGACGCACATGGAACGAAAGCCTGCCAAGACCCGCGGTCCTGAGGCTGCTTCAAACCTGTGGAATGCTAGCCCTAGAGAACACCTTACTTCCCCGCCCTTTCAACTGCATAGTGAGGGATGTTCCCAGGGCTGTGTATCCCTTGATTGTGCTCAGAAGGCTTTGGGTACACAGCGCACTTCCTTGGAAAGAAGTGCCCACGTGAGAGTCTTGAGCGCTGTGAGGCCTACTAAGGCTAAAGCCGTCCTATCTCTGGTAATGGGAAAATGTGCACCTTACCTCGAGACTAGAGGTCGCATTTAGTTGGCACTTGAGCGACAGTATGCTCCTGGGGTGAGCTCCCAGGAAGGAATCGCAAGCACCTGGTTTCTTTTGGAAAAACTCACTGCTCCTCAGAGGCATCTGTGGAGTGAATAGTACCCTGGTGGTGGGGTTGTCAGGCGGCTTGGAAGCTGCAACGAAGTTGCTTTGCAAAGGGGGAAAGTCGGGCTTCTCCCACATTCTCCAGGTGCCAACTTGACCCCACAGCGCATTGACCAGCACTCTCTGACTGACTACTGGAGACTTTCAACCACACTGGGCCTTTCTAGCATCACACTTCGTTGGACGCGGGGGGTTTGGCATGCCATGAATAGCATTACCCGCTTAATGACTGAGTCAGGCCTAGGTGACTTTGGATCGTCCAAATGCCTCACAATTGTACCGGGTTTTCTGTACTTTCTGTCAGGCTGGACCTACAGTGTACCTGGCGTCACAATAGAGAGATGACAGGTAAGAGTTGCCAGGATGCACTTAAGGCTCAAGGATTCTTTCACTGCCGTTCAGAGGGCCTCCACAGAGGGAGAGCCACGTTGACTGTAATACTGGCAAAAACGTTGTCCTGGAGCTGCCTTACAGCTGTAGAAATCAAGCTCTGCAAACGAGAAGCAGTTCATTGCCCTCCCCTCTGCAGAGAAAGAGTTGACCCCAACAGTTTGTTCTGTGTTGTGTGGCTCGGAAAACAAACAGGGGACTCACAGCGCACACGCTCTCCCACAGAAGGGAATTCATACGCGACTCTCTGAGGCCTACGGAAAGCCGTTAGAGGAGTTAAAGCACTCTATCGAGTCAGGGTTCATGGAGATGGCTGCACACAAAACCTCGCTCATAGGAAACACTCGTGCTTACCTTGAGGCTAGGACTCACGTTTACTTCGCACTTTAGCTAGGGCAAGCGTGGGATGAGCTCCCAGCAAGGCACTCGAGACCACCTGGTTTCATAGGAGAAACTCTCTTTCTTCACTGAGGCATTCCTAGAGGTGACTAGAAGACGGGTAGCAGCAATGTCTTTCAGTCAGCCTGGAGGCCGCCACTATCTACTTTTCAAATGGGGAAAATCCTGCCTCTTTCCAGGCTTCTCAATTACAAAGTGGATCACCCAGCACATACACCTATCTTCTCTGACAACCCAAGGGAGACCCTAGGAACACACTTCGGCCTTCTGCGATGAAACATTTGCATGCAGGGTGTGCTGCATGTGGTGAACGGCATAATCCTCTAAATGCCCTCAGTAGGCCTAGGTGACTTTGGGTGTTCCAAATGCCTAGCAATGCTCAGAGTAAATCTCTACTTTACTTCGGGCTGGGCCTAAAGTCCAGTTTCCGCGTCACTTAGAGAGACGTCGAGCTGGAGTCCCCCAACTGATTTGGAGCCCCGGGGGTTTCTTTCAGGGCAGCGTAGCTTTCCATAACGTGGCAGACGCACATGGAACGAAAGCCTGCCCAGAACCGCGGTCCTGAGGCTGCTTCAAACCTGTGGAATGCTAGCCCTAGAGAACACCTTAGTACCCGGTCCTTTCAACTGCATAGTGAGGGATGTTCCCAGAGCTGTGTATCCCTTGATTGTGCTCAGAAGGCTTTGGGTACACAGCGCACTTCCTTGGAAAGAAGTGCCCACGTGAGAGTCTTGAGCGCTGTGAGGCCTACTAAGGCTAAAGCCGTCCTATCTCTGGTAATGGGAAAATGTGCACCTTACCTCGAGACTAGAGGTCACATTTAGTTGGCACTTGAGCGACAGTATGCTCCTGGGGTGAGCTCCCAGGAAGGAATCGCAAGCACCTGGTTTCTTTTGGGAAAACTCACTGCTCCTCAGAGGCATCTGTGGAGTGAATAGTACCCTGGTGGTGGGGTTGTCAGGCGGCTTGGAAGCTGCCACGAAGTTGCTTTGCAAAGGGGGAAAGTCGGGCTTCTCCCACATTCTCCAGTTGCCAACTTGACCCCACAGCGCATTGACCAGCACTCTCTGACTGACTACTGGAGACTTTCAGCCACACTGTGCCTTTTTAGGATCACACTTCGTTGGACGCGGGGGGTTTGGCATGCCATGAATAGCATTACCCGCTTAATGACTGAGTCAGGCCTAGGTGACTTTGGATCGTCCAAATGCCTCACAATTGTACCGGGTTTTCTGTAGTTTCTGTCAGGCTGGACCTACAGTGTACCTGGCGTCACAATAGAGAGATGACAGGTAAGAGTTGCCAGGATGCACTTAAGGCTCAAGGATTCTTTCACTGCCGTTCAGAGGGCCTCCACAGAGGGAGAGCCACGTTGACTGTAATACTGGCAAAAACGTTGTCCTGGAGCTGCCTTACAGCTGTAGAAATCAAGCTCTGCAAACGAGAAGCAGTTCATTGCCCTCCCCTCTGCAGAGAAAGAGTTGACCGCAACAGTTTGTTCTGTGTTGTGTGGCTCGGAAAACAAACAGGGGACTCACAGCGCACACGCTCTCCCACAGAAGGGAATTCATACGCGACTCTCTGAGGCCTACGGAAAGCCG
Organism: Mesoplodon bidens; assembly: GCF_964165515.1. Classification (NCBI taxonomy): domain Eukaryota; kingdom Metazoa; phylum Chordata; class Mammalia; order Artiodactyla; family Ziphiidae; genus Mesoplodon; species Mesoplodon bidens. The sequence goes on along the minus strand of NW_027671792.1, from coordinate 123,584 downwards.
TTAGAGGAGTTAAAGCACTCTATCGAGTCAGGGTTCATGGAGATGGCTGCACACAAAACCTCGCTCATAGGAAACACTCGTGCTTACCTTGAGGCTAGGGCTCACGTTTACTTCGCACTTTAGCTGGGGCAAGCGTGGGATGAGCTCCCAGCAAGGCACTCGAGACCACCTGGTTTCATAGGAGAAACTCTCTTTCTTCACTGAGGCATTCCTAGAGGTGACTAGAAGACGGGTAGCAGCAATGTCTTTCAGTCAGCCTGGAGGCCGCCACTATCTACTTTTCAAATGGGGAAAATCCTGCCTCTTTCCAGGCTTCTCAATTACAAAGTGGATCACCCAGCACATACACCTATCTTCTCTGACAACCCAAGGGAGACCCTTGGAACACACTTCGGCCTTCTGCGATGAAACTTTTGCATGCAGGGTGTGCTGCATGTGGTGAACGGCATAATCCTCTAAATGCCCTCAGTAGGCCTAGGTGACTTTGGATGTTCCAAATGCCTAGCAATGCTCAGAGTAAATCTCTACTTTACTTGGGGCTGGGCCTAAAGTCCAGTTTCCGCGTCACTTAGAGAGACGTCGAGCTGGAGTCCCCCAACTGATTTGGAGCCCCGGGGGTTTCTTTCAGGGCAGCGTAGCTTTCCATAACGTGGCAGACGCACATGGAACGAAAGCCTGCCAAGAACCGCGGTCCAGAGGCTGCTTCAAACCTGTGGAATGCTAGCCCTAGAGAACACCTTAGTTCCCGGCCCTTTCAACTGCATAGTGAGGGATGTTCCCAGAGCTGTGTATCCCTTGATTGTGCTCAGAGGGCTTTGGGTACACAGCACACTTCCTTGGAAAGAAGTGCCCACGTGAGTGTCTTGAGCGCTGTGAGGCCTACTAAGGCTAAAGCCGTCCATTGACTAAGACTTCCTGGAAACTGGTGCACACCTATCTCTGGTAATGGGAAAATGTGCACCTTACCTCGAGACTAGAGGTCCCATTTAGTTGGCACTTGAGCGACAGTATGCTCCTGGGGTGAGCTCCCAGGAAGGAATCGCAAGCACCTGGTTTCTTTTGGAAAAACTCACTGCTCCTCAGAGGCATCTGTGGAGTGAATAGTACCCTGGTGGTGGGGTTGTCAGGCGGCTTGGAAGCTGCCACGAAGTTGCTTTGCAAAGGGGGAAAGTCGGGCTTCTCCCACATTCTCCAGGTGCCAACTTGACCCCACAGCGCATTGACCAGCACTCTCTGACTGACTACTGGAGACTTTCAGCCACACTGGGCCTTTCTAGGATCACACTTCGTTGGACGCGGGGTGTTAGGCATGCCATGAATAGCATTACCCGCTTAATGACTGAGTCAGGCCTAGGTGACTTTGGATCGTCCAAATGCCTCACAATTGTACCGGGTTTTCTGTACTTTCTGTCAGGCTGGACCTACAGTGTACCTGGAGTCACAATAGAGAGATGATAGGTAAGAGTTGCCAGGATGCACTTAAGGCTCAAGGATTCTTTCACTGCCGTTCAGAGGCAGCCTCCACAGAGGGAGAGCCACGTTGACTGTAATACTGGCAAAAACGTTGTCCTGGAGCTGCCTTACAGCTGTAGAAATCAAGCTCTGCAAACGAGAAGCAGTTCATTGCCCTCCCCTCTGCAGAGAAAGAGTTGACCCCAACAGTTTGTTCTGTGTTGTGTGGCTCGGAAAACAAACAGGGGACTCACAGCGCACACGCTCTCCCACAGAAGGGAATTCATACGCGACTCTCTGAGGCCTACGGAAAGCCGTTAGAGGAGTTAAAGCACTCTATCGAGTCAGGGTTCATGGAGATGGCTGCACACAAAACCTCGCTCATAGGAAACACTCGTGCTTACCTTGAGGCTAGGGCTCACGTTTACTTCGCACTTTAGCTGGGGCAAGCGTGGGATGAGCTCCTAGAAAGGCACTCGAGACCACCTGGTTTCATAGGAGAAACTCTCTTTCTTCACTGAGGCATTCCTAGAGGTGACTAGAAGACGGGTAGCAGCAATGTCTTTCAGTCAGCCTGGAGGCCGCCACTATCTACCTTTGAAATGGGGAAAATCCTGCCTCTTTCCAGGCTTCTCAATTACAAAGTGGATCACCCAGCACATACACCTATCTTCTCTGACAACCCAAGGGAGACCCTAGGAACACACTTCGGCCTTCTGCAATGAAACTTTTGCATGCAGGGTGTGTTGCATGTGGTGAACGGCATAATCCTCTAAATGCCCTCAGTAGGCCTAGGGGACTTTGGATGTTCCAAATGCCTAGCAATGCTCAGAGTAAATCTCTACTTTACTTCGGGCTGGGCCTAAAGTCCAGTTTCCGCGTCACTTAGAGAGACGTCGAGCTTGAGTCCCCCTACTGATTTGGAGCCCCGGGGGTTTCTTTCAGGGCAGCGTAGCTTTCCATAACGTGGCAGACGCACATGGAACGAAAGCCTGCCAAGAACCGCGGTCCTGAGGCTGCTTCAAACCTGTGGAATGCTAGCCCTAGAGAACACCTTAGTTCCCGGTCCTTTCAACTGCATAGTGAGGGATGTTCCCAGAGCTGTGTATCCCTTGATTGTGCTCAGAAGGCTTTGGGTACACAGCGCACTTCCTTGGAAAGAAGTGCCCACGTGAGAGTCTTGAGCGCTGTGAGGCCTACTAAGGCTAAAGCCGTCCTATCTCTGGTAATGGGAAAATGTGCACCTTACCTCGAGACTAGAGGTCGCATTTAGTTGGCACTTGAGCGACAGTATGCTCCTGGGGTGAGCTCCCAGGAAGGAATCGCAAGCACCTGGTTTCTTTTGGGAAAACTCACTGCTCCTCAGAGGCATCTGTGGAGTGAATAGTACCCTGGTGGTGGGGTTGTCAGGCGGCTAGGAAGCTGCCACGAAGTTGCTTTGCAAAGGGGGAAAGTCGGGCTTCTCCCACATTCTCCAGGTGCCAACTTGACCCCACAGCGCATTGACCAGCACTCTCTGACTGACTACTGGAGACTTTCAGCCACACTGGGCCTTTCTAGGATCACACTTCGTTGGACGCGGGGGGTTTGGCATGCCATGAATAGCATTACCCGCTTAATGACTGAGTCAGGCCTAGGTGACTTTGGATCGTCCAAATGCCTCACAATTGTACCGGGTTTTCTGTACTTTCTGTCAGGCTGGACCTACAGTGTACCTGGCGTCACAATAGAGAGATGACAGGTAAGAGTTGCCAGGATGCACTTAAGGCTCAAGGATTCTTTCACTGCCGTTCAGAGGGCCTCCACAGAGGGAGAGCCACGTTGACTGTAATACTGGCAAAAACGTTGTCCTGGAGCTGCCTTACAGCTGTAGAAATCAAGCTCTGCAAACGAGAAGCAGTTCATTGCCCTCCCCTCTGCAGAGAAAGAGTTGACCCCAACAGTTTGTTCTGTGTTGTGTGGCTCGGAAAACAAACAGGGGACTCACAGCGCACACGCTCTCCCACAGAAGGGAATTCATACGCGACTCTCTGAGGCCTACGGAAAGCCGTTAGAGGAGTTAAAGCACTCTATTGAGTCAGGGTTCATGGAGATGGCTGCACACAAAACCTCGCTCATAGGAAACACTCGTGCTTACCTTGAGGATAGGGCTCACGTTTACTTCGCACTTTAGCTGGGGCAAGCGTGGGATGAGCTCCCAGCAAGGCACTGGAGAGCACGTGGTTTCATAGGAGAAACTCTCTTTCTTCACTGAGACATTCCTAGAGGTGACTAGAAGACGGGTAGCAGCAATGTCTTTCAGTCAGCCTGGAGGCCGCCACTATCTACTTTTCAAATGGGGAAAATCCTGCCTCTTTCCAGGCTTCTCAATTACAAAGTGGATCACCCAGCACATACACCTATCTTCTCTGACAACCCAAGGGAGACCCTAGGAACACACTTCGGCCTTCTGCGATGAAACTTTTGCATGCAGGGTGTGCTGCATGTGGTGAACGGCATAATCCTCTAAATGCCCTCAGTAGGCCTAGGTGACTTTGGATGTTCCAAATGCCTAGCAATGCTCAGAGTAAATCTCTACTTTACTTGGGGCTGGGCCTAAAGTCCAGTTTCCGCGTCACTTAGAGAGACGTCGAGCTGGAGTCCCCCAACTGATTTGGAGCCCCGGGGGTTTCTTTCAGGGCAGCGTAGCTTTCCATAACGTGGCAGACGCACATGGAACGAAAGCCTGCCAAGAACCGCGGTCCTGAGGCTGCTTCAAACCTGTGGAATGCTAGCCCTAGAGAACACCTTAGTTCCCCGCCCTTTCAACTGCATAGTGAGGGATGTTCCCAGAGCTGTGTATCCCTTGATTGTGCTCAGAAGGCTTTGGGTACACAGCGCACTTCCTTGGAAAGAAGTGCCCACGTGAGAGTCTTGAGCGCTGTGAGGCCTACTAAGGCTAAAGCCGTCCATTGACTAAGACTTCCTGGAAACTGGTGCACACCTATCTCTGGTAATGGGAAAATGTGCACCTTACCTCGAGACTAGCGGTCCCATTTAGTTGGCACTTGAGCGACAGTATGCTCCTGGGGTGAGCTCCCAGGAAGGAATCGCAAGCACCTGGTTTCTTTTGGAAAAACACTGCTCCTCAGAGGCATCTGTGTAGTGAATAGTACCCTGGTGGTGGGGTTGTCAGGCGGCTTGGAAGCTGCCACGAAGTTGCTTTGCAAAGGGGGAAAGTCGGGCTTCTCCCACATTCTCCAGGTGCCAACTTGACCCCACAGCGCATTGACCAGCACTCTCTGACTGACTACTGGAGACTTTCAGCCACACTGGGCCTTTCTAGGATCACACTTCGTTGGACGCGGGGTGTTAGGCATGCCATGAATAGCATTACCCGCTTAATGACTGAGTCAGGCCTAGGTGACTTTGGATCGTCCAAATGCCTCACAATTGTACCGGGTTTTCTGTACTTTCTGTCAGGCTGGACCTACAGTGTACCTGGCGTCACAATAGAGAGATGACAGGTAAGAGTTGCCAGGATGCACTTAAGGCTCAAGGATTCTTTCACTGCCGTTCAGAGGGCCTCCACAGAGGGAGAGCCACGTTGACTGTAATACTGGCAAAAACGTTGTCCTGGAGCTGCCTTACAGCTGTAGAAATCAAGCTCTGCAAACGAGAAGCAGTTCATTGCCCTCCCCTCTGCAGAGAAAGAGTTGACCCCAACAGTTTGTTCTGTGTTGTGTGGCTCGGAAAACAAACAGGGGACTCACAGCGCACACGCTCTCCCACAGAAGGGAATTCATACGCGACTCTCTGAGGCCTACGGAAAGCCGTTAGAGGAGTTAAAGCACTCTATCGAGTCAGGGTTCATGGAGATGGCTGCACACAAAACCTCGCTCATAGGAAACACTCGTGCTTACCTTGAGGCTAGGGCTCACGTTTACTTCGCACTTTAGCTGGGGCAAGCGTGGGATGAGCTCCCAGCAAGGCACTGGAGACCACCTGGTTTCATAGGAGAAACTCTCTTTCTTCACTGAGGCATTCCTAGAGGTGACTAGAAGACGGGTAGCAGCAATGTCTTTCAGTCAGCCTGGAGGCCGCCACTATCTACTTTTCAAATGGGGAAAATCCTGCCTCTTTCCAGGCTTCTCAATTACAAAGTGGATCACCCAGCACATACACCTATCTTCTCTGACAACCCAAGGGAGACCCTTGGAACACACTTCGGCCTTCTGCGATGAAACTTTTGCATGCAGGGTGTGCTGCATGAGGTGAACGGCATAATCCTCTAAATGCCCTCAGTAGGCCTAGGTGACTTTGGATGTTCCAAATGCCTAGCAATGCTCAGAGTAAATCTCTACTTTACTTGGGGCTGGGCCTAAAGTCCAGTTTCCGCGTCACATAGAGAGACATCAAGCTGGAGTCCCCCAACTGATTTGGAGCCCCGGGGGTTTCTTTCAGGGCAGCGTAGCTTTCCATAACGTGGCAGACGCACATGGAACGAAAGCCTGCCAAGAACCGCGGTCCTGAGGCTGCTTCAAACCTGTGGAATGCTAGCCCTAGAGAACACCTTAGTTCCCGGCCATTTCAACTGCATAGTGAGGGATGTTCCCAGAGCTGTGTATCCCTTGATTGTGCTCAGAGGGCTTTGGGTACACAGCACACTTCCTTGGAAAGAAGTGCCCACGTGAGTGTCTTGAGCGCTGTGAGGCCTACTAAGGCTAAAGCCGTCCATTGACTAAGGCTTCCTGGAAACTGGTGCACACCTATCTCTGGTAATGGGAAAATGTGCACCTTACCTCGAGACTAGAGGTCCCATTTAGTTGGCACTTGAGCGACAGTATGCTCCTGGGGTGAGCTCCCAGGAAGGAATCGCAAGCACCTGGTTTCTTTTGGAAAAACTCACTGCTCCTCAGAGGCATCTGTGGAGTGAATAGTACCCTGGTGGTGGGGTTGTCAGGCGGCTTGGAAGCTGCCACGAAGTTGCTTTGCAAAGGGGGAAAGTCGGGCTTCTCCCACATTCTCCAGGTGCCAACTTGACCCCACAGCGCATTGACCAGCACTCTCTGACTGACTACTGGAGACTTTCAGCCACACTGGGCCTTTCTAGGATCACACTCCGTTGGACGCGGGGGGTTTGGCATGCCATGAATAGCATTACCCGCTTAATGACTGAGTCAGGCCTAGGTGACTTTGGATCGTCCAAATGCCTCACAATTGTACCGGGTTTTCTGTACTTTCTGTCAGGCTGGACCTACAGTGTACCTGGCGTCACAATAGAGAGATGACAGGTAAGAGTTGCCAGGATGCACTTAAGGCTCAAGGATTCTTTCACTGCCGTTCAGAGGGCCTCCACAGAGGGAGAGCCACGTTGACTGTAATACTGGCAAAAACGTTGTCCTGGAGCTGCCTTACAGCTGTAGAAATCAAGCTATGCAAACGAGAAGCAGTTCATTGCCCTCCCCTCTGCAGAGAAAGAGTTGACCCCAACAGTTTGTTCTGTGTTGTGTGGCTCGGAAAACAAACAGGGGACTCACAGCGCACACGCTCTCCCACAGAAGGGAATTCATACGCGACTCTCTGAGGCCTACGGAAAGCCGTTAGAGGAGTTAAAGCACTCTATCGAGTCAGGGTTCATGGAGATGGCTGCACACAAAACCTCGCTCATAGGAAACACTCGTGCTTACCTTGAGGCTAGGGCTCACGTTTACTTCGCACTTTAGCTGGGGCAAGCGTGGGATGAGCTCCCAGCAAGGCACTGGAGACAACCTGGGTTCATAGGAGAAACTCTCTTTCTTCACTGAGGCATTCCTAGAGGTGACTAGAAGACGGGTAGCAGCAATGTCTTTCAGTCAGCCTGGAGGCCGCCACTATCTACTTTTCAAATGGGGAAAATCCTGCCTCTTTCCAGGCTTCTCAATTACAAAGTGGATCACCCAGCACATACACCTATCTTCTCTGGCAACCCAAGGGAGACCCTTGGAACACACTTCGGCCTTCTGCGATGAAACTTTTGCATGCAGGGTGTGCTGCATGAGGTGAACGGCATAATCCTCTAAATGCCCTCAGTAGGCCTAGGTGACTTTGGATGTTCCAAATGCCTAGCAATGCTCAGAGTAAATCTCTACTTTACTTGGGGCTGGGCCTAAAGTCCAGTTTCCGCGTCACATAGAGAGACGTCAAGCTGGAGTCCCCCAACTGATTTGGAGCCCCGGGGGTTTCTTTCAGGGCAGCGTAGCTTTCCATAACGTGGCAGACGCACATGGAACGAAAGCCTGCCAAGAACCGCGGTCCTGAGGCTGCTTCAAACCTGTGGAATGCTAGCCCTAGAGAACACCTTAGTTCCCGGCCCTTTCAACTGCATAGTGAGGGATGTTCCCAGAGCTGTGTATCCCTTGATTGTGCTCAGAGGGCTTTGGGTACACAGCACACTTCCTTGGAAAGAAGTGCCCACGTGAGTGTCTTGAGCGCTGTGAGGCCTACTAAGGCTAAAGCCGTCCATTGACTAAGGCTTCCTGGAAACTGGTGCACACCTATCTCTGGTAATGGGAAAATGTGCACCTTACCTCGAGACTATCGGTCCCATTTAGTTGGCACTTGAGCGACAGTATGCTCCTGGGGTGAGCTCCCAGGAAGGAATCGCAAGCACCTGGTTTCTTTTGGAAAAACTCACTGCTCCTCAGAGGCATCTGTGGAGTGAATAGTACCCTGGTGGTGGGGTTGTCAGGCGGCTTGGAAGCTGCCACGAAGTTGCTTTGCAAAGGGGGAAAGTCGGGCTTCTCCCACATTCTCCAGGTGCCAACTTGACCCCACAGCGCATTGACCAGCACTCTCTGACTGACTACTGGAGACTTTCAGCCACACTGGGCCTTTCTAGGATCACACTTCGTTGGACGCGGGGTGTTAGGCATGCCATGAATAGCATTACCCGCTTAATGACTGAGTCAGGCCTAGGTGACTTTGGATCGTCCAAATGCCTCACAATTGTACCGGGTTTTCTGTACTTTCTGTCAGGCTGGACCTACAGTGTACCTGGCGTCACAATAGAGAGATGACAGGTAAGAGTTGCCAGGATGCACTTAAGGCTCAAGGATTCTTTCACTGCCGTTCAGAGGGCCTCCACAGAGGGAGAGCCACGTTGACTGTAATACTGGCAAAAACGTTGTCCTGGAGCTGCCTTACAGCTGTAGAAATCAAGCTCTGCAAACGAGAAGCAGTTCATTGCCCACCCCTCTGCAGAGAAAGAGTTGACCGCAACAGTTTGTTCTGTGTTGTGTGGCTCGGAAAACAAACAGGGGACTCACAGCGCACACGCTCTCCCACAGAAGGGAATTCATACGCGACTCTCTGAGGCCTACGGAAAGCCGTTAGAGGAGTTAAAGCACTCTATCGAGTCAGGGTTCATGGAGATGGCTGCACACAAAACCTCGCTCATAGGAAACACTCGTGCTTACCTTGAGGCTAGGGCTCACGTTTACTTCGCACTTTAGCTGGGGCAAGCGTGGGATGAGCTCCCAGCAAGGCACTGGAGAGCACGTGGTTTCATAGGAGAAACTCTCTTTCTTCACTGAGACATTCCTAGAGGTGACTAGAAGACGGGTAGCAGCAATGTCTTTCAGTCAGCCTGGAGGCCGCCACTATCTACTTTTCAAATGGGGAAAATCCTGCCTCTTTCCAGGCTTCTCAATTACAAAGTGGATCACCCAGCACATACACCTATCTTCTCTGACAACCCAAGGGAGACCCTAGGAACACACTTCGGCCTTCTGCGATGAAACTTTTGCATGCAGGGTGTGCTGCATGTGGTGAACGGCATAATCCTCTAAATGCCCTCAGTAGGCCTAGGTGACTTTGGATGTTCCAAATGCCTAGCAATGCTCAGAGTAAATCTCTACTTTACTTCGGGCTGGGCCTAAAGTCCAGTTTCCGCGTCACTTAGAGAGACGTCGAGCTGGAGTCCCCCAACTGATTTGGAGCCCCGGGGGTTTCTTTCAGGGCAGCGTAGCTTTCCATAACGTGGCAGACGCACATGGAACGAAAGCCTGCCAAGAACCGCGGTCCTGAGGCTGCTTCAAACCTGTGGAATGCTAGCCCTAGAGAACACCTTAGTTCCCCGCCCTTTCAACTGCATAGTGAGGGATGTTCCCAGAGCTGTGTATCCCTTGATTGTGCTCAGAAGGCTTTGGGTACACAGCGCACTTCCTTGGAAAGAAGTGCCCACGTGAGAGTCTTGAGCGCTGTGAGGCCTACTAAGGCTAAAGCCGTCCATTGACTAAGACTTCCTGGAAACTGGTGCACACCTATCTCTGGTAATGGGAAAATGTGCACCTTACCTCGAGACTAGCGGTCCCATTTAGTTGGCACTTGAGCGACAGTATGCTCCTGGGGTGAGCTCCCAGGAAGGAATCGCAAGCACCTGGTTTCTTTTGGAAAAACACTGCTCCTCAGAGGCATCTGTGTAGTGAATAGTACCCTGGTGGTGGGGTTGTCAGGCGGCTTGGAAGCTGCAACGAATTTGCTTTGCAAAGGGGGAAAGTCGGGCTTCTCCCACATTCTCCAGGTGCCAACTTGACCCCACAGCGCATTGACCAGCACTCTCTGACTGACTACTGGAGACTTTCAGCCACACTGGGCCTTTCTAGGATCACACTTCGTTGGACGCGGGGTGTTAGGCATGCCATGAATAGCATTACCCGCTTAATGACTGAGTCAGGCCTAGGTGACTTTGGATCGTCCAAATGCCTCACAATTGTACCGGGTTTTCTGTACTTTCTGTCAGGCTGGACCTACAGTGTACCTGGCGTCACAATAGAGAGATGACAGGTAAGAGTTGCCAGGATGCACTTAAGGCTCAAGGATTCTTTCACTGCCGTTCAGAGGGCCTCCACAGAGGGAGAGCCACGTTGACTGTAATACTGGCAAAAACGTTGTCCTGGAGCTGCCTTACAGCTGTAGAAATCAAGCTCTGCAAACGAGAAGCAGTTCATTGCCCTCCCCTCTGCAGAGAAAGAGTTGACCCCAACAGTTTGTTCTGTGTTGTGTGGCTCGGAAAACAAACAGGGGACTCACAGCGCACACGCTCTCCCACAGAAGGGAATTCATACGCGACTCTCTGAGGACTACGGAAAGCCGTTAGAGGAGTTAAAGCACTCTATCGAGTCAGGGTTCATGGAGATGGCTGCACACAAAACCTCGCTCATAGGAAACACTCGTGCTTACCTTGAGGCTAGGGCTCACGTTTACTTCGCACTTTAGCTAGGGCAAGCGTGGGATGAGCTCCCAGCAAGGCACTGGAGAGCACCTGGTTTCATAGGAGAAACTCTCTTTCTTCACTGAGGCATTCCTAGAGGTGACTAGAAGACGGGTAGCAGCAATGTCTTTCAGTCAGCCTGGAGGCCGCCACTATCTACTTTTCAAATGGGGAAAATCCTGCCTCTTTCCAGGCTTCTCAATTACAAAGTGGATCACCCAGCACATACACCTATCTTCTCTGACAACCCAAGGGAGACCCTAGGAACACACTTCGGCCTTCTGCGATGAAACTTTTGCATGCAGGGTGTGCTGCATGTGGTGAACGGCATAATCCTCTAAATGCCCTCAGTAGGCCTAGGTGACTTTGGATGTTCCAAATGCCTAGCAATGCTCAGAGTAAATCTCTACTTTACTTGGGGCTGGGCCTAAAGTCCAGTTTCCGCGTCACTTAGAGAGACGTCGAGCTGGAGTCCCCCAACTGATTTGGAGCCCCGGGGGTTTCTTTCAGGGCAGCGTAGCTTTCCATAACGTGGCAGACGCACATGGAACGAAAGCCTGCCCAGAACCGCGGTCCTGAGGCTGCTTCAAACCTGTGGAATGCTAGCCCTAGAGAACACCTTAGTTCCCGGCCCTTTCAACTGCATAGTGAGGGATGTTCCCAGAGCTGTGTATCCCTTGATTGTGCTCAGAAGGCTTTGGGTACACAGCGCACTTCCTTGGAAAGAAGTGCCCACGTGAGAGTCTTGAGCGCTGTGAGGCCTACTAAGGCTAAAGCCGTCCTATCTCTGGTAATGGGAAAATGTGCACCTTACCTCGAGACTAGAGGTCCCATTTAGTTGGCACTTGAGCGACAGTATGCTCCTGGGGTGAGCTCCCAGGAAGGAATCGCAAGCACCTGGTTTCTTTTGGAAAAACACTGCTCCTCAGAGGCATCTGTGTAGTGAATAGTACCCTGGTGGTGGGGTTGTCAGGCGGCTTGGAAGCTGCAACGAAGTTGCTTTGCAAAGGGGGAAAGTCGGGCTTCTCCCACATTCTCCAGGTGCCAACTTGACCCCACAGCGCATTGACCAGCACTCTCTGACTGACTACTGGAGACTTTCAGCCACACTGGGCCTTTCTAGGATCACACTTCGTTGGACGCGGGGGGTTTGGCATGCCATGAATAGCATTACCCGCTTAATGACTGAGTCAGGCCTAGGTGACTTTGGATCGTCCAAATGCCTCACAATTGTACCGGGTTTTCTGTACTTTCTGTCAGGCTGGACCTACAGTGTACCTGGCGTCACAATAGAGAGATGACAGGTAAGAGTTGCCAGGATGCACTTAAGGCTCAAGGATTCTTTCACTGCCGTTCAGAGGGCCTCCACAGAGGGAGAGCCACGTTGACTGTAATACTGGCAAAAACGTTGTCCTGGAGCTGCCTTACAGCTGTAGAAATCAAGCTCTGCAAACGAGAAGCAGTTCATTGCCCTCCCCTCTGCAGAGAAAGAGTTGACCCCAACAGTTTGTTCTGTGTTGTGTGGCTCGGAAAACAAACAGGGGACTCACAGCGCACACGCTCTCCCACAGAAGGGAATTCATACGCGACTCTCTGAGGCCTACGGAAAGCCGTTAGAGGAGTTAAAGCACTCTATCGAGTCAGGGTTCATGGAGATGGCTGCACACAAAACCTCGCTCATAGGAAACACTCGTGCTTACCTTGAGGCTAGGGCTCACGTTTACTTCGCACTTTAGCTAGGGCAAGCGTGGGATGAGCTCCCAGCAAGGCACTGGAGAGCACCTGGTTTCATAGGAGAAACTCTCTTTCTTCACTGAGGCATTCCTAGAGGTGACTAGAAGACGGGTAGCAGCAATGTGTTTCAGTCAGCCTGGAGGCCGCCACTATCTACTTTTCAAATGGGGAAAATCCTGCCTCTTTCCAGGCTTCTCAATTACAAAGTGGATCACCCAGCACATACACCTATCTTCTCTGACAACCCAAGGGAGACCCTAGGAACACACTTCGGCCTTCTGCGATGAAACTTTTGCATGCAGGGTGTGCTGCATGTGGTGAACGGCATAATCCTCTAAATGCCCTCAGTAGGCCTAGGTGACTTTGGATGTTCCAAATGCCTAGCAATGCTCAGAGTAAATCTCTACTTTACTTGGGGCTGGGCCTAAAGTCCAGTTTCCGCGTCACTTAGAGAGACGTCGAGCTGGAGTCCCCCAACTGATTTGGAGCCCCGGGGGTTTCTTTCAGGGCAGCGTAGCTTTCCATAACGTGGCAGACGCACATGGAACGAAAGCCTGCCCAGAACCGCGGTCCTGAGGCTGCTTCAAACCTGTGGAATGCTAGCCCTAGAGAACACCTTAGTTCCCGGCCCTTTCAACTGCATAGTGAGGGATGTTCCCAGAGCTGTGTATCCCTTGATTGTGCTCAGAAGGCTTTGGGTACACAGCGCACTTCCTTGGAAAGAAGTGCCCACGTGAGAGTCTTGAGCGCTGTGAGGCCTACTAAGGCTAAAGCCGTCCTATCTCTGGTAATGGGAAAATGTGCACCTTACCTCGAGACTATCGGTCCCATTTAGTTGGCACTTGAGCGACAGTATGCTCCTGGGGTGAGCTCCCAGGAAGGAATCGCAAGCACCTGGTTTCTTTTGGGAAAACTCACTGCTCCTCAGAGGCATCTGTGGAGTGAATAATACCCTGGTGGTGGGGTTGTCAGGCGGCTTGGAAGCTGCCACGAAGTTGCTTTGCAAAGGGGGAAAGTCGGGCTTCTCCCACATTCTCCAGTTGCCAACTTGACCCCACAGCGCATTGAACAGCACTCTCTGACTGACTACTGGAGACTTTCAGCCACACTGGGCCTTTCTAGGATCACACTTCGTTGGACGCGGGGTGTTAGGCATGCCATGAATAGCATTACCCGCTTAATGACTGAGTCAGGCCTAGGTGACTTTGGATCGTCCAAATGCCTCACAGTTGTACCGGGTTTTCTGTACTTTCTGTCAGGCTGGACCTACAGTGTACCTGGCGTCACAATAGAGAGATGACAGGTAAGAGTTGCCAGGATGCACTTAAGGCTCAAGGATTCTTTCACTGCCGTTCAGAGGGCCTCCACAGAGGGAGAGCCACGTTGACTGTAATACTGGCAAAAACGTTGTCCTGGAGCTGCCTTACAGCTGTAGAAATCAAGCTCTGCAAACGAGAAGCAGTTCATTGCCCTCCCCTCTGCAGAGAAAGAGTTGACCGCAACAGTTTGTTCTGTGTTGTGTGGCTCGGAAAACAAACAGGGGACTCACAGCGCACACGCTCTCCCAAAGAAGGGAATTCATACGCGACTCTCTGAGGCCTACGGAAAGCCGTTAGAGGAGTTAAAGCACTCTATCGAGTCAGGGTTCATGGAGATGGCTGCACACAAAACCTCGCTCATAGGAAACACTCGTGCTTATCTTGAGGCTAGGGCTCACGTTTACTTCGCACTTTAGCTAGGGCAAGCGTGGGATGAGCTCCCAGCAAGGCACTGGAGACCACCTGGTTTCATAGGAGAAACTCTCTTTCTTCACTGAGGCATTCCTAGAGGTGACTAGAAGACGGGTAGCAGCAATGTCTTTCAGTCAGCCTGGAGGCCGCCACTATCTACTTTTCAAATGGGGAAAATCCTGCCTCTTTCCAGGCTTCTCAATTACAAAGTGGATCACCCAGCACATACACCTATCTTCTCTGACAACCCAAGGGAGACCCTTGGAACACACTTCGGCCTTCTGCGATGAAACTTTTGCATGCAGGGTGTGCTGCATGTGGTGAACGGCATAATCCTCTAAATGCCCTCAGTAGGCCTAGGTGACTTTGGATGTTCCAAATGCCTAGCAATGCTCAGAGTAAATCTCTACTTTACTTCGGGCTGGGCCTAAAGTCCAGTTTCCGCGTCACTTAGAGAGACGTCAAGCTGGAGTCCCCCAACTGATTTGGAGCCCCGGGGGTTTCTTTCAGGGCAGCGTAGCTTTCCATAACGTGGCAGACGCACATGGAACGAAAGCCTGCCAAGAACCGCGGTCCTGAGGCTGCTTCAAACCTGTGGAATGCTAGCCCTAGAGAACACCTTAGTTCCCGGCCCTTTCAACTGCATAGTGAGGGATGTTCCCAGAGCTGTGTATCCCTTGATTGTGCTCAGAGGGCTTTGGGTACACAGCACACTTCCTTGGAAAGAAGTGCCCACGTGAGTGTCTTGAGCGCTGTGAGGCCTACTAAGGCTAAAGCCGTACATTGACTAAGACTTCCTGGAAACTGGTGCACACCTATCTCTGGTAATGGGAAAATGTGCACCTTACCTCGAGACTAGAGGTCACATTTAGTTGGCACTTGAGCGACAGTATGCTCCTGGGGTGAGCTCCCAGGAAGGAATCGTAAGCACCTGGTTTCTTTTGGAAAAACTCTGCTCCTCAGAGGCATCTGTGGAGTGAATAGTACCCTGGTGGTGGGGTTGTCAGGCGGCTTGGAAGCTGCAACGAAGTTGCTTTGCAAAGGGGGAAAGTCGGGCTTCTCCCACATTCTCCAGGTGCCAACTTGACCCCACAGCGCATTGAGCAGCACTCTCTGACTGACTACTGGAGACTTTCAGCCACACTGGGCCTTTCTAGGATCACACTTCGTTGGACGCGGGGTGTTAGGCATGCCATGAATAGCATTACCCGCTAAATGACTGAGTCAGGCCTAGGTGACTTTGGATCGTCCAAATGCCTCACAATTGTACCGGGTTTTCTGTACTTTCTGTCAGGCTGGACCTACAGTGTACCTGGCGTCACAATAGAGAGATGACAGGTATGAGTTGCCAGGATGCACTTAAGGCTCAAGGATTCTTTCACTGCCGTTCAGAGGGCCTCCACAGAGGGAGAGCCACGTTGACTGTAATACTGGCAAAAACGTTGTCCTGGAGCTGCCTTACAGCTGTAGAAATCAAGCTCTGCAAACGAGAAGCAGTTCATTGCCCTCCCCTCTGCAGAGAAAGAGTTGACCCCAACAGTTTGTTCTGTGTTGTGTGGCTCGGAAAACAAACAGGGGACTCACAGCGCACACGCTCTCCCACAGAAGGGAATTCATACGCGACACTCTGAGGCCTACGGAAAGCCGTTAGAGGAGTTAAAGCACTCTATCGAGTCAGGGTTCATGGAGATGGCTGCACACAAAACCTCGCTCATAGGAAACACTCGTGCTTACCTTGAGGCTAGGGCTCACGTTTACTTCGCACTTTAGCTGGGGCAAGCGTGGGATGAGCTCCTAGAAAGGCACTGGAGAGCACCTGGTTTCATAGGAGAAACTCTCTTTCTTCACTGAGGCATTCCTAGAGGTGACTAGAAGACGGGTAGCAGCAATGTCTTTCAGTCAGCCTGGAGGCCGCCACTATCTACCTTTGAAATGGGGAAAATCCTGCCTCTTTCCAGGCTTCTCAATTACAAAGTGGATCACCCAGCACATACACCTATCTTCTCTGACAACCCAAGGGAGACCCTAGGAACACACTTGGCCTTCTGCGATGAAACTTTTGCATGCAGGGTGTGCTGCATGTGGTGAACGGCATAATCCTCTAAATGCCCTCAGTAGGCCTAGGTGACTTTGGATGTTCCAAATGCCTAGCAATGCTCAGAGTAAATCTCTACTTTACTTCGGGCTGGGCCTAAAGTCCAGTTTCCGCGTCACTTAGAGAGACGTCGAGCTGGAGTCCCCCTACTGATTTGGAGCCCCGGGCGTTTCTTTCAGGGCAGCGTAGCTTTCCATAACGTGGCAGACGCACATGGAACGAAAGCCTGCCAAGAACCGCGGTCCTGAGGCTGCTTCAAACCTGTGGAATGCTAGCCCTAGAGAACACCTTAGTTCCCCGCCCTTTCAACTGCATAGTGAGGGATGTTCCCAGAGCTGTGTATCCCTTGATTGTGCTCAGAAGGCTTTGGGTACACAGCGCACTTCCTTGGAAAGAAGTGCCCACGTGAGAGTCTTGAGCGCTGTGAGGCCTACTAAGGCTAAAGCCGTCCTATCTCTGGTAATGGGAAAATGTGCACCTTACCTCGAGACTAGAGGTCGCATTTAGTTGGCACTTGAGCGACAGTATGCTCCTGGGGTGAGCTCCCAGGAAGGAATCGCAAGCACCTGGTTTCCTTTGGGAAAACTCACTGCTCCTCAGAGGCATCTGTGGAGTGAATAGTACCCTGGTGGTGGGGTTGTCAGGCGGCTTGGAAGCTGCCACGAAGTTGCTTTGCAAAGGGGGAAAGTCGGGCTTCTCCCACATTCTCCATTTGCCAACTTGACCCCACAGCGCATTGAACAGCACTCTCTGACTGACTACTGGAGACTTTCAGCCACACTGGGCCTTTCTTGGATCACACTTCGTTGGACGCGGGGGGTTTGGCATGCCATGAATAGCATTACCCGCTTAATGACTGAGTCAGGCCTAGGTGACTTTGGATCGTCCAAATGCCTCACAATTGTACCGGGTTTTCTGTACTTTCTGTCAGGCTGGACCTACAGTGTACCTGGCGTCACAATAGAGAGATGACAGGTAAGAGTTGCCAGGATGCACTTAAGGCTCAAGGATTCTTTCACTGCCGTTCAGAGGGCCTCCACAGAGGGAGAGCCACGTTGACTGTAATACTGGCAAAAACGTTGTCCTGGAGCTGCCTTACAGCTGTAGAAATCAAGCTCTGCAAACGAGAAGCAGTTCATTGCCCTCCCCTCTGCAGAGAAAGAGTTGACCGCAACAGTTTGTTCTGTGTTGTGTGGCTCGGAAAACAAACAGGGGACTCACAGCGCACACGCTCTCCCACAGAAGGGAATTCGTACGCGACTCTCTGAGGCCTACGGAAAGCCGTTAGAGGAGATAAAGCACTCTATCGAGTCAGGGTTCATGGAGATGGCTGCACACAAAACCTCGCTCATAGGAAACACTCGTGCTTACCTTGAGGCTAGGGCTCACGTTTACTTCACACTTTAGCTGGGGCAAGCGTGGGATGAGCTCCCAGAAAGGCACTCGAGACCACCTGGTTTCATAGGAGAAACTCTCTTTCTTCACTGAGGCATTCCTAGAGGTGACTAGAAGACGGGTAGCAGCAATGTCTTTCAGTCAGCCTGGAGGCCGCCACTATCTACCTTTGATATGGGGAAAATCCTGCCTCTTTCCAGGCTTCTCAATTACAAAGTGGATCACCCAGCACATACACCTATCTTCTCTGACAACCCAAGGGAGACCCTTGGAACACACTTCGGCCTTCTGCGATGAAACTTTTGCATGCAGGGTGTGCTGCATGTGGTGAACGGCATAATCCTCTAAATGCCCTCAGTAGGCCTAGGTGACTTTGGATGTTCCAAATGCCTAGCAATGCTCAGAGTAAATCTCTACTTTACTTCGGGCTGGGCCTAAAGTCCAGTTTCCGCGTCACTTAGAGAGACGTCGAGCTGGAGTCCCCCAACTGATTTGGAGCCCCGAGGGTTTCTTTCAGGGCAGCGTAGCTTTCCATAATGTGGCAGACGCACATGGAACGAAAGCCTGCCAAGAACCGCGGTCCTGAGGCTGCTTCAAACCTGTGGAATGCTAGCCCTAGAGAACACCTTAGTTCCCGGCCCTTTCAACTGCATAGTGAGGGATGATCCCAGAGCTGTTTATCCCTTGATTGTGCTCAGAGGGCTTTGGGTACACAGCACAATTCCTTGGAAAGAAGTGCCCACGTGAGAGTCTTGAGCGCTGTGAGGCCTACTAAGGCTAAAGCCGTCCATTGACTAAGACTTCCTGGAAACTGGTGCACACCTATCTCTGGTAATGGGAAAATGTGCACCTTACCTCGAGACTAGCGGTCCCATTTAGTTGGCACTTGAGCGACAGTATGCTCCTGGGGTGAGCTCCCAGGAAGGAATCGCAAGCACCTGGTTTCTTTTGGAAAAACTCACTGCTCCTCAGAGGCATCTGTGGAGTGAATAGTACCCTGGTGGTGGGGTTGTCAGGCGGCTTGGAAGCTGCAACGAAGTTGCTTTGCAAAGGGGGAAAGTCGGGCTTCTCCCACATTCTCCAGGTGCCAACTTGACCCCACAGCGCATTGACCAGCACTCTCTGACTGACTACTGGAGACTTTCAGCCACACTGGGCCTTTCTAGGATCACACTTCGTTGGACGCGGGGTGTTAGGCATGCCATGAATAGCATTACCCGCTTAATGACTGAGTCAGGCCTAGGTGACTTTGGATCGTCCAAATGCCTCACAATTGTACCGGGTTTTCTGTACTTTCTGTCAGGCTGGACCTACAGTGTACCTGGCGTCACAATAGAGAGATGACAGGTAAGAGTTGCCAGGATGCACTTAAGGCTCAAGGATTCTTTCACTGCCGTTCAGAGGGCCTCCACAGAGGGAGAGCCACGTTGACTGTAATACTGGCAAAAACGTTGTCCTGGAGCTGCCTTACAGCTGTAGAAATCAAGCTCTGCAAACGAGAAGCAGTTCATTGCCCTCCCCTCTGCAGAGAAAGAGTTGACCCCAACAGTTTGTTCTGTGTTGTGTGGCTCGGAAAACAAACAGGGGACTCACAGCGCACACGCTCTCCCACAGAAGGGAATTCATACGCGACTCTCTGAGGCCTACGGAAAGCCGTTAGAGGAGATAAAGCACTCTATCGAGTCAGGGTTCATGGAGATGGCTGCACACAAAACCTCGCTCATAGGAAACACTCGTGCTTACCTTGAGGCTAGGGCTCACGTTTACTTCGCACTTTAGCTGGGGCAAGCGTGGGATGAGCTCCCAGAAAGGCACTCGAGACCACCTGGTTTCATAGGAGAAACTCTCTTTCTTCACTGAGGCATTCCTAGAGGTGACTAGAAGACGGGTAGCAGCAATGTCTTTCAGTCAGCCTGGAGGCCGCCACTATCTACCTTTGAAATGGGGAAAATCCTGCCTCTTTCCAGGCTTCTCAATTACAAAGTGGATCACCCAGCACATACACCTATCTTCTCTGACAACCCAAGGGAGACCCTTGGAACACACTTCGGCCTTCTGCGATGAAACTTTTGCATGCAGGGTGTGCTGCATGTGGTGAACGGCATAATCCTGTAAATGCCCTCAGTAGGCCTAGGTGACTTTGGATGTTCCAAATGCCTAGCAATGCTCAGAGTAAATCTCTACTTTACTTCGGGCTGGGCCTAAAGTCCAGTTTCCGCGTCACTTAGAGAGACGTCAAGCTGGAGTCCCCCAACTGATTTGGAGCCCCGGGGGTTTCTTTCATGGCAGCGTAGCTTTCCATAACGTGGCAGACGCACATGGAACGAAAGCCTGCCCAGAACCGCGGTCCTGAGGCTGCTTCAAACCTGTGGAATGCTAGCCCTAGCGAACACCTTAGTTCCCGGCCCTTTCAACTGCATAGTGAGGGATGTTCCCAGAGCTGTGTATCCCTTGATTGTGCTCAGAAGTATTTGGGTACACAGCGCACTTCCTTGGAAAGAAGTGCCCACGTGAGTCTTGAGCGCTGTGAGGCCTACTAAGGCTAAAGCCGTCCTATCTCTGGTAATGGGAAAATGTGCACCTTACCTCGAGACTACAGGTCCCATTTAGTTGGCACTTGAGCGACAGTATGCTCCTGGGATGAGCTCCCAGGAAGGAATCGCAAGCACCTGGTTTCTTTTGGGAAAACTCACTGCTCCTCAGAGGCATCTGTGGAGTGAATAGTACCCTGGTGGTGGGGTTGTCAGGCGGCTTGGAAGCTGCCACGAAGTTGCTTTGCAAAGGTGGAAAGTCGGGCTTCTCCCACATTCTCCAGTTGCCAACTTGACCCCACAGCGCATTGAACAGCACTCTCTGACTGACTACTGGAGACTTTCAGCCACACTGGGCCTTTCTAGGATCACACTTCGTTGGACGCGGGGGGTTTGGCATGCCATGAATAGCATTACCCGCTTAATGACTGAATCAGGCCTAGGTGACTTTGGATCGTCCAAATGCCTCACAATTGTACCGGGTTTTCTGTACTTTCTGTCAGGCTGGACCTACAGTGTACCTGGCGTCACAATAGAGAGATGACAGGTAAGAGTTGCCAGGATGCACTTAAGGCTCAAGGATTCTTTCACTGCCGTTCAGAGGGCCTCCACAGAGGGAGAGCCACGTTGACTGTAATACTGGCAAAAACGTTGTCCTGGAGCTGCCTTACAGCTGTAGAAATCAAGCTCTGCAAACGAGAAGCAGTTCATTGCCCTCCCCTCTGCAGAGAAAGAGTTGACCCCAACAGTTTGTTCTGTGTTGTGTGGCTCGGAAAACAAACAGGGGACTCACAGCGCACACGCTCTCCCACAGAAGGGAATTCATACGCGACTCTCTGAGGCCTACGGAAAGCCGTTAGAGGAGTTAAAGCACTCTATCGAGTCAGGGTTCATGGAGATGGCTGCACACAAAACCTCGCTCATAGGAAACACTCGTGCTTACCTTGAGGCTAGGGCTCACGTTTACTTCGCACTTTAGCTGGGGCAAGCGTGGGATGAGCTCCCAGCAAGGCACTGGAGACCACCTGGGTTCATAGGAGAAACTCTCTTTCTTCACTGAGGCATTCCTAGAGGTGACTAGAAGACGGGTAGCAGCAATGTCTTTCAGTCAGCCTGGAGGCCGCCACTATCTACTTTTCAAATGGGGAAAATCCTGCCTCTTTCCAGGCTTCTCAATTACAAAGTGGATCACCCAGCACATACACCTATCTTCTCTGACAACCCAAGGGAGACCCTTGGAACACACTTCGGCCTTCTGCGATGAAACTTTTGCATGCAGGGTGTGCTGCATGAGGTGAACGGCATAATCCTCTAAATGCCCTCAGTAGGCCTAGGTGACTTTGGATGTTCCAAATGCCTAGCAATGCTCAGAGTAAATCTCTACTTTACTTCGGGCTGGGCCTAAAGTCCAGTTTCCGCGTCACATAGAGAGACGTCAAGCTGGAGTCCCCCAACTGATTTGGAGCCCCGGGGGTTTCTTTCAGGGCAGCGTAGCTTTCCATAACGTGGCAGACGCACATGGAACGAAAGCCTGCCAAGAACCGCGGTCCTGAGGCTGCTTCAAACCTGTGGAATGCTAGCCCTAGAGAACACCTTAGTTCCCGGCCATTTCAACTGCATAGTGAGGGATGTTCCCAGAGCTGTGTATCCCTTGATTGTGCTCAGAGGGCTTTGGGTACACAGCACACTTCCTTGGAAAGAAGTGCCCACGTGAGTGTCTTGAGCGCTGTGAGGCCTACTAAGGCTAAAGCCGTCCATTGACTAAGGCTTCCTGGAAACTGGTGCACACCTATCTCTGGTAATGGGAAAATGTGCACCTTACCTCGAGACTAGAGGTCCCATTTAGTTGGCACTTGAGCGACAGTATGCTCCTGGGGTGAGCTCCCAGGAAGGAATCGCAAGCACCTGGTTTCTTTTGGAAAAACTCACTGCTCCTCAGAGGCATCTGTGGAGTGAATAGTACCCTGGTGGTGGGGTTGTCAGGCGGCTTGGAAGCTGCCACGAAGTTGCTTTGCAAAGGGGGAAAGTCGGGCTTCTCCCACATTCTCCAGGTGCCAACTTGACCCCACAGCGCATTGACCAGCACTCTCTGACTGACTACTGGAGACTTTCAGCCACACTGGGCCTTTCTAGGATCACACTTCGTTGGACGCGGGGGGTTTGGCATGCCATGAATAGCATTACCCGCTTAATGACTGAGTCAGGCCTAGGTGACTTTGGATCGTCCAAATGCCTCACAATTGTACCGGGTTTCCTGTACTTTCTGTCAGGCTGGACCTACAGTGTACCTGGCGTCACAATAGAGAGATGACAGGTAAGAGTTGCCAGGATGCACTTAAGGCTCAAGGATTCTTTCACTGCCGTTCAGAGGGCCTCCACAGAGGGAGAGCCACGTTGACTGTAATACTGGCAAAAACGTTGTCCTGGAGCTGCCTTACAGCTGTAGAAATCAAGCTCTGCAAACGAGAAGCAGTTCATTGCCCTCCCCTCTGCAGAGAAAGAGTTGACCCCAACAGTTTGTTCTGTGTTGTGTGGCTCGGAAAACAAACAGGGGACTCACAGCGCACACGCTCTCCCACAGAAGGGAATTCATACGCGACTCTCTGAGGCCTACGGAAAGCCGTTAGAGGAGTTAAAGCACTCTATCGAGTCAGGGTTCATGGAGATGGCTGCACACAAAACCTCGCTCATAGGAAACACTCGTGCTTACCTTGAGGCTAGGGCTCACGTTTACTTCGCACTTTAGCTAGGGCAAGCGTGGGATGAGCTCCCAGCAAGGCACTGGAGAGCACCTGGTTTCATAGGAGAAACTCTCTTTCTTCACTGAGGCATTCCTAGAGGTGACTAGAAGACGGGTAGCAGCAATGTGTTTCAGTCAGCCTGGAGGCCGCCACTATCTACTTTTCAAATGGGGAAAATCCTGCCTCTTTCCAGGCTTCTCAATTACAAAGTGGATCACCCAGCACATACACCTATCTTCTCTGACAACCCAAGGGAGACCCTAGGAACACACTTCGGCCTTCTGCGATGAAACTTTTGCATGCAGGGTGTGCTGCATGTGGTGAACGGCATAATCCTCTAAATGCCCTCAGTAGGCCTAGGTGACTTTGGATGTTCCAAATGCCTAGCAATTCTCAGAGTAAATCTCTACTTTACTTGGGGCTGGGCCTAAAGTCCAGTTTCCGCGTCACTTAGAGAGACGTCGAGCTGGAGTCCCCCAACTGATTTGGAGCCCCGGGGGTTTCTTTCAGGGCAGCGTAGCTTTCCATAACGTGGCAGACGCACATGGAACGAAAGCCTGCCCAGAACCGCGGTCCTGAGGCTGCTTCAAACCTGTGGAATGCTAGCCCTAGAGAACACCTTAGTTCCCGGCCCTTTCAACTGCATAGTGAGGGATGTTCCCAGAGCTGTGTATCCCTTGATTGTGCTCAGAAGGCTTTGGGTACACAGCGCACTTCCTTGGAAAGAAGTGCCCACGTGAGAGTCTTGAGCGCTGTGAGGCCTACTAAGGCTAAAGCCGTCCTATCTCTGGTAATGGGAAAATGTGCACCTTACCTCGAGACTATCGGTCCCATTTAGTTGGCACTTGAGCGACAGTATGCTCCTGGGGTGAGCTCCCAGGAAGGAATCGCAAGCACCTGGTTTCTTTTGGGAAAACTCACTGCTCCTCAGAGGCATCTGTGGAGTGAATAATACCCTGGTGGTGGGGTTGTCAGGCGGCTTGGAAGCTGCCACGAAGTTGCTTTGCAAAGGGGGAAAGTCGGGCTTCTCCCACATTCTCCAGTTGCCAACTTGACCCCACAGCGCATTGAACAGCACTCTCTGACTGACTACTGGAGACTTTCAGCCACACTGGGCCTTTCTAGGATCACACTTCGTTGGACGCGGGGTGTTAGGCATGCCATGAATAGCATTACCCGCTTAATGACTGAGTCAGGCCTAGGTGACTTTGGATCGTCCAAATGCCTCACAGTTGTACCGGGTTTTCTGTACTTTCTGTCAGGCTGGACCTACAGTGTACCTGGCGTCACAATAGAGAGATGACAGGTAAGAGTTGCCAGGATGCACTTAAGGCTCAAGGATTCTTTCACTGCCGTTCAGAGGGCCTCCACAGAGGGAGAGCCACGTTGACTGTAATACTGGCAAAAACGTTGTCCTGGAGCTGCCTTACAGCTGTAGAAATCAAGCTCTGCAAACGAGAAGCAGTTCATTGCCCTCCCCTCTGCAGAGAAAGAGTTGACCGCAACAGTTTGTTCTGCTTTGTGTGGCTCGGAAAACAAACAGGGGACTCACAGCGCACACGCTCTCCCACAGAAGGGAATTCATACGCGACTCTCTGAGGCCTACGGAAAGCCGTTAGAGGAGTTAAAGCACTCTATCGAGTCAGGGTTCATGGAGATGGCTGCACACAAAACCTCGCTCATAGGAAACACTCGTGCTTACCTTGAGGCTAGGGCTCACGTTTACTTCGCACTTTAGCTAGGGCAAGCGTGGGATGAGCTCCCAGCAAGGCACTGGAGACCACCTGGTTTCATAGGAGAAACTCTCTTTCTTCACTGAGGCATTCCTAGAGGTGACTAGAAGACGGGTAGCAGCAATGTCTTTCAGTCAGCCTGGAGGCCGCCACTATCTACTTTTCAAATGGGGAAAATCCTGCCTCTTTCCAGGCTTCTCAATTACAAAGTGGATCACCCAGCACATACACCTATCTTCTCTGACAACCCAAGGGAGACCCTTGGAACACACTTCGGCCTTCTGCGATGAAACTTTTGCATGCAGGGTGTGCTGCATGTGGTGAACGGCATAATCCTCTAAATGCCCTCAGTAGGCCTAGGTGACTTTGGATGTTCCAAATGCCTAGCAATGCTCAGAGTAAATCTCTACTTTACTTCGGGCTGGGCCTAAAGTCCAGTTTCCGCGTCACTTAGAGAGACGTCAAGCTGGAGTCCCCCAACTGATTTGGAGCCCCGGGGGTTTCTTTCAGGGCAGCGTAGCTTTCCATAACGTGGCAGACGCACATGGAACGAAAGCCTGCCAAGAACCGCGGTCCTGAGGCTGCTTCAAACCTGTGGAATGCTAGCCCTAGAGAACACCTTAGTTCCCGGCCCTTTCAACTGCATAGTGAGGGATGTTCCCAGAGCTGTGTATCCCTTGATTGTGCTCAGAGGGCTTTGGGTACACAGCACACTTCCTTGGAAAGAAGTGCCCACGTGAGTGTCTTGAGCGCTGTGAGGCCTACTAAGGCTAAAGCCGTCCATTGACTAAGACTTCCTGGAAACTGGTGCACACCTATCTCTGGTAATGGGAAAATGTGCACCTTACCTCGAGACTAGAGGTCACATTTAGTTGGCACTTGAGCGACAGTATGCTCCTGGGGTGAGCTCCCAGGAAGGAATCGCAAGCACCTGGTTTCTTTTGGAAAAACTCTGCTCCTCAGAGGCATCTGTGGAGTGAATAGTACCCTGGTGGTGGGGTTGTCAGGCGGCTTGGAAGCTGCAACGAAGTTGCTTTGCAAAGGGGGAAAGTCGGGCTTCTCCCACATTCTCCAGGTGCCAACTTGACCCCACAGCGCATTGACCAGCACTCTCTGACTGACTACTGGAGACTTTCAGCCACACTGGGCCTTTCTAGGATCACACTTCGTTGGACGCGGGGTGTTAGGCATGCCATGAATAGCATTACCCGCTAAATGACTGAGTCAGGCCTAGGTGACTTTGGATCGTCCAAATGCCTCACAAATGTACCGGGTTTTCTGTACTTTCTGTCAGGCTGGACCTACAGTGTACCTGGCGTCACAATAGAGAGATGACAGGTATGAGTTGCCAGGATGCACTTAAGGCTCAAGGATTCTTTCACTGCCGTTCAGAGGGCCTCCACAGAGGGAGAGCCACGTTGACTGTAATACTGGCAAAAACGTTATCCTGGAGCTGCCTTACAGCTGTAGAAATCAAGCTCTGCAAACGAGAAGCAGTTCATTGCCCTCCCCTCTGCAGAGAAAGAGTTGACCCCAACAGTTTGTTCTGTGTTGTGTGGCTCGGAAAACAAACAGGGGACTCACAGCGCACACGCTCTCCCACAGAAGGGAATTCATACGCGACACTCTGAGGCCTACGGAAAGCCGTTAGAGGAGTTAAAGCACTCTATCGAGTCAGGGTTCATGGAGATGGCTGCACACAAAACCTCGCTCATAGGAAACACTCGTGCTTACCTTGAGGCTAGGGCTCACGTTTACTTCGCACTTTAGCTGGGGCAAGCGTGGGATGAGCTCCTAGAAAGGCACTGGAGAGCACCTGGTTTCATAGGAGAAACTCTCTTTCTTCACTGAGGCATTCCTAGAGGTGACTAGAAGACGGGTAGCAGCAATGTCTTTCAGTCAGCCTGGAGGCCGCCACTATCTACCTTTGAAATGGGGAAAATCCTGCCTCTTTCCAGGCTTCTCAATTACAAAGTGGATCACCCAGCACATACACCTATCTTCTCTGACAAACCAAGGGAGACCCTAGGAACACACTTCGGCCTTCTGCGATGAAACTTTTGCATGCAGGGTGTGCTGCATGTGGTGAACGGCATAATCCTCTAAATGCCCTCAGTAGGCCTAGGTGACTTTGGATGTTCCAAATGCCTAGCAATGCTCAGAGTAAATCTCTACTTTACTTCGGGCTGGGCCTAAAGTCCAGTTTCCGCGTCACTTAGAGAGACGTCGAGCTTGAGTCCCCCTACTGATTTGGAGCCCCGGGGGTTTCTTTCAGGGCAGCGTAGCTTTCCATAACGTGGCAGACGCACATGGAACGAAAGCCTGCCAAGAACCGCGGTCCTGAGGCTGCTTCAAACCTGTGGAATGCTAGCCCTAGAGAACACCTTAGTTCCCCGCCCTTTCAACTGCATAGTGAGGGATGTTCCCAGAGCTGTGTATCCCTTGATTGTGCTCAGAAGGCTTTGGGTACACAGCGCACTTCCTTGGAAAGAAGTGCCCACGTGAGAGTCTTGAGCGCTGTGAGGCCTACTAAGGCTAAAGCCGTCCTATCTCTGGTAATGGGAAAATGTGCACCTTACCTCGAGACTAGAGGTCGCATTTAGTTGGCACTTGAGCGACAGTATGCTCCTCGGGTAAGCTCCCAGGAAGGAATCGCAAGCACCTGGTTTCTTTTGGGAAAACTCACTGCTCCTCAGAGGCATCTGTGGAGTGAATAGTACCCTGGTGGTGGGGTTGTCAGGCGGCTTGGAAGCTGCCACGAAGTTGCTTTGCAAAGGGGGAAAGTCGGGCTTCTCCCACATTCTCCATTTGCCAACTTGACCCCACAGCGCATTGAACAGCACTCTCTGACTGACTACTGGAGACTTTCAGCCACACTGGGCCTTTCTTGGATCACACTTCGTTGGACGCGGGGGGTTTGGCATGCCATGAATAGCATTACCCGCTTAATGACTGAGTCAGGCCTAGGTGACTTTGGATCGTCCAAATGCCTCACAATTGTACCGGGTTTTCTGTACTTTCTGTCAGGCTGGACCTACAGTGTACCTGGCGTCACAATAGAGAGATGACAGGTAAGAGTTGCCAGGATGCACTTAAGGCTCAAGGATTCTTTCACTGCCGTTCAGAGGGCCTCCACAGAGGGAGAGCCACGTTGACTGTAATACTGGCAAAAACGTTGTCCTGGAGCTGCCTTACAGCTGTAGAAATCAAGCTCTGCAAACGAGAAGCAGTTCATTGCCCTCCCCTCTGCAGAGAAAGAGTTGACCGCAACAGTTTGTTCTGTGTTGTGTGGCTCGGAAAACAAACAGGGGACTCACAGCGCACACGCTCTCCCACAGAAGGGAATTCATACGCGACTCTCTGAGGCCTACGGAAAGCCGTTAGAGGAGTTAAAGCACTCTATCGAGTCAGGGTTCATGGAGATGGCTGCACACAAAACCTCGCTCATAGGAAACACTCGTGCTTACCTTGAGGCTAGGGC
Source organism: Mesoplodon bidens (assembly GCF_964165515.1). Classification (NCBI taxonomy): domain Eukaryota; kingdom Metazoa; phylum Chordata; class Mammalia; order Artiodactyla; family Ziphiidae; genus Mesoplodon; species Mesoplodon bidens. Next base: position 95,460 of record NW_027671792.1, on the reverse strand, counting down.
TCACGTTTACTTCGCACTTTAGCTAGGGCAAGCGTGGGATGAGCTCCCAGCAAGGCACTGGAGACCACCTGGTTTCATAGGAGAAACTCTCTTTCTTCACTGAGGCATTCCTAGAGGTGACTAGAAGACGGGTAGCAGCAATGTCTTTCAGTCAGCCTGGAGGCCGCCACTATCTACTTTTCAAATGGGGAAAATCCTGCCTCTTTCCAGGCTTCTCAATTACAAAGTGGATCACCCAGCACATACACCTATCTTCTCTGACAACCCAAGGGAGACCCTTGGAACACACTTCGGCCTTCTGCGATGAAACTTTTGCATGCAGGGTGTGCTGCATGTGGTGAACGGCATAATCCTCTAAATGCCCTCAGTAGGCCTAGGTGACTTTGGATGTTCCAAATGCCTAGCAATGCTCAGAGTAAATCTCTACTTTACTTCGGGCTGGGCCTAAAGTCCAGTTTCCGCGTCACTTAGAGAGACGTCAAGCTGGAGTCCCCCAACTGATTTGGAGCCCCGGGGGTTTCTTTCAGGGCAGCGTAGCTTTCCATAACGTGGCAGACGCACATGGAACGAAAGCCTGCCAAGAACCGCGGTCCTGAGGCTGCTTCAAACCTGTGGAATGCTAGCCCTAGAGAACACCTTAGTTCCCGGCCCTTTCAACTGCATAGTGAGGGATGTTCCCAGAGCTGTGTATCCCTTGATTGTGCTCAGAGGGCTTTGGGTACACAGCACACTTCCTTGGAAAGAAGTGCCCACGTGAGTGTCTTGAGCGCTGTGAGGCCTACTAAGGCTAAAGCCGTCCATTGACTAAGACTTCCTGGAAACTGGTGCACACCTATCTCTGGTAATGGGAAAATGTGCACCTTACCTCGAGACTAGAGGTCACATTTAGTTGGCACTTGAGCGACAGTATGCTCCTGGGGTGAGCTCCCAGGAAGGAATCGCAAGCACCTGGTTTCTTTTGGAAAAACTCTGCTCCTCAGAGGCATCTGTGGAGTGAATAGTACCCTGGTGGTGGGGTTGTCAGGCGGCTTGGAAGCTGCAACGAAGTTGCTTTGCAAAGGGGGAAAGTCGGGCTTCTCCCACATTCTCCAGGTGCCAACTTGACCCCACAGCGCATTGACCAGCAATCTCTGACTGACTACTGGAGACTTTCAGCCACACTGGGCCTTTCTAGGATCACACTTCGTTGGACGCGGGGTGTTAGGCATGCCATGAATAGCATTACCCGCTAAATGACTGAGTCAGGCCTAGGTGACTTTGGATCGTCCAAATGCCTCACAATTGTACCGGGTTTTCTGTACTTTCTGTCAGGCTGGACCTACAGTGTACCTGGCGTCACAATAGAGAGATGACAGGTATGAGTTGCCAGGATGCACTTAAGGCTCAAGGATTCTTTCACTGCCGTTCAGAGGGCCTCCACAGAGGGAGAGCCACGTTGACTCTAATACTGGCAAAAACGTTGTCCTGGAGCTGCCTTACAGCTGTAGAAATCAAGCTCTGCAAACGAGAAGCAGTTCATTGCCCTCCCCTCTGCAGAGAAAGAGTTGACCCCAACAGTTTGTTCTGTGTTGTGTGGCTCGGAAAACAAACAGGGGACTCACAGCGCACACGCTCTCGCACAGAAGGGAATTCATACGCGACACTCTGAGGCCTACGGAAAGCCGTTAGAGGAGTTAAAGCACTCTATCGAGTCAGGGTTCATGGAGATGGCTGCACACAAAACCTCGCTCATAGGAAACACTCGTGCTTACCTTGAGGCTAGGGCTCACGTTTACTTCGCACTTTAGCTGGGGCAAGCGTGGGATGAGCTCCTAGAAAGGCACTGGAGAGCACCTGGTTTCATAGGAGAAACTCTCTTTCTTCACTGAGGCATTCCTAGAGGTGACTAGAAGACGGGTAGCAGCAATGTCTTTCAGTCAGCCTGGAGGCCGCCACTATCTACCTTTGAAATGGGGAAAATCCTGCCTCTTTCCAGGCTTCTCAATTACAAAGTGGATCACCCAGCACATACACCTATCTTCTCTGACAAACCAAGGGAGACCCTAGGAACACACTTCGGCCTTCTGCGATGAAACTTTTGCATGCAGGGTGTGCTGCATGTGGTGAACGGCATAATCCTCTAAATGCCCTCAGTAGGCCTAGGTGACTTTGGATGTTCCAAATGCCTAGCAATGCTCAGAGTAAATCTCTACTTTACTTCGGGCTGGGCCTAAAGTCCAGTTTCCGCGTCACTTAGAGAGACGTCGAGCTTGAGTCCCCCTACTGATTTGGAGCCCCGGGGGTTTCTTTCAGGGCAGCGTAGCTTTCCATAACGTGGCAGACGCACATGGAACGAAAGCCTGCCAAGAACCGCGGTCCTGAGGCTGCTTCAAACCTGTGGAATGCTAGCCCTAGAGAACACCTTAGTTCCCCGCCCTTTCAACTGCATAGTGAGGGATGTTCCCAGAGCTGTGTATCCCTTGATTGTGCTCAGAAGGCTTTGGGTACACAGCGCACTTCCTTGGAAAGAAGTGCCCACGTGAGAGTCTTGAGCGCTGTGAGGCCTACTAAGGCTAAAGCCGTCCTATCTCTGGTAATGGGAAAATGTGCACCTTACCTCGAGACTAGAGGTCGCATTTAGTTGGCACTTGAGCGACAGTATGCTCCTCGGGTAAGCTCCCAGGAAGGAATCGCAAGCACCTGGTTTCTTTTGGGAAAACTCACTGCTCCTCAGAGGCATCTGTGGAGTGAATAGTACCCTGGTGGTGGGGTTGTCAGGCGGCTTGGAAGCTGCCACGAAGTTGCTTTGCAAAGGGGGAAAGTCGGGCTTCTCCCACATTCTCCATTTGCCAACTTGACCCCACAGCGCATTGAACAGCACTCTCTGACTGACTACTGGAGACTTTCAGCCACACTGGGCCTTTCTTGGATCACACTTCGTTGGACGCGGGGGGTTTGGCATGCCATGAATAGCATTACCCGCTTAATGACTGAGTCAGGCCTAGGTGACTTTGGATCGTCCAAATGCCTCACAATTGTACCGGGTTTTCTGTACTTTCTGTCAGGCTGGACCTACAGTGTACCTGGCGTCACAATAGAGAGATGACAGGTAAGAGTTGCCAGGATGCACTTAAGGCTCAAGGATTCTTTCACTGCCGTTCAGAGGGCCTCCACAGAGGGAGAGCCACGTTGACTGTAATACTGGCAAAAACGTTGTCCTGGAGCTGCCTTACAGCTGTAGAAATCAAGCTCTGCAAACGAGAAGCAGTTCATTGCCCTCCCCTCTGCAGAGAAAGAGTTGACCGCAACAGTTTGTTCTGTGTTGTGTGGCTCGGAAAACAAACAGGGGACTCACAGCGCACACGCTCTCCCACAGAAGGGAATTCATACGCGACTCTCTGAGGCCTACGGAAAGCCGTTAGAGGAGTTAAAGCACTCTATCGAGTCAGGGTTCATGGAGATGGCTGCACACAAAACCTCGCTCATAGGAAACACTCGTGCTTACCTTGAGGCTAGGGCTCACGTTTACTTCGCACTTTAGCTAGGGCAAGCGTGGGATGAGCTCCCAGCAAGGCACTGGAGACCACCTGGTTTCATAGGAGAAACTCTCTTTCTTCACTGAGGCATTCCTAGAGGTGACTAGAAGACGGGTAGCAGCAATGTCTTTCAGTCAGCCTGGAGGCCGCCACTATCTACTTTTCAAATGGGGAAAATCCTGCCTCTTTCCAGGCTTCTCAATTACAAAGTGGATCACCCAGCACATACACCTATCTTCTCTGACAACCCAAGGGAGACCCTTGGAACACACTTCGGCCTTCTGCGATGAAACTTTTGCATGCAGGGTGTGCTGCATGTGGTGAACGGCATAATCCTCTAAATGCCCTCAGTAGGCCTAGGTGACTTTGGATGTTCCAAATGCCTAGCAATGCTCAGAGTAAATCTCTACTTTACTTCGGGCTGGGCCTAAAGTCCAGTTTCCGCGTCACTTAGAGAGACGTCAAGCTGGAGTCCCCCAACTGATTTGGAGCCCCGGGGGTTTCTTTCAGGGCAGCGTAGCTTTCCATAACGTGGCAGACGCACATGGAACGAAAGCCTGCCAAGAACCGCGGTCCTGAGGCTGCTTCAAACCTGTGGAATGCTAGCCCTAGAGAACACCTTAGTTCCCGGCCCTTTCAACTGCATAGTGAGGGATGTTCCCAGAGCTGTGTATCCCTTGATTGTGCTCAGAGGGCTTTGGGTACACAGCACACTTCCTTGGAAAGAAGTGCCCACGTGAGTGTCTTGAGCGCTGTGAGGCCTACTAAGGCTAAAGCCGTCCATTGACTAAGACTTCCTGGAAACTGGTGCACACCTATCTCTGGTAATGGGAAAATGTGCACCTTACCTCGAGACTAGAGGTCACATTTAGTTGGCACTTGAGCGACAGTATGCTCCTGGGGTGAGCTCCCAGGAAGGAATCGCAAGCACCTGGTTTCTTTTGGAAAAACTCTGCTCCTCAGAGGCATCTGTGGAGTGAATAGTACCCTGGTGGTGGGGTTGTCAGGCGGCTTGGAAGCTGCAACGTAGTTGCTTTGCAAAGGGGGAAAGTCGGGCTTCTCCCACATTCTCCAGGTGCCAACTTGACCCCACAGCGCATTGACCAGCACTCTCTGACTGACTACTGGAGACTTTCAGCCACACTGGGCCTTTCTAGGATCACACTTCGTTGGACGCGGGGTGTTAGGCATGCCATGAATAGCATTACCCGCTAAATGACTGAGTCAGGCCTAGGTGACTTTGGATCGTCCAAATGCCTCACAATTGTACCGGGTTTTCTGTACTTTCTGTCAGGCTGGACCTACAGTGTACCTGGCGTCACAATAGAGAGATGACAGGTATGAGTTGCCAGGATGCACTTAAGGCTCAAGGATTCTTTCACTGCCGTTCAGAGGGCCTCCACAGAGGGAGAGCCACGTTGACTCTAATACTGGCAAAAACGTTGTCCTGGAGCTGCCTTACAGCTGTAGAAATCAAGCTCTGCAAACGAGAAGCAGTTCATTGCCCTCCCCTCTGCAGAGAAAGAGTTGACCCCAACAGTTTGTTCTGTGTTGTGTGGCTCGGAAAACAAACAGGGGACTCACAGCGCACACGCTCTCGCACAGAAGGGAATTCATACGCGACACTCTGAGGCCTACGGAAAGCCGTTAGAGGAGTTAAAGCACTCTATCGAGTCAGGGTTCATGGAGATGGCTGCACACAAAACCTCGCTCATAGGAAACACTCGTGCTTACCTTGAGGCTAGGGCTCACGTTTACTTCGCACTTTAGCTGGGGCAAGCGTGGGATGAGCTCCTAGAAAGGCACTGGAGAGCACCTGGTTTCATAGGAGAAACTCTCTTTCTTCACTGAGGCATTCCTAGAGGTGACTAGAAGACGGGTAGCAGCAATGTCTTTCAGTCAGCCTGGAGGCCGCCACTATCTACCTTTGAAATGGGGAAAATCCTGCCTCTTTCCAGGCTTCTCAATTACAAAGTGGATCACCCAGCACATACACCTATCTTCTCTGACAACCCAAGGGAGACCCTAGGAACACACTTTGGCCTTCTGCGATGAAACTTTTGCATGCAGGGTGTGCTGCATGTGGTGAACGGCATAATCCTCTAAATGCCCTCAGTAGGCCTAGGTGACTTTGGATGTTCCAAATGCCTAGCAATGCTCAGAGTAAATCTCTACTTTACTTCGGGCTGGGCCTAAAGTCCAGTTTCCGCGTCACTTAGAGAGACGTCGAGCTGGAGTCCCCCTACTGATTTGGAGCCCCGGGGGTTTCTTTCAGGGCAGCGTAGCTTTCCATAACGTGGCAGACGCACATGGAACGAAAGCCTGCCAAGAACCGCGGTCCTGAGGCTGCTTCAAACCTGTGGAATGCTAGCCCTAGAGAACACCTTAGTTCCCCGCCCTTTCAACTGCATAGTGAGGGATGTTCCCAGAGCTGTGTATCCCTTGATTGTGCGCAGAAGGCTTTGGGTACACAGCGCACTTCCTTGGAAAGAAGTGCCCACGTGAGAGTCTTGAGCGCTGTGAGGCCTACTAAGGCTAAAGCCGTCCTATCTCTGGTAATGGGAAAATGTGCACCTTACCTCGAGACTAGAGGTCGCATTTAGTTGGCACTTGAGCGACAGTATGCTCCTGGGGTGAGCTCCCAGGAAGGAATCGCAAGCACCTGGTTTCTTTTGGGAAAACTCACTGCTCCTCAGAGGCATCTGTGGAGTGAATAGTACCCTGGTGGTGGGGTTGTCAGGCGGCTTGGAAGCTGCCACGAAGTTGCTTTGCAAAGGGGGAAAGTCGGGCTTCTCCCACATTCTCCATTTGCCAACTTGACCCCACAGCGCATTGAACAGCACTCTCTGACTGACTACTGGAGACTTTCAGCCACACTGGGCCTTTCTTGGATCACACTTCGTTGGACGCGGGGGGTTTGGCATGCCATGAATAGCATTACCCGCTTAATGACTGAGTCAGGCCTAGGTGACTTTGGATCGTCCAAATGCCTCACAATTGTACCGGGTTTTCTGTACTTTCTGTCAGGCTGGACCTACAGTGTACCTGGCGTCACAATAGAGAGATGACAGGTAAGAGTTGCCAGGATGCACTTAAGGCTCAAGGATTCTTTCACTGCCGTTCAGAGGGCCTCCACAGAGGGAGAGCCACGTTGACTGTAATACTGGCAAAAACGTTGTCCTGGAGCTGCCTTACAGCTGTAGAAATCAAGCTCTGCAAACGAGAAGCAGTTCATTGACCTCCCCTCTGCAGAGAAAGAGTTGACCGCAACAGTTTGTTCTGTGTTGTGTGGCTCGGAAAACAAACAGGGGACTCACAGCGCACACACTCTCCCACAGAAGGGAATTCGTACGCGACTCTCTGAGGCCTACGGAAAGCCGTTAGAGGAGATAAAGCACTCTATCGAGTCAGGGTTCATGGAGATGGCTGCACACAAAACCTCGCTCATAGGAAACACTCGTGCTTACCTTGAGGCTAGGGCTCACGTTTACTTCGCACTTTAGCTGGGGCAAGCGTGGGATGAGCTCCCAGAAAGGCACTCGAGACCACCTGGTTTCATAGGAGAAACTCTCTTTCTTCACTGAGGCATTCCTAGAGGTGACTAGAAGACGGGTAGCAGCAATGTCTTTCAGTCAGCCTGGAGGCCGCCACTATCTACCTTTGAAATGGGGAAAATCCTGCCTCTTTCCAGGCTTCTCAATTACAAAGTGGATCACCCAGCACATACACCTATCTTCTCTGACAACCCAAGGGAGACCCTTGGAACACACTTCGGCCTTCTGCGATGAAACTTTTGCATGCAGGGTGTGCTGCATGTGGTGAACGGCATAATCCTCTAAATGCCCTCAGTAGGCCTAGGTGACTTTGGATGTTCCAAATGCCTAGCAATGCTCAGAGTAAATCTCTACTTTACTTCGGGCTGGGCCTAAAGTCCAGTTTCCGCGTCACTTAGAGAGACGTCGAGCTGGAGTCCCCCAACTGATTTGGAGCCCCGAGGGTTTCTTTCAGGGCAGCGTAGCTTTCCATAATGTGGCAGACGCACATGGAACGAAAGCCTGCCAAGAACCGCGGTCCTGAGGCTGCTTCAAACCTGTGGAATGCTAGCCCTAGAGAACACCTTAGTTCCCGGCCCTTTCAACTGCATAGTGAGGGATGATCCCAGAGCTGTTTATCCCTTGATTGTGCTCAGAGGGCTTTGGGTACACAGCACAATTCCTTGGAAAGAAGTGCCCACGTGAGAGTCTTGAGCGCTGTGAGGCCTACTAAGGCTAAAGCCGTCCATTGACTAAGACTTCCTGGAAACTGGTGCACACCTATCTCTGGTAATGGGAAAATGTGCACCTTACCTCGAGACTAGCGGTCCCATTTAGTTGGCACTTGAGCGACAGTATGCTCCTGGGGTGAGCTCCCAGGAAGGAATCGCAAGCACCTGGTTTCTTTTGGGAAAACTCACTGCTCCTCAGAGGCATCTGTGGAGTGAATAGTACCCTGGTGGTGGGGTTGTCAGGCGGCTTGGAAGCTGCCACGAAGTTGCTTTGCAAAGGTGGAAAGTCGGGCTTCTCCCACATTCTCCAGTTGCCAACTTGACCCCACAGCGCATTGAACAGCACTCTCTGACTGACTACTGGAGACTTTCAGCCACACTGGGCCTTTCTAGGATCACACTTCGTTGGACGCGGGGGGTTTGGCATGCCATGAATAGCATTACCCGCTTAATGACTGAGTCAGGCCTAGGTGACTTTGGATCGTCCAAATGCCTCACAATTGTACCGGGTTTTCTGTACTTTCTGTCAGGCTGGACCTACAGTGTACCTGGCGTCACAATAGAGAGATGACAGGTAAGAGTTGCCAGGATGCACTTAAGGCTCAAGGATTCTTTCACTGCCGTTCAGAGGGCCTCCACAGAGGGAGAGCCACGTTGACAGTAATACTGGCAAAAACGTTGTCCTGGAGCTGCCTTACAGCTGTAGAAATCAAGCTCTGCAAACGAGAAGCAGTTCATTGCCCTCCCCTCTGCAGAGAAAGAGTTGACCGCAACAGTTTGTTCTGTGTTGTGTGGCTCGGAAAACAAACAGGGGACTCACAGCGCACACGCTCTCCCACAGAAGGGAATTCATACGCGACTCTCTGAGGCCTACGGAAAGCCGTTAGAGGAGTTAAAGCACTCTATCGAGTCAGGGTTCATGGAGATGGCTGCACACAAAACCTCGCTCATAGGAAACACTCGTGCTTACCTTGAGGCTAGGGCTCACGTTTACTTCGCACTTTAGCTTGGGCAAGCGTGGGATGAGCTCCCAGCAAGGCACTGGAGAGCACCTGGTTTCATAGGAGAAACTCTCTTTCTTCACTGAGGCATTCCTAGAGGTGACTAGAAGACGGGTAGCAGCAATGTCTTTCAGTCAGCCTGGAGACCGCCACTATCTACTTTTCAAATGGGGAAAATCCTGCCTCTTTCCAGGCTTCTCAATTACAAAGTGGATCACCCAGCACATACACCTATCTTCTCTGACATCCCAAGGGAGACCCTAGGAACACACTTCGGCCTTCTGCGATGAAACTTTTGCATGCAGGGTGTGCTGCATGTGGTGAACGGCATAATCCTCTAAATGCCCTCAGTAGGCCTAGGTGACTTTGGATGTTCCAAATGCCTAGCAATGCTCAGAGTAAATCTCTACTTTACTTCGGGCTGGGCCTAAAGTCCAGTTTCCGCGTCACTTAGAGAGACGTCGAGCTGGATCCCCCAACTGATTTGGAGCCCCGGGGGTTTCTTTCAGGGCAGCGTAGCTTTCCATAACGTGGCAGACGCACATGGAACGAAAGCCTGCCAAGAACCGCGGTCCAGAGGCTGCTTCAAACCTGTGGAATGCTAGCCCTAGAGAACACCTTAGTTCCCGGCCATTTCAACTGCATAGTGAGGGATGATCCCAGAGCTGTGTATCCCTTGATTGTGCTCAGAGGGCTTTGGGTACACAGCACAATTCCTTGGAAAGAAGTGCCCACGTGAGAGTCTTGAGCGCTGTGAGGCCTACTAAGGCTAAAGCCGTCCATTGCCTAAGACTTCCTGGAAACTGGTGCACACCTATCTCCGGTAATGGGAAAATGTGCACCTTACCTCGAGACTAGAGGTCCCATTTAGTTGGCACTTGAGCGACAGTATGCTCCTGGGGTGAGCTCCCAGGAAGGAATCGCAAGCACCTGGTTTCTTTTGGGAAAACTCACTGCTCCTCAGAGGCATCTGTGGAGTGAATAGTACCCTGGTGGTGGGGTTGTCAGGCGGCTTGGAAGCTGCCACGAAGTTGCTTTGCAAAGGGGGAAAGTCGGGCTTCTCCCACATTCTCCAGTTGCCAACTTGACCCCACAGCGCATTGACCAGCACTCTCTGACTGACTACTGGAGACTTTCAGCCACACTGGGCCTTTCTAGGATCACACTTCGTTGGACGCGGGGGGTTTGGCATGCCATGAATAGCATTACCCGCTTAATGACTGAGTCAGGCCTATGTGACTTTGGATCGTCCAAATGCCTCACAATTGTACCGGGTTTTCTGTACTTTCTGTCAGGCTGGACCTACAGTGTACCTGGCGTCACAATAGAGAGATGATAGGTAAGAGTTGCCAGGATGCACTTAAGGCTCAAGGATTCTTTCACTGCCGTTCAGAGGGCCTCCACAGAGGGAGAGCCACGTTGACAGTAATACTGGCAAAAACGTTGTCCTGGAGCTGCCTTACAGCTGTAGAAATCAAGCTCTGCAAACGAGAAGCAGTTCATTGCCCTCCCCTCTGCAGAGAAAGAGTTGACCCCAACAGTTTGTTCTGTGTTGTGTGGCTCGGAAAACAAACAGGGGACTCACAGCGCACACGCTCTCCCACAGAAGGGAATTCATACGCGACTCTCTGAGGCCTACGGAAAGCCGTTAGAGGAGTTAAAGCACTCTATCGAGTCAGGGTTCATGGAGATGGCTGCACACAAAACCTCGCTCATAGGAAACACTCGTGCTTACCTTGAGGCTAGGGCTCACGTTTACTTCGCACTTTAGCTAGGGCAAGCGTGGGATGAGCTCCCAGCAAGGCACTGGAGAGCACCTGGTTTCATAGGAGAAACTCTCTTTCTTCACTGAGGCATTCCTAGAGGTGACTAGAAGACGGATAGCAGCAATGTCTTTCAGTCAGCCTGGAGGCCGCCACTATCTACTTTTCAAATGGGGAAAATCCTGCCTCTTTCCAGGCTTCTCAATTACAAAGTGGATCACCCAGCACATACACCTATCTTCTCTGACAACCCAAGGGAGACCCTAGGAACACACTTCGGCCTTCTGCGATGAAACTTTTGCATGCAGGGTGTGCTGCATGTGGTGAACGGCATAATCCTCTAAATGCCCTCAGTAGGCCTAGGTGACTTTGGATGTTCCAAATGCCTAGCAATGCTCAGAGTAAATCTCTACTTTACTTCGGGCTGGGCCTAAAGTCCATTTTCCGCGTCACATAGAGAGACGTCGAGCTGGAGTCCCCCAACTGATTTGGAGCCCCGGGGGTTTCTTTCAGGGCAGCGTAGCTTTCCATAACGTGGCAGACGCACATGGAACGAAAGCCTGCCCAGAACCGCGGTCCTGAGGCTGCTTCAAACCTGTGGAATGCTAGCCCTAGAGAACACCTTAGTTCCCGGCCCTTTCAACTGCATAGTGAGGGATGTTCCCAGAGCTGTGTATCCCTTGATTGTGCTCAGAAGGCTTTGGGTACACAGCGCACTTCCTTGGAAAGAAGTGCCCACGTGAGAGTCTTGAGCGCTGTGAGGCCTACTAAGGCTAAAGCCGTCCTATCTCTGGTAATGGGAAAATGTGCACCTTACCTCGAGACTAGAGGTCCCATTTAGTTGGCACTTGAGCGACAGTATGCTCCTGGGGTGAGCTCCCAGGAAGGAATCGCAAGCACCTGGTTTCTTTTGGAAAAACTCACTGCTCCTCAGAGGCATCTGTGGAGTGAATAGTACCCTGGTGGTGGGGTTGTCAGGCGGCTTGGAAGCTGCAACGAAGTTGCTTTGCAAAGGGGGAAAGTCGGGCTTCTCCCACATTCTCCAGGTGCCAACTTGACCCCACAGCGCATTGACCAGCACTCTCTGACTGACTACTGGAGACTTTCAGCCACACTGGGCCTTTCTAGGATCACACTTCGTTGGACGCGGGGTGTTAGGCATGCCATGAATAGCATTACCCGCTTAATGACTGAGTCAGGCCTAGGTGACTTTGGATCGTCCAAATGCCTCACAATTGTACCGGGTTTTCTGTACTTTCTGTCAGGCTGGACCTACAGTGTACCTGGCGTCACAATAGAGAGATGACAGGTAAGAGTTGCCAGGATGCACTTAAGGCTCAAGGATTCTTTCACTGCCGTTCAGAGGGCCTCCACAGAGGGAGAGCCACGTTGACTGTAATACTGGCAAAAACGTTGTCCTGGAGCTGCCTTACAGCTGTAGAAATCAAGCTCTGCAAACGAGAAGCAGTTCATTGCCCTCCCCTCTGCAGAGAAAGAGTTGACCCCAACAGTTTGTTCTGTGTTGTGTGGCTCGGAAAACAAACAGGGGACTCACAGCGCACACGCTCTCCCACAGAAGGGAATTCATACGCGACTCTCTGAGGCCTACGGAAAGCCGTTAGAGGAGTTAAAGCACTCTATCGAGTCAGGGTTCATGGAGATGGCTGCACACAAAACCTCGCTCATAGGAAAAACTCGTGCTTACCTTGAGGCTAGGGCTCACGTTTACTTCGCACTTTAGCTGGGGCAAGCGTGGGATGAGCTCCTAGAAAGGCACTCGAGACCACCTGGTTTCATAGGAGAAACTCTCTTTCTTCACTGAGGCATTCCTAGAGGTGACTAGAAGACGGGTAGCAGCAATGTCTTTCAGTCAGCCTGGAGGCCGCCACTATCTACCTTTGAAATGGGGAAAATCCTGCCTCTTTCCAGGCTTCTCAATTACAAAGTGGATCACCCAGCACATACACCTATCTTCTCTGACAAACCAAGGGAGACCCTAGGAACACACTTCGGCCTTCTGCGATGAAACTTTTGCATGCAGGGTGTGCTGCATGTGGTGAACGGCATAATCCTCTAAATGCCCTCAGTAGGCCTAGGTGACTTTGGATGTTCCAAATGCCTAGCAATGCTCAGAGTAAATCTCTACTTTACTTCGGGCTGGGCCTAAAGTCCAGTTTCCGCGTCACTTAGAGAGACGTCGAGCTGGAGTCCCCCAACTGATTTGGAGCCCCGAGGGTTTCTTTCAGGGCAGCGTAGCTTTCCATAACGTGGCAGACGCACATGGAACGAAAGCCTGCCAAGAACCGCGGTCCTGAGGCTGCTTCAAACCTGTGGAATGCTAGCCCTAGAGAACACCTTAGTTCCCGGCCATTTCAACTGCATAGTGAGGGATGTTCCCAGAGCTGTGTATCCCTTGATTGTGCTCAGAAGGCTTTGGGTACACAGCACACTTCCTTGGAAAGAAGTGCCCACGTGAGAGTCTTGAGCGCTGTGAGGCCTACTAAGGCTAAAGCCGTCCTATCTCTGGTAATGGGAAAATGTGCACCTTACCTCGAGACTAGAGGTCGCATTTAGTTGGCACTTGAGCGACAGTATGCTCCTGGGGTGAGCTCCCAGGAAGGAATCGCAAGCACCTGGTTTCTTTTGGGAAAACTCACTGCTCCTCAGAGGCATCTGTGGAGTGAATAGTACCCTGGTGGTGGGGTTGTCAGGCGGCTTGGAAGCTGCAACGAAGTTGCTTTGCAAAGGGGGAAAGTCGGGCTTCTCCCACATTCTCCAGTTGCCAACTTGACCCCACAGCGCATTGACCAGCACTCTCTGACTGACTACTGGAGACTTTCAGCCACACTGGGCCTTTCTAGCATCACACTTCGTTGGACGCGGGGGGTTTGGCATGCCATGAATAGCATTACCCGCTTAATGACTGAGTCAGGCCTCGGTGACTTTGGATCGTCCAAATGCCTCACAATTGTACCGGGTTTTCTGTACTTTCTGTCAGGCTGGACCTACAGTGTACCTGGCGTCACAATAGAGAGATGACAGGTAAGAGTTGCCAGGATGCACTTAAGGCTCAAGGATTCTTTCACTGCCGATCAGAGGGCCTCCACAGAGGGAGAGCCACGTTGACTGTAATACTGGCAAAAACGTTGTCCTGGAGCTGCCTTACAGATATAGAAATCAAGCTCTGCAAACGAGAAGCAGTTCATTGCCCTCCCCTCTGCAGAGAAAGAGTTGACCGCAACAGTTTGTTCTGTGTTGTGTGGCTCGGAAAACAAACAGGGGACTCACAGCGCACACGCTCTCCCAGAGAAGGGAATTCATACGCGACTCTCTGAGGCCTACGGAAAGCTGTTAGAGGAGATAAAGCACTCTATCGAGTCAGGGTTCATGGAGATGGCTGCACACAAAACCTCGCTCATAGGAAACACTCGTGCTTACCTTGAGGCTAGGGCTCACGTTTATTTCGCACTTTAGCTGGGGCAAGCGTGGGATGAGCTCCCAGAAAGGCACTCGAGACCACCTGGTTTCATAGGAGAAACTCTCTTTCTTCACTGAGGCATTCCTAGAGGTGACTAGAAGACGGGTAGCAGCAATGTCTTTCAGTCACCCTGGAGGCCGCCACTATCTACCTTTGAAATGGGGAAAATCCTGCCTCTTTCCAGGCTTCTCAATTACAAAGTGGATCACCCAGCACATACACCTATCTTCTCTGACAACCCAAGGGAGAATCTTGGAACACACTTCGGCCTTCTGCGATGAAACTTTTGCATGCATGGTGTGCTGCATGTGGTGAACGGCATAATCCTCTAAATGCCCTCAGTAGGCCTAGGTGACTTTGGATGTTCCAAATGCCTAGCAATGTTCAGAGTAAATCTCTACTTTACTTCGGGCTGGGCCTAAAGTCCAGTTTCCGCGTCACTTAGAGAGACGTCGAGCTGGAGTCCCCCTACTGATTTGGAGACCCGGGGGTTTCTTTCAGGGCAGCGTAGCTTTCCATAACGTGGCAGACGCACATGGAACGAAAGCCTGCCAAGAACCGCGGTCCTGAGGCTGCTTCAAACCTGTGGAATGCTAGCCCTAGAGAACACCTTAGTTCCCCGCCCTTTCAACTGCATAGTGAGGGATGTTCCCAGAGCTGTGTATCCCTTGATTGTGCTCAGAAGGCTTTGGGTACACAGCGCACTTCCTTGGAAAGAAGTGCCCACGTGAGAGTCTTGAGTGCTGTGAGGCCTACTAAGGCTAAATCCGTCCTATCTCTGGTAATGGGAAAATGTGCACCTTACCTCGAGACTAGAGGTCCCATTTAGTTGGCACTTGAGCGACAGTATGCTCCTGGGGTGAGCTCCCAGGAAGGAATCGCAAGCACCTGGTTTCTTTTGGAAAAACTCACTGCTCCTCAGAGGCATCTGTGGAGTGAATAGTACCCTGGTGGTGGGGTTGTCAGGCGGCTTGGAAGCTGCCACGAAGTTGCTTTGCAAAGGGGGAAAGTCGGGCTTCTCCCACATTCTCCATTTGCCAACTTGACCCCACAGCGCATTGAACAGCACTCTCTGACTGACTACTGGAGACTTTCAGCCACACTGGGCCTTTCTTGGATCACACTTCGTTGGACGCGGGGGCTTTGGCATGCCATGAATAGCATTACCCGCTTAATGACTGAGTCAGGCCTAGGTGACTTTGGATCGTCCAAATGCCTCACAATTGTACCGGGTTTTCTGTACTTTCTGTCAGGCTGGACCTACAGTGTACCTGGCGTCACAATAGAGAGATGACAGGTAAGAGTTGCCAGGATGCACTTAAGGCTCAAGGATTCTTTCACTGCCGTTCAGAGGGCCTCCACAGAGGGAGAGCCACGTTGACTGTAATACTGGCAAAAACGTTGTCCTGGAGCTGCCTTACAGCTGTAGAAATCAAGCTCTGCAAACGAGAAGCAGTTCATTGCCCTCCCCTCTGCAGAGAAAGAGTTGACCGCAACAGTTTGTTCTGTGTTGTGTGGCTCGGAAAACAAACAGGGGACTCACAGCGCACACGCTCTCCCACAGAAGGGAATTCATACGCGACTCTCTGAGGCCTACGGAAAGCCGTTAGAGGAGATAAAGCACTCTATCGAGTCAGGGTTCATGGAGATGGCTGCACACAAAACCTCGCTCATAGGAAACACTCGTGCTTACCTTGAGGCTAGGGCTCACGTTTACTTCGCACTTTAGCTGGGGCAAGCGTGGGATGAGCTCCCAGCAAGGCACTGGAGAGCACCTGGTTTCATAGGAGAAACTCTCTTTCTTCACTGAGGCATTCCTAGAGGTGACTAGAAGACGGGTAGCAGCAATGTCTTTCAGTCAGCCTGGAGGCCGCCACTATCTACCTTTGAAATGGGGAAAACCCTGCCTCTTTCCAGGCTTCTCAATTACAAAGTGGATCACCCAGCACATACACCTATCTTCTCTGACAACCCAAGGGAGACCCTTGGAACACACTTCGGCCTTCTGCGATGAAACTTTTGCATGCAGGGTGTGCTGCATGTGGTGAACGGCATAATCCTCTAAATGCCCTCAGTAGGCCTAGGTGACTTTGGATGTTCCAAATGCCTAGCAATGCTCAGAGTAAATCTCTACTTTACTTCGGGCTGGGCCTAAAGTCCAGTTTCCGCCTCACTTAGAGAGACGTCGAGCTGGAGTCCCCCTACTGATTTGGAGACCCGGGGGTTTCTTTCAGGGCAGCGTAGCTTTCCATAACGTGGCAGACGCACATGGAACGAAAGCCTGCCAAGAACCGCGGTCCTGAGGCTGCTTCAAACCTGTGGAATGCTAGCCCTAGAGAACACCTTAGTTCCCCGCCCTTTCAACTGCATAGTGAGGGATGTTCCCAGAGCTGTGTATCCCTTGATTGTGCTCAGAAGGCTTTGGGTACACAGCGCACTTCCTTGGAAAGAAGTGCCCACGTGAGAGTCTTGAGTGCTGTGAGGCCTACTAAGGCTAAAGCCGTCCTATCTCTGGTAATGGGAAAATGTGCACCTTACCTCGAGACTAGAGGTCCCATTTAGTTGGCACTTGAGCGACAGTATGCTCCTGGTGTGAGCTCCCAGGAAGGAATCGCAAGCACCTGGTTTCTTTTGGGAAAACTCACTGCTCCTCAGAGGCATCTGTGGAGTGAATAGTACCCTGGTGGTGGGGTTGTCAGGCGGCTTGGAAGCTGCCACGAAGTTGCTTTGCAAAGGGGGAAAGTCGGGCTTCTCCCACATTCTCCATTTGCCAACTTGACCCCACAGCGCATTGAACAGCACTCTCTGACTGACTACTGGAGACTTTCAGCCACACTGGGCCTTTCTTGGATCACACTTCGTTGGACGCGGGGGCTTTGGCATGCCATGAATAGCATTACCCGCTTAATGACTGAGTCAGGCCTAGGTGACTTTGGATCGTCCAAATGCCTCACAATTGTACCGGGTTTTCTGTACTTTCTGTCAGGCTGGACCTACAGTGTACCTGGCGTCACAATAGAGAGATGACAGGTAAGAGTTGCCAGGATGCACTTAAGGCTCAAGGATTCTTTCACTGCCGTTCAGAGGGCCTCCACAGAGGGAGAGCCACGTTGACTGTAATACTGGCAAAAACGTTGTCCTGGAGCTGCCTTACAGCTGTAGAAATCAAGCTCTGCAAACGAGAAGCAGTTCATGGCCCTCCCCTCTGCAGAGAAAGAGTTGACCGCAACAGTTTGTTCTGTGTTGTGTGGCTCGGAAAACAAACAGGGGACTCACAGCGCACACGCTCTCCCACAGAAGGGAATTCATACGCGACTCTCTGAGGCCTACGGAAAGCCGTTAGAGGAGATAAAGCACTCTATCGAGTCAGGGTTCATGGAGATGGCTGCACACAAAACCTCGCTCATAGGAAACACTCGTGCTTACCTTGAGGCTAGGGCTCACGTTTACTTCGCACTTTAGCTAGGGCAAGCGTGGGATGAGCTCCCAGAAAGGCACTCGAGACCACCTGGTTTCATAGGAGAAACTCTCTTTCTTCACTGAGGCATTCCTAGAGGTGACTAGAAGACGGGTAGCAGCAATGTCTTTCAGTCAGCCTGGAGGCCGCCACTATCTACCTTTGAAATGGGGAAAATCCTGCCTCTTTCCAGGCTTCTCAGTTACAAAGTGGATCACCCAGCACATACACCTATCTTCTCTGACAACCCAAGGGAGACCCTTGGAACACACTTCGGCCTTCTGCGATGAAACTTTTGCATGCAGGGTGTGCTGCATGTGGTGAACGGCATAATCCTCTAAATGCCCTCAGTAGGCCTAGGTGACTTTGGATGTTCCAAATGCCTAGCAATGCTCAGAGTAAATCTCTACTTTACTTCGGGCTGGGCCTAAAGTCCAGTTTCCGCGTCACTTAGAGAGACGTCAAGCTGGAGTCCCCCAACTGATTTGGAGCCCCGGGGGTTTCTTTCAGGGCAGCGTAGCTTTCCATAACGTGGCAGACGCACATGGAACGAAAGCCTGCCAAGAACCGCGGTCCTGAGGCTGCTTCAAACCTGTGGAATGCTAGCCCTAGAGAACACCTTAGTTCCCGGCCCTTTCAACTGCATAGTGAGGGATGATCCCAGAGCTGTGTATCCCTTGATTGTGCTCAGAGGGCTTTGGTTACACAGCACAATTCCTTGGAAAGAAGTGCCCACGTGAGAGTTTTGAGCGCTGTGAGGCCTGCTAAGGCTAAAGCCGTCCTATCTCTGGTAATGGGAAAATGTGCACCTTACCTCGAGACTAGCGGTCCCATTTAGTTGGCACTTGAGCGACAGTATGCTCCTGGTGTGAGCTCCCAGGAAGGAATCGCAAGCACCTGGTTTCTTTTGGAAAAACTCACTGCTCCTCAGAGGCATCTGTGGAGTGAATAGTACCCTGGTGGTGGGGTTGTCAGGCGGCTTGGAAGCTGCAACGAAGTTGCTTTGCAAAGGGGGAAAGTCGGGCTTCTCCCACATTCTCCAGGTGCCAACTTGACCCCACAGCGCATTGACCAGCACTCTCTGACTGACTACTGGAGACTTTCAGCCACACTGGGCCTTTCTAGGATCACACTTCGTTGGACGCGGGGGCTTTGGCATGCCATGAATAGCATTACCCGCTTAATGACTGAGTCAGGCCTAGGTGACTTTGGATCGTCCAAATGCCTCACAATTGTACCGGGTTTTCTGTACTTTCTGTCAGGCTGGACCTACAGTGTACCTGGCGTCACAATAGAGAGATGACAGGTAAGAGTTGCCAGGATGCACTTAAGGCTCAAGGATTCTTTCACTGCCGTTCAGAGGGCCTCCACAGAGGGAGAGCCACGTTGACTGTAATACTGGCAAAAACGTTGTCCTGGAGCTGCCTTACAGCTGTAGAAATCAAGCTCTGCAAACGAGAAGCAGTTCATTGCCCTCCCCTCTGCAGAGAAAGAGTTGACCCCAACAGTTTGTTCTGTGTTGTGTGGCTCGGAAAACAAACAGGGGACTCACAGCGCACACGCTCTCCCACAGAAGGGAATTCATACGCGACTCTCTGAGGCCTACGGAAAGCCGTTAGAGGAGTTAAAGCACTCTATCGAGTCAGGGTTCATGGAGATGGCTGCACACAAACCTCGCTCATAGGAAACACTCGTGCTTACCTTGAGGCTAGGGCTCACGTTTACTTCGCACTTTAGCTAGGGCAAGCGAGGGATGAGCTCCCAGCAAGGCACTGGAGAGCACCTGGTTTCATAGGAGAAACTCTCTTTCTTCACTGAGGCATTCCTAGAGGTGACTAGAAGACGGGTAGCAGCAATGTCTTTCAGTCAGCCTGGAGGCCGCCACTATCTACCTTTGAAATGGGGAAAATCCTGCCTCTTTCCAGGCTTCTCAATTACAAAGTGGATCACCCAGCACATACACCTATCTTCTCTGACGACCCAAGGGAGACCCTTGGAACACACTTCGGCCTTCTGCGATGAAACTTTTGCATGCAGGGTGTGCTGCATGTGGTGAACGGCATAATCCTCTAAATGCCCTCAGTAGGCCTAGGTGACTTTGGATGTTCCAAATGCCTAGCAATGCTCAGAGTAAATCTCTACTTTACTTCGGGCTGGGCCTAAAGTCCAGTTTCCGCGTCACTTAGAGAGACGTCGAGCTGGAGTCCCCCAACTGACTTGGAGCCCCGGGGGTTTCTTTCAGGGCAGCGTAGCTTTCCATAACGTGGCAGACGCACATGGAACGAAAGCCTGCCAAGAACCGCGGTCCTGAGGCTGCTTCAAACCTGTGGAATGCTAGCCCTAGAGAACACCTTAGTTCCCGGCCCTTTCAAATGCATAGTGAGGGATGATCCCAGAGCTGTTTATCCCTTGATTGTGCTCAGAGGGCTTTGGGTACACAGCACAATTCCTTGGAAAGAAGTGCCCACGTGAGAGTCTTGAGCGCTGTGAGGCCTACTAAGGCTAAAGCCGTCCATTGACTAAGACTTCCTGGAAACTGGTGCACACCTATCTCTGGTAAAGGGAAAATGTGCACCTTACCTCGAGACTAGCGGTCCCATTTAGTTGGCACTTGAGCGACAGTATGCTCCTGGGGTGAGCTCCCAGGAAGGAATCGCAAGCACCTGGTTTCTTTTGGAAAAACTCACTGCTCCTCAGAGGCATCTGTGGAGTGAATAGTACCCTGGTGGTCGGGTTGTCAGGCGGCTTGGAAGCTGCAACGAAGTTGCTTTGCAAAGGGGGAAAGTCGGGCTTCTCCCACATTCTCCAGGTGCCAACTTGACCCCACAGCGCATTGACCAGCACTCTCTGACTGACTACTGGAGACTTTCAGCCACACTGGGCCTTTCTAGGATCACACTTCGTTGGACGCGGGGTGTTAGGCATGCCATGAATAGCATTACCCGCTTAATGACTGAGTCAGGCCTAGGTGACTTTGGATCGTCCAAATGCCTCACAATTGTACCGGGTTTTCTGTACTTTCTGTCAGGCTGGACCTACAGTGTACCTGGCGTCACAATAGAGAGATGACAGGTAAGAGTTGCCAGGATGCACTTAAGGCTCAAGGATTCTTTCACTGCCGTTCAGAGGGCCTCCACAGAGGGAGAGCCACGTTGACTGTAATACTGGCAAAAACGTTGTCCTGGAGCTGCCTTACAGCTGTAGAAATCAAGCTCTGCAAACGAGAAGCAGTTCATTGCCCTCCCCTCTGCAGAGAAAGAGTTGACCGCAACAGTTTGTTCTGTGTTGTGTGGCTCGGAAAACAAACAGGGGACTCACAGCGCACACGCTCTCCCACAGAAGGGAATTCATACGCGACTCTCTGAGGCCTACGGAAAGCCGTTAGAGGAGATAAAGCACTCTATCGAGTCAGGGTTCATGGAGATGGCTGCACACAAAACCTCGCTCATAGGAAACACTCGTGCTTACCTTGAGGCTAGGGCTCACGTTTACTTCGCACTTTAGCTGGGGCAAGCGTGGGATGAGCTCCCAGAAAGGCACTCGAGACCACCTGGTTTCATAGGAGAAACTCTCTTTCTTCACTGAGGCATTCCTAGAGGTGACTAGAAGACGGGTAGCAGCAATGTCTTTCAGTCAGCCTGGAGGCCGCCACTATCTACCTTTGAAATGGGGAAAATCCTGCCTCTTTCCAGGCTTCTCAATTACAAAGTGGATCACCCAGCACATACACCTATCTTCTCTGACAACCCAAGGGAGACCCTTGGAACACACTTCGGCCTTCTGCGATGAAACTTTTGCATGCAGGGTGTGCTGCATGTGGTGAACGGCATAATCCTCTAAATGCCCTCAGTAGGCCTAGGTGACTTTGGATGTTCCAAATGCCTAGCAATGCTCAGAGTAAATCTCTACTTTACTTCGGGCTGGGCCTAAAGTCCAGTTTCCGCGTCACTTAGAGAGACGTCAAGCTGGAGTCCCCCAACTGATTTGGAGCCCCGGGGGTTTCTTTCATGGCAGCGTAGCTTTCCATAACGTGGCAGACGCACATGGAACGAAAGCCTGCCCAGAACCGCGGTCCTGAGGCTGCTTCAAACCTGTGGAATGCTAGCCCTAGAGAACACCTTAGTTCCCGGCCCTTTCAACTGCATAGTGAGGGATGTTCCCAGAGCTGTGTATCCCTTGATTGTGCTCAGAAGTATTTGGGTACACAGCGCACTTCCTTGGAAAGAAGTGCCCACGTGAGTCTTGAGCGCTGTGAGGCCTACTAAGGCTAAAGCCGTCCTATCTCTGGTAATGGGAAAATGTGCACCTTACCTCGAGACTACAGGTCCCATTTAGTTGGCACTTGAGCGACAGTATGCTCCTGGGGTGAGCTCCCAGGAAGGAATCGCAAGCACCTGGTTTCTTTTGGGAAAACTCACTGCTCCTCAGAGGCATCTGTGGAGTGAATAGTACCCTGGTGGTGGGGTTGTCAGGCGGCTTGGAAGCTGCCACGAAGTTGCTTTGCAAAGGGGGAAAGTCGGGCTTCTCCCACATTCTCCAGTTGCCAACTTGACCCCACAGCGCATTGAACAGCACTCTCTGACTGACTACTGGAGACTTTCAGCCACACTGGGCCTTTCTAGGATCACACTTCGTTGGACGCGGGGGGTTTGGCATGCCATGAATAGCATTACCCGCTTAATGACTGAGTCAGGCCTAGGTGACTTTGGATCGTCCAAATGCCTCACAATTGTACCGGGTTTTCTGTACTTTCTGTCAGGCTGGACCTACAGTGTACCTGGCGTCACAATAGAGAGATGACAGGTAAGAGTTGCCAGGATGCACTTAAGGCTCAAGGATTCTTTCACTGCCGTTCAGAGGGCCTCCACAGAGGGAGAGCCACGTTGACAGTAATACTGGCAAAAACGATGTCCTGGAGCTGCCTTACAGCTGTAGAAATCAAGCTCTGCAAACGAGAAGCAGTTCATTGCCCTCCCCTCTGCAGAGAAAGAGTTGACCCCAACAGTTTGTTCTGTGTTGTGTGGCTCGGAAAACAAACAGGGGACTCACAGCGCACACGCTCTCCCACAGAAGGGAATTCATACGCGACTCTCTGAGGCCTACGGAAAGCCGTTAGAGGAGTTATAGCACTCTATCGAGTCAGGGTTCATGGAGATGGCTGCACACAAACCTCGCTCATAGGAAACACTCGTGCTTACCTTGAAGCTAGGGCTCACGTTTACTTCGCACTTTAGCTGGGGCAAGCGTGGGATGAGCTCCCAGCAAGGCACTGGAGAGCACCTGGTTTCATAGGAGAAACTCTCTTTCTTCACTGAGGCATTCCTAGAGGTGACTAGAAGACGGGTAGCAGCAATGTCTTTCAGTCAGCCTGGAGGCCGCCACTATCTACTTTTCAAATGGGGAAAATCCTGCCTCTTTCCAGGCTTCTCAATTACAAAGTGGATCACCCAGCACATACACCTATCTTCTCTGACAACCCAAGGGAGACCCTAGGAACACACTTCGGCCTTCTGCGATGAAACTTTTGCATGCAGGGTGTGCTGCATGTGGTGAACGGCATAATCCTCTAAATGCCCTCAGTAGGCCTAGGTGACTTTGGATGTTCCAAATGCCTAGCAATGCTCAGAGTAAATCTCTACTTTACTTCGGGCTGGGCCTAAAGTCCAGTTTCCGCGTCACTTAGAGAGACGTCGAGCTGGAGTCCCCCAACTGATTTGGAGCCCCGGGGGTTTCTTTCAGGGCAGCGTAGCTTTCCATAACGTGGCAGACGCACATGGAACGAAAGCCTGCCAAGAACCGCGGTCCAGAGGCTGCTTCAAACCTGTGGAATGCTAGCCCTAGAGAACACATTAGTTCCCGGCCATTTCAACTGCATAGTGAGGGATGATCCCAGAGCTGTGTATCCCTTGATTGTGCTCAGAGGGCTTTGGGTACACAGCACAATTCCTTGGAAAGAAGTGCCCACGTGAGAGTCTTGAGCGCTGTGAGGCCTACTAAGGCTAAAGCCGTCCATTGACTAAGACTTCCTGGAAACTGGTGCACACCTATCTCTGGTAATGGGAAAATGTGCACCTTACCTCGAGACTAGCGGTCCCATTTAGTTGGCACTTGAGCGACAGTATGCTCCTGGGGTGAGCTCCCAGGAAGGAATCGCAAGCACCTGGTTTCTTTTGGAAAAACTCACTGCTCCTCAGAGGCATCTGTGGAGTGAATAGTACCCTGGTGGTGGGGTTGTCAGGCGGCTTGGAAGCTGCAACGAAGTTGCTTTGCAAAGGGGGAAAGTCGGGCTTCTCCCACATTCTCCAGGTGCCAACTTGACCCCACAGCGCATTGACCAGCACTCTCTGACTGACTACTGGAGACTTTCAGCCACACTGGACCTTTCTAGGATCACACTTCGTTGGACGCGGGATGTTAGGCATGCCATGAATAGCATTACCCGCTTAATGACTGAGTCAGGCCTAGGTGACTTTGGATCGTCCAAATGCCTCACAATTGTACCGGGTTTTCTGTACTTTCTGTCAGGCTGGACCTACAGTGTACCTGGCGTCACAATAGATAGATGACAGGTAAGAGTTGCCAGGATGCACTTAAGGCTCAAGGATTCTTTCACTGCCGTTCAGAGGGCCTCCACAGAGGGAGAGCCACGTTGACTGTAATACTGGCAAAAACGTTGTCCTGGAGCTGCCTTACAGCTGTAGAAATCAAGCTCTGCAAACGAGAAGCAGTTCATTGCCCTCCCCTCTGCAGAGAAAGAGTTGACCGCAACAGTTTGTTCTGTGTTGTGTGGCTCGGAAAACAAACAGGGGACTCACAGCGCACACGCTCTCCCACAGAAGGGAATTCATACGCGACTCTCTGAGGCCTACGGAAAGCCGTTAGAGGAGTTAAAGCACTCTATCGAGTCAGGGTTCATGGAGATGGCTGCACACAAAACCTCGCTCATAGGAAACACTCGTGCTTACCTTGAGGCTAGGGCTCACGTTTACTTCGCACTTTAGCTAGGGCAAGCGTGGGATGAGCTCCCAGCAAGGCACTGGAGAGCACCTGGTTTCATAGGAGAAACTCTCTTTCTTCACTGAGGCATTCCTAGAGGTGACTAGAAGACGGGTAGCAGCAATGTCTTTCAGTCACCCTGGAGGCCGCCACTATCTACCTTTGAAATGGGGAAAATCCTGCCTCTTTCCAGGCTTCTCAGTTACAAAGTGGATCACCCAGCACATACACCTATCTTCTCTGACAACCCAAGGGAGAATCTTGGAACACACTTCGGCCTTCTGCGATGAAACTTTTGCATGCAGGGTGTGCTGCATGTGGTGAACGGCATAATCCTCTAAATGCCCTCAGTAGGCCTAGGTGACTTTGGATGTTCCAAATGCCTAGCAATGCTCAGAGTAAATCTCTACTTTACTTCGGGCTGGGCCTAAAGTCCAGTTTCCGCGTCACTTAGAGAGACGTCGAGCTGGAGTCCCCCTACTGATTTGGAGACCCGGGGGTTTCTTTCAGGGCAGCGTAGCTTTCCATAACGTGGCAGACGCACATGGAACGAAAGCCTGCCAAGAACCGCGGTCCTGAGGCTGCTTCAAACCTGTGGAATGCTAGCCCTAGAGAACACCTTAGTTCCCGGCCCTTTCAACTGCATAGTGAGGGATGTTCCCAGAGCTGTGTATCCCTTGATTGTGCTCAGAAGGCTTTGGGTACACAGCGCACTTCCTTGGAAAGAAGTGCCCACGTGAGAGTCTTGAGTGCTGTGAGGCCTACTAAGGCTAAAGCCGTCCTATCTCTGGTAATGGGAAAATGTGCACCTTACCTCGAGACTAGAGGTCCCATTTAGTTGGCACTTGAGCGACAGTATGCTCCTGGGGTGAGCTCCCAGGAAGGAATCGCAAGCACCTGGTTTCTTTTGGGAAAACTCACTGCTCCTCAGAGGCATCTGTGGAGTGAATAGTACCCTGGTGGTGGGGTTGTCAGGCGGCTTGGAAGCTGCCACGAAGTTGCTTTGCAAAGGGGGAAAGTCGGGCTTCTCCCACATTCTCCATTTGCCAACTTGACACCACAGCGCATTGAACAGCACTCTCTGACTGACTACTGGAGACTTTCAGCCACACTGGGCCTTTCTTGGATCACACTTCGTTGGACGCGGGGGCTTTGGCATGCCATGAATAGCATTACCCGCTTAATGACTGAGTCAGGCCTAGGTGACTTTGGATCGTCCAAATGCCTCACAATTGTACCGGGTTTTCTGTACTTTCTGTCAGGCTGGACCTACAGTGTACCTGGCGTCACAATAGAGAGATGACAGGTAAGAGTTGCCAGGATGCACTTAAGGCTCAAGGATTCTTTCACTGCCGTTCAGAGGGCCTCCACAGAGGGAGAGCCACGTTGACTGTAATACTGGCAAAAACGTTGTCCTGGAGCTGCCTTACAGCTGTAGAAATCAAGCTCTGCAAACGAGAAGCAGTTCATTGCCCTCCCCTCTGCAGAGAAAGAGTTGACCGCAACAGTTTGTTCTGTGTTGTGTGGCTCGGAAAACAAACAGGGGACTCACAGCGCACACGCTCTCCCACAGAAGGGAATTCATACGCGACTCTCTGAGGCCTACGGAAAGCCGTTAGAGGAGATAAAGCACTCTATCGAGTCAGGGTTCATGGAGATGGCTGCACACAAAACCTCGCTCATAGGAAACACTCGTGCTTACCTTGAGGCTAGGGCTCACGTTTACTTCGCACTTTAGCTGGGGCAAGCGTGGGATGAGCTCCCAGAAAGGCACTCGAGACCACCTGGTTTCATAGGAGAAACTCTCTTTCTTCACTGAGGCATTCCTAGAGGTGACTAGAAGACGGGTAGAAGCAATGTCTTTCAGTCAGCCTGGAGGCCGCCACTATCTACCTTTGAAATGGGGAAAATCCTGCCTCTTTCCAGGCTTCTCAATTACAAAGTGGATCACCCAGCACATACACCTATCTTCTCTGACAACCCAAGGGAGACCCTTGGAACACACTTCGGCCTTCTGCGATGAAACTTTTGCATGCAGGGTGTGCTGCATGTGGTGAACGGCATAATCCTCTAAATGCCCTCAGTAGGCCTAGGTGACTTTGGATGTTCCAAATGCCTAGCAATGCTCAGAGTAAATCTCTACTTTACTTGGGGCTGGGCCTAAAGTCCAGTTTCCGCGTCACTTAGAGAGACGTCAAGCTGGAGTCCCCCAACTGATTTGGAGCCCCGGGGGTTTCTTTCAGGGCAGCGTAGCTTTCCATAACGTGGCAGACGCACATGGAACGAAAGCCTGCCAAGAACCGCGGTCCTGAGGCTGCTTCAAACCTGTGGAATGCTAGCCCTAGAGAACACCTTAGTTCCCGGCCCTTTCAACTGCATAGTGAGGGATGATCCCAGAGCTGTGTATCCCTTGATTGTGCTCAGAGGGCTTTGGTTACACAGCACAATTCCTTGGAAAGAAGTGCCCACGTGAGAGTCTTGAGCGCTGTGAGGCCTGCTAAGGCTAAAGCCGTCCTATCTCTGGTAATGGGAAAATGTGCACCTTACCTCGAGACTAGCGGTCCCATTTAGTTGGCACTTGAGCGACAGTATGCTCCTGGGGTGAGCTCCCAGGAAGGAATCGCAAGCACCTGGTTTCTTTTGGAAAAACTCACTGCTCCTCAGAGGCATCTGTGGAGTGAATAGTACCCTGGTGGTGGGGTTGTCAGGCGGCTTGGAAGCTGCCACGAAGTTGCTTTGCAAAGGGGGAAAGTCGGGCTTCTCCCACATTCTCCAGGTGCCAACTTGACCCCACAGCGCATTGACCAGCACTCTCTGACTGACTACTGGAGACTTTCAGCCACACTGGGCCTTTCTAGGATCACACTTCGTTGGACGCGGGGTGTTAGGCATGCCATGAATAGCATTACCCGCTTAATGACTGAGTCAGGCCTAGGTGACTTTGGATCGTCCAAATGCCTCACAATTGTACCGGGTTTTCTGTACTTTCTGTCAGGCTGGACCTACAGTGTACCTGGCGTCACAATAGAGAGATGACAGGTAAGAGTTGCCAGGATGCACTTAAGGCTCAAGGATTCTTTCACTGCCGTTCAGAGGGCCTCCACAGAGGGAGAGCCACGTTGACTGTAATACTGGCAAAAACGTTGTCCTGGAGCTGCCTTACAGCTGTAGAAATCAAGCTCTGCAAACGAGAAGCAGTTCATTGCCCTCCCCTCTGCAGAGAAAGAGTTGACCGCAACAGTGTGTTCTGTGTTGTGTGGCTCGGAAAACAAACAGGGGACTCACAGCGCACACGCTCTCCCACAGAAGGGAATTCATACGCGACTCTCTGAGGCCTACGGAAAGCCGTTAGAGGAGTTAAAGCACTCTATCGAGTCAGGGTTCATGGAGATGGCTGCACACAAAACCTCGCTCATAGGAAACACTCGTGCTTACCTTGAGGCTAGGGCTCACGTTTACTTCGCACTTTAGCTAGGGCAAGCGTGGGATGAGCTCCCAGCAAGGCACTGGAGAGCACGTGGTTTCATAGGAGAAACTCTCTTTCTTCACTGAGGCATTCCTAGAGGTGACTAGAAGACGGGTAGCAGCAATGTCTTTCAGTCAGCCTGGAGGCCGCCACTATCTACTTTTCAAATGGGGAAAATCCTGCCTCTTTCCAGGCTTCTCAATTACAAAGTGGATCACCCAGCACATACACCTATCTTCTCTGACAACCCAAGGGAGACCCTAGGAACACACTTCGGCCTTCTGCGATGAAACTTTTGCATGCAGGGTGTGCTGCATGTGGTGAACGGCATAATCCTCTAAATGCCCTCAGTAGGCCTAGGTGACTTTGGATGTTCCAAATGCCTAGCAATGCTCAGAGTAAATCTCTACTTTACTTCGGGCTGGGCCTAAAGTCCAGTTTCCGCGTCACTTAGAGAGACGTCGAGCTGGAGTCCCCCAACTGATTTGGAGCCCCGAGGGTTTCTTTCAGGGCAGCGTAGCTTTCCATAACGTGGCAGACGCACATGGAACGAAAGCCTGCCAAGAACCGCGGTCCTGAGGCTGCTTCAAACCTGTGGAATGCTAGCCCTAGAGAACACCTTAGTTCCCGGCCCTTTCAACTGCATAGTGAGGGATGTTCCCAGAGCTGTGTATCCCTTGATTGTGCTCAGAAGGCTTTGGGTACACAGCGCACTTCCTTGGAAAGAAGTGCCCACGTGAGAGTTTTGAGCGCTAGAGGCCTACTAAGGCTAAAGCCGTCCTATCTCTGGTAATGGGAAAATGTGCACCTTACCTCGAGACTAGAGGTCGCATTTAGTTGGCACTTGAGCGACAGTATGCTCCTGGGGTGAGCTCCCAGGAAGGAATCGCAAGCACCTGGTTTCTTTTGGGAAAACTCACTGCTCCTCAGAGGCATCTGTGGAGTGAATAGTACCCTGGTGGTGGGGTTGTCAGGCGGCTTGGAAGCTGCCACGAAGTTGCTTTGCAAAGGGGGAAAGTCGGGCTTCTCCCACATTCTCCAGTTGCCAACTTGACCCCACAGCGCATTGAACAGCACTCTCTGACTGACTACTGGAGACTTTCAGCCACACTGGGCCTTTCTTGGATCACACTTCGTTGGACGCGGGGGGGTTGGCATGCCATGAATAGCATTACCCGCTTAATGACTGAGTCAGGCCTAGGTGACTTTGGATCGTCCAAATGCCTCACAATTGTACCGGGTTTTCTGTACTTTCTGTCAGGCTGGACCTACAGTGTACCTGGCGTCACAATAGAGAGATGACAGGTAAGAGTTGCCAGGATGCACTTAAGGCTCAAGGATTCTTTCACTGCCGTTCAGAGGGCCTCCACAGAGGGAGAGCCACGTTGACTGTAATACTGGCAAAAAAGTTGTCCTGGAGCTGCTTTACAGCTGTAGAAATCAAGCTCTGCAAACGAGAAGCAGTTCATTGCCCTCCCCTTTGCAGAGAAAGAGTTGACCCCAACAGTTTGTTCTGTGTTGTGTGGCTCGGAAAACAAACAGGGGACTCACAGCGCACACGCTCTCCCACAGAAGGGAATTCATACGCGACTCTCTGAGGCCTACGGAAAGCCGTTAGAGGAGTTAAAGCACTCTATCGAGTCAGGGTTCATGGAGATGGCTGCACACAAAACCTCGCTCATAGGAAACACTCGTGCTTACCTTGAGGCTAGGGCTCACGTTTACTTCGCACTTTAGCTAGGGCAAGCGTGGGATGAGCTCCCAGCAAGGCACTGGAGAGCACCTGGTTTCATAGGAGAAACTCTCTTTCTTCACTGAGGCATTCCTAGAGGTGACTAGAAGACGGGTAGCAGCAATGTCTTTCAGTCAGCCTGGAGGCCGCCACTATCTACTTTTCAAATGGGGAAAATCCTGCCTCTTTCCAGGCTTCTCAATTACAAAGTGGATCACCCAGCACATACACCTATCTTCTCTGACAACCCAAGGGAGACCCTAGGAACACACTTCGGCCTTCTGCGATGAAACTTTTGCATGCAGGGTGTGCTGCATGTGGTGAACGGCATAATCCTCTAAATGCCCTCAGTAGGCCTAGGTGACTTTGGATGTTCCAAATGCCTAGCAATGCTCAGAGTAAATCTCTACTTTACTTCGGGCTGGGCCTAAAGTCCAGTTTCCGCGTCACTTAGAGAGACGTCGAGCTGGAGTCCCCCAACTGATTTGGAGCCCCGGGTGTTTCTTTCAGGGCGGCGTAGCTTTCCATAACGTGGCAGACGCACATGGAACGAAAGCCTGCCCAGAACCGCGGTCCTGAGGCTGCTTCAAACCTGTGGAATGCTAGCCCTAGAGAACACCTTAGTTCCCGGCCCTTTCAACTGCATAGTGAGGGATGATCCCAGAGCTGTTTATCCCTTGATTGTGCTCAGAGGGCTTTGGGTACACAGCACAATTCCTTGGAAAGAAGTGCCCACGTGAGAGTCTTGAGCGCTGTGAGGCCTACTAAGGCTAAAGCCGTCCATTGACTAAGACTTCCTGGAAACTGGTGCACACCTATCTCTGGTAATGGGAAAATGTGCACCTTACCTCGAGACTAGAGGTCCCATTTAGTTGGCACTTGAGCGACAGTATGCTCCTGGGGTGAGCTCCCAGGAAGGAATCGCAAGCACCTGGTTTCTTTTGGGAAAACTCACTGCTCATCAGAGGCATCTGTGGAGTGAATAGTACCCTGGTGGTGGGGTTGTCAGGCGGCTTGGAAGCTGCCACGAAGTTGCTTTGCAAAGGGGGAAAGTCGGGCTTCTCCCACATTCTCCAGTTGCCAACTTGACCCCACAGCGCATTGAACAGCACTCTCTGACTGACTACTGGAGACTTTCAGCCACACTGGGCCTTTCTAGGATCACACTTCGTTGGACGCGGGGGGTTTGGCATGCCATGAATAGCATTACCCGCTTAATGACTGAGTCAGGCCTAGGTGACTTTGGATCGTCCAAATGCCTCACAATTGTACCGGGTTTTCTGTACTTTCTGTCAGGCTGGACCTACAGTGTACCTGGCGTCACAATAGAGAGATGACAGGTAAGAGTTGCCAGGATGCACTTAAGGCTCAAGGATTCTTTCACTGCCGTTCAGAGGGCCTCCACAGAGGGAGAGCCACGTTGACAGTAATACTGGCAAAAACGTTGTCCTGGAGCTGCCTTACAGCTGTAGAAATCAAGCTCTGCAAACGAGAAGCAGTTCATTGCCCTCCGCTCTGCAGAGAAAGAGTTGACCGCAAAAGTTTGTTCTGTGTTGTGTGGCTCGGAAAACAAACAGGGGACTCACAGCGCACACGCTCTCCCACAGAAGGGAATTCATACGCGACTCTCTGAGGCCTACGGAAAGCCGTTAGAGGAGATAAAGCACTCTATCGAGTCAGGGTTCATGGAGATGGCTGCACACAAAACCTCGCTCATAGGAAACACTCGTGCTTACCTTGAGGCTAGGGCTCACGTTTACTTCGCACTTTAGCTGGGGCAAGCGTGGGATGAGCTCCCAGCAAGGCACTGGAGACCACCTGGTTTCATAGGAGAAACTCTCTTTCTTCACTGAGGCATTCCTAGAGGTGACTAGAAGACGGGTAGCAGCAATGTCTTTCAGTCAGCCTGGAGGCCGCCACTATCTACCTTTGAAATGGGGAAAATCCTGCCTCTTTCCAGGCTTCTCAATTACAAAGTGGATCACCCAGCACATACACCTATCTTCTCTGACAACCCAAGGGAGACCCTAGGAACACACTTCGGCCTTCTGCGATGAAACTTTTGCATGCATGGTGTGCTGCATGTGGTGAACGGCATAATCCTCTAAATGCCCTCAGTAGGCCTAGGTGACTTTGGATGTTCCAAATGCCTAGCAATGCTCAGAGTAAATCTCTACTTTACTTCGGGCTGGGCCTAAAGTCCAGTTTCCGCGTCACTTAGAGAGACGTCGAGCTGGAGTCCCCCAACTGATTAGGAGCCCCGAGGGTTTCTTTCAGGGCAGCGTAGCTTTCCATAGTGTGGCAGACGCACATGGAATGAAAGCCTGCCAAGAACCGCGGTCCTGAGGCTGCTTCAAACCTGTGGAATGCTAGCCCTAGAGAACACCTTAGTTCCCGGCCCTTTCAACTGCATAGTGAGGGATGTTCCCAGAGCTGTGTATCCCTTGATTGTGCTCAGAAGGCTTTGGGTACACAGCGCACTTCCTTGGAAAGAAGTGCCCACGTGAGAGTCTTGAGCGCTGTGAGGCCTACTAAGGCTAAAGCCGTCCTATCTCTGGTAATGGGAAAATGTGCACCTTACCTCGAGACTAGAGGTCGCATTTAGTTGGCACTTGAGCGACAGTATGCTCCTGGGGTGAGCTCCCAGGAAGGAATCGCAAGCACCTGGTTTCTTTTGGGAAAACTCACTGCTCCTCAGAGGCATCTGTGGAGTGAATAGTACCCTGGTGGTGGGGTTGTCAGGCGGCTTGGAAGCTGCCACGAAGTTGCTTTGCAAAGGGGGAAAGTCGGGCTTCTCCCACATTCTCCATTTGCCAACTTGACCCCACAGCGCATTGAACAGCACTCTCTGACTGACTACTGGAGACTTTCAGCCACACTGCGCCTTTCTAGGATCACACTTCGTTGGACGCGGGGGGTTTGGCATGCCATGAATAGCATTACCCGCTTAATGACTGAGTCAGGCCTAGGTGACTTTGGATCGTCCAAATGCCTCACAATTGTACCGGGTTTTCTGTACTTTCTGTCAGGCTGGACCTACAGTGTACCTGGCGTCACAATAGAGAGATGACAGGTAAGAGTTGCCAGGATGCACTTAAGGCTCAAGGATTCTTTCACTGCCGTTCAGAGGGCCTCCACAGAGGGAGAGCCACGTTGACTGTAATACTGGCAAAAAAGTTGTCCTGGAGCTGCTTTACAGCTGTAGAAATCAAGCTCTGCAAACGAGAAGCAGTTCATTGCCCTCCCCTTTGCAGAGAAAGAGTTGACCCCAACAGTTTGTTCTGTGTTGTGTGGCTCGGAAAACAAACAGGGGACTCACAGCGCACACGCTCTCCCACAGAAGGGAATTCATACGCGACTCTCTGAGGCCTACGGAAAGCCGTTAGAGGAGTTAAAGCACTCTATCGAGTCAGGGTTCATGGAGATGGCTGCACACAAAACCTCGCTCATAGGAAACACTCGTGCTTACCTTGAGGCTAGGGCTCACGTTTACTTCGCACTTTAGCTAGGGCAAGCGTGGGATGAGCTCCCAGCAAGGCACTGGAGAGCACCTGGTTTCATAGGAGAAACTCTCTTTCTTCACTGAGGCATTCCTAGAGGTGACTAGAAGACGGGTAGCAGCAATGTCTTTCAGTCAGCCTGGAGGCCGCCACTATCTACTTTTCAAATGGGGAAAATCCTGCCTCTTTCCAGGCTTCTCAATTACAAAGTGGATCACCCAGCACATACACCTATCTTCTCTGACAACCCAAGGGAGACCCTTGGAACACACTTCGGCCTTCTGCGATGAAACTTTTGCATGCAGGGTGTGCTGCATGTGGTGAACGGCATAATCCTCTAAATGCCCTCAGTAGGCCTAGGTGACTTTGGATGTTCCAAATGCCTAGCAATGCTCAGAGTAAATCTCTACTTTACTTCGGGCTGGGCCTAAAGTCCAGTTTCCGCGTCACTTAGAGAGACGTCGAGCTGGAGTCCCCCAACTGATTTGGAGCACCGAGGGTTTCTTTCAGGGCAGTGTAGCTTTCCATAACGTGGCAGACGCACATGGAACGAAAGCCTGCCAAGAACCGCGGTCCTGAGGCTGCTTCAAACCTGTGGAATGCTAGCCCTAGAGAACACCTTAGTTCCCGGCCCTTTCAACTGCATAGTGAGGGATGATCCCAGAGCTGTTTATCCCTTGATTGTGCTCAGAAGGCTTTGGGTACACAGCACAATTCCTTGGAAAGAAGTGCCCACGTGAGAGTCTTGAGCGCTGTGAGGCCTACTAAGGCTAAAGCCGTCCATTGATAAGACTTCCTGGAAACTGGTGCACACCTATCTCTGGTAATGGGAAAATGTGCACCTTACCTCGAGACTAGCGGTCCCATTTAGTTGGCACTTGAGCGACAGTATGCTCCTGGGGTGAGCTCCCAGGAAGGAATCGCAAGCACCTGGTTTCTTTTGGAAAAACTCACTGCTCCTCAGAGGCATCTGTGGAGTGAATAGTACCCTGGTGGTGGGGTTGTCAGGCGGCTTGGAAGCTGCAACGAAGTTGCTTTGCAAAGGGGGAAAGTCGGGCTTCTCCCACATTCTCCAGGTGCCAACTTGACCCCACAGCGCATTGACCAGCACTCTCTGACTGACTACTGGAGACTTTCAGCCACACTGGGCCTTTCTAGGATCACACTTCGTTGGACGCGGGGTGTTAGGCATGCCATGAATAGCATTACCCGCTTAATGACTGAGTCAGGCCTAGGTGACTTTGGATCGTCCAAATGCCTCACAATTGTACCGGGTTTTCTGTACTTTCTGTCAGGCTGGACCTACAGTGTACCTGGCGTCACAATAGAGAGATGACAGGTAAGAGTTGCCAGGATGCACTTAAGGCTCAAGGATTCTTTCACTGCCGTTCAGAGGGCCTCCACAGAGGGAGAGCCACGTTGACTGTAATACTGGCAAAAACGTTGTCCTGGAGCTGCCTTACAGCTGTAGAAATCAAGCTCTGCAAACGAGAAGCAGTTCATTGCCCTCCCCTCTGCAGAGAAAGAGTTGACCGCAACAGTTTGTTCTGTGTTGTGTGGCTCGGAAAACAAACAGGGGACTCACAGCGCACACGCTCTCCCACAGAAGGGAATTCATACGCGACTCTCTGAGGCCTACGGAAAGCCGTTAGAGGAGATAAAGCACTCTATCGAGTCAGGGTTCATGGAGATGGCTGCACACAAAACCTCGCTCATAGGAAACACTCGTGCTTACCTTGAGGCTAGGGCTCACGTTTACTTCGCACTTTAGCTAGGGCAAGCGTGGGATGAGCTCCCAGAAAGGCACTCAAGACCACCTGGTTTCATAGGAGAAACTCTCTTTCTTCACTGAGGCATTCCTAGAGGTGACTAGAAGACGGGTAGCAGCAATGTCTTTCAGTCAGCCTGGAGGCCGCCACTATCTACCTTTGAAATGGGGAAAATCCTGCCTCTTTCCAGGCTTCTCAATTACAAAGTGGATCACCCAGCACATACACCTATCTTCTCTGACAACCCAAGGGAGACCCTTGGAACACACTTCGGCCTTCTGCGATGAAACTTTTGCATGCAGGGTGTGCTGCATGTGGTGAACGGCATAATCCTCTAAATGCCCTCAGTAGGCCTAGGTGACTTTGGATGTTCCAAATGCCTAGCAATGCTCAGAGTAAATCTCTACTTTACTTCGGGCTGGGCCTAAAGTCCAGTTTCCGCGTCACTTAGAGAGACGTCAAGCTGGAGTCCCCCAACTGATTTGGAGCCCCGGGGGTTTCTTTCAGGGCAGCGTAGCTTTCCATAACGTGGCAGACGCACATGGAACGAAAGCCTACCCAGAACCGCGGTCCTGAGGCTGCTTCAAACCTGTGGAATGCTAGCCCTAGAGAACACCTTAGTTCCCGGCCCTTTCAACTGCATAGTGAGGGATGTTCCCAGAGCTGTGTATCCCTTGATTGTGCTCAGAAGTATTTGGGTACACAGCGCACTTCCTTGGAAAGAAGTGCCCACGTGAGTCTTGAGCGCTGTGAGGCCTACTAAGGCTAAAGCCGTCCTATCTCTGGTAATGGGAAAATGTGCACCTTACCTCGAGACTAGCGGTCCCATTTAGTTGGCACTTGAGCGACAGTATGCTCCTGGGGTGAGCTCCCAGGAAGGAATCGCAAGCACCTGGTTTCTTTTGGAAAAACTCACTGCTCCTCAGAGGCATCTGTGGAGTGAATAGTACCCTGGTGGTGGGGTTGTCAGGCGGCTTGGAAGCTGCCACGAAGTTGCTTTGCAAAGGGGGAAAGTCGGGCTTCTCCCACATTCTCCAGGTGCCAACTTGACCCCACAGCGCATTGACCAGCACTCTCTGACTGACTACTGGAGACTTTCAGCCACACTGGGCCTTTCTAGGATCACACTTCGTTGGACGCGGGGTGTTAGGCATGACATGAATAGCATTACCCGCTTAATGACTGAGTCAGGCCTAGGTGACTTTGGATCGTCCAAATGCCTCACAATTGTACCGGGTTTTCTGTACTTTCTGTCAGGCTGGACCTACAGTGTACCTGGCGTCACAATAGAGAGATGACAGGTAAGAGTTGCCAGGATGCACTTAAGGCTCAAGGATTCTTTCACTGCCGTTCAGAGGGCCTCCACAGAGGGAGAGCCACGTTGACTGTAATACTGGCAAAAACGTTGTCCTGGAGCTGCCTTACAGCTGTAGAAATCAAGCTCTGCAAACGAGAAGCAGTTCATTGCCCTCCCCTCTGCAGAGAAAGAGTTGACCGCAACAGTTTGTTCTGTGTTGTGTGGCTCGGAAAACAAACAGGGGACTCACAGCGCACACGCTCTCCCACAGAAGGGAATTCATACGCGACTCTCTGAGGCCTACGGAAAGCCGTTAGAGGAGTTAAAGCACTCTATCGAGTCAGGGTTCATGGAGATGGCTGCACACAAAACCTCGCTCATAGGAAACACTCGTGCTTACCTTGAGGCTAGGGCTCACGTTTACTTCGCACTTTAGCTAGGGCAAGCGTGGGATGAGCTCCCAGCAAGGCACTGGAGAGCACCTGGTTTCATAGGAGAAACTCTCTTTCTTCACTGAGGCATTCCTAGAGGTGACTAGAAGACGGGTAGCAGCAATGTCTTTCAGTCAGCCTGGAGGCCGCCACTATCTACTTTTCAAATGGGGAAAATCCTGCCTCTTTCCAGGCTTCTCAATTACAAAGTGGATCACCCAGCACATACACCTATCTTCTCTGACAACCCAAGGGAGACCCTAGGAACACACTTCGGCCTTCTGCGATGAAACTTTTGCATGCAGGGTGTGCTGCATGTGGTGAACGGCATAATCCTCTAAATGCCCTCAGTAGGCCTAGGTGACTTTGGATGTTCCAAATGCCTAGCAATTCTCAGAGTAAATCTCTACTTTACTTCGGGCTGGGCCTAAAGTCCAGTTTCCGCGTCACTTAGAGAGACGTCGAGCTGGAGTCCCCAACTGATTTAGAGCCCCGGGGGTTTCTTTCAGGGCAGCGTAGCTTTCCATAACGTGGCAGACGCACATGGAACGAAAGCCTGCCCAGAACCGCGGTCCTGAGGCTGCTTCAAACCTGTGGAATGCTAGCCCTAGAGAACACCTCAGTTCCCGGCCCTTTCAACTGCATAGTGAGGGATGTTCCCAGAGCTGTGTATCCCTTGATTGTGCTCAGAAGTATTTGGGTACACAGCGCACTTCCTTGGAAAGAAGTGCCCACGTGAGTCTTGAGCGCTGTGAGGCCTACTAAGGCTAAAGCCGTCCTATCTCTGGTAATGGGAAAATGTGCACCTTACCTCGAGACTAGAGGTCCCATTTAGTTGGCACTTGAGCGACAGTATGCTCCTGGGGTGAGCTCCCAGGAAGGAATCGCAAGCACCTGGTTTCTTTTGGGAAAACTCACTGCTCCTCAGAGGCATCTGTGGAGTGAATAGTACCCTGGTGGTGGGGTTGTCAGGCGGCTTGGAAGCTGCCACGAAGTTGCTTTGCAAAGGGGGAAAGTCGGGCTTCTCCCACATTCTCCAGTTGCCAACTTGACCCCACAGCGCATTGACCAGCACTCTCTGACTGACTACTGGAGACTTTCAGCCACACTGGGCCTTTCTAGGATCACACTTCGTTGGACGCGGGGGGTTTGGCATGCCATGAATAGCATTACCCGCTTAATGACTGAGTCAGGCCTAGGTGACTTTGGATCGTCCAAATGCCTCACAATTGTACCGGGTTTTCTGTACTTTCTGTCAGGCTGGACCTACAGTGTACCTGGCGTCACAATAGAGAGATGACAGGTAAGAGTTGCCAGGATGCACTTAAGGCTCAAGGATTCTTTCACTGCCGTTCAGAGGGCCTCCACAGAGGGAGAGCCACGTTGACAGTAATACTGGCAAAAACGTTGTCCTGGAGCTGCCTTACAGCTGTAGAAATCAAGCTCTGCAAACGAGAAGCAGTTCATTGCCCTCCGCTCTGCAGAGAAAGAGTTGACCGCAACAGTTTGTTCTGTGTTGTGTGGCTCGGAAAACAAACAGGGGACTCACAGCGCACACGCTCTCCCACAGAAGGGAATTCATACGCGACTCTCTGAGGCCTACGGAAAGCCGTTAGAGGAGATAAAGCACTCTATCGAGTCAGGGTTCATGGAGATGGCTGCACACAAAACCTCGCTCATAGGAAACACTCGTGCTTACCTTGAGGCTAGGGCTCACGTTTACTTCGCACTTTAGCTGTGGCAAGCGTGGGATGAGCTCCCAGCAAGGCACTGGAGAGCACGTGGTTTCATAGGAGAAACTCTCTTTCTTCACTGAGGCATTCCTAGAGGTGACTAGAAGACGGGTAGCAGCAATGTCTTTCAGTCAGCCTGGAGGCCGCCACTATCTACCTTTGAAATGGGGAAAATCCTGCCTCTTTCCAGGCTTCTCAATTACAAAGTGGATCACCCAGCACATACACCTATCTTCTCTGACAACCCAAGGGAGACCCTAGGAACACACTTCGGCCTTCTGCGATGAAACTTTTGCATGCAGGGTGTGCTGCATGTGGTGAACGGCATAATCCTCTAAATGCCCTCAGTAGGCCTAGGTGACTTTGGATGTTCCAAATGCCTAGCAATGCTCAGAGTAAATCTCTACTTTACTTCGGGCTGGGCCTAAAGTCCAGTTTCCGCGTCACTTAGAGAGACGTCGAGCTGGAGTCCCCCAACTGATTAGGAGCCCCGAGGGTTTCTTTCAGGGCAGCGTAGCTTTCCATAGTGTGGCAGACGCACATGGAACGAAAGCCTGCCAAGAACCGCGGTCCTGAGGCTGCTTCAAACCTGTGGAATGCTAGCCCTAGAGAACACCTTAGTTCCCGGCCCTTTCAACTGCATAGTGAGGGATGTTCCCAGAGCTGTGTATCCCTTGATTGTGCTCAGAAGGCTTTGGGTACACAGCGCACTTCCTTGGAAAGAAGTGCCCACGTGAGAGTCTTGAGCGCTGTGAGGCCTACTAAGGCTAAAGCCGTCCTATCTCTGGTAATGGGAAAATGTGCACCTTACCTCGAGACTAGAGGTCGCATTTAGTTGGCACTTGAGCGACAGTATGCTCCTGGGGTGAGCTCCCAGGAAGGAATCGCAAGCACCTGGTTTCTTTTGGGAAAACTCACTGCTCCTCAGAGGCATCTGTGGAGTGAATAGTACCCTGGTGGTGGGGTTGTCAGGCGGCTTGGAAGCTGCAACGAAGTTGCTTTGCAAAGGGGGAAAGTCGGGCTTCTCCCACATTCTCCATTTGCCAACTTGACCCCACAGCGCATTGAACAGCACTCTCTGACTGACTACTGGAGACTTTCAGCCACACTGGGCCTTTCTTGGATCACACTTCGTTGGACGCGGGGGGTTTGGCATGCCATGAATAGCATTACCCGCTTAATGACTGAGTCAGGCCTAGGTGACTTTGGATCGTCCAAATGCCTCACAATTGTACCGGGTTTTCTGTACTTTCTGTCAGGCTGGACCTACAGTGTACCTGGCGTCACAAT
Source organism: Mesoplodon bidens (assembly GCF_964165515.1). Classification (NCBI taxonomy): domain Eukaryota; kingdom Metazoa; phylum Chordata; class Mammalia; order Artiodactyla; family Ziphiidae; genus Mesoplodon; species Mesoplodon bidens. Next base: position 55,768 of record NW_027671792.1, on the reverse strand, counting down.
AGAGAGATGACAGGTAAGAGTTGCCAGGATGCACTTAAGGCTCAAGGATTCTTTCACTGCCGTTCAGAGGGCCTCCACAGAGGGAGAGCCACGTTGACTGTAATACTGGCAAAAAAGTTGTCCTGGAGCTGCTTTACAGCTGTAGAAATCAAGCTCTGCAAACGAGAAGCAGTTCATTGCCCTCCCCTTTGCAGAGAAAGAGTTGACCCCAACAGTTTGTTCTGTGTTGTGTGGCTCGGAAAACAAACAGGGGACTCACAGCGCACACGCTCTCCCACAGAAGGGAATTCATACGCGACTCTCTGAGGCCTACGGAAAGCCGTTAGAGGAGTTAAAGCACTCTATCGAGTCAGGGTTCATGGAGATGGCTGCACACAAAACCTCGCTCATAGGAAACACTCGTGCTTACCTTGAGGCTAGGGCTCACGTTTACTTCGCACTTTAGCTAGGGCAAGCGTGGGATGAGCTCCCAGCAAGGCACTGGAGAGCACCTGGTTTCATAGGAGAAACTCTCTTTCTTCACTGAGGCATTCCTAGAGGTGACTAGAAGACGGGTAGCAGCAATGTCTTTCAGTCAGCCTGGAGGCCGCCACTATCTACTTTTCAAATGGGGAAAATCCTGCCTCTTTCCAGGCTTCTCAATTACAAAGTGGATCACCCAGCACATACACCTATCTTCTCTGACAACCCAAGGGAGACCCTTGGAACACACTTCGGCCTTCTGCGATGAAACTTTTGCATGCAGGGTGTGCTGCATGTGGTGAACGGCATAATCCTCTAAATGCCCTCAGTAGGCCTAGGTGACTTTGGATGTTCCAAATGCCTAGCAATGCTCAGAGTAAACCTCTACTTTACTTCGGGCTGGGCCTAAAGTCCAGTTTCCGCGTCACTTAGAGAGACGTCGAGCTGGAGTCCCCCAACTGATTTGGAGCCCCGAGGGTTTCTTTCAGGGCAGCGTAGCTTTCCATAACGTGGCAGACGCACATGGAACGAAAGCCTGCCAAGAACCGCGGTCCTGAGGCTGCTTCAAACCTGTGGAATGCTAGCCCTAGAGAACACCTTAGTTCCCGGCCCTTTCAACTGCATAGTGAGGGATGATCCCAGAGCTGTTTATCCCTTGATTGTGCTCAGAGGGCTTTGGGTACACAGCACAATTCCTTGGAAAGAAGTGCCCACGTGAGAGTCTTGAGCGCTGTGAGGCCTACTAAGGCTAAAGCCGTCCATTGATAAGACTTCCTGGAAACTGGTGCACACCTATCTCTGGTAATGGGAAAATGTGCACCTTACCTCGAGACTAGCGGTCCCATTTAGTTGGCACTTGAGCGACAGTATGCTCCTGGGGTGAGCTCCCAGGAAGGAATCGCAAGCACCTGGTTTCTTTTGGAAAAACTCACTGCTCCTCAGAGGCATCTGTGGAGTGAATAGTACCCTGGTGGTGGGGTTGTCAGGCGGCTTGGAAGCTGCAACGAAGTTGCTTTGCAAAGGGGGAAAGTCGGGCTTCTCCCACATTCTCCAGGTGCCAACTTGACCCCACAGCGCATTGACCAGCACTCTCTGACTGACTACTGGAGACTTTCAGCCACACTGGGCCTTTCTAGGATCACACTTCGTTGGACGCGGGGTGTTAGGCATGCCATGAATAGCATTACCCGCTTAATGACTGAGTCAGGCCTAGGTGACTTTGGATCGTCCAAATGCCTCACAATTGTACCGGGTTTTCTGTACTTTCTGTCAGGCTGGACCTACAGTGTACCTGGCGTCACAATAGAGAGATGACAGGTAAGAGTTGCCAGGATGCACTTAAGGCTCAAGGATTCTTTCACTGCCGTTCAGAGGGCCTCCACAGAGGGAGAGCCACGTTGACTGTAATACTGGCAAAAACGTTGTCCTGGAGCTGCCTTACAGCTGTAGAAATCAAGCTCTGCAAAGGAGAAGCAGTTCATTGCCCTCCCCTCTGCAGAGAAAGAGTTGACCCCAACAGTTTGTTCTGTGTTGTGTGGCTCGGAAAACAAACAGGGGACTCACAGCGCACACGCTCTCCCACAGAAGGGAATTCATACGCGACTCTCTGAGGCCTACGGAAAGCCGTTAGAGGAGTTAAAGCACTCTATCGAGTCAGGGTTCATGGAGATGGCTGCACACAAAACCTCGCTCATAGGAAACACTCGTGCTTACCTTGAGGCTAGGGCTCACGTTTACTTCGCACTTTAGCTGGGGCAAGCGTGGGATGAGCTCCCAGAAAGGCACTCAAGACCACCTGGTTTCATAGGAGAAACTCTCTTTCTTCACTGAGGCATTCCTAGAGGTGACTAGAAGACGGGTAGCAGCAATGTCTTTCAGTCAGCCTGGAGGCCGCCACTATCTACCTTTGAAATGGGGAAAATCCTGCCTCTTTCCAGGCTTCTCAATTACAAAGTGGATCACCCAGCACATACACCTATCTTCTCTGACAACCCAAGGGAGACCCTTGGAACACACTTCGGCCTTCTGCGATGAAACTTTTGCATGCAGGGTGTGCTGCATGTGGTGAACGGCATAATCCTCTAAATGCCCTTAGTAGGCCTAGGTGACTTTGGATGTTCCAAATGCCTAGCAATGCTCAGAGTAAATCTCTACTTTACTTCGGGCTGGGCCTAAAGTCCAGTTTCCGCGTCACTTAGAGAGACGTCGAGCTGGAGTCCCCCAACTGATTTGGAGCCCCGAGGGTTTCTTTCAGGGCAGCGTAGCTTTCCATAACGTGGCAGATGCACATGGAACGAAAGCCTGCCAAGAACCGCGGTCCTAAGGCTGCTTCAAACCTGTGGAATGCTAGCCCTAGAGAACACCTTAGTTCCCGGCCCTTTCAACTGCATAGTGAGGGATGATCCCAGAGCTGTGTATCCCTTGATTGTGCTCAGAGGGCTTTGGGTACACAGCACAATTCCTTGGAAAGAAGTGCCCACGTGAGAGTCTTGAGCGCTGTGAGGCCTACTAAGGCTAAAGCCGTCCATTGATAAGACTTCCTGGAAACTGGTGCACACCTATCTCTGGTAATGGGAAAATGTGCACCTTACCTCGAGACTAGCGGTCCTATTTAGTTGGCACTTGAGCGACAGTATGCTCCTGGGGTGAGCTCCCAGGAAGGAATCGCAAGCACCTGGTTTCTTTTGGAAAAACTCACTGCTCCTCAGAGGCATCTGTGGAGTGAATAGTACCCTGGTGGTGGGGTTGTCAGGCGGCTTGGAAGCTGCAACGAAGTTGCTTTGCAAAGGGGGAAAGTCGGGCTTCTCCCACATTCTCCAGGTGCCAACTTGACCCCACAGCGCATTGACCAGCACTCTCTGACTGACTACTGGAGACTTTCAGCCACACTGGGCCTTTCTAGGATCACACTTCGTTGGACGCGGGGTGTTAGGCATGCCATGAATAGCATTACCCGCTTAATGACTGAGTCAGGCCTAGGTGACTTTGGATCGTCCAAATGCCTCACAATTGTACCGGGTTTTCTGTACTTTCTGTCAGGCTGGACCTACAGTGTACCTGGCGTCACAATAGAGAGATGACAGGTAAGAGTTGCCAGGATGCACTTAAGGCTCAAGGATTCTTTCACTGCCGTTCAGAGGGCCTCCACAGAGGGAGAGCCACGTTGACTGTAATACTGGCAAAAACGTTGTCCTGGAGCTGCCTTACAGCTGTAGAAATCAAGCTCTGCAAACGAGAAGCAGTTCATTGCCCTCCGCTCTGCAGAGAAAGAGTTGACCGCAACAGTTTGTTCTGTGTTGTGTGGCTCGGAAAACAAACAGGGGACTCACAGCGCACACGCTCTCCCACAGAAGGGAATTCATACGCGACTCTCTGAGGCCTACGGAAAGCCGTTAGAGGAGATAAAGCACTCTATCGAGTCAGGGTTCATGGAGATGGCTGCACACAAAACCTCGCTCATAGGAAACACTCGTGCTTACCTTGAGGCTAGGGCTCACGTTTACTTCGCACTTTAGCTGGGGCAAGCGTGGGATGAGCTCCCAGCAAGGCACTGGAGAGCACGTGGTTTCATAGGAGAAACTCTCTTTCTTCACTGAGGCATTCCTAGAGGTGACTAGAAGACGGGTAGCAGCAATGTCTTTCAGTCAGCCTGGAGGCCGCCACTATCTACCTTTGAAATGGGGAAAATCCTGCCTCTTTCCAGGCTTCTCAATTACAAAGTGGATCACCCAGCACATACACCTATCTTCTCTGACAACCCAAGGGAGACCCTAGGAACACACTTCGGCCTTCTGCGATGAAACTTTTGCATGCAGGGTGTGCTGCATGTGGTGAACGGCATAATCCTCTAAATGCCCTCAGTAGGCCTAGGTGACTTTGGATGTTCCAAATGCCTAGCAATGCTCAGAGTAAATCTCTACTTTACTTCGGTCTGGGCCTAAAGTCCAGTTTCCGCGTCACTTAGAGAGACGTCGAGCTGGAGTCCCCCAACTGATTAGGAGCCCCGAGGGTTTCTTTCAGGGCAGCGTAGCTTTCCATAGTGTGGCAGACGCACATGGAACGAAAGCCTGCCAAGAACCGCGGTCCTGAGGCTGCTTCAAACCTGTGGAATGCTAGCCCTAGAGAACACCTTAGTTCCCGGCCCTTTCAACTGCATAGTGAGGGATGTTCCCAGAGCTGTGTATCCCTTGATTGTGCTCAGAAGGCTTTGGGTACACAGCGCACTTCCTTGGAAAGAAGTGCCCACGTGAGAGTCTTGAGCGCTGTGAGGCCTACTAAGGCTAAAGCCGTCCTATCTCTGGTAATGGGAAAATGTGCACCTTACCTCGAGACTAGTGGTCGCATTTAGTTGGCACTTGAGCGACAGTATGCTCCTGGGGTGAGCTCCCAGGAAGGAATCGCAAGCACCTGGTTTCTTTTGGGAAAACTCACTGCTCCTCAGAGGCATCTGTGGAGTGAATAGTACCCTGGTGGTGGGGTTGTCAGGCGGCTTGGAAGCTGCAACGAAGTTGCTTTGCAAAGGGGGAAAGTCGGGCTTCTCCCACATTCTCCATTTGCCAACTTGACCCCACAGCGCATTGAACAGCACTCTCTGACTGACTACTGGAGACTTTCAGCCACACTGGGCCTTTCTTGGATCACACTTCGTTGGACGCGGGGGGTTTGGCATGCCATGAATAGCATTACCCGCTTAATGACTGAGTCAGGCCTAGGTGACTTTGGATCGTCCAAATGCCTCACAATTGTACCGGGTTTTCTGTACTTTCTGTCAGGCTGGACCTACAGTGTACCTGGCGTCACAATAGAGAGATGACAGGTAAGAGTTGCCAGGATGCACTTAAGGCTCAAGGATTCTTTCACTGCCGTTCAGAGGGCCTCCACAGAGGGAGAGCCACGTTGACTGTAATACTGGCAAAAAAGTTGTCCTGGAGCTGCTTTACAGCTGTAGAAATCAAGCTCTGCAAACGAGAAGCAGTTCATTGCCCTCCCCTTTGCAGAGAAAGAGTTGACCCCAACAGTTTGTTCTGTGTTGTGTGGCTCGGAAAACAAACAGGGGACTCACAGCGCACACGCTCTCCCACAGAAGGGAATTCATACGCGACTCTCTGAGGCCTACGGAAAGCCGTTAGAGGAGTTAAAGCACTCTATCGAGTCAGGGTTCATGGAGATGGCTGCACACAAAACCTCGCTCATAGGAAACACTCGTGCTTACCTTGAGGCTAGGGCTCACGTTTACTTCGCACTTTAGCTAGGGCAAGCGTGGGATGAGCTCCCAGCAAGGCACTGGAGAGCACCTGGTTTCATAGGAGAAACTCTCTTTCTTCACTGAGGCATTCCTAGAGGTGACTAGAAGACGGGTAGCAGCAATGTCTTTCAGTCAGCCTGGAGGCCGCCACTATCTACTTTTCAAATGGGGAAAATCCTGCCTCTTTCCAGGCTTCTCAATTACAAAGTGGATCACCCAGCACATACACCTATCTTCTCTGACAACCCAAGGGAGACCCTTGGAACACACTTCGGCCTTCTGCGATGAAACTTTTGCATGCAGGGTGTGCTGCATGTGGTGAACGGCATAATCCTCTAAATGCCCTCAGTAGGCCTAGGTGACTTTGGATGTTCCAAATGCCTAGCAATGCTCAGAGTAAACCTCTACTTTACTTCGGGCTGGGCCTAAAGTCCAGTTTCCGCGTCACTTAGAGAGACGTCGAGCTGGAGTCCCCCAACTGATTTGGAGCCCCGAGGGTTTCTTTCAGGGCAGCGTAGCTTTCCATAACGTGGCAGACGCACATGGAACGAAAGCCTGCCAAGAACCGCGGTCCTGAGGCTGCTTCAAACCTGTGGAATGCTAGCCCTAGAGAACACCTTAGTTCCCGGCCCTTTCAACTGCATAGTGAGGGATGATCCCAGAGCTGTTTATCCCTTGATTGTGCTCAGAGGGCTTTGGGTACACAGCACAATTCCTTGGAAAGAAGTGCCCACGTGAGAGTCTTGAGCGCTGTGAGGCCTACTAAGGCTAAAGCCGTCCATTGATAAGACTTCCTGGAAACTGGTGCACACCTATCTCTGGTAATGGGAAAATGTACACCTTACCTCGAGACTAGCGGTCCCATTTAGTTGGCACTTGAGCGACAGTATGCTCCTGGGGTGAGCTCCCAGGAAGGAATCGCAAGCACCTGGTTTCTTTTGGAAAAACTCACTGCTCCTCAGAGGCATCTGTGGAGTGAATAGTACCCTGGTGGTGGGGTTGTCAGGCGGCTTGGAAGCTGCAACGAAGTTGCTTTGCAAAGGGGGAAAGTCGGGCTTCTCCCACATTCTCCAGGTGCCAACTTGACCCCACAGCGCATTGACCAGCACTCTCTGACTGACTACTGGAGACTTTCAGCCACACTGGGCCTTTCTAGGATCACACTTCGTTGGACGCGGGGTGTTAGGCATGCCATGAATAGCATTACCCGCTTAATGACTGAGTCAGGCCTAGGTGACTTTGGATCGTCCAAATGCCTCACAATTGTACCGGGTTTTCTGTACTTTCTGTCAGGCTGGACCTACAGTGTACCTGGCGTCACAATAGAGAGATGACAGGTAAGAGTTGCCAGGATGCACTTAAGGCTCAAGGATTCTTTCACTGCCGTTCAGAGGGCCTCCACAGAGGGAGAGCCACGTTGACTGTAATACTGGCAAAAACGTTGTCCTGGAGCTGCCTTACAGCTGTAGAAATCAAGCTCTGCAAAGGAGAAGCAGTTCATTGCCCTCCCCTCTGCAGAGAAAGAGTTGACCCCAACAGTTTGTTCTGTGTTGTGTGGCTCGGAAAACAAACAGGGGACTCACAGCGCACACGCTCTCCCACAGAAGGGAATTCATACGCGACTCTCTGAGGCCTACGGAAAGCCGTTAGAGGAGTTAAAGCACTCTATCGAGTCAGGGTTCATGGAGATGGCTGCACACAAAACCTCGCTCATAGGAAACAGTCGTGCTTACCTTGAGGCTAGGGCTCACGTTTACTTCGCACTTTAGCTGGGGCAAGCGTGGGATGAGCTCCCAGAAAGGCACTCAAGACCACCTGGTTTCATAGGAGAAACTCTCTTTCTTCACTGAGGCATTCCTAGAGGTGACTAGAAGACGGGTAGCAGCAATGTCTTTCAGTCAGCCTGGAGGCCGCCACTATCTACCTTTGAAATGGGGAAAATCCTGCCTCTTTCCAGGCTTCTCAATTACAAAGTGGATCACCCAGCACATACACCTATCTTCTCTGACAACCCAAGGGAGACCCTTGGAACACACTTCGGCCTTCTGCGATGAAACTTTTGCATGCAGGGTGTGCTGCATGTGGTGAACGGCATAATCCTCTAAATGCCCTCAGTAGGCCTAGGTGACTTTGGATGTTCCAAATGCCTAGCAATGCTCAGAGTAAATCTCTACTTTACTTCGGGCTGGGCCTAAAGTCCAGTTTCCGCGTCACTTAGAGAGACGTCGAGCTGGAGTCCCCCAACTGATTTGGAGCCCCGAGGGTTTCTTTCAGGGCAGCGTAGCTTTCCATAACGTGGCAGATGCACATGGAACGAAAGCCTGCCAAGAACCGCGGTCCTGAGGCTGCTTCAAACCTGTGGAATGCTAGCCCTAGAGAACACCTTAGTTCCCGGCCCTTTCAACTGCATAGTGAGGGATGATCCCAGAGCTGTGTATCCCTTGATTGTGCTCAGAGGGCTTTGGGTACACAGCACAATTCCTTGGAAAGAAGTGCCCACGTGAGAGTCTTGAGCGCTGTGAGGCCTACTAAGGCTAAAGCCGTCCATTGATAAGACTTCCTGGAAACTGGTGCACACCTATCTCTGGTAATGGGAAAATGTGCACCTTACCTCGAGACTAGCGGTCCTATTTAGTTGGCACTTGAGCGACAGTATGCTCCTGGGGTGAGCTCCCAGGAAGGAATCGCAAGCACCTGGTTTCTTTTGGAAAAACTCACTGCTCCTCAGAGGCATCTGTGGAGTGAATAGTACCCTGGTGGTGGGGTTGTCAGGCGGCTTGGAAGCTGCAACGAAGTTGCTTTGCAAAGGGGGAAAGTCGGGCTTCTCCCACATTCTCCAGGTGCCAACTTGACCCCACAGCGCATTGACCAGCACTCTCTGACTGACTACTGGAGACCTTCAGCCACACTGGGCCTTTCTAGGATCACACTTCGTTGGACGCGGGGTGTTAGGCATGCCATGAATAGCATTACCCGCTTAATGACTGAGTCAGGCCTAGGTGACTTTGGATCGTCCAAATGCCTCACAATGGTACCGGGTTTTCTGTACTTTCTGTCAGGCTGGACCTACAGTGTACCTGGCGTCACAATAGAGAGATGACAGGTAAGAGTTGCCAGGATGCACTTAAGGCTCAAGGATTCTTTCACTGCCGTTCAGAGGGCCTCCACAGAGGGAGAGCCACGTTGACTGTAATACTGGCAAAAACGTTGTCCTGGAGCTGCCTTACAGCTGTAGAAATCAAGCTCTGCAAACGAGAAGCAGTTCATTGCCCTCCCCTCTGCAGAGAAAGAGTTGACCCCAACAGTTTGTTCTGTGTTGTGTGGCTCGGAAAACAAACAGGGGACTCACAGCGCACACGCTCTCCCACAGAAGGGAATTCATACGCGACTCTCTGAGGCCTACGGAAAGCCGTTAGAGGAGATAAAGCTCTCTATCGAGTCAGGGTTCATGAAGATGGCTGCACACAAAACCTCGCTCATAGGAAACACTCGTGCTTACCTTGAGGCTAGGGCTCACGTTTACTTCGCACTTTAGCTGGGGCAAGCGTGGGATGAGCTCCCAGCAAGGCACTGGAGACCACCTGGTTTCATAGGAGAAACTGTCTTTCTTCACTGAGGCATTCCTAGAGGTGACTAGAAGACGGGTAGCAGCAATGTCTTTCAGTCAGCCTGGAGGCCGCCACTATCTACCTTTGAAATGGGGAAAATCCTGCCTCTTTCCAGGCTTCTCAATTACAAAGTGGATCACCCAGCACATACACCTATCTTCTCTGACAACCCAAGGGAGACCCTAGGAACACACTTCGGCCTTCTGCGATGAAACTTTTGCATGCAGGGTGTGCTGCATGTGGTGAACGGCATAATCCTCTAAATGCCCTCAGTAGGCCTAGGTGACTTTGGATGTTCCAAATGCCTAGCAATGCTCAGAGTAAATCTCTACTTTACTTCGGGCTGGGCCTAAAGTCCAGTTTCCCCGTCACTTAGAGAGACGTCGAGCTGGAGTCCCCCAACTGATTTGGAGCCCCGAGGGTTTCTTTCAGGGCAGCGTAGCTTTCCATAACGTGGCAGACGCACATGGAACGAAAGCCTGCCAAGAACCGCGGTCCTGAGGCTGCTTCAAACCTGTGGAATGCTAGCCCTAGAGAACACCTTAGTTCCCGGCCCTTTCAACTGCATAGTGAGGGATGATCCCAGAGCTGTTTATCCCTTGATTGTGCTCAGAGGGCTTTGGGTACACAGCACAATCCTTGGAAAGAAGTGCCCACGTGAGAGTCTTGAGCGCTGTGAGGCCTACTAAGGCTAAAGCCGTCCTATCTCTGGTAATGGGAAAATGTGCACCTTACCTCGAGACTAGAGGTCCCATTTAGTTGGCACTTGAGCGACAGTATGCTCCTGGGGTGAGCTCCCAGGAAGGAATCGCAAGCACCTGGTTTCTTTTGGGAAAACTCACTGCTCCTCAGAGGCATCTGTGGAGTGAATAGTACCCTGGTGGTGGGGTTGTCAGGCGGCTTGGAAGCTGCAACGAAGTTGCTTTGCAAAGGGGGAAAGTCGGGCTTCTCCCACATTCTCCAGTTGCCAACTTGACCCCACAGCGCATTGACCAGCACTCTCTGACTGACTACTGGAGACTTTCAGCCACACTGGGCCTTTCTAGGATCACACTTCGTTGGACGCGGGGGGTTTGGCATGCCATGAATAGCATTACCCGCTTTATGACTGAGTAAGGCCTAGGTGACTTTGGATCGTCCAAATGCCTCACAATTGTACCGGGTTTTCTGTACTTTCTGTCAGGCTGGACCTACAGTGTACCTGGCGTCACAATAGAGAGATGACAGGTAAGAGTTGCCAGGATGCACTTAAGGCTCAAGGATTCTTTCACTGCCGTTCAGAGGGCCTCCACAGAGGGAGAGCCACGTTGACTGTAATACTGGCAAAAACGTTGTCCTGGAGCTGCCTTACAGCTGTAGAAATCAAGCTCTGCAAACGAGAAGCAGTTCATTGCCCTCCCCTCTGCAGAGAAGGAGTTGACCGGAACAGTTTGTTCTGTGTTGTGTGGCTCGGAAAACAAACAGGGGACTCACAGCGCACACGCTCCTCCACAGAAGGGAATTCATACGCGACTCTCTGAGGCCTACGGAAAGCCGTTAGAGGAGTTAAAGCACTCTATCGAGTCAGGGTTCATGGAGATGGCTGCACACAAAACCTCGCTCATAGGAAACACTCGTGCTTACCTTGAGGCTAGGGCTCACGTTTACTTCGCACTTTAGCTAGGGCAAGCGTGGGATGAGCTCCCAGCAAGGCACTGGAGAGCACCTGGTTTCATAGGAGAAACTCTCTTTCTTCACTGAGGCATTCCTAGAGGTGACTAGAAGACGGGTAGCAGCAATGTCTTTCAGTCAGCCTGGAGGCCGCCACTATCTACATTTGAAATGGGGAAAATCCTGCCTCTTTCCAGGCTTCTCAATTACAAAGTGGATCACCCAGCACATACACCTATCTTCTCTGACAACCCAAGGGAGACCCTTGGAACACACTTCGGCCTTCTGCGATGAAACTTTTGCATGCAGGGTGTGCTGCATGTGGTGAACGGCATAATCCTCTAAATGCCCTCAGTAGGCCTAGGTGACTTTGGATGTTCCAAATGCCTAGCAATGCTCAGAGTAAATCTCTACTTTACTTCGGGCTGGGCCTAAAGTCCAGTTTCCGCGTCACTTAGAGAGACGTCGAGCTGGAGTCCCCCAACTGATTTGGAGCCCCGGGGGTTTCTTTCATGGCAGCGTAGCTTTCCATAACGTGGCAGACGCACATGGAATGAAAGCCTGCCAAGAACCGCGGTCCTGAGGCTGCTTCAAACCTGTGGAATGCTAGCCCTAGAGAACACCTTAGTTCCCGGCCCTTTCAACTGCATAGTGAGGGATGATCCCAGAGCTGTTTATCCCTTGATTGTGCTCAGAGGGCTTTGGGTACACAGCACAATTCCTTGGAAAGAAGTGCCCACGTGAGAGTCTTGAGCGCTGTGAGGCCTACTAAGGCTAAAGCCGTCCATTGATAAGACTTCCTGGAAACTGGTGCACACCTATCTCTGGTAATGGGAAAATGTGCACCTTACCTCGAGACTAGCGGTCCCATTTAGTTGGCACTTGAGCGACAGTATGCTCCTGGGGTGAGCTCCCAGGAAGGAATCGCAAGCACCTGGTTTCTTTTGGAAAAACTCACTGCTCCTCAGAGGCATCTGTGGAGTGAATAGTACCCTGGTGGTGGGGTTGTCAGGCGGCTTGGAAGCTGCAACGAAGTTGCTTTGCAAAGGGGGAAAGTCGGGCTTCTCCCACATTCTCCAGGTGCCAACTTGACCCCACAGCGCATTGACCAGCACTCTCTGACTGACTACTGGAGACTTTCAGCCACACTGGGCCTTTCTAGGATCACACTTCGTTGGACGCGGGGTGTTAGGCATGCCATGAATAGCATTACCCGCTTAATGACTGAGTCAGGCCTAGGTGACTTTGGATCGTCCAAATGCCTCACAATTGTACCGGGTTTTCTGTACTTTCTGTCAGGCTGGACCTACAGTGTACCTGGCGTCACAATAGAGAGATGACAGGTAAGAGTTGCCAGGATGCACTTAAGGCTCAAGGATTCTTTCACTGCCGTTCAGAGGGCCTCCACAGAGGGAGAGCCACGTTGACTGTAATACTGGCAAAAACGTTGTCCTGGAGCTGCCTTACAGCTGTAGAAATCAAGCTCTGCAAACGAGAAGCAGTTCATTGCCCTCCCCTCTGCAGAGAAAGAGTTGACCGCAACAGTTTGTTCTGTGTTGTGTGGCTCGGAAAACAAACAGGGGACTCACAGCGCACACGCTCTCCCACAGAAGGGAATTCATACGCGACTCTCTGAGGCCTACGGAAAGCCGTTAGAGGAGATAAAGCACTCTATCGAGTCAGGGTTCATGGAGATGGCTGCACACAAAACCTCGCTCATAGGAAACACTCGTGCTTACCTTGAGGCTAGGGCTCACGTTTACTTCGCACTTTAGCTGGGGCAAGCGTGGGATGAGCTCCCAGAAAGGCACTCAAGACCACCTGGTTTCATAGGAGAAACTCTCTTTCTTCACTGAGGCATTCCTAGAGGTGACTAGAAGACGGGTAGCAGCAATGTCTTTCAGTCAGCCTGGAGGCCGCCACTATCTACCTTTGAAATGGGGAAAATCCTGCCTCTTTCCAGGCTTCTCAATTACAAAGTGGATCACCCAGCACATACACCTATCTTCTCTGACAACCCAAGGGAGACCCTTGGAACACACTTCGGCCTTCTGCGATGAAACTTTTGCATGCAGGGTGTGCTGCATGTGGTGAACGGCATAATCCTCTAAATGCCCTCAGTAGGCCTAGGTGACTTTGGATGTTCCAAATGCCTAGCAATGCTCAGAGTAAATCTCTACTTTACTTCGGGCTGGGCCTAAAGTCCAGTTTCCGCGTCACTTAGAGAGACGTCAAGCTGGAGTCCCCCAACTGATTTGGAGCCCCGGGGGTTTCTTTCAGGGCAGCGTAGCTTTCCATAACGTGGCAGACGCACATGGAACGAAAGCCTGCCCAGAACCGCGGTCCTGAGGCTGCTTCAAACCTGTGGAATGCTAGCCCTAGAGAACACCTTAGTTCCCGGCCCTTTCAACTGCATAGTGAGGGATGTTCCCAGAGCTGTGTATCCCTTGATTGTGCTCAGAAGTATTTGGGTACACAGCGCACTTCCTTGGAAAGAAGTGCCCACGTGAGTCTTGAGCGCTGTGAGGCCTACTAAGGCTAAAGCCGTCCTATCTCTGGTAATGGGAAAATGTGCACCTTACCTCGAGACTAGAGGTCCCATTTAGTTGGCACTTGAGCGACAGTATGCTCCTGGGGTGAGCTCCCAGGAAGGAATCGCAAGCACCTGGTTTCTTTTGGGAAAACTCACTGCTCCTCAGAGGCATCTGTGGAGTGAATAGTACCCTGGTGGTGGGGTTGTCAGGCGGCTTGGAAGCTGCCACGAAGTTGCTTTGCAAAGGGGGAAAGTCGGGCTTCTCCCACATTCTCCAGTTGCCAACTTGACCCCACAGCGCATTGAACAGCACTCTCTGACTGACTACTGGAGACTTTCAGCCACACTGGGCCTTTCTAGGATCACACTTCGTTGGACGCGGGGGGTTTGGCATGCCATGAATAGCATTACCCGCTTAATGACTGAGTCAGGCCTAGGTGACTTTGGATCGTCCAAATGCCTCACAATTGTACCGGGTTTTCTGTACTTTCTGTCAGGCTGGACCTACAGTGTACCTGGCGTCACAATAGAGAGATGACAGGTAAGAGTTGCCAGGATGCACTTAAGGCTCAAGGATTCTTTCACTGCCGTTCAGAGGGCCTCCACAGAGGGAGAGCCACGTTGACTGTAATACTGGCAAAAACGTTGTCCTGGAGCTGCCTTACAGCTGTAGAAATCAAGCTCTGCAAACGAGAAGCAGTTCAATGCCCTCCCCTCTGCAGAGAAAGAGTTGACCGCAACAGTTTGTTCTGTGTTGTGTGGCTCGGAAAACAAACAGGGGACTCACAGCGCACACGCTCTCCCACAGAAGGGAATTCATACGCGACTCTCTGAGGCCTACGGAAAGCCGTTAGAGGAGTTAAAGCACTCTATCGAGTCAGGGTTCATGGAGATGGCTGCACACAAAACCTCGCTCATAGGAAACACTCGTGCTTACCTTGAGGCTAGGGCTCACGTTTACTTCGCACTTTAGCTGGGGCAAGCGTGGGATGAGCTCCCAGCAAGGCACTGGAGACCACCTGGTTTCATAGGAGAAACTCTCTTTCTTCACTGAGGCATTCCTAGAGGTGACTAGAAGACGGGTAGCAGCAATGTCTTTCAGTCAGCCTGGAGGCCGCCACTATCTACCTTTGAAATGGGGAAAATCCTGCCTCTTTCCAGGCTTCTCAATTACAAATTGGATCACCCAGCACATACACCTATCTTCTCTGACAACCCAAGGGAGACCCTTGGAACACACTTCGGCCTTCTGCGATGAAACTTTTGCATGCAGGGTGTGCTGCATGTGGTGAACGGCATAATCCTCTAAATGCCCTCAGTAGGCCTAGGTGACTTTGGATGTTCCAAATGCCTAGCAATGCTCAGAGTAAATCTCTACTTTACTTCGGGCTGGGCCTAAAGTCCAGTTTCCGCGTCACTTAGAGAGACGTCAAGCTGGAGTCCCCCAACTGATTTGGAGCCCCGGGGGTTTCTTTCAGGGCAGCGTAGCTTTCCATAACGTGGCAGACGCACATGGAACGAAAGCCTGCCAAGAACCGCGGTCCTGAGGCTGCTTCAAACCTGTGGAATGCTAGCCCTAGAGAACACCTTAGTTCCCGGCCCTTTCAACTGCATAGTGAGGGATGTTCCCAGAGCTGTGTATCCCTTGATTGTGCTCAGAAGGCTTTGGGTACACAGCGCACCTCCTTGGAAAGAAGTGCCCACGTGAGAGTCTTGAGCGCTGTGAGGCCTACTAAGGCTAAAGCCGTCCTATCTCTGGTAATGGGAAAATGTGCACCTTACCTCGAGACTAGAGGTCGCATTTAGTTGGCACTTGAGCGACAGTATTCTCCTGGGGTGAGCTCCCAGGAAGGAATCGCAAGCACCTGGTTTCTTTTGGGAAAACTCACTGCTCCTCAGAGGCATCTGTGGAGTGAATAGTACCCTGGTGGTGGTGTTGTCAGGCGGCTTGGAAGCTGCAACGAAGTTGCTTTGCAAAGGGGGAAAGTCGGGCTTCTCCCACATTCTCCAGGTGCCAACTTGACCCCACAGCGCATTGACCAGCACTCTCTGACTGACTACTGGAGACTTTCAGCCACACTGGGCCTTTCTAGGATCACACTTCGTTGGACGCGGGGTGTTAGGCATGACATGAATAGCATTACCCGCTTAATGACTGAGTCAGGCCTAGGTGACTTTGGATCGTCCAAATGCCTCACAATTGTACCGGGTTTTCTGTACTTTCTGTCAGGCTGGACCTACAGTGTACCTGGCGTCACAATAGAGAGATGACAGGTAAGAGTTGCCAGGATGCACTTAAGGCTCAAGGATTCTTTCACTGCCGTTCAGAGGGCCTCCACAGAGGGAGAGCCACGTTGACTGTAATACTGGCAAAAACGTTGTCCTGGAGCTGCCTTACAGCTGTAGAAATCAAGCTCTGCAAACGAGAAGCAGTTCATTGCCCTCCCCTCTGCAGAGAAAGAGTTGACCGCAACAGTTTGTTCTGTGTTGTGTGGCTCGGAAAACAAACAGGGGACTCACAGCGCACACGCTCTCCCACAGAAGGGAATTCATACGCGACTCTCTGAGGCCTACGGAAAGCCGTTAGAGGAGTTAAAGCACTCTATCGAGTCAGGGTTCATGGAGATGGCTGCACACAAAACCTCGCTCATAGGAAACACTCGTGCTTACCTTGAGGCTAGGGCTCACGTTTACTTCGCACTTTAGCTAGGGCAAGCGTGGGATGAGCTCCCAGCAAGGCACTGGAGAGCACCTGGTTTCATAGGAGAAACTCTCTTTCTTCACTGAGGCATTCCTAGAGGTGACTAGAAGACGGGTAGCAGCAATGTCTTTCAGTCAGCCTGGAGGCCGCCACTATCTACTTTTCAAATGGGGAAAATCCTGCCTCTTTCCAGGCTTCTCAATTACAAAGGGGATCACCCAGCACATACACCTATCTTCTCTGACAACCCAAGGGAGACCCTTGGAACACACTTCGGCCTTCTGCGATGAAACTTTTGCATGCAGGGTGTGCTGCATGTGGTGAACGGCATAATCCTCTAAATGCCCTCAGTAGGCCTAGGTGACTTTGGATGTTCCAAATGCCTAGCAATTCTCAGAGTAAATCTCTACTTTACTTCGGGCTGGGCCTAAAGTCCAGTTTCCGCGTCACTTAGAGAGACGTCGAGCTGGAGTCCCCCAACTGATTTAGAGCCCCGGGGGTTTCTTTCAGGGCAGCGTAGCTTTCCATAACGTGGCAGACGCACATGGAACGAAAGCCTGCCCAGAACCGCGGTCCTGAGGCTGCTTCAAACCTGTGGAATGCTAGCCCTAGAGAACACCTTAGTTCCCGGCCCTTTCAACTGCATAGTGAGGGATGTTCCCAGAGCTGTGTATCCCTTGATTGTGCTCAGAAGTATTTGGGTACACAGCGCACTTCCTTGGAAAGAAGTGCCCACGTGAGTCTTGAGCGCTGTGAGGCCTACTAAGGCTAAAGCCGTCCTATCTCTGGTAATGGGAAAATGTGCACCTTACCTCGAGACTAGAGGTCCCATTTAGTTGGCACTTGAGCGACAGTATGCTCCTGGGGTGAGCTCCCAGGAAGGAATCGCAAGCACCTGGTTTCTTTTGGGAAAACTCACTGCTCCTCAGAGGCATCTGTGGAGTGAATAGTACCCTGGTTGTGGGGTTGTCAGGCGGCTTGGAAGCTGCCACGAAGTTGCTTTGCAAAGGGGGAAAGTCGGGCTTCTCCCACATTCTCCAGTTGCCAACTTGACCCCACAGCGCATTGACCAGCACTCTCTGACTGACTACTGGAGACTTTCAGCCACACTGGGCCTTTCTAGGATCACACTTCGTTGGACGCGGGGGGTTTGGCATGCCATGAATAGCATTACCCGCTTAATGACTGAGTCAGGCCTAGGTGACTTTGGATCGTCCAAATGCCTCACAATTGTACCGGGTTTTCTGTACTTTCTGTCAGGCTGGACCTACAGTGTACCTGGCGTCACAATAGAGAGATGACAGGTAAGAGTTGCCAGGATGCACTTAAGGCTCAAGGATTCTTTCACTGCCGTTCAGAGGGCCTCCACAGAGGGAGAGCCACGTTGACAGTAATACTGGCAAAAACGTTGTCCTGGAGCTGCCTTACAGCTGTAGAAATCAAGCTCTGCAAACGAGAAGCAGTTCATTGCCCTCCGCTCTGCAGAGAAAGAGTTGACCGCAACAGTTTGTTCTGTGTTGTGTGGCTCGGAAAACAAACAGGGGACTCACAGCGCACACGCTCTCCCACAGAAGGGAATTCATACGCGACTCTCTGAGGCCTACGGAAAGCCGTTAGAGGAGATAAAGCACTCTATCGAGTCAGGGTTCATGGAGATGGCTGCACACAAAACCTCGCTCATAGGAAACACTCGTGCTTACCTTGAGGCTAGGGCTCACGTTTACTTCGCACTTTAGCTGGGGCAAGCGTGGGATGAGCTCCCAGCAAGGCACTGGAGAGCACGTGGTTTCATAGGAGAAACTCTCTTTCTTCACTGAGGCATTCCTAGAGGTGACTAGAAGACGGGTAGCAGCAATGTCTTTCAGTCAGCCTGGAGGCCGCCACTATCTACCTTTGAAATGGGGAAAATCCTGCCTCTTTCCAGGCTTCTCAATTACAAAGTGGATCACCCAGCACATACACCTATCTTCTCTGACAACCCAAGGGAGACCCTAGGAACACACTTCGGCCTTCTGCGATGAAACTTTTGCATGCATGGTGTGCTGCATGTGGTGAACGGCATAATCCTCTAAATGCCCTCAGTAGGCCTAGGTGACTTTGGATGTTCCAAATGCCTAGCAATGCTCAGAGTAAATCTCTACTTTACTTCGGTCTGGGCCTAAAGTCCAGTTTCCGCGTCACTTAGAGAGACGTCGAGCTGGAGTCCCCCAACTGATTAGGAGCCCCGAGGGTTTCTTTCAGGGCAGCGTAGCTTTCCATAGTGTGGCAGACGCACATGGAACGAAAGCCTGCCAAGAACCGCGGTCCTGAGGCTGCTTCAAACCTGTGGAATGCTAGCCCTAGAGAACACTTAGTTCCCGGCCCTTTCAACTGCATAGTGAGGGATGTTCCCAGAGCTGTGTATCCCTTGATTGTGCTCAGAAGGCTTTGGGTACACAGCGCACTTCCTTGGAAAGAAGTGCCCACGTGAGAGTCTTGAGCGCTGTGAGGCCTACTAAGGCTAAAGCCGTCCTATCTCTGGTAATGGGAAAATGTGCACCTTACCTCGAGACTAGAGGTCGCATTTAGTTGGCACTTGAGCGACAGTATGCTCCTGGGGTGAGCTCCCAGGAAGGAATCGCAAGCACCTGGTTTCTTTTGGGAAAACTCACTGCTCCTCAGAGGCATCTGTGGAGTGAATAGTACCCTGGTGGTGGGGTTGTCAGGCGGCTTGGAAGCTGCCACGAAGTTGCTTTGCAAAGGGGGAAAGTCGGGCTTCTCCCACATTCTCCATTTGCCAACTTGACCCCACAGCGCATTGAACAGCACTCTCTGACTGACTACTGGAGACTTTCAGCCACACTGGGCCTTTCTTGGATCACACTTCGTTGGACGCGGGGGGTTTGGCATGCCATGAATAGCATTACCCGCTTAATGACTGAGTCAGGCCTAGGTGACTTTGGATCGTCCAAATGCCTCACAATTGTACCGGGTTTTCTGTACTTTCTGTCAGGCTGGACCTACAGTGTACCTGGCGTCACAATAGAGAGATGACAGGTAAGAGTTGCCAGGATGCACTTAAGGCTCAAGGATTCTTTCACTGCCGTTCAGAGGGCCTCCACAGAGGGAGAGCCACGTTGACTGTAATACTGGCAAAAAAGTTGTCCTGGAGCTGCTTTACAGCTGTAGAAATCAAGCTCTGCAAACGAGAAGCAGTTCATTGCCCTCCCCTTTGCAGAGAAAGAGTTGACCCCAACAGTTTGTTCTGTGTTGTGTGGCTCGGAAAACAAACAGGGGACTCACAGCGCACACGCTCTCCCACAGAAGGGAATTCATACGCGACTCTCTGAGGCCTACGGAAAGCCGTTAGAGGAGTTAAAGCACTCTATCGAGTCAGGGTTCATGGAGATGGCTGCACACAAAACCTCGCTCATAGGAAACACTCGTGCTTACCTTGAGGCTAGGGCTCACGTTTACTTCGCACTTTAGCTAGGGCAAGCGTGGGATGAGCTCCCAGCAAGGCACTGGAGAGCACCTGGTTTCATAGGAGAAACTCTCTTTCTTCACTGAGGCATTCCTAGAGGTGACTAGAAGACGGGTAGCAGCAATGTCTTTCAGTCAGCCTGGAGGCCGCCACTATCTACTTTTCAAATGGGGAAAATCCTGCCTCTTTCCAGGCTTCTCAATTACAAAGTGGATCACCCAGCACATACACCTATCTTCTCTGACAACCCAAGGGAGACCCTTGGAACACACTTCGGCCTTCTGCGATGAAACTTTTGCATGCAGGGTGTGCTGCATGTGGTGAACGGCATAATCCTCTAAATGCCCTCAGTAGGCCTAGGTGACTTTGGATGTTCCAAATGCCTAGCAATGCTCAGAGTAAACCTCTACTTTACTTCGGGCTGGGCCTAAAGTCCAGTTTCCGCGTCACTTAGAGAGACGTCGAGCTGGAGTCCCCCAACTGATTTGGAGCCCCGGGGGTTTCTTTCAGGGCAGCGTAGCTTTCCATAACGTGGCAGACGCACATGGAACGAAAGCCTGCCAAGAACCGCGGTCCTGAGGCTGCTTCAAACCTGTGGAATGCTAGCCCTAGAGAACACCTTAGTTCCCGGCCCTTTCAACTGCATAGTGAGGGATGATCCCAGAGCTGTTTATCCCTTGATTGTGCTCAGAGGGCTTTGGGTACACAGCACAATTCCTTGGAAAGAAGTGCCCACGTGAGAGTCTTGAGCGCTGTGAGGCCTACTAAGGCTAAAGCCGTCCATTGATAAGACTTCCTGGAAACTGGTGCACACCTATCTCTGGTAATGGGAAAATGTGCACCTTACCTCGAGACTAGCGGTCCCATTTAGTTGGCACTTGAGCGACAGTATGCTCCTGGGGTGAGCTCCCAGGAAGGAATCGCAAGCACCTGGTTTCTTTTGGAAAAACTCACTGCTCCTCAGAGGCATCTGTGGAGTGAATAGTACCCTGGTGGTGGGGTTGTCAGGTGGCTTGGAAGCTGCAACGAAGTTGCTTTGCAAAGGGGGAAAGTCGGGCTTCTCCCACATTCTCCAGGTGCCAACTTGACCCCACAGCGCATTGACCAGCACTCTCTGACTGACTACTGGAGACTTTCAGCCACACTGGGCCTTTCTAGGATCACACTTCGTTGGACGCGGGGTGTTAGGCATGCCATGAATAGCATTACCCGCTTAATGACTGAGTCAGGCCTAGGTGACTTTGGATCGTCCAAATGCCTCACAATTGTACCGGGTTTTCTGTACTTTCTGTCAGGCTGGACCTACAGTGTACCTGGCGTCACAATAGAGAGATGACAGGTAAGAGTTGCCAGGATGCACTTAAGGCTCAAGGATTCTTTCACTGCCGTTCAGAGGGCCTCCACAGAGGGAGAGCCACGTTGACTGTAATACTGGCAAAAACGTTGTCCTGGAGCTGCCTTACAGCTGTAGAAATCAAGCTCTGCAAACGAGAAGCAGTTCATTGCCCTCCCCTCTGCAGAGAAAGAGTTGACCGCAACAGTTTGTTCTGTGTTGTGTGGCTCGGAAAACAAACAGGGGACTCACAGCGCACACGCTCTCCCACAGAAGGGAATTCATACGCGACTCTCTGAGGCCTACGGAAAGCCGTTAGAGGAGTTAAAGCACTCTATCGAGTCAGGGTTCATGGAGATGGCTGCACACAAAACCTCGCTCATAGGAAACACTCGTGCTTACCTTGAGGCTAGGGCTCACGTTTACTTCGCACTTTAGCTGGGGCAAGCGTGGGATGAGCTCCCAGAAAGGCACTCAAGACCACCTGGTTTCATAGGAGAAACTCTCTTTCTTCACTGAGGCATTCCTAGAGGTGACTAGAAGACGGGTAGCAGCAATGTCTTTCAGTCAGCCTGGAGGCCGCCACTATCTACCTTTGAAATGGGGAAAATCCTGCCTCTTTCCAGGCTTCTCAATTACAAAGTGGATCACCCAGCACATACACCTATCTTCTCTGACAACCCAAGGGAGACCCTTGGAACACACTTCGGCCTTCTGCGATGAAACTTTTGCATGCAGGGTGTGCTGCATGTGGTGAACGGCATAATCCTCTAAATGCCCTCAGTAGGCCTACGTGACTTTGGATGTTCCAAATGCCTAGCAATGCTCAGAGTAAATCTCTACTTTACTTCGGGCTGGGCCTAAAGTCCAGTTTCCGCGTCACTTAGAGAGACGTCGAGCTGGAGTCCCCCAACTGATTTGGAGCCCCGAGGGTTTCTTTCAGGGCAGCGTAGCTTTCCATAACGTGGCAGATGCACATGGAACGAAAGCCTGCCAAGAACCGCGGTCCTGAGGCTGCTTCAAACCTGTGGAATGCTAGCCCTAGAGAACACCTTAGTTCCCGGCCCTTTCAACTGCATAGTGAGGGATGATCCCAGAGCTGTGTATCCCTTGATTGTGCTCAGAGGGCTTTGGGTACACAGCACAATTCCTTGGAAAGAAGTGCCCACGTGAGAGTCTTGAGCGCTGTGAGGCCTACTAAGGCTAAAGCCGTCCATTGATAAGACTTCCTGGAAACTGGTGCACACCTATCTCTGGTAATGGGAAAATGTGCACCTTACCTCGAGACTAGCGGTCCCATTTAGTTGGCACTTGAGCGACAGTATGCTCCTGGGGTGAGCTCCCAGGAAGGAATCGCAAGCACCTGGTTTCTTTTGGAAAAACTCACTGCTCCTCAGAGGCATCTGTGGAGTGAATAGTACCCTGGTGGTGGGGTTGTCAGGCGGCTTGGAAGCTGCAACGAAGTTGCTTTGCAAAGGGGGAAAGTCGGGCTTCTCCCACATTCTCCAGGTGCCAACTTGACCCCACAGCGCATTGACCAGCACTCTCTGACTGACTACTGGAGACTTTCAGCCACACTGGGCCTTTCTAGGATCACACTTCGTTGGACGCGGGGTGTTAGGCATGCCATGAATAGCATTACCCGCTTAATGACTGAGTCAGGCCTAGGTGACTTTGGATCGTCCAAATGCCTCACAATTGTACCGGGTTTTCTGTACTTTCTGTCAGGCTGGACCTACAGTGTACCTGGCGTCACAATAGAGAGATGACAGGTAAGAGTTGCCAGGATGCACTTAAGGCTCAAGGATTCTTTCACTGCCGTTCAGAGGGCCTCCACAGAGGGAGAGCCACGTTGACTGTAATACTGGCAAAAACGTTGTCCTGGAGTTGCCTTACAGCTGTAGAAATCAAGCTCTGCAAACGAGAAGCAGTTCATTGCCCTCCCCTCTGCAGAGAAAGAGTTGACCCCAACAGTTTGTTCTGTGTTGTGTGGCTCGGAAAACAAACAGGGGACTCACAGCGCACACGCTCTCCCACAGAAGGGAATTCATACGCGACTCTCTGAGGCCTACGGAAAGCCGTTAGAGGAGATAAAGCTCTCTATCGAGTCAGGGTTCATGAAGATGGCTGCACACAAAACCTCGCTCATAGGAAACACTCGTGCTTACCTTGAGGCTAGGGCTCACGTTTACTTCGCACTTTAGCTGGGGCAAGCGTGGGATGAGCTCCCAGCAAGGCACTGGAGACCACCTGGTTTCATAGGAGAAACTGTCTTTCTTCACTGAGGCATTCCTAGAGGTGACTAGAAGACGGGTAGCAGCAATGTCTTTCAGTCAGCCTGGAGGCCGCCACTATCTACCTTTGAAATGGGGAAAATCCTGCCTCTTTCCAGGCTTCTCAATTACAAAGTGGATCACCCAGCACATACACCTATCTTCTCTGACAACCCAAGGGAGACCCTTGGAACACACTTCGGCCTTCTGCGATGAAACTTTTGCATGCAGGGTGTGCTGCATGTGGTGAACGGCATAATCCTCTAAATGCCCTCAGTAGGCCTAGGTGACTTTGGATGTTCCAAATGCCTAGCAATGCTCAGAGTAAATCTCTACTTTACTTCGGGCTGGGCCTAAAGTCCAGTTTCCGCGTCACTTAGAGAGACGTCGAGCTGGAGTCCCCCAACTGATTTGGAGCCCCGAGGGTTTCTTTAAGGGCAGCGTAGCTTTCCATAACGTGGCAGACGCACATGGAACGAAAGCCTGCCAAGAACCGCGGTCCTGAGGCTTCTTCAAACCTGTGGAATGCTAGCCCTAGAGAACACCTTAGTTCCCGGCCCTTTCAACTGCATAGTGAGGGATGATCCCAGAGCTGTTTATCCCTTGATTGTGCTCAGAGGGCTTTGGGTACACAGCACAATCCTTGGAAAGAAGTGCCCACGTGAGAGTCTTGAGCGCTGTGAGGCCTACTAAGGCTAAAGCCGTCCTATCTCTGGTAATGGGAAAATGTGCACCTTACCTCGAGACTAGAGGTCGCATTTAGTTGGCACTTGAGCGACAGTATGCTCCTGGGGTGAGCTCCCAGGAAGGAATCGCAAGCACCTGGTTTCTTTTGGGAAAACTCACTGCTCCTCAGAGGCATCTGTGGAGTGAATAGTACCCTGGTGGTGGGGTTGTCAGGCGGCTTGGAAGCTGCAACGAAGTTGCTTTGCAAAGGGGGAAAGTCGGGCTTCTCCCACATTCTCCAGTTGCCAACTTGACCCCACAGCGCATTGACCAGCACTCTCTGACTGACTACTGGAGACTTTCAGCCACACTGGGCCTTTCTAGGATCACACTTCGTTGGACGCGGGGGGTTTGGCATGCCATGAATAGCATTACCCGCTTTATGACTGAGTAAGGCCTAGGTGACTTTGGATCGTCCAAATGCCTCACAATTGTACCGGGTTTTCTGTACTTTCTGTCAGGCTGGACCTACAGTGTACCTGGCGTCACAATAGAGAGATGACAGGGAAGAGTTGCCAGGATGCACTTAAGGCTCAAGGATTCTTTCACTGCCGTTCAGAGGGCCTCCACAGAGGGAGAGCCACGTTGACTGTAATACTGGCAAAAACGTTGTCCTGGAGCTGCCTTACAGCTGTAGAAATCAAGCTCTGCAAACGAGAAGCAGTTCATTGCCCTCCCCTCTGCAGAGAAGGAGTTGACCGCAACAGTTTGTTCTGTGTTGTGTGGCTCGGAAAACAAACAGGGGACTCACAGCGCACACGCTCCTCCACAGAAGGGAATTCATACGCGACTCTCTGAGGCCTACGGAAAGCCGTTAGAGGAGTTAAAGCACTCTATCGAGTCAGGGTTCATGGAGATGGCTGCACACAAAACCTCGCTCATAGGAAACACTCGTGCTTACCTTGAGGCTAGGGCTCACGTTTACTTCGCACTTTAGCTAGGGCAAGCGTGGGATGAGCTCCCAGCAAGGCACTGGAGAGCACCTGGTTTCATAGGAGAAACTCTCTTTCTTCACTGAGGCATTCCTAGAGGTGACTAGAAGACGGGTAGCAGCAATGTCTTTCAGTCAGCCTGGAGGCCGCCACTATCTACATTTGAAATGGGGAAAATCCTGCCTCTTTCCAGGCTTCTCAATTACAAAGTGGATCACCCAGCACATACACCTATCTTCTCTGACAACCCAAGGGAGACCCTTGGAACACACTTCGGCCTTCTGCGATGAAACTTTTGCATGCAGGGTGTGCTGCATGTGGTGAACGGCATAATCCTCTAAATGCCCTCAGTAGGCCTAGGTGACTTTGGATGTTCCAAATGCCTAGCAATGCTCAGAGTAAATCTCTACTTTACTTCGGGCTGGGCCTAAAGTCCAGTTTCCGCGTCACTTAGAGAGACGTCGAGCTGGAGTCCCCCAACTGATTTGGAGCCCCGGGGGTTTCTTTCATGGCAGCGTAGCTTTCCATAACGTGGCAGACGCACATGGAATGAAAGCCTGCCAAGAACCGCGGTCCTGAGGCTGCTTCAAACCTGTGGAATGCTAGCCCTAGAGAACACCTTAGTTCCCGGCCCTTTCAACTGCATAGTGAGGGATGTTCCCAGAGCTGTGTATCCCTTGATTGTGCTCAGAGGGCTTTGGGTACACAGCACAATTCCTTGGAAAGAAGTGCCCACGTGAGAGTCTTGAGCGCTGTGTGGCCTACTAAGGCTAAAGCCGTCCATTGATAAGACTTCCTGGAAACTGGTGCACACCTATCTCTGGTAATGGGAAAATGTGCACCTTACCTCGAGACTAGCGGTCCCATTTAGTTGGCACTTGAGCGACAGTATGCTCCTGGGGTGAGCTCCCAGGAAGGAATCGCAAGCACCTGGTTTCTTTTGGAAAAACTCACTGCTCCTCAGAGGCATCTGTGGAGTGAATAGTACCCTGGTGGTGGGGTTGTCAGGCGGCTTGGAAGCTGCAACGAAGTTGCTTTGCAAAGGGGGAAAGTCGGGCTTCTCCCACATTCTCCAGGTGCCAACTTGACCCCACAGCGCATTGACCAGCACTCTCTGACTGACTACTGGAGACTTTCAGCCACACTGGGCCTTTCTAGGATCACACTTCGTTGGACGCGGGGTGTTAGGCATGCCATGAATAGCATTACCCACTTAATGACTGAGTCAGGCCTAGGTGACTTTGGATCGTCCAAATGCCTCACAATTGTACCGGGTTTTCTGTACTTTCTGTCAGGCTGGACCTACAGTGTACCTGGCGTCACAATAGAGAGATGACAGGTAAGAGTTGCCAGGATGCACTTAAGGCTCAAGGATTCTTTCACTGCCGTTCAGAGGGCCTCCACAGAGGGAGAGCCACGTTGACTGTAATACTGGCAAAAACGTTGTCCTGGAGCTGCCTTACAGCTGTAGAAATCAAGCTCTGCAAACGAGAAGCAGTTCATTGCCCTCCCCTCTGCAGAGAAAGAGTTGACCCCAACAGTTTGTTCTGTGTTGTGTGGCTCGGAAAACAAACAGGGGACTCACAGCGCACACGCTCTCCCACAGAAGGGAATTCATACGCGACTCTCTGAGGCCTACGGAAAGCCGTTAGAGGAGATAAAGCACTCTATCGAGTCAGGGTTCATGGAGATGGCTGCACACAAAACCTCGCTCATAGGAAACACTCGTGCTTACCTTGAGGCTAGGGCTCACGTTTACTTCGCACTTTAGCTGGGGCAAGCGTGGGATGAGCTCCAAGAAAGGCACTCAAGACCACCTGGTTTCATAGGAGAAACTCTCTTTCTTCACTGAGGCATTCCTAGAGGTGACTAGAAGACGGGTAGCAGCAATGTCTTTCAGTCAGCCTGGAGGCCGCCACTATCTACCTTTGAAATGGGGAAAATCCTGCCTCTTTCCAGGCTTCTCAATTACAAAGTGGATCACCCAGCACATACACCTATCTTCTCTGACAACCCAAGGGAGACCCTTGGAACACACTTCGGCCTTCTGCGATGAAACTTTTGCATGCAGGGTGTGCTGCATGTGGTGAACGGCATAATCCTCTAAATGCCCTCAGTAGGCCTAGGTGACTTTGGATGTTCCAAATGCCTAGCAATGCTCAGAGTAAATCTCTACTTTACTTCGGGCTGGGCCTAAAGTCCAGTTTCCGCGTCACTTAGAGAGACGTCAAGCTGGAGTCCCCCAACTGATTTGGAGCCCCGGGGGTTTCTTTCAGGGCAGCGTAGCTTTCCATAACGTGGCAGACGCACATGGAACGAAAGCCTGCCCAGAACCGCGGTCCTGAGGCTGCTTCAAACCTGTGGAATGCTAGCCCTAGAGAACACCTTAGTTCCCGGCCCTTTCAACTGCATAGTGAGGGATGTTCCCAGAGCTGTGTATCCCTTGATTGTGCTCAGAAGTATTTGGGTACACAGCGCACTTCCTTGGAAAGAAGTGCCCACGTGAGTCTTGAGCGCTGTGAGGCCTACTAAGGCTAAAGCCGTCCTATCTCTGATAATGGGAAAATGTGCACCTTACCTCGAGACTAGCGGTCCCATTTAGTTGGCACTTGAGCGACAGTATGCTCCTGGGGTGAGCTCCCAGGAAGGAATCGCAAGCACCTGGTTTCTTTTGGAAAAACTCACTGCTCCTCAGAGGCATCTGTGGAGTGAATAGTACCCTGGTGGTGGGGTTGTCAGGCGGCTTGGAAGCTGCAACGAAGTTGCTTTGCAAAGGGGGAAAGTCGGGCTTCTCCCACATTCTCCAGGTGCCAACTTGACCCCACAGCGCATTGACCAGCACTCTCTGACTGACTACTGGAGACTTTCAGCCACACTGGGCCTTTCTAGGATCACACTTCGTTGGACGCGGGGGGTTTGGCATGCCATGAATAGCATTACCCGCTTAATGACTGAGTCAGGCCTAGGTGACTTTGGATCGTCCAAATGCCTCACAATTGTACCGGGTTTTCTGTACTTTCTGTCAGGCTGGACCTACAGTGTACCTGGCGTCACAATAGAGAGATGACAGGTAAGAGTTGCCAGGATGCACTTAAGGCTCAAGGATTCTTTCACTGCCGTTCAGAGGGCCTCCACAGAGGGAGAGCCACGTTGACTGTAATACTGGCAAAAACGTTGTCCTGGAGCTGCCTTACAGCTGTAGAAATCAAGCTCTGCAAACGAGAAGCAGTTCATTGCCCTCCCCTCTGCAGAGAAAGAGTTGACCCCAACAGTTTGTTCTGTGTTGTGTGGCTCGGAAAACAAACAGGGGACTCACAGCGCACACGCTCTCCCACAGAAGGGAATTCACACGCGACTCTCTGAGGCCTACGGAAAGACGTAGAGGACTTATAGCACTCTATCGAGTCAGGGTTCATGGAGATGGCTGCACACAAAACCTCGCTCATAGGAAACACTCGTGCTTACCTTGAGGCTAGGGCTCACGTTTACTTCGCACTTTAGCTAGGGCAAGCGTGGGATGAGCTCCCAGCAAGGCACTGGAGAGCACCTGGTTTCATAGGAGAAACTCTCTTTCTTCACTGAGGCATTCCTAGAGGTGACTAGAAGACGGGTAGCAGCAATGTCTTTCAGTCAGCCTGGAGGCCGCCACTATCTACTTTTCAAATGGGGAAAATCCTGCCTCTTTCCAGGCTTCTCAATTACAAAGTGGATCACCCAGCACATACACCTATCTTCTCTGACAACCCAAGGGAGACCCTAGGAACACACTTCGGCCTTCTGCGATGAAACTTTTGCATGCAGGGTGTGCTGCATGTGGTGAACGGCATAATCCTCTAAATGCCCTCAGTAGGCCTAGGTGACTTTGGATGTTCCAAATGCCTAGCAATTCTCAGAGTAAATCTCTACTTTACTTCGGGCTGGGCCTAAAGTCCAGTTTCCGCGTCACTTAGAGAGACGTCGAGCTGGAGTCCCCCAACTGATTTGGAGCCCCGGGGGTTTCTTTCAGGGCAGCGTAGCTTTCCATAACGTGGCAGACGCACATGGAACGAAAGCCTGCCCAGAACCGCGGTCCTGAGGCTGCTTCAAACCTGTGGAATGCTAGCCCTAGAGAACACCTTAGTTCCCGGCCCTTTCAACTGCATAGCGAGGGATGATCACAGAGCTGTTTATCCCTTGATTGTGCTCAGAGGGCTTTGGGTACACAGCACAATTCCTTGGAAAGAAGTGCCCACGTGAGAGTCTTGAGCGCTGTGAGGCCTACTAAGGCTAAAGCCGTCCATTGACTAAGACTTCCTGGAAACTGGTGCACACCTATCTCTGGTAATGGGAAAATGTGCACCTTACCTCGAGACTAGCGGTCCCATTTAGTTGGCACTTGAGCGACAGTATGCTCCTGGGGTGAGCTCCCAGGAAGGAATCGCAAGCACCTGGTTTCTTTTGGAAAAACTCACTGCTCCTCAGAGGCATCTGTGGAGTGAATAGTACCCTGGTGGTGGGGTTGTCAGGCGGCTTGGAAGCTGCAACGAAGTTGCTTTGCAAAGGGGGAAAGTCGGGCTTCTCCCACATTCTCCAGGTGCCAACTTGACCCCACAGCGCATTGACCAGCACTCTCTGACTGACTACTGGAGACTTTCAGCCACACTGGGCCTTTCTAGGATCACACTTCGTTGGACGCGGGGTGTTAGGCATGCCATGAATAGCATTACCCGCTTAATGACTGAGTCAGGCCTAGGTGACTTTGGATCGTCCAAATGCCTCACAATTGTACCGGGTTTTCTGTACTTTCTGTCAGGCTGGACCTACAGTGTACCTGGCGTCACAATAGAGAGATGACAGGTAAGAGTTGCCAGGATGCACTTAAGGCTCAAGGATTCTTTCACTGCCGTTCAGAGGGCCTCCACAGAGGGAGAGCCACGTTGACTGTAATACTGGCAAAAACGTTGTCCTGGAGCTGCCTTACAGCTGTAGAAATCAAGCTCTGCAAACGAGAAGCAGTTCATTGCCCTCCCCTCTGCAGAGAAAGAGTTGACCCCAACAGTTTGTTCTGTGTTGTGTGGCTCGGAAAACAAACAGGGGACTCACAGCGCACACGCTCTCCCACAGAAGGGAATTCACACGCGACTCTCTGAGGCCTACGGAAAGCCGTAGAGGACTGATAGCACTCTATCGAGTCAGGGTTCATGGAGATGGCTGCACACAAAACCTCGCTCATAGGAAACACTCGTGCTTACCTTGAGGCTAGGGCTCACGTTTACTTCGCACTTTAGCTAGGGCAAGCGTGGGATGAGCTCCCAGCAAGGCACTGGAGAGCACCTGGTTTCATACGAGAAACTCTCTTTCTTCACTGAGGCATTCCTAGAGGTGACTAGAAGACGGGTAGCAGCAATGTCTTTCAGTCAGCCTGGAGGCCGCCACTATCTACTTTTCAAATGGGGAAAATCCTGCCTCTTTCCAGGCTTCTCAATTACAAAGTGGATCACCCAGCACATACACCTATCTTCTCTGACAACCCAAGGGAGACCCTAGGAACACACTTCGGCCTTCTGCGATGAAACTTTTGCATGCAGGGTGTGCTGCATGTGGTGAACGGCATAATCCTCTAAATGCCCTCAGTAGGCCTAGGTGACTTTGGATGTTCCAAATGCCTAGCAATGCTCAGAGTAAATCTCTACTTTACTTCGGGCTGGGCCTAAAGTCCAGTTTCCGCGTCACTTAGAGAGACGTCGAGCTGGAGTCCCCCAACT
Organism: Mesoplodon bidens; assembly: GCF_964165515.1. Classification (NCBI taxonomy): domain Eukaryota; kingdom Metazoa; phylum Chordata; class Mammalia; order Artiodactyla; family Ziphiidae; genus Mesoplodon; species Mesoplodon bidens. The sequence goes on along the minus strand of NW_027671792.1, from coordinate 25,098 downwards.
GATTTGGAGCCCCGGGGGTTTCTTTCAGGGCAGCGTAGCTTTCCATAACGTGGCAGACGCACATGGAACGAAAGCCTGCCCAGAACCGCGGTCCTGAGGCTGCTTCAAACCTGTGGAATGCTAGCCCTAGAGAACACCTTAGTTCCCGGCCCTTTCAACTGCATAGTGAGGGATGTTCCCAGAGCTGTGTATCCCTTGATTGTGCTCAGAAGGCTTTGGGTACACAGCGCACTTCCTTGGAAAGAAGTGCCCACGTGAGAGTCTTGAGCGCTGTGAGGCCTACTAAGGCTAAAGCCGTCCTATCTCTGGTAATGGGAAAATGTGCACCTTACCTCGAGACTAGAGGTCCCATTTAGTTGGCACTTGAGCGACAGTATGCTCCTGGGGTGAGCTCCCAGGAAGGAATCGCAAGCACCTGGTTTCTTTTGGGAAAACTCACTGCTCCTCAGAGGCATCTGTGGAGTGAATAATACCCTGGAGGTGGGGTTGTCAGGCGGCTTGGAAGCTGCCACGAAGTTGCTTTGCAAAGGGGGAAAGTCGGGCTTCTCCCACATTCTCCAGTTGCCAACTTGACCCCACAGCGCATTGAACAGCACTCTCTGACTGACTACTGGAGACTTTCAGCCACACTGGGCCTTTCTAGGATCACACTTCGTTGGACGCGGGGTGTTAGGCATGCCATGAATAGCATTACCCGCTTAATGACTGAGTCAGGCCTAGGTGACTTTGGATCGTCCAAATGCCTCACAGTTGTACCGGGTTTTCTGTACTTTCTGTCAGGCTGGACCTACAGTGTACCTGGCGTCACAATAGAGAGATGACAGGTAAGAGTTGCCAGGATGCACTTAAGGCTCAAGGATTCTTTCACTGCCGTTCAGAGGGCCTCCACAGAGGGAGAGCCACGTTGACTGTAATACTGGCAAAAACGTTGTCCTGGAGCTGCCTTACAGCTGTAGAAATCAAGCTCTGCAAACGAGAAGCAGTTCATTGCCCTCCCCTCTGCAGAGAAGGAGTTGACCGCAACAGTTTGTTCTGTGTTGTGTGGCTCGGAAAACAAACAGGGGACTCACAGCGCACACGCTCCTCCACAGAAGGGAATTCATACGCGACTCTCTGAGGCCTACGGAAAGCCGTTAGAGGAGTTAAAGCACTCTATCGAGTCAGGGTTCATGGAGATGGCTGCACACAAAACCTCGCTCATAGGAAACACTCGTGCTTACCTTGAGGCTAGGGCTCACGTTTACTTCGCACTTTAGCTAGGGCAAGCGTGGGATGAGCTCCCAGCAAGGCACTGGAGAGCACCTGGTTTCATAGGAGAAACTCTCTTTCTTCACTGAGGCATTCCTAGAGGTGACTAGAAGACGGGTAGCAGCAATGTCTTTCAGTCAGCCTGGAGGCCGCCACTATCTACATTTGAAATGGGGAAAATCCTGCCTCTTTCCAGGCTTCTCAATTACAAAGTGGATCACCCAGCACATACACCTATCTTCTCTGACAACCCAAGGGAGACCCTTGGAACACACTTCGGCCTTCTGCGATGAAACTTTTGCATGCAGGGTGTGCTGCATGTGGTGAACGGCATAATCCTCTAAATGCCCTCAGTAGGCCTAGGTGACTTTGGATGTTCCAAATGCCTAGCAATGCTCAGAGTAAATCTCTACTTTACTTCGGGCTGGGCCTAAAGTCCAGTTTCCGCGTCACTTAGAGAGACGTCGAGCTGGAGTCCCCCAACTGATTTGGAGCCCCGGGGGTTTCTTTCATGGCAGCGTAGCTTTCCATAACGTGGCAGACGCACATGGAATGAAAGCCTGCCAAGAACCGCGGTCCTGAGGCTGCTTCAAACCTGTGGAATGCTAGCCCTAGAGAACACCTTAGTTCCCGGCCCTTTCAACTGCATAGTGAGGGATGATCCCAGAGCTGTTTATCCCTTGATTGTGCTCAGAGGGCTTTGGGTACACAGCACAATTCCTTGGAAAGAAGTGCCCACGTGAGAGTCTTGAGCGCTGTGAGGCCTACTAAGGCTAAAGCCGTCCATTGATAAGACTTCCTGGAAACTGGTGCACACCTATCTCTGGTAATGGGAAAATGTGCACCTTACCTCGAGACTAGCGGTCCCATTTAGTTGGCACTTGAGCGACAGTATGCTCCTGGGGTGAGCTCCCAGGAAGGAATCGCAAGCACCTGGTTTCTTTTGGAAAAACTCACTGCTCCTCAGAGGCATCTGTGGAGTGAATAGTACCCTGGTGGTGGGGTTGTCAGGCGGCTTGGAAGCTGCAACGAAGTTGCTTTGCAAAGGGGGAAAGTCGGGCTTCTCCCACATTCTCCAGGTGCCAACTTGACCCCACAGCGCATTGACCAGCACTCTCTGACTGACTACTGGAGACTTTCAGCCACACTGGGCCTTTCTAGGATCACACTTCGTTGGACGCGGGGTGTTAGGCATGCCATGAATAGCATTACCCGCTTAATGACTGAGTCAGGCCTAGGTGACTTTGGATCGTCCAAATGCCTCACAATTGTACCGGGTTTTCTGTACTTTCTGTCAGGCTGGACCTACAGTGTACCTGGCGTCACAATAGAGAGATGACAGGTAAGAGTTGCCAGGATGCACTTAAGGCTCAAGGATTCTTTCACTGCCGTTCAGAGGGCCTCCACAGAGGGAGAGCCACGTTGACTGTAATACTGGCAAAAACGTTGTCCTGGAGCTGCCTTACAGCTGTAGAAATCAAGCTCTGCAAACGAGAAGCAGTTCATTGCCCTCCCCTCTGCAGAGAAAGAGTTGACCCCAACAGTTTGTTCTGTGTTGTGTGGCTCGGAAAACAAACAGGGGACTCACAGCGCACACGCTCTCCCACAGAAGGGAATTCATACGCGACTCTCTGAGGCCTACGGAAAGCCGTTAGAGGAGATAAAGCACTCTATCGAGTCAGGGTTCATGGAGATGGCTGCACACAAAACCTCGCTCATAGGAAACACTCGTGCTTACCTTGAGGCTAGGGCTCACGTTTACTTCGCACTTTAGCTGGGGCAAGCGTGGGATGAGCTCCCAGAAAGGCACTCAAGACCACCTGGTTTCATAGGAGAAACTCTCTTTCTTCACTGAGGCATTCCTAGAGGTGACTAGAAGACGGGTAGCAGCAATGTCTTTCAGTCAGCCTGGAGGCCGCCACTATCTACCTTTGAAATGGGGAAAATCCTGCCTCTTTCCAGGCTTCTCAATTACAAAGTGGATCACCCAGCACATACACCTATCTTCTCTGACAACCCAAGGGAGACCCTTGGAACACACTTCGGCCTTCTGCGATGAAACTTTTGCATGCAGGGTGTGCTGCATGTGGTGAACGGCATAATCCTCTAAATGCCCTCAGTAGGCCTAGGTGACTTTGGATGTTCCAAATGCCTAGCAATGCTCAGAGTAAATCTCTAATTTACTTCGGGCTGGGCCTAAAGTCCAGTTTCCGCGTCACTTAGAGAGACGTCAAGCTGGAGTCCCCCAACTGATTTGGAGCCCCGGGGGTTTCTTTCAGGGCAGCGTAGCTTTCCATAACGTGGCAGACGCACATGGAACGAAAGCCTGCCCAGAACCGCGGTCCTGAGGCTGCTTCAAACCTGTGGAATGCTAGCCCTAGAGAACACCTTAGTTCCCGGCCCTTTCAACTGCATAGTGAGGGATGTTCCCAGAGCTGTGTATCCCTTGATTGTGCTCAGAAGTATTTGGGTACACAGCGCACTTCCTTGGAAAGAAGTGCCCACGTGAGTCTTGAGCGCTGTGAGGCCTACTAAGGCTAAAGCCGTCCTATCTCTGATAATGGGAAAATGTGCACCTTACCTCGAGACTAGCGGTCCCATTTAGTTGGCACTTGAGCGACAGTATGCTCCTGGGGTGAGCTCCCAGGAAGGAATCGCAAGCACCTGGTTTCTTTTGGAAAAACTCACTGCTCCTCAGAGGCATCTGTGGAGTGAATAGTACCCTGGTGGTGGGGTTGTCAGGCGGCTTGGAAGCTGCAACGAAGTTGCTTTGCAAAGGGGGAAAGTCGGGCTTCTCCCACATTCTCCAGGTGCCAACTTGACCCCACAGCGCATTGACCAGCACTCTCTGACTGACTACTGGAGACTTTCAGCCACACTGGGCCTTTCTAGGATCACACTTCGTTGGACGCGGGGTGTTAGGCATGCCATGAATAGCATTACCCGCTTAATGACTGAGTCAGGCCTAGGTGACTTTGGATCGTCCAAATGCCTCACAATTGTACCGGGTTTTCTGTACTTTCTGTCAGGCTGGACCTACAGTGTACCTGGCGTCACAATAGAGAGATGACAGGTAAGAGTTGCCAGGATGCACTTAAGGCTCAAGGATTCTTTCACTGCCGTTCAGAGGGCCTCCACAGAGGGAGAGCCACGTTGACTGTAATACTGGCAAAAACGTTGTCCTGGAGCTGCCTTACAGCTGTAGAAATCAAGCTCTGCAAACGAGAAGCAGTTCATTGCCCTCCCCTCTGCAGAGAAAGAGTTGACCCCAACAGTTTGTTCTGTGTTGTGTGGCTCGGAAAACAAACAGGGGACTCACAGCGCACACGCTCTCCCACAGAAGGGAATTCATACGCGACTCTCTGAGGCCTACGGAAAGCCGTTAGAGGAGTTAAAGCACTCTATCGAGTCAGGGTTCATGGAGATGGCTGCACACAAAACCTCGCTCATAGGAAACACTCGTGCTTACCTTGAGGCTAGGGCTCACGTTTACTTCGCACTTTAGCTAGGGCAAGCGTGGGATGAGCTCCCAGCAAGGCACTGGAGACCACCTGGTTTCATAGGAGAAACTCTCTTTCTTCACTGAGGCATTCCTAGAGGTGACTAGAAGACGGGTAGCAGCAATGTCTTTCAGTCAGCCTGGAGGCCGCCACTATCTACTTTTCAAATGGGGAAAATCCTGCCTCTTTCCAGGCTTCTCAATTACAAAGTGGATCACCCAGCACATACACCTATCTTCTCTGACAACCCAAGGGAGACCCTAGGAACACACTTCGGCCTTCTGCGATGAAACTTTTGCATGCAGGGTGTGCTGCATGTGGTGAACGGCATAATCCTCTAAATGCCCTCAGTAGGCCTAGGTGACTTTGGATGTTCCAAATGCCTAGCAATTCTCAGAGTAAATCTCTACTTTACTTCGGGCTGGGCCTAAAGTCCAGTTTCCGCGTCACTTAGAGAGACGTCGAGCTGGAGTCCCCCAACTGATTTGGAGCCCCGGGGGTTTCTTTCAGGGCAGCGTAGCTTTCCATAACGTGGCAGACGCACATGGAACGAAAGCCTGCCCAGAACCGCGGTCCTGAGGCTGCTTCAAACCTGTGGAATGCTAGCCCTAGAGAACACCTTAGTTCCCGGCCCTTTCAACTGCATAGTGAGGGATGATCACAGAGCTGTGTATCCCTTGATTGTGCTCAGAGGGCTTTGGGTACACAGCACAATTCCTTGGAAATAAGTGCCCACGTGAGAGTCTTGAGCGCTGTGAGGCCTACTAAGGCTAAAGCCGTCCATTGACTAAGACTTCCTGGAAACTGGTGCACACCTATCTCTGGTAATGGGAAAATGTGCACCTTACCTCGAGACTAGCGGTCCCATTTAGTTGGCACTTGAGCGACAGTATGCTCCTGGGGTGAGCTCCCAGGAAGGAATCGCAAGCACCTGGTTTCTTTTGGAAAAACTCACTGCTCCTCAGAGGCATCTGTGGAGTGAATAGTACCCTGGTGGTGGGGTTGTCAGGCGGCTTGGAAGCTGCAACGAAGTTGCTTTGCAAAGGGGGAAAGTCGGGCTTCTCCCACATTCTCCAGGTGCCAACTTGACCCCACAGCGCATTGACCAGCACTCTCTGACTGACTACTGGAGACTTTCAGCCACACTGGGCCTTTCTAGGATCACACTTCGTTGGACGCGGGGTGTTAGGCATGCCATGAATAGCATTACCCGCTTAATGACTGAGTCAGGCCTAGGTGACTTTGGATCGTCCAAATGCCTCACAATTGTACCGGGTTTTCTGTACTTTCTGTCAGGCTGGACCTACAGTGTACCTGGCGTCACAATAGAGAGATGACAGGTAAGAGTTGCCAGGATGCACTTAAGGCTCAAGGATTCTTTCACTGCCGTTCAGAGGGCCTCCACAGAGGGAGAGCCACGTTGACTGTAATACTGGCAAAAACGTTGTCCTGGAGCTGCCTTACAGCTGTAGAAATCAAGCTCTGCAAACGAGAAGCAGTTCATTGCCCTCCCCTCTGCAGAGAAAGAGTTGACCCCAACAGTTTGTTCTGTGTTGTGTGGCTCGGAAAACAAACAGGGGACTCACAGCGCACACGCTCTCCCACAGAAGGGAATTCACACGCGACTCTCTGAGGCCTACGGAAAGACGTAGAGGACTTATAGCACTCTATCGAGTCAGGGTTCATGGAGATGGCTGCACACAAAACCTCGCTCATAGGAAACACTCGTGCTTACCTTGAGGCTAGGGCTCACGTTTACTTCGCACTTTAGCTAGGGCAAGCGTGGGATGAGCTCCCAGCAAGGCACTGGAGAGCACCTGGTTTCATAGGAGAAACTCTCTTTCTTCACTGAGGCATTCCTAGAGGTGACTAGAAGACGGGTAGCAGCAATGTCTTTCAGTCAGCCTGGAGGCCGCCACTATCTACTTTTCAAATGGGGAAAATCCTGCCTCTTTCCAGGCTTCTCAATTACAAAGTGGATCACCCAGCACATACACCTATCTTCTCTGACAACCCAAGGGAGACCCTAGGAACACACTTCGGCCTTCTGCGATGAAACTTTTGCATGCAGGGTGTGCTGCATGTGGTGAACGGCATAATCCTCTAAATGCCCTCAGTAGGCCTAGGTGACTTTGGATGTTCCAAATGCCTAGCAATTCTCAGAGTAAATCTCTACTTTACTTCGGGCTGGGCCTAAAGTCCAGTTTCCGCGTCACTTAGAGAGACGTCGAGCTGGAGTCCCCCAACTGATTTGGAGCCCCGGGGGTTTCTTTCAGGGCAGCGTAGCTTTCCATAACGTGGCAGACGCACATGGAACGAAAGCCTGCCCAGAACCGCGGTCCTGAGGCTGCTTCAAACCTGTGGAATGCTAGCCCTAGAGAACACCTTAGTTCCCGGCCCTTTCAACTGCATAGCGAGAGATGATCACAGAGCTGTTTATCCCTTGATTGTGCTCAGAGGGCTTTGGGTACACAGCACAATTCCTTGGAAAGAAGTGCCCACGTGAGAGTCTTGAGCGCTGTGAGGCCTACTAAGGCTAAAGCCGTCCATTGACTAAGACTTCCTGGAAACTGGTGCACACCTATCTCTGGTAATGGGAAAATGTGCACCTTACCTCGAGACTAGCGGTCCCATTTAGTTGGCACTTGAGCGACAGTATGCTCCTGGGGTGAGCTCCCAGGAAGGAATCGCAAGCACCTGGTTTCTTTTGGAAAAACTCACTGCTCCTCAGAGGCATCTGTGGAGTGAATAGTACCCTGGTGGTTTGGTTGTCAGGCGGCTTGGAAGCTGCAACGAAGTTGCTTTGCAAAGGGGGAAAGTCGGGCTTCTCCCACATTCTCCAGGTGCCAACTTGACCCCACAGCGCATTGACCAGCACTCTCTGACTGACTACTGGAGACTTTCAGCCACACTGGGCCTTTCTAGGATCACACTTCGTTGGACGCGGGGTGTTAGGCATGCCATGAATAGCATTACCCGCTTAATGACTGAGTCAGGCCTAGGTGACTTTGGATCGTCCAAATGCCTCACAATTGTACCGGGTTTTCTGTACTTTCTGTCAGGCTGGACCTACAGTGTACCTGGCGTCACAATAGAGAGATGACAGGTAAGAGTTGCCAGGATGCACTTAAGGCTCAAGGATTCTTTCACTGCCGTTCAGAGGGCCTCCACAGAGGGAGAGCCACGTTGACTGTAATACTGGCAAAAACGTTGTCCTGGAGCTGCCTTACAGCTGTAGAAATCAAGCTCTGCAAACGAGAAGCAGTTCATTGCCCTCCCCTCTGCAGAGAAAGAGTTGACCCCAACAGTTTGTTCTGTGTTGTGTGGCTCGGAAAACAAACAGGGGACTCACAGCGCACACGCTCTCCCACAGAAGGGAATTCACACGCGACTCTCTGAGGCCTACGGAAAGCCGTAGAGGACTGATAGCACTCTATCGAGTCAGGGTTCATGGAGATGGCTGCACACAAAACCTCGCTCATAGGAAACACTCGTGCTTACCTTGAGGCTAGGGCTCACGTTTACTTCGCACTTTAGCTAGGGCAAGCGTGGGATGAGCTCCCAGCAAGGCACTGGAGAGCACCTGGTTTCATACGAGAAACTCTCTTTCTTCACTGAGGCATTCCTAGAGGTGACTAGAAGACGGGTAGCAGCAATGTCTTTCAGTCAGCCTGGAGGCCGCCACTATCTACTTTTCAAATGGGGAAAATCCTGCCTCTTTCCAGGCTTCTCAATTACAAAGTGGATCACCCAGCACATACACCTATCTTCTCTGACAACCCAAGGGAGACCCTAGGAACACACTTCGGCCTTCTGCGATGAAACTTTTGCATGCAGGGTGTGCTGCATGTGGTGAACGGCATAATCCTCTAAATGCCCTCAGTAGGCCTAGGTGACTTTGGATGTTCCAAATGCCTAGCAATTCTCAGAGTAAATCTCTACTTTACTTCGGGCTGGGCCTAAAGTCCAGTTTCCGCGTCACTTAGAGAGACGTCGAGCTGGAGTCCCCCAACTGATTTGGAGCCCCGGGGGTTTCTTTCAGGGCAGCGTAGCTTTCCATAACGTGGCAGACGCACATGGAACGAAAGCCTGCCCAGAACCGCGGTCCTGAGGCTGCTTCAAACCTGTGGAATGCTAGCCCTAGAGAACACCTTAGTTCCCGGCCCTTTCAACTGCATAGTGAGGGATGTTCCCAGAGCTGTGTATCCCTTGATTGTGCTCAGAAGGCTTTGGGTACACAGCGCACTTCCTTGGAAAGAAGTGCCCACGTGAGAGTCTTGAGCGCTGTGAGGCCTACTAAGGCTAAAGCCGTCCTATCTCTGGTAATGGGAAAATGTGCACCTTACCTCGAGACTAGAGGTCCCATTTAGTTGGCACTTGAGCGACAGTATGCTCCTGGGGTGAGCTCCCAGGAAGGAATCGCAAGCACCTGGTTTCTTTTGGGAAAACTCACTGCTCCTCAGAGGCATCTGTGGAGTGAATAATACCCTGGAGGTGGGGTTGTCAGGCGGCTTGGAAGCTGCCACGAAGTTGCTTTGCAAAGGGGGAAAGTCGGGCTTCTCCCACATTCTCCAGTTGCCAACTTGACCCCACAGCGCATTGAACAGCACTCTCTGACTGACTACTGGAGACTTTCAGCCACACTGGGCCTTTCAAGGATCACACTTCGTTGGACGCGGGGGGTTTGGCATGCCATGAATAGCATTACCCGCTTAATGACTGAGTCAGGCCTAGGTGACTTTGGATCGTCCAAATGCCTCACAATTGTACCGGGTTTTCTGTACTTTCTGTCAGGCTGGACCTACAGTGTACCTGGCGTCACAATAGAGAGATGACAGGTAAGAGTTGCCAGGATGCACTTAAGGCTCAAGGATTCTTTCACTGCCGTTCAGAGGGCCTCCACAGAGGGAGAGCCACGTTGACTGTAATACTGGCAAAAACGTTGTCCTGGAGCTGCCTTACAGCTGTAGAAATCAAGCTCTGCAAACGAGAAGCAGTTCATTGCCCTCCCCTCTGCAGAGAAAGAGTTGACCGCAACAGTTTGTTCTGTGTTGTGTGGCTCGGAAAACAAACAGGGGACTCACAGCGCACACGCTCTCCCACAGAAGGGAATTCATACGCGACTCTCTGAGGCCTACGGAAAGCCGTTAGAGGAGTTAAAGCACTCTATCGAGTCAGTGTTCATGGAGATGGCTGCACACAAAACCTCGCTCATAGGAAACACTCGTGCTTACCTTGAGGCTAGGGCTCACGTTTACTTCGCACTTTAGCTAGGGCAAGCGTGGGATGAGCTCCCAGCAAGGCACTGGAGACCACCTGGTTTCATAGGAGAAACTCTCTTTCTTCACTGAGGCATTCCTAGAGGTGACTAGAAGACGGGTAGCAGCAATGTCTTTCAGTCAGCCTGGAGGCCGCCACTATCTACTTTTCAAATGGGGAAAATCCTGCCTCTTTCCAGGCTTCTCAATTACAAACTGGATCACCCAGGACATACACCTATCTTCTCTGACAACCCAAGGGAGACCCTAGGAACACACTTCGGCCTTCTGCGATGAAACTTTTGCATGCAGGGTGTGCTGCATGTGGTGAACGGCATAATCCTCTAAATGCCCTCAGTAGGCCTAGGTGACTTTGGATGTTCCAAATGCCTAGCAATGCTCAGAGTAAATCTCTACTTTACTTCGGGCTGGGCCTAAAGTCCAGTTTCCGCGTCACTTAGAGAGACGTCGAGCTGGAGTCCCCCAACTGATTTGGAGCCCCGGGGGTTTCTTTCAGGGCAGCGTAGCTTTCCATAACGTGGCAGACGCACATGGAACGAAAGCCTGCCCAGAACCGCGGTCCTGAGGCTGCTTCAAACCTGTGGAATGCTAGCCCTAGAGAACACCTTAGTTCCCGGCCCTTTCAACTGCATAGTGAGGGATGATCCCAGAGCTGTTTATCCCTTGTTTGTGCTCAGAGGGCTTTGGGTACACAGCACAATTCCTTGGAAAGAAGTGCCCACGTGAGAGTCTTGAGCGCTGTGAGGCCTACTAAGGCTAAAGCCGTCCATTGACTAAGACTTCCTGGAAACTGGTGCACACCTATCTCTGGTAATGGGAAAATGTGCACCTTACCTCGAGACTAGCGGTCCCATTTAGTTGGCACTTGAGCGACAGTATGCTCCTGGGGTGAGCTCCCAGGAAGGAATCGCAAGCACCTGGTTTCTTTTGGAAAAACTCACTGCTCCTCAGAGGCATCTGTGGAGTGAATAGTACCCTGGTGGTGGGGTTGTCAGGCGGCTTGGAAGCTGCAACGAAGTTGCTTTGCAAAGGGGGAAAGTCGGGCTTCTCCCACATTCTCCAGTTGCCAACTTGACCCCACAGCGCATTGACCAGCACTCTCTGACTGACTACTGGAGACTTTCAGCCACACTGGGCCTTTCTAGGATCACACTTCGTTGGACGCGGGGTGTTAGGCATGCCATGAATAGCATTACCCGCTTAATGACTGAGTCAGGCCTAGGTGACTTTGGATCGTCCAAATGCCTCACAATTGTACCGGGTTTTCTGTACTTTCTGTCAGGCTGGACCTACAGTGTACCTGGCGTCACAATAGAGAGATGAAAGGTAAGAGTTGCCAGGATGCACTTAAGGCTCAAGGATTCTTTCACTGCCGTTCAGAGGGCCTCCACAGAGGGAGAGCCACGTTGACTGTAATACTGGCAAAAACGTTGTCCTGGAGCTGCCTTACAGCTGTAGAAATCAAGCTCTGCAAACGAGAAGCAGTTCATTGCCCTCCCCTCTGCAGAGAAAGAGTTGACCCCAACAGTGTGTTCTGTGTTGTGTGGCTCGGAAAACAAACAGGGGACTCACAGCGCACACGCTCTCCCACAGAAGGGAATTCATACGCGACTCTCTGAGGCCTACGGAAAGCCGTTAGAGGAGTTAAAGCACTCTATCGAGTCAGGGTTCATGGAGATGGCTGCACACAAACCCTCGCTCATAGGAAACACTCGTGCTTACCTTGAGGCTAGGGCTCACGTTTACTTCGCACTTTAGCTAGGGCAAGCGTGTGATGAGCTCCCAGCAAGGCACTGGAGAGCACCTGGTTTCATAGGAGAAACTCTCTTTCTTCACTGAGGCATTCCTAGAGGTGACTAGAAGACGGGTAGCAGCAATGTCTTTCAGTCAGCCTGGAGGCCGCCACTATCTACTTTTCAAATGGGGAAAATCCTGCCTCTTTCCAGGCTTCTCAATTACAAAGTGGATCACCCAGCACATACACCTATCTTCTCTGACAACCCAAGGGAGACCCTAGGAACACACTTCGGCCTTCTGCGATGAAACTTTTGCATGCAGGGTGTGCTGCATGTGGTGAACGGCATAATCCTCTAAATGCCCTCAGTAGGCCTAGGTGACTTTGGATGTTCCAAATGCCTAGCAATGCTCAGAGTAAATCTCTACTTTACTTCGGGCTGGGCCTAAAGTCCAGTTTCCTCGTCACTTAGAGAGACGTCGAGCTGGAGTCCCCCAACTGATTTGGAGCCCCGGGGGTTTCTTTCAGGGCAGCGTAGCTTTCCATAACGTGGCAGACGCACATGGAACGAAAGCCTGCCCAGCACCTCGGTCCTGAGGCTGCTTCAAGCCTGTGGAATGCTAGCCCTAGAGAACACCTTAGTTCCCGGCCCTTTCAACTGCATAGTGAGGGATGATCACAGAGCTGTTTATCCCTTGATTGTGCTCAGAAGGCTTTGGGTACACAGCGCACTTCCTTGGAAAGAAGTGCCCACGTGAGAGTCTTTAGCGCTGTGAGGCCTACTAAGGCTAAAGCCGTCCTATCTCTGGTAATGGGAAAATGTGCACCTTACCTCGAGACTAGCGGTCCCATTTAGTTGGCACTTGAGCGACAGTATGCTCCTGGGGTGAGCTCCCAGGAAGGAATCGCAAGCACCTGGTTTCTTTTGGAAAAACTCACTGCTCCTCAGAGGCATCTGTGGAGTGAATAGTACCCTGGTGGTGGGGTTGTCAGGCGGCTTGGAAGCTGCAACGAAGTTGCTTTGCAAAGGGGGAAAGTCGGGCTTCTCCCACATTCTCCAGGTGCCAACTTGACCCCACAGCGCATTGACCAGCACTCTCTGACTGACTACTGGAGACTTTCAGCCACACTGGGCCTTTCTAGGATCACACTTCGTTGGACGCAGGGTGTTAGGCATGACATGAATAGCATTACCCGCTTAATGACTGAGTCAGGCCTAGGTGACTTTGGATCGTCCAAATGCCTCACAATTGTACCGGGTTTTCTGTACTTTCTGTCAGGCTGGACCTACAGTGTACCTGGCGTCACAATAGAGAGATGACAGGTAAGAGTTGCCAGGATGCACTTAAGGCTCAAGGATTCTTTCACTGCCGTTCAGAGGGCCTCCACAGAGGGAGAGCCACGTTGACTGTAATACTGGCAAAAACGTTGTCCTGGAGCTGCCTTACAGCTGTAGAAATCAAGCTCTGCAAACGAGAAGCAGTTCATTGCCCTCTCCTCTGCAGAGAAAGAGTTGACCCCAACAGTGTGTTCTGTGTTGTGTGGCTCGGAAAACAAACAGGGGACTCACAGCGCACACGCTCTCCCACAGAAGGGAATTCATACGCGACTCTCTGAGGCCTACGGAAAGCCGTTAGAGGAGTTAAAGCACTCTATCGAGTCAGGGTTCATGGAGATGGCTGCACACAAAACCTCGCTCATAGGAAACACTCGTGCTTACCTTGAGGCTAGGGCTCACGTTTACTTCGCACTTTAGCTAGGGCAAGCGTGGGATGAGCTCCCAGCAAGGCACTGGAGAGCACCTGGTTTCATAGGAGAAACTCTCTTTCTTCACTGAGGCATTCCTAGAGGTGACTAGAAGACGGGTAGCAGCAATGTCTTTCAGTCAGCCTGGAGGCCGCCACTATCTACTTTTCAAATGGGGAAAATCCTGCCTCTTTCCAGGCTTCTCAATTACAAAGTGGATCACCCAGCACATACACCTATCTTCTCTGACAACCCAAGGGAGACCCTAGGAACACACTTCGGCCTTCTGCGATGAAACTTTTGCATGCAGGGTGTGCTGCATGTGGTGAACGGCATAATCCTCTAAATGCCCTCAGTAGGCCTAGGTGACTTTGGATGTTCCAAATGCCTAGCAATGCTCAGAGTAAATCTCTACTTTACTTCGGGCTGGGCCTAAAGTCCAGTTTCCTCGTCACTTAGAGAGACGTCGAGCTGGAGTCCCCCAACTGATTTGGAGCCCCGGGGGTTTCTTTCAGGGCAGCGTAGCTTTCCATAACGTGGCAGACGCACATGGAACGAAAGCCTGCCCAGAACCGCGGTCCTGAGGCTGCTTCAAACCTGTGGAATGCTAGCCCTAGAGAACACCTTAGTTCCCGGCCCTTTCAACTGCATAGTGAGGGATGTTCCCAGAGCTGTGTATCCCTTGATTGTGCTCAGAAGTATTTGGGTACACAGCGCACTTCCTTGGAAAGAAGTGCCCACGTGAGAGTCTTGAGCGCTGTGAGGCCTACTAAGGCTAAAGCCGTCCTATCTCTGGTAATGGGAAAATGTGCACCTTACTGCGAGACTAGCGGTCCCATTTAGTTGGCACTTGAGCGACAGTATGCTCCTGGGGTGAGCTCCCAGGAAGGAATCGCAAGCACCTGGTTTCTTTTGGAAAAACTCACTGCTCCTCAGAGGCATCTGTGGAGTGAATAATACCCTGGAGGTGGGGTTGTCAGGCGGCTTGGAAGCTGCAACGAAGTTGCTTTGCAAAGGGGGAAAGTCGGGCTTCTCCCACATTCTCCAGGTGCCAACTTGACCCCACAGCGCATTGACCAGCACTCTCTGACTGACTACTGGAGACTTTCAGCCACACTGGGCCTTTCTAGGATCACACTTCGTTGGACGCGGGGTGTTAGGCATGCCATGAATAGCATTACCCGCTTAATGACTGAGTCAGGCCTAGGTGACTTTGGATCGTCCAAATGCCTCACAATTGTACCGGGTTTTCTGTACTTTCTGTCAGGCTGGACCTACAGTGTACCTGGCGTCACAATAGAGAGATGACAGGTAAGAGTTGCCAGGATGCACTTAAGGCTCAAGGATTCTTTCACTGCCGTTCAGAGGGCCTCCACAGAGGGAGAGCCACGTTGACTGTAATACTGGCAAAAACGTTGTCCTGGAGCTGCCTTACAGCTGTAGAAATCAAGCTCTGCAAACGAGAAGCAGTTCATTGCCCTCCCCTCTGCAGAGAAAGAGTTGACCCCAACAGTTTGTTCTGTGTTGTGTGGCTCGGAAAACAAACAGGGGACTCACAGCGCACACGCTCTCCCACAGAAGGGAATTCACACGCGACTCTCTGAAGCCTACGGAAAGCCGTAGAGGACTTATAGCACTCTATCGAGTCAGGGTTCATGGAGATGGCTGCACACAAAACCTCGCTCATAGGAAACACTCGTGCTTACCTTGAGGCTAGGGCTCACGTTTACTTCGCACTTTAGCTAGGGCAAGCGTGGGATGAGCTCCCAGCAAGGCACTGGAGAGCACCTGGTTTCATAGGAGAAACTCTCTTTCTTCACTGAGGCATTCCTAGAGGTGACTAGAAGACGGGTAGCAGCAATGTCTTTCAGTCAGCCTGGAGGCCGCCACTATCTACTTTTCAAATGGGGAAAATCCTGCCTCTTTCCAGGCTTCTCAATTACAAAGTGGATCACCCAGCACATACACCTATCTTCTCTGACAACCCAAGGGAGACCCTAGGAACACACTTCGGCCTTCTGCGATGAAACTTTTGCATGCAGGGTGTGCTGCATGTGGTGAACGGCATAATCCTCTAAATGCCCTCAGTAGGCCTAGGTGACTTTGGATGTTCCAAATGCCTAGCAATTCTCAGAGTAAATCTCTACTTTACTTCGGGCTGGGCCTAAAGTCCAGTTTCCGCGTCACTTAGAGAGACGTCGAGCTGGAGTCCCCCAACTGATTTGGAGCCCCGGGGGTTTCTTTCAGGGCAGCGTAGCTTTCCATAACGTGGCAGACGCACATGGAACGAAAGCCTGCCCAGAACCGCGGTCCTGAGGCTGCTTCAAACCTGTGGAATGCTAGCCCTAGAGAACACCTTAGTTCCCGGCCCTTTCAACTGCATAGTGAGGGATGATCACAGAGCGGTTTATCCCTTGATTGTGCTCAGAGGGCTTTGGGTACACAGCACAATTCCTTGGAAAGAAGTGCCCACGTGAGAGTCTTGAGCGCTGTGAGGCCTACTAAGGCTAAAGCCGTCCATTGACTAAGACTTCCTGGAAACTGGTGCACACCTATCTCTGGTAATGGGAAAATGTGCACCTTACCTCGAGACTAGCGGTCCCATTTAGTTGGCACTTGAGCGACAGTATGCTCCTGGGGTGAGCTCCCAGGAAGGAATCGCAAGCACCTGGTTTCTTTTGGAAAAACTCACTGCTCCTCAGAGGCATCTGTGGAGTGAATAGTACCCTGGTGGTGGGGTTGTCAGGCGGCTTGGAAGCTGCAACGAAGTTGCTTTGCAAAGGGGGAAAGTCGGGCTTCTCCCACATTCTCCAGGTGCCAACTTGACCCCACAGCGCATTGACCAGCACTCTCTGACTGACTACTGGAGACTTTCAGCCACACTGGGCCTTTCTAGGATCACACTTCGTTGGACGCGGGGTGTTAGGCATGCCATGAATAGCATTACCCGCTT
Source organism: Mesoplodon bidens (assembly GCF_964165515.1). Taxonomy (NCBI): domain Eukaryota; kingdom Metazoa; phylum Chordata; class Mammalia; order Artiodactyla; family Ziphiidae; genus Mesoplodon; species Mesoplodon bidens. The sequence continues at coordinate 8,637 of NW_027671792.1, read as the reverse complement.
AATGACTGAGTCAGGCCTAGGTGACTTTGGATCGTCCAAATGCCTCACAATTGTACCGGGTTTTCTGTACTTTCTGTCAGGCTGGACCTACAGTGTACCTGGCGTCACAATAGAGAGATGACAGGTAAGAGTTGCCAGGATGCACTTAAGGCTCAAGGATTCTTTCACTGCCGTTCAGAGGGCCTCCACAGAGGGAGAGCCACGTTGACTGTAATACTGGCAAAAACGTTGTCCTGGAGCTGCCTTACAGCTGTAGAAATCAAGCTCTGCAAACGAGAAGCAGTTCATTGCCCTCCCCTCTGCAGAGAAAGAGTTGACCCCAACAGTTTGTTCTGTGTTGTGTGGCTCGGAAAACAAACAGGGGACTCACAGCGCACACGCTCTCCCACAGAAGGGAATTCACACGCGACTCTCTGAGGCCTACGGAAAGCCGTAGAGGACTTATAGCACTCTATCGAGTCAGGGTTCATGGAGATGGCTGCACACAAAACCTCGCTCATAGGAAACACTCGTGCTTACCTTGAGGCTAGGGCTCACGTTTACTTCGCACTTTAGCTAGGGCAAGCGTGGGATGAGCTCCCAGCAAGGCACTGGAGAGCACCTGGTTTCATAGGAGAAACTCTCTTTCTTCACTGAGGCATTCCTAGAGGTGACTAGAAGACGGGTAGCAGCAATGTCTTTCAGTCAGCCTGGAGGCCGCCACTATCTACTTTTCAAATGGGGAAAATCCTGCCTCTTTCCAGGCTTCTCAATTACAAAGTGGATCACCCAGCACATACACCTATCTTCTCTGACAACCCAAGGGAGACCCTAGGAACACACATCGGCCTTCTGCGATGAAACTTTTGCATGCAGGGTGTGCTGCATGTGGTGAACGGCATAATCCTCTAAATGCCCTCAGTAGGCCTAGGTGACTTTGGATGTTCCAAATGCCTAGCAATGCTCAGAGTAAATCTCTACTTTACTTCGGGCTGGGCCTAAAGTCCAGTTTCCGCGTCACTTAGAGAGACGTCGAGCTGGAGTCCCCCAACTGATTTGGAGCCCCGGGGGTTTCTTTCAGGGCAGCGTAGCTTTCCATAACGTGGCAGACGCACATGGAACGAAAGCCTGCCCAGAACCGCGGTCCTGAGGCTGCTTCAAACCTGTGGAATGCTAGCCCTAGAGAACACCTTAGTTCCCGGCCCTTTCAACTGCATAGTGAGGGATGTTCCCAGAGCTGTGTATCCCTTGATTGTGCTCAGAAGGCTTTGGGTACACAGCGCACTTCCTTGGAAAGAAGTGCCCACGTGAGAGTCTTGAGCGCTGTGAGGCCTACTAAGGCTAAAGCCGTCCTATCTCTGGTAATGGGAAAATGTGCACCTTACCTAGAGACTAGAGGTCGCATTTAGTTGGCACTTGAGCGACAGTATGCTCCTGGGGTGAGCTCCCAGGAAGGAATCGCAAGCACCTGGTTTCTTTTGGGAAAACTCACTGCTCCTCAGAGGCATCTGTGGAGTGAATAGTACCCTGGTGGTGGGGTTGTCAGGCGGCTTGGAAGCTGCCACGAAGTTGCTTTGCAAAGGGGGAAAGTCGGGCTTCTCCCACATTCTCCAGTTGCCAACTTGACCCCACAGCGCATTGACCAGCACTCTCTGACTGACTACTGGAGACTTTCAGCCACACTGGGCCTTTCTAGGATCACACTTCGTTGGACGCGGGGGGTTTGGCATGCCATGAATAGCATTACCCGCTTAATGACTGAGTCAGGCCTAGGTGACTTTGGATCGTCCAAATGCCTCACAATTGTACCGGGTTTTCTGTACTTTCTGTCAGGCTGGACCTACAGTGTACCTGGCGTCACAATAGAGAGATGACAGGTAAGAGTTGCCAGGATGCACTTAAGGCTCAAGGATTCTTTCACTGCCGTTCAGAGGGCCTCCACAGAGGGAGAGCCACGTTGACTGTAATACTGGCAAAAACGTTGTCCTGGAGCTGCCTTACAGCTGTAGAAATCAAGCTCTGCAAACGAGAAGCAGTTCATTGCCCTCCCCTCTGCCGAGAAAGAGTTGACCGCAACAGTTTGTTCTGTGTTGTGTGGCTCGGAAAACAAACAGGGGACTCACAGCGCACACGCTCTCCCACAGAAGGGAATTCATACGCGACTCTCTGAGGCCTACGGAAAGCCGTTAGAGGAGTTAAAGCACTCTATCGAGTCAGGGTTCATGGAGATGGCTGCACACAAAACCTCGCTCATAGGAAACACTCGTGCTTACCTTGATGCTAGGACTCACGTTTACTTCGCACGTTAGCTAGGGCAAGCGTGGGATGAGCTCCCAGCAAGGCACTGGAGAGCACCTGGTTTCATAGGAGAAACTCTCTTTCTTCACTGAGGCATTCCTAGAGGTGACTAGAAGACGGGTAGCAGCAATGTCTTTCAGTCAGCCTGGAGGCCGCCACTATCTACTTTTCAAATGGGGAAAATCCTGCCTCTTTCCAGGCTTCTCAATTACAAAGTGGATCACCCAGCACATACACCTATCTTCTCTGACAACCCAAGGGAGACCCTAGGAACACACTTCGGCCTTCTGCGATGAAACTTTTGCATGCAGGGTGTGCTGAATGTGGTGAACGGCATAATCCTCTAAATGCCCTCAGTAGGCCTAGGTGACTTTGGATGTTCCAAATGCCTAGCAATGCTCAGAGTAAATCTCTACTTTACTTCGGGCTGGGCCTAAAGTCCAGTTTCCGCGTCACTTAGAGAGACGTCGAGCTGGAGTCCCCCAACTGATTTGGAGCCCCGGGGGTTTCTTTCAGGGCAGCGTAGCTTTCCATAACGTGGCAGACGCACATGGAACGAAAGCCTGCCCAGAACCGCGGTCCTGAGGCTGCTTCAAACCTGTGGAATGCTAGCCCTAGAGAACACCTTAGTTCCCGGCCCTTTCAACTGCATAGTGAGGGATGATCCCAGAGCTGTTTATCCCTTGTTTGTGCTCAGAGGGCTTTGGGTACACAGCACAATTCCTTGGAAAGAAGTGCCCACGTGAGAGTCTTGAGCGCTGTGAGGCCTACTAAGGCTAAAGCCGTCCATTGATTAAGACTTCCTGGAAACTGGTGCACACCTATCTCTGGTAATGGGAAAATGTGCACCTTACCTCGAGACTAGAGGTCACATTTAGTTGGCACTTGAGCGACATTATGCTCCTGGGGTGAGCTCCCAGGAAGGAATCGCAAGCACCTGGTTTCTTTTGGGAAAACTCACTGCTCCTCAGAGGCATCTGTGGAGTGAATAGTACCCTGGTGGTGGGGTTGTCAGGCGGCTTGGAAGCTGTCACGAAGTTGCTTTGCAAAGGGGGAAAGTCGGGCTTCTCCCACATTCTCCAGTTGCCAACTTGACCCCACAGCGCATTGACCAGCACTCTCTGACTGACTACTGGAGACTTTCAGCCACACTGGGCCTTTCTAGGATCACACTTCGTTGGACGCGGGGGGTTTGGCATGCCATGAATAGCATTACCCGCTTAATGACTGAGTCAGGCCTAGGTGACTTTGGATCGTCCAAATGCCTCACAATTGTACCGGGTTTTCTGTACTTTCTGTCAGGCTGGACCTACAGTGTACCTGGCGTCACAATAGAGAGATGACAGGTAAGAGTTGCCAGGATGCACTTAAGGCTCAAGGATTCTTTCACTGCCGTTCAGAGGGCCTCCACAGAGGGAGAGCCACGTTGACTGTAATACTGGCAAAAACGTTGTCCTGGAGCTGCCTTACAGCTGTAGAAATCAAGCTCTGCAAACGAGAAGCAGTTCATTGCCCTCCCCTCTGCAGAGAAAGAGTTGACCGCAACAGTTTGTTCTGTGTTGTGTGGCTCGGAAAACAAACAGGGGACTCACAGCGCACACGCTCTCCCACAGAAGGGAATTCATACGCGACTCTCTGAGGCCTACGGAAAGCCGTTAGAGGAGTTAAAGCACTCTATCGAGTCAGGGTTCATGGAGATGGCTGCACACAAAACCTCGCTCATAGGAAACACTCGTGCTTACCTTGAGGCTAGGGCTCACGTTTACTTCGCACTTTAGCTGGGGCAAGCGTGGGATGAGCTCCCAGCAAGGCACTGGAGACCACCTGGTTTCATAGGAGAAACTCTCTTTCTTCACTGAGGCATTCCTAGAGGTGACTAGAAGACGGGTAGCAGCAATGTCTTTCAGTCAGCCTGGAGGCCGCCACTATCTACTTTTCAAATGGGGAAAATCCTGCCTCTTTCCAGGCTTCTCAATTACAAAGTGGATCACCCAGCACATACACCTATCTTCTCTGACAACCCAAGGGAGACCCTTGGAACACACTTCGGCCTTCTGCGATGAAACTTTTGCATGCAGGGTGTGCTGCATGTGGTGAACGGCATAATCCTCTAAATGCCCTCAGTAGGCCTAGGTGACTTTGGATGTTCCAAATGCCTAGCAATGCTCAGAGTAAATCTCTACTTTACTTGGGGCTGGGCCTAAAGTCCAGTTTCCGCGTCACTTAGAGAGACGTCAAGCTGGAGTCCCCCAACTGATTTGGAGCCCCGGGGGTTTCTTTCAGGGCAGCGTAGCTTTCCATAACGTGGCAGACGCACATGGAACGAAAGCCTGCCAAGTACCGCGGTCCTGAGGCTGCTTCAAACCTGTGGAATGCTAGCCCTAGAGAACACCTTAGTTCCCGGCCATTTCAACTGCATAGTGAGGGATGTTCCCAGAGCTGTGTATCCCTTGATTGTGCTCAGAGGGCTTTGGGTACACAGCACAATTCCTTGGAAAGAAGTGCCCACGTGAGTGTCTTGAGCGCTGTGAGGCCTACTAAGGCTAAAGCCGTCCATTGACTAAGGCTTCCTGGAAACTGGTGCACACCTATCTCTGGTAATGGGAAAATGTGCACCTTACCTCGAGACTAGAGGTCACATTTAGTTGGCACTTGAGCGACAGTATGCTCCTGGGGTGAGCTCCCAGGAAGGAATCGCAAGCACCTGGTTTCTTTTGGAAAAACTCACTGCTCCTCAGAGGCATCTGTGGAGTGAATAGTACCCTGGTGGTGGGGTTGTCAGGCGGCTTGGAAGCTGCAACGAAGTTGCTTTGCAAAGGGGGAAAGTCGGGCTTCTCCCACATTCTCCAGGTGCCAACTTGACCCCACAGCGCATTGACCAGCACTCTCTGACTGACTACTGGAGACTTTCAGCCACACTGGGCCTTTCTAGGATCACACTTCGTTGGACGCGGGGTGTTAGGCATGCCATGAATAGCATTACCCGCTTAATGACTGAGTCAGGCCTAGGTGACTTTGGATCGTCCAAATGCCTCACAATTGTACCGGGTTTTCTGTACTTTCTGTCAGGCTGGACCTACAGTGTACCTGGCGTCACAATAGAGAGATGACAGGTAAGAGTTGCCAGGATGCACTTAAGGCTCAAGGATTCTTTCACTGCCGTTCAGAGGGCCTCCACAGAGGGAGAGCCACGTTGACTGTAATACTGGCAAAAACGTTGTCCTGGAGCTGCCTTACAGCTGTAGAAATCAAGCTCTGCAAACGAGAAGCAGTTCATTGCCCTCCCCTCTGCAGAGAAAGAGTTGACCCCAACAGTTTGTTCTGTGTTGTGTGGCTCGGAAAACAAACAGGGGACTCACAGCGCACACGCTCTCCCACAGAAGGGAATTCATACGCGACTCTCTGAGGCCTACGGAAAGCCGTTAGAGGAGTTAAAGCACTCTATCGAGTCAGGGTTCATGGAGATGGCTGCACACAAAACCTCGCTCATAGGAAACACTCGTGCTTACCTTGAGGCTAGGGCTCACGTTTACTTCGCACTTTAGCTGGGGCAAGCGTGGGATGAGCTCCCAGCAAGGCACTGGAGACCACCTGGTTTCATAGGAGAAACTCTCTTTCTTCACTGAGGCATTCCTAGAGGTGACTAGAAGACGGGTAGCAGCAATGTCTTTCAGTCAGCCTGGAGGCCGCCACTATCTACTTTTCAAATGGGGAAAATCCTGCCTCTTTCCAGGCTTCTCAATTACAAAGTGGATCACCCAGCACATACACCTATCTTCTCTGACAACCCAAGGGAGACCCTAGGAACACACTTCGGCCTTCTGCGATGAAACATTTGCATGCAGGGTGTGCTGCATGTGGTGAACGGCATAATCCTCTAAATGCCCTCAGTAGGCCTAGGTGACTTTGGATGTTCCAAATGCCTAGCAATGCTCAGAGTAAATCTCTACTTTACTTCGGGCTGGGCCTAAAGTCCAGTTTCCGCGTCACTTAGAGAGACGTCGAGCTGGAGTCCCCCAACTGATTTGGAGCCCCGGGGGTTTCTTTCAGGGCAGCGTAGCTTTCCATAACGTGGCAGACGCACATGGAACGAAAGCCTGCCCAGAACCGCGGTCCTGAGGCTGCTTCAAACCTGTGGAATGCTAGCCCTAGAGAACACCTTAGTTCCCGGTCCTTTCAACTGCATAGTGAGGGATGTTCCCAGAGCTGTGTATCCCTTGATTGTGCTCAGAAGGCTTTGGGTACACAGCGCACTTCCTTGGAAAGAAGTGCCCACGTGAGAGTCTTGAGCGCTGTGAGGCCTACTAAGGCTAAAGCCGTCCTATCTCTGGTAATGGGAAAATGTGCACCTTACCTCGAGACTAGAGGTCACATTAAGTTGGCACTTGAGCGACATTATGCTCCTGGGGTGAGCTCCCAGGAAGGAATCGCAAGCACCTGGTTTCTTTTGGGAAAACTCACTGCTCCTCAGAGGCATCTGTGGAGTGAATAGTACCCTGGTGGTGGGGTTGTCAGGCGGCTTGGAAGCTGTCACGAAGTTGCTTTGCAAAGGGGGAAAGTCGGGCTTCTCCCACATTCTCCAGTTGCCAACTTGACCCCACAGCGCATTGACCAGCACTCTCTGACTGACTACTGGAGACTTTCAGCCACACTGGGCCTTTCTAGGATCACACTTCGTTGGACGCGGGGGGTTTGGCATGCCATGAATAGCATTACCCGCTTAATGACTGAGTCAGGCCTAGGTGACTTTGGATCGTCCAAATGCCTCACAATTGTACCGGGTTTTCTGTACTTTCTGTCAGGCTGGACCTACAGTGTACCTGGCGTCACAATAGAGAGATGACAGGTAAGAGTTGCCAGGATGCACTTAAGGCTCAAGGATTCTTTCACTGCCGTTCAGAGGGCCTCCACAGAGGGAGAGCCACGTTGACTGTAATACTGGCAAAAACGTTGTCCTGGAGCTGCCTTACAGCTGTAGAAATCAAGCTCTGCAAACGAGAAGCAGTTCATTGCCCTCCCCTCTGCAGAGAAAGAGTTGACCGCAACAGTTTGTTCTGTGTTGTGTGGCTCGGAAAACAAACAGGGGACTCACAGCGCACACGCTCTCCCACAGAAGGGAATTCATACGCGACTCTCTGAGGCCTACGGAAAGCCGTTAGAGGAGTTAAAGCACTCTATCGAGTCAGGGTTCATGGAGATGGCTGCACACAAAACCTCGCTCATAGGAAACACTCGTGCTTACCTTGAGGCTAGGGCTCACGTTTACTTCGCACTTTAGCTGGGGCAAGCGTGGGATGAGCTCCCAGCAAGGCACTGGAGACCACCTGGTTTCATAGGAGAAACTCTCTTTCTTCAGTGAGGCATTCCTAGAGGTGACTAGAAGACGGGTAGCAGCAATGTCTTTCAGTCAGCCTGGAGGCCGCCACTATCTACTTTTCAAATGGGGAAAATCCTGCCTCTTTCCAGGCTTCTCAATTACAAAGTGGATCACCCAGCACATACACCTATCTTCTCTGACAACCCAAGGGAGACCCTTGGAACACACTTCGGCCTTCTGCGATGAAACTTTTGCATGCAGGGTGTGCTGCATGTGGTGAACGGCATAATCCTCTAAATGCCCTCAGTAGGCCTAGGTGACTTTGGATGTTCCAAATGCCTAGCAATGCTCAGAGTAAATCTCTACTTTACTTGGGGCTGGGCCTAAAGTCCAGTTTCCGCGTCACTTAGAGAGACGTCGAGCTGGAGTCCCCCAACTGATTTGGAGCCCCGGGGGTTTCTTTCAGGGCAGCGTAGCTTTCCATAACGTGGCAGACGCACATGGAACGAAAGCCTGCCAAGAACCGCGGTCCTGAGGCTGCTTCAAACCTGTGGAATGCTAGCCCTAGAGAACACCTTAGTTCCCGGCCATTTCAACTGCATAGTGAGGGATGTTCCCAGAGCTGTGTATCCCTTGATTGTGCTCAGAGGGCTTTGGGTACACAGCACAATTCCTTGGAAAGAAGTGCCCACGTGAGTGTCTTGAGCGCTGTGAGGCCTACTAAGGCTAAAGCCGTCCATTGACTAAGGCTTCCTGGAAACTGGTGCACACCTATCTCTGGTAATGGGAAAATGTGCACCTTACCTCGAGACTAGAGGTCTCATTTAGTTGGCACTTGAGCGACAGTATGCTCCTGGGGTGAGCTCCCAGGAAGGAATCGCAAGCACCTGGTTTCTTTTGGAAAAACTCACTGCTCCTCAGAGGCATCTGTGGAGTGAATAGTACCCTGGTGGTGGGGTTGTCAGGCGGCTTGGAAGCTGCAACGAAGTTGCTTTGCAAAGGGGGAAAGTCGGGCTTCTCCCACATTCTCCAGGTGCCAACTT